>NC_082599.1:49376609-50017229 GCF_030936135.1 Gavia stellata
GTAGAAGAAATTTTGGTGCCAGGAACATCTCTACTTTCTAAAATGGAGCTGAAACACGGATTATTTGTATTTCGATATATCCAGGCAAAGCAGCAAACTCTATTCAATTTCACAAGGGCAACTTTAATGAATTTTCCCTCTAGGTACAAATGAGTGGAGAATTTTTCCCTACGTGACAGACACTCTTTTTCTGCAGTACTTTTGTAACCAACGACATCTGTGTACCTTATTTCAACTTTTGCAAGAATTGAACAAAATAGCTTCACCCATTAGAGAATGTATAATTCAGTTGGATTCATTTTTCAGTTTACATCAGCAGTAAATTTAAAATACATTACATATAGCACAGCCAAATATAACATCCTGAATTGAGAATGAATTGTAATTACTAGACTACAGTTTTCTCCCAGTCAATCCTACACCCATCCTGAAGAGTACTCCCATACTTGTTTTCCTCGAGACTTAGTTATTGTACACCCTAAATATGACATCTTCTACCTCTCATTTGGCTATGAATAAAGGTTTAAAGGATCTCTTTTCTGGATTATTGAGGAGAAGATTTTCAATTTCTAAGCTGTAAACATTTGTGAAAATATTTGATCTGAAATAACGTATTGTACATTAAGCTGTAATGAATAAAATTCCCATTATTTCTGTTGCTGATAGCAGAGGGATGGAATGTAAATTCAGTCATGTTGGTAATTGTCAATTCCTTCCTCCTCCTTGAAAATCAATGAAAATGAAATCCATAACTTATAATCCATATTTAGAATTGTGCTTAATAGCTGATGACTTGATATGACCTATGGGGAGAAAATAACAGAAGGACTCTCAACTTGAAGAAATTCAAGCCTAGACATGTAGGGAAAATAATCCGAAACTCAGTTATTCCTCAGAAGGGAAAATGAGGAAAGTAGTGCTGAAAGAAGCCTGAGGGTGATAGTAGAGAGTGCATTAAATGTGACCGAGCAAAAAAAGAGAAAGCGAAATTTTTGGCTGCAGATTCAAAGACATCACCTCCTGGAAAAGGGAAGAAAAGACTCCATTCCATATGGCTTTGGTGTGACCACACTAGGAATACTAAATTCACTCCTGGGTACCTTATTAGCATCTAAAAGGGCAGGTTCAGTGGAGAGCAACAATAGTGTCTAAGGGATTGTCTGGGCTGACTTTTAAGGAAAGATTAAAATAGTTTAGGGGTGGATTGGGGCACCTTTTATTCCCGTGGAGTAGCACTTTAATTCTTATCCCATCCTTTTCTCCTACATTTTAACAGGCCTACTTACAAAGCAAAATATTATGGTCAAGTGTGTAAAAGTCTGGCCCTAAAGATATATGTATCGGCTAAGCAATGAACAGGGGAAGTTCCAATAGACATCTATGTATGTCGGAAGGGTTATTAACACCAGTGGGCATAACTTGCAACAGGATGATATTTTTAAAGGTAAAAATGTAAAAGAAAATGAAAACTTATTGACAGGTCTGTTAGAGTATTGATTACTCTCATAAATGAAGTGATGCATCTCTTGATACATTGAAAACTGTGCTTGCAAAGCACAAGCGACTGTACTCAAGAGAGCAGTCCTGCACTGGACAGAAGATGGACTAGATGCATTAATGGGTCTCTCTTATTTCTACTTCCACTGACTTCTTAGAAACTTTAACAAGAGACAGGGAGTTACAGGACAACCTGGTAATAAATATGCACCACTGTCTAATGTATTATTTGGCCAAAGCCCAGGTAATTCCTGAAGTACACCTCAGGGCCTCATAATGACACCAGTGCTAAATTTCTTACAGTCCCACCTCTGCCTGGCTGAGGCAGTGAAACATTGCACAGTATAAACAAGAAATCAGTCGGTAATCCTGAGCTGCAGTCTCTGATGGTAGTGTTGGGGAGACTCTTGGGATCTGCTAGGAATACCATTTAGATCAGCCTTGTGCTCGGTTTAAGTCTACTAAAACCTCCCTGGGACTGTTGCTTTCACAGAGTTTCTCTGTCGTGCCCTCTTCAAGTAGTATCTTCCCCTTCCTCCTTACCCAGGCCCAGGGCTTCCATCAGGAGGTGGATCATCAACACTTTGGTCAGGGAAAAAATTTCAGATCATCTGACAGACGGATCTGCCACCCTTTGATACTGCATACATTCAGCAGTGATGGCAGATGTTGGCCAAGTACTGTTCCTGCGTTGACCCCGCAGTCCAATTGCACCCCATCACAGGATGCTCACTGCCTCCCCCAGGATGCCCTCTCTTCTCCAGTGCTCAAGCAGGCTTTTTTAGCACCTTCTGCATTTTGGCAGAATGGTTTATTTTCCCTTTATAGGTCATTAAATCTCTATTGATTTCAAGCAATTGGTTCTCCACACTGTGCAGGCTTTGTTATAAATTACTGATAGGGGATGTGAGTTGGTTTGGCTCCCCGTCCCGTGTATTTAGCAGTGAGTTTTGAGCATACATTTCTCCCATTGCTCTTGTTGCGGTCCCCACACAATGACAGCAGTGGTCCTGCTTTTCTCCAGAGCTGACCATAGGTAAATTCCTTAGCCTGGGCTCCTGAGGAGAAGCCATTTCATATTTATTAACTCTCCCTCCTTTCAGTGCAAATTTACTCTCCTCCCCCCCCTAAAAAAAAAAAAACCCACATCCATATTAAATAACCACTTTCCAAAACAGGCTAGGAAAAAAAAGGCGATAGATCCTCTCACTTATTTTTTAACCACTTTAAGGCAACATGATAGTGTCTCTCAGCTGTGAAATTACCTATACTGGGACACTTTGCTTCCCTGAAGAATAAGGTCTTCCTTGTGAAATGGAAACAGCACAGTGAACGTCTTTGGGTTTTCCACAGCTCTTTCTGTAGTAAATATCATGTTGTCACTGCAGCCTTTTAGCCACTTGGAGCCACAGAGTCAGGTCTAGCAGCCAGCATATTTCAGGGCTTACTGCAAAGATCAGCTTTATGGAGGGATCTGAACTGCGATCTACACAAGTTTGGATCAAGTTTGGGTCAACCAACCTGCACCAATCTGACAAGAAGAGCTTCCATGCTCTGTTTCTCCTCCAAGGACATCTGCAGATGCTTGTGTTTCCTATTACCAAACACACATTCAGTATGAGAGGTGGTAACAACTTTCCCTGTATTCATCCTTAACTGTTTCTGTCATATTTTCTCTCCCTTTCATCATCTTTTCAATATAAAGTATTCTTACTATTTATTTGTAAAAAGCCAAGAACAGACAAGGTACTTTACAAAGAGCAATGAAGAAAACCGTTTTCCTCAACAATGTATATTTCTGCCATATTCATTTTACCACTCTCCTTTCTCATATTCTTCTTATCCTCACTCACCAAACCTCACTCACCAAACACAGTTTTCATAATGGTAGCAAAGAGTGCAGAGAAAAAAGGATAAGCATGGAGAAAAAGAATGAGCAAAAGACAGAGAAAAACCCCAGGAACTTTATTCTGAGATATTTATTAAAGTAAGGGCTGTGGAAAGATAAACATAGTGTGCTGATTTCATTCAAAAAAAGTAGATCTTCCTTTCAAAGCAACCACAGCCAAATCAAAGACAGACAGGAATTTCTGTAGCAGAAAATCTGGCATCTCTGAAGATCTCTGCAGATACAGAAATACAGAGAATGAGGAGGAGATGGAAAAATAAAATTTAGATTAACAGTGAATCTTCTGATCTTGAAGACCCACAGCAGAAGGCAGAGGTGAGCTTCCAAGCTGGTCCATTGACCAGGGAAGGAGGTGCAGTTGCCATTTTGCAGGCAGCAATAGATGTCTTGTTATCTTGGATGTCAAACTGTCTCATAGAGATGCTGTTGTCCAGTGCAATGGGCTGTTCTTGAAAAGAGAGCTTTTCCCTGGAGCTGCCTGGGCATCTGATCACCCCTTCAGAGAGGTGCACTGGGAATTTTCATTACTATTTGAATAGGAACCAAAATTACGCAGACTGGACCTTAGTTTAATATTGTATTAAGGTAAGCGCATTGGCATCATCCTGTGACAGACATCACATCATCCTTTTAACTAGTAATATTTCTAATGTATAGATTTCACTAGGCAACAGACTGATAGAGTTTTTGACCTTTTAAAGTCACACGAAATATTTACCAGCTTTGCTATCTGAGAGTCCTACAAAGGCAGTCAGCTGCACAAACGTGAGTTGGGAAAGGTTCACGTTCAATTCAAATGGTTTTCTGTGTATCTGTTATACAAACACACATACACACACACACACACACACACACACACACACACTATATACAGAAGATTACACACAGAGGCCTGCTATAGAGAGGGACTGTACATACATAAAATTATTATTAGCACTTGTCTCTCACACCCATCCTCAGTGTGTGCGAGTGCCAGAAAATAGACATGACGTTCCAGACTGGAATGATGCAAGGAAGGAATATATTGCATTTATGGAAATCACTCATTTTGCTAGTCTGGGAACCTCTTGAATATAAATAATATTTTCATTTATAAATTTCAAAGCACTGTCCTAAGAATGGGTAAGAATCATTATCTTCATTTGACAGTTGGAGAAACAAAGAGCAGACTGTTTTAAGCAGTAGTCTAAGGTCACATGGAGTAAATGAAGTCGAACCTCATCTCCTGAGCCTGACTTTCCCTTGAGAGAACGTACTGGAGAGCACACCACTCACAACTTTATCAGCTGAAATTCTTCAGCACATATGCTAATAGTGTTGGCAACCCTGAGCCTTCACAGATCAGGACTGAGGTTTCAAATGATCAGCGGATTTGCTTTAAATGCATAAGATTAAAACCCCCAAATAAATACACTTGTGTTTCTTCTATTCGCCTTCTGTTATCTGAGCCTTTGGAGTGTGCTAAGGTAATGATTTCCAGGTATTTCTACCACCAAAAGATCCAGGCATCTTTCCTTAAAAAAAGGGGGAGTGGGAGGGGAGGCGGTAATAGACAAACAGCACTAAATACTGTAAATAAAATCTGGAGAGTTGGCAACAAAATGCAGAGACCATACCTATTTCCGGAACATGCTGAAGACTGCTCTCTTTATAAAATGATCTCCCCACCCTACCTCAAAAGCAGATCTTACTTTCAGAGCCGCAGCAGCTCCCAGTGACGACTCCTGAGACTGGTAAACACCCATCACCGCCTCGGTTTGTGTCCTCCAGACCTTTTTGAAGGCATGACAGCTCGGGGTAGAGCTCAGAGTACACCACGGGAGTCGTGGGTCTTTCTGCGCTGTTTGAACCCAGCAGTCAAGGTGGCCAGAACACAACAATTTAGACCACGGCACAGCAGAGCTTTGCAATGAGAAGAACTGATCTTCCCCCCGTATAAAGCAATTCCTCCTATTGGGCTTGGTAACACAGCATCAAAGCTGCCACAGCCACACGAAGTAGAGTGCTGGTCCAGCCTGAGCTCATTCCTCCTGGTCAAATTTGCTGGTGGGTTAACTCTGTGCCGTGAAGCTTTACATCAGATACTGTTTATCTACATCCTTCTAACTTTGTGCCAGCTGAAATTCACAACTCTGTAGTGGTGGTGTTCAGTTTAGGGCTTTTTTTTCCCTCTTAAGACCTGTCTTTTTCAAATGACTACAAATTAGACAATTGCCAGGGGCACTGATAGTTGTTTTCCTTTTAAGTCAGAGGCACTATTTGCTTTTTCAGTTCTTCAGTTGTTTTATCTCTTATTATGTTGAATCATTTTGAAAGCTATATCTTCCATTTAAAAGTCATATCCCATTATCTAGGAGGGAATTTGAAAAGGTTGTTGTTAAAAGAAAACACAAGCTAAAACAACCCCAACACTCAAGCCTTCAACACTAACTAACCCATGTGATATTGAAGGTTAATTAGACTTTAAGAAAATGCACAGGCAATACATGTGGCATGCTACTGATAAAATGACATTGCTTATAATAAATTAAATTGTAGTAGAATCTCACAGAGGCACTAATCATGGGCAAACCACAAAAAAAGTAATGTTTAGTCAGGCTGGGATCTCTTTAAGTTAATAAACAGAAGAATACAGTGTATTCTGGTGTGTGGCCTTCAACAATTACAGTTCAGTTTTACTCAGTCTTAAAGCATTTGCATATATGTTGCAAAAATAGCAGTTGTAGGTATATGACAGCACTGGAAATATCTGGGTGGTCTCTAAAGAGTGTGAATTAGCAGTATGTTATTTAATAAACTTTTTTACAGGGAGCACAAGATATCTCAGTGGTTTCTCCTTGCTCTGCCATGTCTGTTAGCATTTAGGTGTTGAACAGACATAGTAAGTACTGGGGAGAAGCACATATGGACATTCAAAAAACTGAAATAAAGTTAAACATGTTATCCAGCTTTCATTTCTCTCTCAGAGCCATAAAATTGCATGCTGGTACACACTTGCTGGAGTGTGAAAAATAAAGTATAGGTTGTTACTGAATCTCATTTTTAGCAGAAAATATTTGAGCATGTGCCCTGTATATTATATGGACATGTAATATGCTATGGTAATAAATAAATCAATCTGATCTGAGAACCCAGTTCTTGTTTTTCAGATAACTTGTTGACAGACTCTGGTAAATGCAACTGCTCAGATTTCTTCATGCTATAACCCTTGGAAATGTTACAAAAGCTTTTACAACCATACGCCTGAAGATGCAGCACCACACAGAATCCATATTGCTAACACATGAATGGCCTTTAATGTCTGCAGAGCCTTCAATCAGCTCCATTATATTCCTCTCAAAGAAAGACATGAAATGCATTTGGCACTATCACAGTTTCATTAGCTAAAACTTCACCGGCGTTAGCCATATGTGATAACGGCAGACAACCCTCACCTTTAGAGGAAAACGCAGAACTCACCTATTTGACTTTTCTTCTTCTGAGAATTCAGAAACCCAGACAAATAAAAATCCCATGTTTGAAAGAAGTGGAAGAAGAAGAACTCAAAAAAAAAAAAAAAAATAGTTAGTTCTACAAACTTTAGTTTGATGGCACTTGGATGTGTGAAGACATATACTTCTTGAGAACATGCCTGGGGGGCAAAAGTCATAGATACTGCCAGATACATAATCACAACATGAACACGGTTCTGCAAAATGCTTAACTGGAAGGAGCAGGCAACATGGAGTCATCACAATTTCAGTTCAAGCTCTTAAAGATAAGGCATTAAAATGTCTCAAACCAGATAATGTTGGCTCCCATTTCAGTTGATCGTTAAACTTATTCCATCTGTCTGGGGTTGCAGCCTTGCCTGACTCCCTCTGAATAGCATCTGATGCATGAAAGCATCACAGAGGCAGATCTGTCCATACCATGATTAAAACACACACACACATATCTGTTTGGACTGTTACGCAAAATAAAAATACATTTTCTTCCTTTGCATTCCTTCAAACCACATCCCTCTTTTAACCCAAACCTTTAAAAGGGTATCCTTGTGACTACAAAACTGAGGAAAACACTGGAAGTTGGAGCACATCTTTTAATGGTTTCCAGGCAGCCTGTACCAGCCCAGAGCAAAGGAGGGTCTGGTAAGCTGTCTTCCATCTTCTCAACTATTCTTATCTCTAGCTCTGTTTCTAAGGTCAGTAAAAACACACAGAAGTGATTATGCAGGAAGTAGCTCTGAGGGATTATGCTATTTGTCAAAGTAATAACAGTGAATTCAATGTGCATAAATCTCTTCTCCCTGTGCAGTAGAGCTGTGCTCTGGAATACCAGTGGGATATTGATAGGAGTCATTTCCTAGGCAGCTTACCTTTGGGGAGAGTTTGTGGTTGATATAATAAGAAACCCAAATTTTCTAAGAACCCACAAGTTGCAAGGGACAGTCCCCCTGGGCCATTTCTGCTAACAAAAACAGCTGAGTTGCTTTGCATTTTTATCAGTGACCTGGAAGAAAATATAAAATCCTTGCTGATAAATTTGGCAGATGACACAAAGACTGGGGGTGAACAAAGAAGAGAGGTCATTGATGCAGGGCGAGCTATTAGTAAGCAAACAGCACATTTTCTAATACACCCCGATACAAAGGTGTAAAAAAGCTATGACTGTAGGAGGTCATTATAGAATCAGGGACTCTGTCCTGGAAAGCAATGACAGCCTGGTCATGGCGAAGAGCCGGGTGAGTACCAATCCCTGAGGAGATGCAGTGGCCAAAAGACCAAATCTCTAAGACAAGGGTGGGAGAACCTTGGGATACAGAGGTTGTGTTTTGTATTTTGGCACTGGTTCATCCAGTGAAGACCTAAGCCCATCTGTGAATCCTAACAATCTTGCAGCCTCATTTTGTGAAACCAACCTGTCTATTGGGTGTGACTCCACTTCTGGGGAACTGCCAGGGAGCAGAAATCTTGGGTCTGTACAACTCTTTGGTGGCATCTAACTTGCATCTGTGTGGGTGAGCAGTACAGATGTGCTGCATTCAGCCATGATCAGCCATGCCATGTGCCTCAGCCTTTGCCTCCTGGGATCTTTAATGGGATGTAGGGGATGCCAGAATGTGGGTTCCCAGTGAGGAACACCAGCCTTCCATGCCATGATGTTCCAGAGGCTGCCACGTGGATGTGTGGAGCTGGTCAATGAGCCCAACAGCTTTAGCCCACCACATCACCTTGTATGTATCTCAGGCACAGTCTAGATGCAGCCGCTTTGTCCCATCCTGGTGTCTGTGGTCTACAAGGGCTTTAATAAGCTGTAAAGTAGAGTAGGTGTGGAAAATTTGTCTTGTATAGTACAAGGTGACACTTTATCACAGAGAAAATTAAGGACTGGATTTGATCAGTCTGTAAGAACAGAGCTTCATACTGGGCTGTGCGGTACAGAAGACGGAGGTGTAACACCACCCAGAAGCTGCAAGTTGAAACTGGACAAGTTCAGACTAGACTTTAGAAGTGTTGATGTTTGATTACTAGAAGAACCTCCCAAAGGTTTTGCTGGGTTTCCTGGCCCTGGCAATTTTTAAATCGAGATTAGGTTCTTTCTAGAAGAGGATCAGATGAGTTAAGCACAGCAGTACTTCTGGCCTCCTCATCCGTAACTCCATGAAGCCCACTCTGAGTTTTCATTTCTCTTCCCCCATTCCAGAAAACTTGAGTAAGTGGGGCACCCCCTCAGGAGCGTCAGAGATGCTTTTGTTGACTTTCCTTCCAAACTGGATGTTTTCGAGGACAGTCATAGGCTATGCCAAAGGAATTCACCTACCATGTGATACTGTATTGCCAGGCATGATAAGGACTTAAGGCAGGCCTGAATGGAGAAATCAAGCCAGCTGTCTTCTGTCATACAGGCCAGGAATAAATCTGGCACTTCTCACTTGAACAAAGATTTGTCTCTTACAAATCTTGTTTGGAGGAGAGCCAGAGAGCAAAGATGCAACTGTCTGAGAGCCCCTCTAGAATGGGAAGTGTCATTTGGTGATGGGGATCCAACAGAGGCTCGCCTAATAAAATCAGCTGGGGATGGCAGTGTATGTAGGAATTTGGTTGTCAGTAAATAGGCTTTTGGAAAGCCTGGAAGCTCACACAGTTATTGGTTGTTATTTTAAAATGTTAATGTGGATTTCAAGCTCATGAAAGACATGAGATTGCTGGTGAAGACCTGTCTAGCCAGACATAGGATCAGCAAGAAATTCAGGTTCTTCCATCCCACTCAGCCTTGCCATGGAAGAAAGACCAGTTCCTGGTAAGTTTTGGTCTTTATGAACAATTTAGCCCCCGGGGCCCTCTGATGGCCTATGCCAACTCTGATGCCTGCTTTGTGATACAGATATATGTTACCTGGAAACCAGACTGGTATCGGCCACTTATTTCTTTTTCCTTATTTTCCTCCTTATTATTTAGAAAAAAAAAAAAAAGCTGTAGCACCACAAGAAAAGAAACAGAGAGTGTCTAATGCTCACAGGGACATTCAATTCATGCCTTTAGTTATTGTATCTTACTAGAACAGCTCAAAATGGGTACTTCAGCGAAACATGGCTCTTCAACAGTGTCTCTATGCATCAAATGGTGAGATTATCACTTTAGGGCTGACATTTTCTAAAGAATTTGACTTGTGTCTTCTTGACTCCCAGCAGGTTCACCCACCATTTGGTGCCCCTTCCCAGCACCACACATCTAGAGCCCGAATGGTTACAGCCTGGCTATTTGCAGATTCCACTTCTTACTGTGAAATTTGTTCACGTTCATTCCAGATAGGAGGAAAAGGGAAATATTTTTTATTTTATCTTTTACTTTAACTTTTATCATTAGAAACCAACATAAGTTAAAATATTAAATATTAAAAATCAGAAACCAACATAAGTTGGTTTCTGGGCTGGATGAGTCAGATGGAGCTGATAACCATTAGCACTGCATTAAAACATTCCATTAAAAAAATAAAATAAAATAATTCTTGTAAACATCTGATTTACAAAAAAAAAAAAAAAAACCCAAACCAAAACAGTAATCAGTTAGAAGCTGACAGAAATTATTAGCAATAAGCTCTTTCGCATAGAAATAGGCTTATTACCGTGCATTTGCAGCAGCTGACGTGAGCCTGGTGTGGTGCCAGCAAACTGTGTCCTGCAAACACCATCCTTCCACCTGATCCTAGGAAAAACACTGGCAAGACAGGGTTGTACTCTCTTCTCAATCCCTCCATAACATAATCCCATTGACCCCTGCAGGAGTTATGTGCATGTGCATGTGTGTAAAGAGCATGGTCGGAAAAGGAAAAATGAAGTCAGTTTTGCCTTTTCAGCTGGTAGACCTGTGAGCAAGGACTGTGGGCTGCCTTTAAAAGACTGGGGTAGAAGAGTGGGGGGATGTGTTTTGCTACATCATTGAAAGCTAGTAGAGGCCACCCGGGAAGGAAAGAATAAATTAATCACAAAACACAGCCACATGGTCAAATCA
The DNA here is from genome assembly GCF_030936135.1 of Gavia stellata. Classification (NCBI taxonomy): domain Eukaryota; kingdom Metazoa; phylum Chordata; class Aves; order Gaviiformes; family Gaviidae; genus Gavia; species Gavia stellata. Next base: position 49,387,509 of record NC_082599.1, read on the forward strand.
GATTTGTTAGAGAGTGTGATGGGTTATTTTTTGTTTTGCCTTTTTTTTAAATCAGCAGAAAATTACCCTCTGCATGATGCATGGCATAGTCCTCAACTCCTGGGCCTGCCCACACTCGGGTGTTGAAGCACATTTGTGGTTTGCTGAGATCTAGTGTTGTTTGCTTGCTTTTTTTGGCCAAGGCCTTTTCCACATGATTACATTCTAAAAGTGTGCCATAGATTACATGGTCCATAACCAGGTTACAAGGAGAGAACACAGGTCTGCATTTAGGAAACCGTCCTTAATCCCAATAGGAACAGCTTCAAACATTCAGCCTTCGAACTTTTTTGTTATTGACTTGGTTAAATGTAGGGACAGATCCTGCAAATGTCAGGGATGTTCACTTTGCTGGGGGACAAAAATACTCGTAATTAAAACGAAAACTAGATCAAAAGAACCCGAAACACTTTGCAGGATTGGGCTTCAGGTGTGGAAAGCACAATGTTAACAACTTGGTGTTGTAATGCGAATCCAGTGTTTTTTGCATTTATTCTAAAAGGCCAAATTACATGAGATTTTGTCAACTCTTTAGTTTAAGGGGGGTGAAAAATATTGACTGTAAAGGAGGTGAAGGAAATGGCCTGTGAGGCTTTATGGGTAACACAAAAATCACTATTGAAACAATGATCCCCTTACAGTTGAAAATATTGACCTTTGCTGAAGAAATTCAGAAGTCTTGAACACGGTGCTTGCTGCTTAGTCCAATTTCAAGTCAATCGAAGGAAGCAAAATACAAAGGGAAAGGTCATATTGACTGAGTATAACAATCTTAATGAATCTTGGCCCTCTGTTTTGCATTTCCAGTGGAAACATGAACTCAGTGGCTCAATCCCTTCCTCTCTGTACTGCTTCCAAACACACAGGTAGAGGGAATAAGATTTTGCTCGGCTCATTCCCCCAACAGCACTGTGTCTCTGTTTAAACAGAGCCTGAAAAACAGCCTTTTTATTTTTAGCAACAGCATTTACTAAAAGGAGCTGTTGTTGACAAGAAAAGCCACTCATATTAGAATATGAAACATTTCCAGCATTTTAAATGTGAGGGGAAAAGTAAGCAATTCAGGAGTCACAATTGATAAGGAAGAGATAGTGAAGGACTTCTGGACAGGGAATATTTCTTTGCCTCCCAAAAGCATTCATCCTGTGCAAAACCAGAGTATTTTTTGGCACTGCTGTAGCTTATAGGTGTACCAGTCATGGACCAGCACCCGGCTGAGTAAGGTACTGTACAAATGCAGAACAGAAAGACAGATCTAAACCTAAGACAAGAGCTCACAGATGGATGCAGACAGACAGCCAGGAGAATACAAGGGAACAGGGTAACATTATAATATTTGAGTCCCTATTTCATATAAACAGTGAAAGCCTACATGACAAAATTTCTTTCTGTTTTTTTTTAAAGCTGCTGCTCCCTCCATGAGCCCCAATCCTGCCATGATGCCCAAATGAAATAAATCAGCCTGTTAATAACGCCTGAGCAGCACTGGCAGCCACGGACGGAAGTCTAGCAAAAGACAAATGGTTAAAGTTTACTAAGTAGTTACAAACCACCAAAAACAGGTCTTAAAATGGGAAGTGTCAGGCAAGCCCTTAATAACAGGTAATACTACCAGCCCCACCTATAATTATGGTACTCGTCTCCCCACCCTTTCAATGTCACTCGTTTCCATCAATTGCAGGCTTTTCAGAACACTGGCGGTGCCTTAGCAATGTCTGCACACAGCCTTACAAAAACGGGGTGATGTTTTTTACCTGAGCTTCTGAGGAGCTGCTGTGATATACGTATTAAATAATAACAGCACAAATAATAGCAATAGTAACAAAACAGGAGGTTCAGCTCTGCCCACATCTAGCTACGCTGATGCTATCATATCCCCAGTACAGTTGGAGGCAACCTTGAAAGTCTGCGTGTAGAGGGAATAATGTATTGAAAGGAATACATTTACCATACATCACATAGTCCCCATTAGGAGATTTTTATGATCACATTACTATGTGCTTTGTCTTCAAACGGAGACTTCTCTGGCTTTTCCACCCATAAGCAAGAAAAAATACTTGCTACACTCATTATCAGTCTCTTGGTTCAGATTTTCTCTCTGATGTACAGCTGCTTCATTTTGGTTCTCAGTTCCAACAAGACATATTATTGTCACCTTTTCTGTAACAATTTCCTTATACTCCTGAAACTAGACGACAGTCAAGGATATTATTATGAGCCTGAGACTGGTACGTACTTAGAAATGTTTTAGATGTGTAGAGACAGTTGAATATTTTTGTTTAGTCATTATTTCACACATTTACTACCATTTGGGTTTGTTTTGACATTATTTTACACATTTATTACCACTTGTGTTAGAGGATTTTTTAAAATTATATCAGTGCTTACTAACCAGCCTCATATGCTCTTTTTCAAACTGTTTGCTCTGACTACTTAGGGGGCTCAATGACTGTACAAATCATATAGAAACTTTTGCACTTGCTGATTTGCTATGAGGTGCTTTTTAAACGTCTGATTTAACATGCAAGAAAGAATAAAAAAATAATAAATGTATGGGATGAATTTTCAAATAAATACAGGTTTGTGAAACAAATTAGGGAAGATTTTGAGAGACTTAGTGCCTCAGTGAACAAGCTCTTGTGTACTTGTAATAATATAACCCACAAATCACAGTAAACCAAGCATGGTGCTTTGATTTGTGAAAATATGCAAGAATATCCTTTTAACTATCTGATCAGCTCTATACCAAGCCCTCACATTATCAAAAGGTCAGAATCCAAAAGGGTTAAGTATTGACTGACAAGAGGATGAAAGGAAAAGCAACAGAATGTAGGCGTATAAAGATCTTGAGGGACATTCCTAAAAGTCAGTATCAGTTTTTACACTTCCTGCACAGAACCAGATATGAATTTCAAATAATAAATAGATTCAGATTATCTGTACTTTTCAAAAATGTGAAACTCATATTTAACTGTGTCCATGCCAAAAGCTTTTCTTCTTTTTTCTTGCTCAAGCCTTCATTAATTTGAAAAGTCATGCCAAAAATTCGTTATTTTTACTCTTTCTCACCCATTTTCACCTGTTTAGAAAAGCACCCCCTCTCCCATCTTTGTCCCTGCAATTTGTACAGTCACCCACTGAATAACGCAGCCTAAGAGTTTACAAAACAACATACATGGGTAAAACTTGCTAGTTACTCAGGGGTGACAATATGTTAGAAACAAATGGGTTTGAAAGCAAATAAAACCCTGAGTGCTGGCTATTTCCAGTACCACAAAGAAATGCTTTGCATCCCAAATGCAGCAGGTAAATGCAGCGGGTTACACGGACAGGGCATGTGCCCCTGTCCCTCAGTTCTGCTACGCCAGAGCCATCGGGGAGACTACTGCCCTGTTATGGGACGCTCCATGGTGGCAGTGGCAGGATGGGAGACTCACAGCGTGAGGGGGCGAATAGAAAAGCCCTTGGCAATCCGTGCTCCGCTCTCCTTTTTTTAGGGGCAGGATGTTTTGGGAAGAGAGAGTTTGCTGGCAACCTGATCCTCCCTCCGGTTGCGGAGATCTTCAAAGGAGATGGTGCTGGCAGCTGACATCCCCTCTTCTCCTGTTGGGTTTTTTTCCCATTCACACTGCAGATCCCTCCCCTGACAGACATCCCGATCAGCTCCTTCTTTCTTCCGCAGCGCAACCTCAGCCATATTCAGGTCCCTTTGTACCATATACCACATCAGGAGGCCTCACCACGTTGTTTATGTGGGAGAGTGGCTCTACTGTACAGTGGCATTAACCAGCTTCAAAAAATAATAATTTGAGAAGTTGCATGGCTTCTAAATGGGAGCAGGAAGCTGATGGTTGAGAAAGGCAATGGCAAACACAGCAACATTGGGAGGGCAAAAGAAGAAGCTTATGAGAAGGAAATAGCTGCCAACCCAGCTCGCTCACCTAGGGCTTCCCCAGAAACCATAGTAGCTTTGTCTCTGCCCCACGGTATTTCATGTGTAGCAGGCCCTTGCACAGGGATAAGTAAATCTGTTGGCAAGGTTGGCAAAGAACTTTCCCCACTTCTGCTTCTAGAGGCTTGAGTGCCCAGAGTTAAGCCCTTCTCCCAAAGACACTTTGTAAGCTGTCCCTCTGTGCTGGAGGTAATCTGGTGCAAGGAGAGACAGCTAGCTGGCTTGTCCAGCCCTGCAGAGGGGCAAAAGAAGAGCTCAGAAATTGTGAAGCTATGCCCCAGCCCATAAACATCCAGCCACGCAACACCCGTACCCGGAGACGTGGCATGGCCCTCTCTGGACTAGCGAGTGGGCTGGCTGGGGATAGGCTGCAGGGACCCCCTAGGTACATGTAGCCGTGCCTCCACGTGCTGCCTCCCCTCCAGCCCCGTGGACGTTGTCTGACAAGTCATACTCAGTGATGCTGCTGTAAATGGTAATATCTCTTGGAATGGTTTCAGTCAAACCATGCTTCTCTGGCAGCGCACGCGTGAGGAGAAAGGTGGGTGGAAGGAAAAAGGCAAAGCCAGCGCAGTAGCAAATATTGACACAAAACAATAACAAAACATTATTGTAAAACCCACACAAATGAACGGGTGAGTCTGTGGATGAGCATAGCCTGGGAAAGTGCTTCAGACTCATGCATTCATGTCTGCATTTCCAGTGCTGAGGAATACACTTGCAGAAACAGAACCCATGTAAGCACAGGTTGCAGAAACTGAGATGAGGCAAATTAAAAAAAAAAAGTCATTATAATTATGCAGAAGGGCAGATATTACCAGATTTAATAAAGTGCTAACACAATCACTCAGTTTGGGTTTTGTTTTTTGGGGTTTGGGGTTTTTTTTTCTTTTTAAAGTGGCTAGTCCCGCTGACCTTCCTTAACTCTCAACAAATGCTTTCTGAATTGGGTGCTCAGCACCTGACAGGATTAGGCCCACATTCAGCATTCACAATAAAGCTTAATCCTGAGTCACATTAGCCGATGAAAAAAAAAATAGTCTCTGCTTTGTTGCAGTCATAGACACAGCAATAAAAAGTCGCCAGTCACACTACCTGCATTGCACAGGTTGTCTTACACTTAACGATCTGCTTTTCTCTAGAGCCAGCTATCAGGTCTCCTCGCTTCCTTTTTGTTCTTTGGTGGGGGAAGAGTGTTCTATAATGGAAAAATAAACAGCTTTTTGCGTGTACTTTTTTCCACCCATTACATTAATTAGGTGGTGTAATACTTCCAAAAGTATTTGCATACATTTTCTTAATGAAGCCACCCATGACTCCCACCAAGTAATGCTTTGTTGTGTAAAGTCACTGTTCTCCGACACATGCATTTCTCCTCTGTAAGGCTAGGTCAATGATGGCTTCTCTTCCAGTTTTCCTGCTGAAGGCCAAACAAGAGATTTGGCTTGGCAGATGGCAAATTTCCAAAACCACCTGCTAGCAGGAGCAAGGGACGGTATGGAGTACTCCAATAGCTGCCTAAATAACCTGAAAACCTGCTCCTCAGTCCTGCTTCGCCTCTCCAGTTTTGATTTGCATTTTCCTATGGTGTGATGTAGTCTTGATAACCTGAGCCAGGCAGGTGCTTGGGTACTTCAGTGGTAGGAACCAGTTAGATGGATGAACGAGTTATGAAATATTGATCCAGTTCCCCTACTGAAATCACTTGGACATCCTTTGAGAACATGAATAGCAGCCTGCCTCTTAAGAGCATGATACTGAAATATTTGCACACCAGATGTTTTTAGGTGGGGTCTGAGGGACAGAGCCTAAAGCACTATTCATTTGTAGCATCAGCTTTACTTCAGGAGAAAGGAGACACCGGGCTGTGGAAATACCTGTGCAGAAGTTTGCGAAAGCGCATTTTCACCCTGTGCTTCATATGCAGAAATGTGATACTATTTACTCACTTGGATGATGACTGGGAGACACATTACCATGAACTATTATGGAGATTAATGCCTCAAATTTAGGAATTCACGTCCCAGTTGTTACTCTGAGAAAATAGCTACGGATATAGATGGAAGCTGAGCCCACATAACAACTTAAATATCAGATCTTTGGAGCAGACGTGAAGAAGTCATGGAAACAAAACAAGAGTTTGATACAAAAGCAGCATTAAAAACAAAAACATTTTCACTAGCACAGTATATACCTCTTTGCTTAATTGATTATATGTTTTCTTCTTTGGGTAAAAGGGATTTGAGACATGCAAATTCTAGCTTAGGAACGAGTTGTGCAACGTCGCACTCGCTCATGAGTAATCCAATTGACCTCCCTGGGTCGACTCACGTGAGTAAGCACTCATCACCACCACCAAGGATTGCACAATCAGTGGGGTTTCAGTGCACATCTCTATCTGCACCACCCTCCCAGACAGCACCAGGTCTGCCCTGCTTCAGCACAAGTGTTTTGTAGAGCTTCTCTGATCACTAGAAAGCTACGCTAAAACAGAGAGGAAATGTGTCCTGTGCGAGGAATTAGTTTGATTAGTTCTCTTAGGATACACGTGATACTTTTTTTTTCTAAGATCACAGAAAGAACATTTCAAGGTTACTCCATGAGAATAATCAATCTTTTAAAACACACAAGTCCTACAAGTTTTCTAATTACACTTGCAAAAAAAAAAATAAAAAAAAAAGCCATGTATACTGTGGCAATGAAGGAGCTACTAGTCGGCAAAACTGAGCCCTTAATTTTGCCTTTTCACCACGTTTCAGACAATTAGGTCTGTAAGCAGTAAAAAAAAGGGCGGGGGGAAGAGAAAGAAAAAAGCACATGGTTAATTTTTACATTATGGTGCCCAAATGGAAAGAGATGAGATCACTTGGCTTCATTTAACTTCCCATCTTCGTAGTCTGAAGAATGCTGCAACATGCTACTGGTGCATGCCTGTAAGGTAACTAGTAACTGGCTTCTGTAATCACTACATTTACCAGAAAAAAACAGTAAAAATCCCTGCTTAGTTCATTGCACATTATACAAGCCAAATTGCAAAGAGATTTTTTTTTTCTCTGCAATGAAGTAAATGGAAGCGCCAACACATACAAATATGCATCTGGTACTAATGAGATATATACAGCCCCTGCCTTGCCAATTGCACATATGTAATACCTCGGTGCGTCGTTACCTATAGAGCTCTGGTTAAGAGACAATAGGTGCAAATTAATGTATAAACAAACATTATCTCTTCAAGCCTGGACATGACTTGAAGCTTCTTTAAATATTTTTAAATGCCACAGCTTTTTACTAAGGTTTTAAAATCCTTTTTTCCACTCTTTGCTGATGGTGAAAATGTTCGGGGGACAGGACAAGATATTTATAATAACAGGAGATCTCACCCTGCACTTTGTTTTAGCATGTGGGGGGAATAATAATTGTATTCAGACTTGAAATGGCTTGGGTTACGCAGTTCAGAGCACAAGCACCTGCAGCAAATTAATTTGTTGTAGCACATTTATTATCTCATAGCTTCTATTTAGGCTGCAGCTGTTGCTATTATGTTAATAATGTTTTTTATCACCACTGTATACAACAGGTTATGGTAATACAGAAATTTTGGGGCATGGGGTATTGGTTTGGGTTTTTTTAAATTTTATTTCTCAGAAAAAGATGGGGAGAATATAACACATAAGCATTGATCAGGCATTTAGCCTTCTGTTTATTAGCTGATTTGAAAGAGAATGGGCAAGAGAAATTAGAAAAGAATAACAATAGACAAAGATGGCGCGTGCAGAATTTGTGAAAGCAAAAAAAGAAGAAGAAGAAGTGGAAAAAAAGAAAGAAAGAAAGAAAGAGAGACCGAACACCGCAGTGCTGGGGTGGTGAGTGTTCGGGTGGGGGCGGGGAAAATGCTGCAGTTTTCGTGAAATAATAAGGTGGAAAAAAAGGCATACAAAGAGTAGGTTTTTCATTGTCTGTAAAATATAAACACAGATGAATTCTGTCTTTGGTTTGTTCATGCTTTTCACTCTGCACAGCAGGGATGTTCTTAAGAAGTTGCCCTCTGCGAAATTTCACTAAATGGAAACCGTGGACCCTGCATGATGCGATTATAATCACACCAGCCATTCTTTTTACATAATTTTTTGTTTAAAATCCAGTAATGCTTCTTGTTTTTAAAACATATATCTATATCTGTGCACACATCTAAAACGGTGCTGGTTTACGTCCCCCCAGCAAAGTGCAAGCTGACGCTATAACTGGCTGTATCCCATCCGCAAATCTCCATGGACTCAAAAACAATATGAAAATTTTTAGCTGACAAGAACATGTCTGCTGCCTGCAGTCACTGCAATAGCTCACCATGTTGCCTACTAACCAAAAGATCAAAAATTATCGATTTCATGGCGCTGCGTGCTTGGGATAGAAAAGCTACTTTAAAATTTGCATTATTTAAGAAATGAATTAAGAGAAAAGACTCATGTTTTAGAGTACTTTGGAACATAAAAATGGCTTTATGTTTTAATCTTATCAATGATTTACTATAATTCTATTATTTTTAGCAGCTCGGGTCTGGAAATGATTTTTTTTTGCCGATGAATTTAGGATTTTGCCGCAGTATACATCTGCAGTCCCAGAATCCTCTGGTAAGATAATCCCTCCTGCGATGGGGAAACGCCTTTAACCTTTTCGTGAATGAAAAATATGCAACCATTTTGAAATAAAAAGGGGGAAAGAATGATGATTTCTAAGAGCTGGAATGAAATTTACTGTGAATTGAAAGAACAAGGAAAGGAAAACATACTGTATTCGTGTTGTGGCATTGGAGTTTCTAGCTGTTGTCTCCATCGCTCCTACCCTTTCTTCAATGGTGTCCGTAAATACGCCTGGAGTATGGTGTTACCCATATTTCATGCGGGTGAGAAATCGAGAACCAAGACATTAAGAAATAGAGTGTTTCCTTGCCATCACTGCAGAAATGCTACAGCTACTACCTCCATGCTGCAGGCTTTAAGGGAAATTTTGATTACCAGTCATTGAAATTCATTTGTCCAGTGGATTCTTAAGATGACCGGGCTACGTTAGGGGAGCCAAGCCTCTAGACAGCAATAGGTGTTTACAGCTGCTCGGGGATTTAGCTAGAAAGGGAAGAGGAAATTTTTCTGCGGCAAAGGAAAATCCAAAGCCCTAGTCCGTGCACAGTCTGTTTGGAGATTTGTTCAAATGGAATTCCTACGCTGATACTCTTGCATTTTCAGACTGCACAGTAATTAAGAAAGAGCAGTCTGAACAGAAAAATCAGGTCTTAGTAATTTACTATCTTATGTTTTAAGATTACATATTAGAATCAATTACTTAGAATAAGGAAATGTGGCCTGAAGCTATTGGAAAAAAAAGGCAAAATTTATATATCAACTACCTTTTTAAAGACGGCTTTCTATATGAGTACAGCTATATATTTAGAGCATTGACAATTAAAGGGTTACAACTCTGAGAAAACAGGCGTTTCATGTGGACAGAGTTTGACTAGGGAAGAAGAAGGTAGGTGTCACACCTCTGCAACTGTTACTGTTTTTGCCTGTGTTTCTGGCGGGCTTTTCTGCCAGAGTGCCTGAACACAACCATTGCAATTGTTTTAAATGAGGAGTACGAGACCCATAATCATTAAGAGACAGGCACACAGTGAAATTTTAAAGGAAAACATAGGTGCTGTGGCATACTTCGTAATGACAACATTTTGAAAAGGATCAATATTGTGGATTGCTGTTTACATAATCATACAATAAATTTTTAATATAAAGCCATCTTCATATTTGTTTGGTTAGCAGTAATTAAAATATATGTATTGGGAGATGCAATGCTTCAGGTTTATTCTGTTCCACGGCTTAATATGTCAGTAATCAGATGTTCTGACGAGTAATGCCTCAGCTGCTAAATCAGCTGGAGACTTTTTTCAGTTTCTGAAACATACCTGATATATAAAGTTAAACTGTTGTAGGCATTCACATGTACTGAATTAAAGAGGGAAACACTAAGGTATATTGCATATACCCAAAACAGGAACACTGAGGGAAAGAATAACTTTTTTTTTTTTTAAATCAAATTGGTGGCCAATGACAATTCTATTTCTGATGCTTGAAACAACATTTATAGACTACTCTAATTTATGTCATTCCAATCAGTAAACAAGATGTTTTGATCAGTATGTCCTATACTAATTTATTAATAATTTTTAGGGTCTCTCTTTCCTTCAAAATGACCCAGAGTTACAGACTTGCATAATGTTTTCTGTAATTTCTGAGAAAAGTGAAATCTCACCAGTATTTTGAGTTTGCCTAATTCTCTCTCTCTTTGTCCATACAGAACATTTTTTTTTCACTGAAACTGAGCCTGAATGGCACAGCTATTTGCTTTAACATAGCAAAGGTTCTGACGTGTATTAATAAATGGTAGTTCTCAAGTATGAGGCAGAAGTTACATTGATTAGTTCTGTACCTCAAAGAGTGCTTAAATATTGCAAGCATCTCATCTCTTTTCCCCTTCATTCCTGTATGGAAGTGAAAATATGTGACTTTTTTAATACACTACCACTTCACTTCACTGGAAGAACATTCCTTTTATTTTCTATTTTTTTTTTAGGAGGATCAAAATGATGTATTTTTTTGCTGACAAGTGAATATATTTTTAGTCAGTGTCTGAAAAATTATCTGTAGTTGATTCTTGAATATGTTCTTAGAGTATGCACGGTTAGAAGCCAATTATGCATACATTTTTAAGATCCATATGGGAAATCAAAGATTCAGGCCCAGAGCCCTAGATGTTTCCGTAATCGGTAATTTTTCATCGTCCTTATATTAGTGCCATGGCTACTCATTCGTTACTATGTTCCTTACAAACATAGCTAAATGCCAGGATTTCAGAAGGAAAGGTGACCAACTAAGTTTACCTTTAGCCGTTTGCTATTTTTAATTAATGGGCTTCCTGCTTTCTACCATGTTAAAAGTTGACTCTCCAAAAGCAGTGCTAAGGATGTGAAAAAAGGGGCTAACAAAAAGGTTTAAATCATTATCTTTTAAAATTTAACCATGAAGCTCTTCTTTGCAGTGAGGATTTCTTACTGCAGTGATACACAATGGCCATGTTAGGAGACTGCTTGACCTTTTGAAAAAAATATGTCTGCAGCATACTCGTCTAGCAAACAGCCACCAAAACAAACCTATTAAAGTATAAAAGAGCTCTAAGGAAGCTTCTGAAGCTCCATATACACACTCAGTGCTTCTTGGGGGGTTGGGGGGGCGACAAAAAGTAGAAGAGGAAGAATAACCGGAATGTTTGTGAATTTACTCATGAAGCCCTGCACTGTAATATCTCATATAACATTTACTCTTCTTGTTTTGATAGTGGACTGTAACACACTGTATTTTAGAAAAATTAGAAACACAAAAATTAGAAACACATTTTTATAACTGAAAGAACAGTATAACAAGTTAATTGTAATTGTAACACTTCCAGCTATTAAGATACTAGTTTTCCTGGGGTAGTTTTTTTTTTAAAAAGGTGAAATTTTAGAAAATGGTTAGCTACCTAATAGCCAAAAATTGCAAAGCTAATGTGAACCAAATGTCTATTAGCAATGTGTCTAGATCTGAAAGCATCCTAACCACTTTGCAGTGAAACAAATACAGATTAAAATGACAACAAACCGTGCAAGAGTAAACCAACCCAAAATCAACAAGAGTTTAGCATTATGTGCTAAAGGCCTTACGAAATTTTATAGAGAGAGATATATATATATACACAAAAAGTTGTACGTTTTAAACCTGCTTTTAAAAGGGCTAGTTCCAGTTGTCCTCATCAGGTCAAAAAGAAAAGCGGTCCACAGTTCAGGGGCCAGAAGCAAAGACACGGACTGTACCCCTCCTGCTCCTGCAAAATCCAGGCTCCCAAAGCCCCATCCCTGCAGACCTCAGGGGGTGGGATGGCACACAAAGAGGCTCTGAAAGGTATCTGGGACCATGCAATGCATCAAGGACGTTTGACTGATTCTACTGTTGTTATCAAGTACCCAATGGAATTGCTTATAGTGAATTTGGCAATAATGCCCTATAGAAACAGCACTTTGAACTTATATAGTACCTTTGATCCAGGGGTCTAAAAGGAGGGGTCTGTCATTATTACTATTCCCATTTTACAGAGGGTGAAACCGAGGCAGAGCAGATTTTCCCAAGGTTGTAGAGGAAGGCAGCTGAAAAAGGGAGGTGGACAAAGAAATTAACTCTTCCCCCCACCCCCTTTTCTTTTTCTTTAATGCCTAAACCAATCTCCAGGAATACTTTCTCTGACTCTTATCGTAAATTGGAATAAAACTTCTGGTGTCAAGAACGGCAAGGTCCTTCTGCTCATAGCTGCACCAGGTTACTCCCCTGGAAGGTGATGAGCATTCACAGCCCGCTGGCTCTGATCTGGCAGCATTTGCTATGCTAACTCGTGCTGATGGTTGCCCTCGTTCTTGCCCTCCTTTTGGCCAGCACTGTCAAAATGGGCAACTGTCCTAAGAGAAAACAGCACGGCAAGGAAAGCTGTATTTCTTGAACCTTCGACTTCAGGGTTGTCCAGGTGGCATTTCGTTTCCTTACTAGTGGGGACCTGAGGTTGCCCACTGCACAGGGAGGCTAGCAAGTGGATGAGTGCTACTTGCCCTGCAACGGTAGGGGGGAGCAGGGAGGAAACAAGAATTTTTTATCACCACTGCCTTCCCGGAGCCATTTTAGTAGTGACAGCTAACCCGCAGACTCAGGACCCCTCCCCTGCACTTGCCCCACTGGGTTGTGGCCCCCTGCCACCCATGCCAGGTCCACCGGCAAGGGTTGGGGTGCCTTTTGTGTGCAGCAAGCCCTACATTATTTTTCTTTCCTTCCACAGGGAGAAATCCCCTGTTTTAAAAAGTGCCGATTAAAAAAAAAAAAAAAGCAGTTGACATGAAAATCAAGTAGCACTGTGGAAGAGGCTCCTTTAGCCTAACTCTACATATTACTGAATGAATCAATGGGGAAAAAAAAAATTAAGTGTAACTTCCTGAGTAGAAACTCAGAGCCTGTTTAAAACAGTATTATCAGTGGAAAAACAGGTATAAAGGTGGCCCCTCCGTGAATGGCACATCTCCCCTCTGCAAGTACCATGGAAGCTGGAGGCTGATGGGGAACGAAAGGCTGCACGAAACCCTCCAGAGCAGGACCAAGAATTCAACTCCCGACATCCGCTAGTGCCAAAGCAAATTTTTACCGGGGGAAAAAAAGAATCCATCTTTCACTAGCAATGGATGTTTTACATAAACACGTTGGTATATACAGTCCGTGTTTCATGGGGGGGGTGTGTGTGTGTGTGTGTACTTTTTTCCCCTGGTATGTTAAACACACTTCGCCAGTGCAAGACTGTACACGCAGAAAGTCTGTAAAACATTCTGCTGTGCAAGTCCCTGCACGCCGCGGAAGAGGCTGCCACATACGTGCCTGGAGAAGGCTCCGCACGCCCTGAAAAACCTTGTGAAATTCATAGTATTTTCCTGTTTTTACGACTCACTAAAGAGGCGAGGGGCGGGCGAGGAGGAGCTGTGTGTGTGGGGGGGGAAGTTCGCTTCTTCCATAAAAATTAAATAAATTGCATAACGAGATACTTTCTTTGGCAACTGCTTCCTGACAAATATTTACAAGGGCAGAGCGGAGCGCGTTTCCGCCGACGTGAGCGGGCCCCGCCGCCGCCTTCCCGGGCTCCCCCGGGCTCCCCGCCGGCCGGACGGGCCGGGGCGGCAGCGCGGCTCGGCGGGATGCCCCGGCCCAGCGCCGGGGCCGGTTTCCCTCCCTTCAACGGCCCGGGAGTCTCGCGGCTGCAAGCGTTTGGGAGGACGGAGTTCCGCTACAGTTGGTGGCATGCGTTTAATAAATAAATAAATAAATAATAATAAAAAAATCTACAGGAAACGAAACGCCAAATCAAGGGGGGGGGGGTGCACTCGCCTCCCTCCCCCCGAGCGGGACCCCGGGCTAATCCCTTCAGCTGCACCCCTCCCCCGCCGCCTCTACTCCACCCTCAGGCAGCAACTTCGGTCCCAGCCGGGACCTCTGATCCCTCTTCCCCACCTCCGGAATAAGGGGTCTCCGCTGTCCTCCCCGCCCGCCCGCCCCTCACGCTGCCGCTGCCTCTGCCTCTCCCCTCCACCGGCTCGGCTCGGCTCGGCCCGGCCCGGCCCGGCCCGGCCCACCCTGCCTCCCCCCGCCGCGCCGCCGCCACGGCCTTCCCCTGCTCTGAGGCCGCTTCCCGCCGCTGCTGCTCTCTGTCTCCCTCCGCCCTGGGAGCCGGGCACTATTTCTCCTCCCCCTGCCCCGTGCGCTGGGAGCCTGTGGAATGCTGCGCGCTGGGCCCGGCCGCGGCGGCAGGATACAGCCGAGTCCGGCGCTCACTATAAGAACCTCCTTGTGAACGACGCCATTTTAAGCCTCTCGCTCGGTTCGGTGGTGGGAGCAGCAGCGGCGCTCGGGGCAAGGGGACTAACACCGCCGCCCCGTACGGTCGCCACCCGGGAGGCAGCGGCGGGGGTACCGCCGTCAGCGAAGAGCCGAGCGAGGAGGAGGCGGCAGGGGGACGAGGAAGGAAAGACGGACCGGACCAGGATCGCCCGGGCGGCAGCAGCAGCAGCCGGAGCCCGCGGGGACCCTGCGCTCTCGCCTCCCTGCAACGTTAGTGCCACTTTCTACGGCGGGAACTGGAGGCGAGCCCGGGCCGGGCTCCCCTCCCTCAGCGGCCGCCGGCGCCTTGGGGCGGGCGGGCGCTGCGTCCCGCGGCCGTTGGGGGGTCCAGGGTGTGCCCGGCGCCGAGGCGGGAAGGACGGGGCTGGAGGTGGGCGCTGCCTGGGTGGGAGTGGGGGTGGAAGAGAGGCGCGGGGGGGACAGGAAAGGAGGAGAGGGCTCTTGTTTTGGGAGGTCCGGACAGCTGCGTGGTTGCAGGAGGCGGCAGCTGCAGCTCCCGAGGTGTCTCTTGGGAAGCTCGTCCTGGGGCGAGGGGGTGGGCTGCTCGGGCTGCAGGAGAGGGCGAGTCTCTGCCGGCCGGCTCTCCGCGGGACTCTGCTCCCGGCCGCGTTTGCAGCCGAGGCCGGAGAAGTACTCCCTTTTTTTTCGGGGGGGGGGGGGCGGGGGGGAGGTACTGGCTCGCCGGTGGGCTGCAGACCACCGTGGGTGATAGGAGGTCGAAGAGAGCGTGGGACGGGTTTATTTATACCGAATGTAATTAACTAATCACGGTCGCCGCAGTCAGCGGGCGATAACTAATCTGTTGCCTTGTGGGTTTTCGGTCTTAGTTGCATGCATATTTGCTGGAGAGGTTATGCTTCCTCTGGGTGTCACCGAAATGAAGCTCCCCGGAGCTGGGAGCAATCAAATTAAGTTTTTAACACCCACGTTACCAGAGCCTTTTAGCGGATGACTTGGGCAGTGTGGGGGCTCGCATGCTGCAAGGGGAAGCGCCTGCTGCTTTCCGTGGCTGACTGGGGGGGACGACGACGGCTCCAACCTCCCAAACTAACGCACTTCTGAGATGTGTGAAGCAACTTGCTGTTACTCCTGGTAGGATATAGAGCACTTGTTTCTGATTTCCCGTGGAATAGGGAACTCCAGATGTAATTTTTTCCCGAAAAGCTTAGTTCAGCTCTCTTTTGTGCATGATTAGTTGCTCCTGGGACAGCGAGATTTCTTAAATCTAGCAAAACCTTAAATTCTTCCCTAGCTAAACTTGACTTAGGACATTGTGCCACTTCTTTTTGAATCTCTTCCTAAAAACCTCTACTGAAGTCTATCCCTTCTGGGAAGAAAGGACAGCCTGTGAAGGTGCTATGGGCAACTAGTGACTTTAGAAATAGCAGTGTTGATCTTCGTAATCAGCTACTTCTTGATCTCTTTCTCATGGAGCAGCCATTGTTCTGACACTCTGTATATTCCAGACATCTGTGGTCCTCCCATCCCCCAAAGTATGCAAGTGGTGAATGGAAAGAGGCTGGGCTGGTATGCTGAGGTCGATGGACGGAAATCAAGGAGGGGTTTTAGTAAAACAGGATCTTTATGTGCTGAGACTGTAGTAAAGGCAAAGATGAGAAAACTGCCTGAAAGCATATCTGGGTTTTCTTGGTACTAAGTTCAGATACACCAGAGAGCAACTTACTAACTATGATTTTGCTTCTGAATGACAAAAAGGTACTACTGCAAGGCTTTAAAACAGCACAAAGGACGAAACTTACTGGTGTTTATTTGGCCAAGTTATAATGTGAATTTCAGTAAGTGATGGTCCAGGAACCTAATGTTAGTCTTGCACTTTTATTAAAAAGGTGCTGACAGCTGCAGGTATGTGGCTACTGTGTGGATTGCCTAATGGCTGGTACTGTTGAAAATGAGGCTACTTAGGTGTTCAGACAAGGCTTTAAGCATTCAGTATAAAATCATATTGAGTATCTTGCCATTCTGGGGTCGTTCTAAAGAAATTCATAATGCTTGGCTACTAGTTCAGATATTTTCTGTTTAGGTATAAACTGATATGCGTGGGAATGTTCATGTTGGTCTGTGTGGCTGATCATTTCAAAGAGTCTATGGGAGAAATAACTGTTGATGGAAAGGACAATGCAATGCACAATAGCTTCTGAAAGCAAGGATTTAATACAAAGTAAATCTTAATTGAAAAAGTCAGTTCTTCAAATGTTGTGTTACATCCTTAGTAAACCAAGCTTCCTTTTTCTTGCCTAAGCAATAAATAGGCTGGGCTTCTTACTTGACATGTAGTCTACTGTGAACACTAGTGTTTTGCATTGACTATGTGGTGTGTCAGTAACTGGCTTATCAAATCTTGGCTGTGAAACCTGGTTGCCCTTCAGACATACAGTTTCTTCATGAAATGGATATTGGTCTTCTATGACTTAACATCACCAAAACCTCAAGTTTAACTCTTCAGAACACAGTACTTCAGAAAGTTCATTCGGATGTAAAGACAGCAAGTTAGTACTAATGGCCTTCTAAACTAATTTTGCAGTATTTTGAGGGGTAGAAAGGGAAGCAGCAAGAATGGGGCAGGAAACATGGCTATTGTAAGCTTCAGTTGTATAAACTGGTCTGAATGTGCAGTCTGAAACTCCTGGATAAGGATGTTTCTGTGAAACATTGTCTGGTAGGCAGACTAGTGTGCAAATACAGCCGTAATCAAAATCACTCATGTTAATTCATAGTTAAAGCTGGTAACACAGGGGTTGTGGTGATCATGCAGTTGCTTGCAGCAAAACTTGTTCTGTGACTCTTGTAGGCTGCATACCGTGGCAGGAAAATCAGGACTGACCTTATTTATCTTGAACATCATACTTCACGAAGCCTGATAAAACTTTGTGAGAAACTGTGCAGGCAGTTGGGACTTGCTCTTGGGTCCTCACAGCATGCATTTGCAAGCTCTGATCCCCCTACCTTGCTGCGTGACTGTGCGGTAACTTAGAAATGGCACCGCGTTAACTTTGCAAAATTCTCCTTGGCAGTAAGTATTTCATATGGCTTTTCTTGTCTCTTTAGATAAAATGATTATCCTGGTCAGATGGGCAGGGTAGTATTGCTGACTTTCTAGTTAAGCATTGGAAGACCTGTTTTGGGGGTGCTTTGATGTTACGCACCAACTGAATTTGTTAGACTTGCCAACATAAGGTAGTCTGACAGTGGTTCACTTTTAATATCCGTTTCTGGCACTTGATGCCAAGGTAAAACTTGCTGTAGTCTGTGATCAGGCTTTAGCCCAAGAGGGTAGTGTCTTTTAATATGCTAGTGTTGTGTGGCCTGTGTTGCTGCTCATGAGAAGAAAGGAGCCAGAAAAGTTTTTTTGCACTGACCAGGTAACTTCGAGTGCAAGGGAGAGAACCAGTGGAAGTCTTATTCTGGCATTTCTGTCTGTATGGAACACCAAATTGATAAGGAGAGCAGGTGAAATGTATACCTATAGCTCAGCCTGCCCTCTTGAATCTGTTAACTCTGATGTGATGTGAAAGCAAACGTGTCCTGTGCTTTTATTGCCTTGGGAAGTATGGGTGCAGATGTTGCTTTAAGCTTTTGCTTCAGAAGAACTTTTTGTTAATGCTCCAAGTTGCTTTAGGAAACAATGTATGCTGGCTGGAGGATTAGTATTGCAGAAGTAAGGTACTTGCTCTCTTACTTAATCAACTCTGGAGCCTTGTTTAAGGAATAAATTAATTCCCTTAAAGGTTGAAAGAGTTAATCTAGTATTCTAGGTTGCTGCTTTTAAAAAGATAGTATGAGCTAGCTGGATCTTACCGCAGTTGGCAAACGCACAGTGTGTACTGTAAGTATATTTGCTGGAACTAGCATTTCTAGGCTGACTTACTGTGCTAATAGACTTGTATAAATTGGAGAAGTTTGCCAACTCTGCAGCAACTGTAGCAAGTAGTTCTGTATTGTCCTGGCAACAATTCAGGTGCCCTCCAGTGGCCAGAAATCTTAACATCCTAAAGGTGCTGATAAATGCTGTTGCCTTGTCAGTTTGCCTTAATTAAAAGTGAGCTGAAGAAACATCAGAAGTGTCAGACTTCATTAGCATGCTTGTTGCTTAAACAGTACTTTTTGGAGTGTTGGTATGTCTCATTGTAAATACATAGTTATTCTGACAGACAAGCAGAGGCAGCCACTTTCAGATTCATAAGTATTTCATTAGTGTCAGTGTAATTATGACTAATCACTCTGGTTTCTTAAACCATGGAGATAAATGTTTAACATCCCATGTTCAGGGCTACATGGTTGCAGCCTAAGAAGAAACTAGATTATGGTTAGACTGTTTGCTAAATTGTTGCTGTATTTGAGTGGAAATTAATGTTTTAAGTTCTACACAGACAAGTGGGAAAGATACTTCTGTAATATAGTGGCTGTAAACCTTGTTAGTGATGTATGTGATCGTGATAAATGACTGTAGAACCATTAAGTATCTTTTTAACACTCAAAACTAAGTGGGCAGGAAGCTTGAGGGCTGGCAGTGGTTTGTTGCTGAACTTTATTAGTGTTGAATGAGATGTGGTATAATATTTGTCTAAGTTCTCATAGGTTATCTCTAAATGGTCATGATGGCAGTTCTTTTGTATGTGGCTAGGTAAGACTACAGAATGATGTTTGATCCTGGCTATTGCCATCTCTACTACAGAGAGCTTAGTGAAAGTAGGAGCACGTGAACCAAAAGCTGTAAATCAGTGCAAGCTGATTAGGTGAGCACTGCTGGCAAACTAAATCTTAGATAGAAACACTAGCTCATCCCTAACTGAGAAAGGCAGGAATATGTATAATATAGATACCTAACTGTGTCCCACAAATCCGAGGTGGGAACTTTCCAAGCTGTGATAATAAAACTGCTCTTAATGTTTTCCCAGCCATGAAGATAATCAAACATGATGAATGCTGCGTGTAACCCTAATTGGAAATGCTTGCTGGTGACCAAAAGATCTCAAACCCATTGCTGAACAGAAGTGAACTTAGTAACTGTTTTGAGGTTACTTGCATGAGTTGGTGGTGCTTAGTTGGTCAAAACAATTAAGATGTAAGAGTAACTGGGTTGATAATCTTGTTATGAACTTAATGCAAGTTCATAAACTTGAAACTATCATACCAGTCCTTTAATACTGAGCTGCAAACTGCTGTCAAAGGACTGATAGGTACATTATGTGGAGAAGATTATTACTTTTGTTTTAAAGCTGGATGTGTTACACCTGGTTAGTAGCTGAAGCAGTTCCTTGCATCTCATCTTAACATTTAAGATTATCATCAGCTCCTCTCTTGGACAGTCAAGAAGGATACGTAGGTACTTGCAGCCAATCTTGCCTACTAATAAAGATTTTGCTAATGTTGCAGTATACTTGCCAGTGAAAAGCTCTCTTAAACCATTACTTTCAAACATGACCTGATAACTTCTCTGTCAGTTTGACCACAGCTGCTGCTTATAGCTCACGGAAACAACCAGATTTTTATAGAAGACAAACAAATACAAACAAAGAGTGCAGAAGGTGTAGGTCTCCTTGATAAGATTCCTTTTTTGTTTGCAGATCTTGTTAGAAGCTGCTGGTGTACTTGCCCATGATTTTGAATATAAAGGATTGTGTTAACAGACCTCTTGCAACTCCTGAATGTTTCTCTAGGTAAAGGGCAAAATAATTGTGCTCTGGATTAAAATGCTGTAACTTCTCTGAAGTGACATCCAGTGCTGTGATATTTCGGATACTACAGTATAAGTATGCTTTTAAGTAGCAAAGAGTGTGGGACTATGTGAAAAGGTGCAGTCTTTACATTGCATAGTATGCCCAGCCATGTGACTCTGGCCAGCATCAAACAAAATTCTGTAGGCCACCACTCACAGTTGTAAGAAATTATGGTGGTAGGTAACTGCTACTAAGTACCTTTTGACCTCTCTAGTTGTCCTATCAATATGTAATTTCCCCCAAAGTTTCTCTAAAATGTCTGTTGTAAAGAGTAAAGTACTGTGCATCAAAGGTATTGGAGAACCTTTATATAATATTACCAGCTTCATTGGGGGGGGGGGGGGGGGCGGGATGGGGAGGGAGGGGTGTGTGTGCTTCCTGGCAGACTCTAAAGTTTGAAAGTTCATCTCTTAGAAGGATTGTGCAGATCAGTGCCCAGGTGAACTATATTACTATTTTAGTAACTTACCTGATGTGCTTGTTCTGAATTCTCCAGGTTCTCATCATTTTCTAGATTAGTTAACTCGGGTGTTTGTTGGCTGACCATGGCTCTCAGACCACTGTTAACTGTTGCTTTATTTAAACTTCTAATGGGTTGTTTTTAAAAGGGTACTTAAACCTTAGTATCTGTGAAGACCCTGCCTAATTGCACAAGCTGTTAGTGCCTAAATGCTGTGTTAGTTGCTCAAAATGCTGTGTTTCAGTGACACTCAATGCCTGCAGCTGAAGGAGATCTCATCTGGCAGTGAAAGCTCTCCAAGTCCATTTTTGATGTTACCTGAACTTACAGTCAGTGGCTAAACTTTCTCTTCAGTGATCGATTAAAAGTACCTGTGTTTTGGGTGGCATTCTATACTTGGGTTGAGCAAAACAAAATGTGGATCTTACTACTCTTACATTATAGTATCAACTGCACTTGAAACTTAATGAGTTGTCACAGTTGATCATTTGGCAAGCTGGCTAGTAAGTGTGATTCTTTACTAACCTGCTGTCTCTTTTAGGAGGAAGGGGAGGGTAAAACAGGTGAGTGTCCTGTAGTATCAGAATACTCTGTAGTGCTCCATTCCTAATGGAAGTGAAGTGTGGTAGAATGGAGCCTTACAGCTGTGTTGTAAAGTTCTTGTGGCCCCTTTACCTCCCCTCTGCCATGTGTACCTAAGGCCGCATGGATTCAAAGTTGAGCCTTGTTTTCTGTCCTTGTAACCTGAATCTTTCCTTCACTAGACATTTTTTGAGGAATAAATCCTCTTTTAATACAGCTAACCCAGTGTTTAAGTCTAGTCAAGACTACCAGATGTCTGCACTTCAGTTCCATTAAGCAGTTGCAATCAACTTTCTTAGAGAAGTCTAGCAATAACAGAAATACTTGCATGCTGTTTGCTTTAGGTAATGAGCATGTGAATAGAAACTCTACTCTGTGCTCTTAATTGGTCTTAGATTGCTGAGAACTGAAAACAGACAGGCATAAAACTTTATTTTGTGATGTGGCATAAAATGAACTCTAAAAAAAACCACCTTATAAAAGCTAGTGTAGGGAGGCTCTTCTGCCTTTATGTTATGGAAAGCAATTTTTACATAATTTCTAAGGCAGAAGACAGAGGCTGAAAAAACCAGAACAATTGATGCAATAGCAAACTAGATTGTCTGAAAGAAATAATGAAGTGGAAATGAAGCAGCAAAAGAACAGTGGCTGACAGCAGAGGTAACTTGTAGTGAGCATTGGCAGATCTGTGTGTGTGCTGTCAAATACCCCTCTTCCACTTCAATTCTGTGGATTATCTGAGCTAGTTGCCTCTTTCAGCATGTATTAAGGATATTTAAAGCTTGGAAATTGCAACCTGTTAACCTTTGAGAAAGGTCAGTTAAGCAGATAGTATTCAGATTTCTTAATTTCCTAACATTTAATAGGAGAAACAGATTTTAGACTTTCCAGTCTTATTAAGAGATTTTAAAGAACAAATTAAGACTGTTGTATATTCTGGGTTCAGAATCAAACTTATTGTGATCTGATTAGCTAAAATCTAAAACAGAATGTATTGCTGTTTGCAAGGCATCTTCTAACTTTCTGCAGGCATCAGTAGATGTCTGAAGTATTCTAGCTTGGATAAATTTGAGCTGGATGGATTACATAGGATGCTGAGTGGATAGGGTACTTGTATTTTTCCCTTACTGGTTGGAGGCAGTGATGTTAAGCAAATGTTGCTTGAGGAAATGACCAGAGCAGTTTTGTCATGAGTTAAAGTTTATGAATGAGTTTGTTCTGTTCAGTTTAGGATCAGCAAGCTGGATTTCAGTGTGGGTGTGTGCTGTGGCATGCAGGTTAAGATTCCTGTCACTATTGATAGCTCTTAGTTTTCAGTAGAACTACTGAAATGGGTGAGGTTGCTACATGTTGGCATAACACTTAAATACAGTAATGCTGCTTTATCTCTTGCCATGGCATTTCTTCTCAGGTTGTAGTGAAGCTCTATCATCTAACCTGAAAGAAGATAGAAATGTTTTACAGCTGTGAAAACCCATGGTGGTTTTTTCCTTTCAGAGTTGGGAAGATGCATGCTGGCTCTGTTTGCCCTTGGCTGTATGGTTTGACTTGTTTCCTTTTGATGTTGTGTAAGTTACTTCCATTTACTTAGGATATCTTCAGATGGCCTATGACAAGGTATTTTTACCCAGTGTTAAATATCAACCTGCTGAAAGCAGAAGGAAGCCTGACATTAATATGAAAAATGTGAAGTTTTATGTTCTGATTCCTAGCATAGATAATAAGATAAACTTTAACTTTACTGTATCCAGAAGTATCCAAGTGGTCCATTGCTTTGTTTCATGTGATAATTTACAGTCCTAAACCATTATTTGAGAGCCAATTTTCAATGAGTTTCACAGTTTTTGTCCATCCAGGTCCTTAAACTCCTGTTATTAGGAGGGATTTGAAAAATTGAATTTCTTAATCCAGAAGTCACTAGTAGTAAGTGACTAATTTGACAATAATCAAGGCCCTCTAATACTTGTGTATAACTTTAACTTCAAAATCATCTCCACTCACTGCATACAGCTGTTCCTTTCAGAGTTGACAAAGTGACTGAGGACTGTAAATGCTGCTACTTCGGACAGAATATGGGAATGCTGCTCAGTACTTGTTTTGTGGATATGGAATGTATTTAAGGAAAACTGTTGTATTTAACCCTGTGTGGTACCTTTGTACAAGAATTAAAATTTTTTAAAATGCAAGTCTTCAGAGTGAAACTCAAGCATGTTATCTGTTCTTACTTTGAAATAAAGTCTCTCTTGTTCATTGCATAGAAAAACCATCATTCCTACAGCAAGCTTCTAAAATCCCTTAAAACACACAACACCGAAACTGTACTTTTAAGACTTCTTATTCATCTTACAGAAGCATCTGATACATGAAGGGCCTCTAGAATTGCCTACAAAGCACACTTTACCTCAGAGCTCAGTAGAAGCCATATAAAAATCCTCAAAGTTAAGTTTTTGTTTGGAGTATCTGGGAGGATATGGAAGAGGACTTTATCCCCATTTGGATAAGGAATAATTAGAAGTTTAAAACAGATTTCTGGTGGTAAAAATTCTTGAACTTGTTTTACCTTCAAAGATACAAAATGAAAGCTTCCTAAATTGAGACCTGCAAGGCAAATTGCAATCTTTTTTGACTTCCCAGGTTATCGTATTCCTTCTTAATACAAAATTAGAATTGTCTAAGTTAAAAACTGAATGCAAATACCCTGGATTGTTACTTTCCACAAGTACTATCCTTCCTATCATCTGTGGATAGGCAATCTATAAATCTGTTCTTATAGGTCACCTGTAACTTCTCTATCCTTTCCTCCCCCTCATATTGTAGCTGTCATGCTTGCTTCAGCTAGACTAAGACTTCTTGCTTTTTCCTTTAAAAAAAGAAAAGTTAGTAGGCAAGTATAAACTGATTATAGGCTTCCTTCTTTGAAGGAAGAACAATAACTGGACTTCTAGGCTTCCTGTTAATCAGTTTAGTACTCTTACTAATGAATATTAAAGTGACTATCTCAGTTGCATCATGTCTTCATAAGACTAAAAGCAATAGAGGTAGGCTTGCCTGTTGAAAGAGTGCTTATTAGCTGTGAGGTAGGTTAGACCAAAAATTGCTTAAGGAGACAGGTCAGCCACTCATGCCTGAAAGAGCTTATATACTGTGAAAGCTTCTTTGTTTCTGTTATCAGCATTGTCTTAATTAGACAATTTCCCCTCACCCTGTGCTTCCTCTTCTAGAAAACAGAATAACAACTTCCAGGATAAGACAAAAGGATTTTTTATTTTAAAATCTTTAATAAAATGTATTTCTCGCATCTCCACTTGAAAATTAAGGTTAATTAGGAAGCTTCTGCTATATTAAGTTCTTATATTTCTGTTCTTGGGTCATAGGAATAAGTGCTCTAGTTACCTGGTGTTACTGTTTGTGGAACTGATGTTGCCTGTGTATTTTGGCTACTGACTTTTTGTAAAGCAGATACACAGACAACATCATTGGCAGGCAGCTGCCTGAAACAAGACCATTACAAAATTAGACCCAAACAATGCTTCCAGTAACACCTTGGTAGTGGTTGCAATAATTTCTGAGCCCTTGGAGAAAAACTGATTTTCAGTGCATGTACTTCTCATCACTTGTATGTAGATAATCAATGTTTTTAACTGTTGTAACTATCACAAGAAGATTAAGATTTGCTTGTTCTATGTAAGAAAATGTGTTAGCACCAATGGTTAGTTTAAAGACGCAGTTGCTTGGATGGTCCTAGATGAGACATAGAAAGACATGTATGAAAATATGGTCAGTAAACATGTTGCTTTTAGATCATAGTAATTAGATGTGTCAGTCTTCATTTCTCATGCAAGGTTTAGTAACACGCTGCTCTCGAGCAAAAGATTTCTGGAAGACTTGCAAACTTTAAGTTGGACTTGCTTTACAAAGAGGAGGGGAAATGCTTATCAGCTCCATCAGGAGTAATCTGAGTCAATCTTAATGAAGAGATTCTGTTAAGATTTAAGGTAGTAACCTTGAAAGAAGATGGATACATTTTTATTTAATACAAGCTGCAAATATGAGCTGTTTCATTGTCAACTGAGCCATTTTGTTAGCCTATGAAAACAGGTTTACCTTAGATAAATTGCAGCAGAGGTGCAAATGTACTGTAGTGTTGATATACCAGGCAGGTAAATGTCAGGCTGATATTCACCCCCCTAGACAGGCTATTCTCATAGTTCTTGTCCTCTGTAAAACAGAATAGAAGTAAACAATTCACTGTGCTCTGTGTCTTAATGGAGTTTAACAGCTTTAGAAAGAAAATTATCTAGGCTTTACTCAAGCTGTTCAGAACGATTGTTCAGATTTGAGAAACGCTGTAGGCTTGTTGACTTCCTTGGCATGTGCTTAACTGTTCTCCAAAATCAGAAGTTAATACCTCAGTTTTATTCATCATCAAAATACTCCTCCTCTTTTGTTCCTTTGAAAACCAAGAAATTTGAATTGTCTTCTGTAGTAACTTGAAATTAGTAGCTCCTAAGCCTGCTAAGCTTGCAAAACTCTTTTTCTCAGTTATTTGGAATTCAAATGCAAGGTTGAAACCTATGGTACGCAGTACAGCCTAGTGCAATGTCTTGCAGTGCTCTTCATATGAGGGATTTAATATATATTTTAAAAAACCCAACCTCTATTTAAACCCAAAGCTGATAGTGCTTGCCACACAAGTGGATAGTGTCATGGGGGAGGTTTTTAAGAAGTTAACAGTCCCATAACTCCTGGCGGTACATCCATATGAACTTCTGTATAACATGACATTTATCAAAATTAAGACTTGAATTGCTTTAAAAATAGTGATGCTTATGGAAGCTTGCTGTTATGCTGAAGTTTGTAAAGTGTACTGAGTCGTTCTGTCTCTTCCTGATGGTTAAGGTCTGTATTACTGACCTTGACAGTGTAATGTCACTAGTCATATGTCCTCCAATAAATCTGAATAAGAGCTTGATTTAAAGGCACTGGTATATGGTTCATGGTTGAAGATTACAAGCTTAATTATCCTAGCAGGGTAGGGGTTTTTTTGTTTCCACTCCCCCACCGCACACGTGTTGATCCAGTTCCTGTCAGGAAAGGTAACAGCACAAACATCTGTACCTAGTCTGGGGTTTTTGCTCCCTTTGAAGCGTAGCAGTTAACCTTGTCATGACGCATGATACCTCAGCAGCTTGTCTGGACTCAGTTTACCCCTTTGTAAAATGAGAAGAGAATGGGAAGGAATGGGAGACCGTTCAGTTACAGAAACCCTAAAACCAAACTGAATGTACCCCTTTTCCCTGGCTACCTTTAGTCTGCAGTTATTTTAAACTTATGGGATTAAAACCAGTTTCCCCTCTAAATAAAAAAATGGTACCTGGAATTGCAGGGGGGTTACAGCTGCATGAAATACAGGTAAGGATGTTAGAAACTTTCAGGTGCAGCTAGCAGGCTGATCTAAGCTCAGCATTTCAAAGACTGACTATCTGACTGATAATGTAGTTCTGAACACTTCAGTATTCTTTGTTGCTAACTTGTATATGTTCCTCAGCTTTATGTTGAAATAGTGTTGTGGTGCAGCAGCTAGTCTGGTCTGTTGGATTGTACTAAATGATACAGCTACTCTTCTGATCTCTTCAGGCTGTTGAAACTGAAACAACCTTTCACAGTGCAGTTGCTGTAAGCCAGCTGCTTTCATTTGTGTAAAATTCAACAGTGGAAGGAAATGATATACGTTGTTCCCAAGCCCCTCACTGCATATTTGAATCTGAGGTGGTAGTAAATATCTCAAAGCATAGTCAATGCTCTTGACTGATTCATCTACTAGTATGTTAAGATCAAAACTAATTTAGTTATCATTTTTATTAGCAGCCTCCTGATAGGAGACAAGAAAGGTTACAAAAAGAACAGATTTTTTTTTTTGTGCTAAACATAATGCAAATTGCATATAGCAGCTAGATCTTGCCCAGTTTTCTATTGGAAATGTTGCATCTGATTTAGTGAGGACTAGGGGGAGCAAAGATACAAATTTTACTTTTTAGTGTTATTCCACTTCTTTCTGTTTGGAAGGTGTTAGTGGGGCTGACAAAGTAATGCATAAGACCTGCAGGGAGCTATCAAGCTTTTGTATAGGCACTTCGTCTAACTTAGCTACTGAGGAGGATTTTGGTATTAATGGTGAACTGACAGCATGACTTAGTTTTTCCTTCCCCTTAACCATTGCTACTCCCAAACTCCTAACAGGATGTTGGAAGAATCCAGTGTTCAAGGGACTGGAAAAAAAAAAAATGGTTGTATTGTCAGTGCATCCTCCGTGCAGATTGTGAGAAGTAGGCTGAGTTGGCCAGTCTCTTCCAGGCTGTGGAGTAGGACCAGTGTAGGGGCCTAAGTGTTTCCAGTGGCATAGTAGGGTACTTTATGTTGTGTCTTAAATCAGCTCAGTGCTGCTTATCTGCTGCAGATGCAGATCTACTGTCCATTTTAAAAGAGGAAAGGGTTGCTGCCAGAAGTTGTGGGAGTGCCGAGTCAGGACAAACAGCACTGGCTTTTGTACAGCAAAGTAATGAGTTTGCTCAGGAGCTGCTGGAGTATCCTGCAGCTGGCTCAGAGACAGTGAAATATAAGCTTGCCTCAGTTGCCTAACCTATTCAGTGAGACTCTTAAACTGCAGGCCTGTCTTCTGTTTAATTATGATTTTCTAAAAGGTACTCCTGAAGGAAATTCTTAAACTGGGAAATCTGTCTTTACACAAATACAGCATCAAATGGACTTTGTTCTCCTGTCACAGTACTGCAAACCTGTCCTTTAAAGAGATTAGTGGCTTGCCTTTACTTCATTGTCTAGGAATGTTTTGATCAACATAGCTCTAACACCTAATGGCACATTGAAAACTGATTGCTGGAAGAGATGTTTTTGCTCACTGCACTAGTTACCCACTACAAATGTTTCTGCTTGGCTAGCTCCCAGAATAGGCTGTCACCAGCTCTGTGTCTGCTGAAAACAGTGTTGGACTGTGGGGGGAAGGGGAGCAAATGACATAAAAGTATGACAGCTTTGAGTGACCCGTTGTGAAGCTGTAGCTTCAAATTTCTCTTTCTGGCTTAGTGAAGCAATGGCTACAGATTTATGGTACAAATACTTCTGTACTGCTTGGTGATATCAAATGGAGGTGCATACTGAAGATTTGATTGTATTTCAGCCTCCTGCCCCCAATTATCTTGGCTTTCTGCAAAAAAAAAAGTGAGTTTGGTGACTTAATGTGTGCGACTAAAGGAGAGCATTTGTTTATAAGGCTGGTTCAATTTTCAGTTTAACTTCAAGGAAGCGTATTTTGCGTAGCAAGACACCTTTCTTGCGGGTACAGGAAAGGAGTAAAGGAGGAGGTTCAATTATAACTCTTTAGGTAGTTGTACCACTGAAATAATAGCTTGCCTTAAATGGTCATTTCAGCTTTTCTCGCAAAAATCCATGTTGTAGCCCTGTAGCAAACAGTTTTGCTAGTATCTTAAGAGTAGCTGTCTTTGAGAGAAATGAGGAAGTCTGACATTTAGCCCTTGTCTTTGCGGCATGTCCAAGCTGTGGAATTTAATGTCTGGACTTCATCTTATGCAAGGATAGAGAAGAGAAAAATGGCTCTATCATGGTCAGTCTTCAATTCTTTTTCTCTTGCATCTTTAGGAGGAGAATATATCTTACATATAGGCTGTCAGAAAGAGTCTGGGTGATACCTCTCATTCTTTTGCGTCTCTGTCCATGGGGGTTTGCTAATTAGCATTTGAATATACTCACTGTAGCAATGAAATGGCAAGATGTGCGAAGTCTTACTTTGCAATTCTAGTGTTCTAATATGAAACCCTGTCTTACTAGCACTGATTAATGTTTAATAAGTTCTAACCTTGCTCTTTTTTAGGGTCTCTGAAAGGTAGCAGGAAAGAGTTCTGGGAGCACAACAAGGAACATGGCAACCCAAGGTATATCATGCATCACAATTTATGTTATTAGAATCTAGCAGTCTAATAAAGAGCAGTTAAATTGGCTCCTTACTCCCCTTCTTTAACTTTTTAAAGTCACTTGGATTGAATAATGTCTGCTCTACTACAATAATTAATACCTTACCACTGGAACTCAAACCTGCAAACAAGTTTGTCATTGTAAGCATTTTGGGTCCCTTAAGTGCAGTCAAGTATGTAATCATAGTATGTGGAACAGGGAACTTTAAGCAGTAGACTAAGTCACAATAGCAGTGATTGCTCTGTCTGTTAGTCAGGTTTATAGATGTCTGCATTGGATTGACGTGAAGCCTCAGCTTAAAACTGCTGTCTCACTTACAGTGCTGCCTCTGCTGGGTTGAGGTAGTTGTTTATAGCAGTTTATTTTCATTTAAAATCTGTGTCATCTCTTGGATTAATACATGCTGGAGTAATTGAACTGAACTTAATTGTTCAATAATGATTTCTTACAGCTGACTTGATGGAGTTGGATATGGCAATGGAGCCAGACAGAAAAGCAGCAGTCAGTCATTGGCAGCAACAATCATATCTGGACTCTGGTATCCATTCCGGTGCCACAACAACTGCTCCCTCCTTGAGTGGCAAGGGCAATCCTGAAGAGGAAGATGTGGACACAACACAAGTCCTGTATGAGTGGGAGCAGGGATTCTCTCAGTCCTTTACCCAGGAGCAAGTTGCTGGTAAGGCCTTTTCTATTACACTGATATGCTTAGGCACGCAGCTTAGCAATACAGAAATCTAAATACTGAATTATTTCTAATCTAGAAGATGGGCTTTTTATTCCTAGTTTGAGGTAGCACCTTACCTTGTTTTTCAGATATTGATGGCCAGTATGCAATGACTAGAGCTCAGAGAGTGCGTGCAGCTATGTTCCCTGAAACACTGGATGAAGGAATGCAAATCCCATCCACGCAGTTTGATGCTGCTCATCCAACTAATGTGCAACGCCTGGCTGAGCCATCCCAGATGTTAAAACATGCTGTTGTTAATCTCATAAACTACCAAGATGATGCTGAACTTGCAACTCGTGCAATCCCAGAACTGACCAAACTGTTGAACGATGAGGACCAGGTAAGCATTTTCCTTGCCTCGATGTAGCTTGCTTGTGGGGCTTCTTCAATGACCTTTAAACTAAAAGCTTTCTTCAAATATTTCTGTAGGTGGTGGTGAACAAGGCTGCAGTTATGGTTCATCAGTTATCCAAAAAGGAAGCATCTCGCCATGCTATTATGAGATCTCCTCAAATGGTATCTGCTATTGTACGTACCATGCAAAATACAAATGATGTGGAAACAGCCCGTTGTACTGCAGGTACACTGCACAATCTCTCACATCACCGTGAAGGCTTGTTGGCAATCTTCAAATCAGGAGGCATTCCTGCTTTGGTTAAAATGCTTGGGTATGTGAACTACTAAGACAGTACTCGTTTTCAGTTGGTACTGGTAGCTGCAGATACTCATGAGATTTTTCCTTTTGTAGGTCCCCAGTGGACTCTGTGCTGTTCTATGCTATTACAACTCTTCACAATCTCCTGTTACATCAGGAAGGAGCCAAAATGGCTGTCCGTCTAGCTGGTGGGCTGCAGAAAATGGTTGCCTTGCTCAACAAGACAAATGTCAAATTCTTGGCCATCACAACGGACTGCCTTCAGATTTTAGCGTATGGCAATCAAGAAAGCAAGGTAAGTGCCTCTGCTATTGAAGCACTTAAAATGAGCAAGCTTGCTACGAATGGCCTAACAGTTCTTGTGTACTGACCTCTTTATTCTGAATCTTCACCCATGTTGGCTTTTGCCAGTCAGTCCTGACCTTGCAAGAGGTGAGGGACGCAGGAATTATTTTGCAGAAATGCAGTCATGCTTTTATAGTGAGACTGCAAAACTTACAGACCTGACCAGCAGATGTGAACAGTTTTTTAGAGATCTGTAATCTATGATGGGTGTAAGCTAGCAACAATTACTACCTACTGACATGCACAGGAAGTGACAGATAGATGTTATTTTTGCTGTCTTTCAGCTGATTATTCTGGCTAGTGGTGGACCCCAGGCTCTAGTAAACATAATGAGGACCTATACTTATGAGAAACTATTGTGGACCACAAGTAGGGTGCTGAAGGTGTTGTCAGTCTGCTCCAGCAACAAACCTGCTATTGTTGAAGCTGGTAAGTACCTTGTACCCATGATACCTTTAAAAGCTATACGGTGCTGCAGGATCAGTACATTTCATGCAAAAACAGAAGCTGCCAGCATCAAAAACTGAACTTGGATTGGTCCTTCAGTCCATAACTAGTTTTGGAGGCCTTTGGTATACAGAAGTATAAAAGGCAGTCTGTTTTAAGTTGTCTGCTGTGTTGTTAGCTGGATGGCTTAGTGGCTGAGCATTGTCAGAATGGTCCCCTTAAATGTATGCATATTCTAAAAGGTCCAGTGTCAAAAAAAGAATCTCAGGGGTTTTTTTTCTATGTGACGAAGGGTTAGAGTCTAGCCATATTACGATACTAATGCCAAGAAAGATCCAGAAGCTTTTGAGATATACACTCAGACTTCAAGGAGGAGGACTGTTCACTGACTGTTCACAAGATAAACATCTGAGTAATGGTGTCAAATCTGTACCATCTTCTAGGTGGGATGCAAGCTCTGGGACTCCATCTCACGGATCCAAGCCAGCGTCTTGTTCAGAACTGTCTCTGGACTCTGAGAAATCTGTCAGATGCTGCAACAAAGCAGGTAAATGGCTCTTCTAAGAGATCAGGTTCAAAAGCCAACATAATGGAAGAGGAGAGAGACTAGATTTTTCTTCCCTCTTTTTTTGCAGGAGGGAATGGAAGGCCTTCTAGGAACTCTTGTTCAGCTTTTAGGATCAGATGATATTAATGTTGTGACTTGTGCTGCTGGCATCCTTTCTAACCTTACCTGCAACAATTACAAGAACAAAATGATGGTGTGCCAGGTTGGTGGCATTGAGGCTCTTGTGCGCACAGTTCTTCGGGCTGGAGACAGGGAAGACATCACAGAACCTGCTATTTGTGCGCTCCGTCACCTCACCAGCAGGCATCAAGAAGCTGAGATGGCTCAAAATGCAGTACGTCTCCATTATGGACTCCCAGTGGTGGTTAAACTGTTGCACCCGCCATCACACTGGCCTTTGATCAAGGTAAATCATAGTTAACAGCTTTCAGCACTGAAAACTGGTGCTTTTTTAAGGTAACCGTAACTGTGAAAAATACTTTGTTTCCAAGGTATTGGGGAATGTAATTTGTCTGAGGGAAAGTTGCTTCAATTGAGCAGCTTAGAATTATCCATTAGAGATTTAAGCATTTGGGATCAACTGATTAAAAAAAGAAATTGCTAACAGCAAGCACACCCCTCATGCGCTTTTATTCCCCACCCCCTTTCTTAACTGCAGGCTACTGTTGGTTTGATCCGAAATCTTGCTCTTTGTCCTGCAAACCACGCCCCACTGCGTGAACAAGGTGCTATTCCAAGGCTAGTTCAGTTGCTGGTTAGAGCACATCAAGATACCCAGCGACGTACTTCTATGGGTGGAACGCAACAGCAGTTTGTGGTAAGTGGCCACCACTAACTGAAGTTACGTGTAAAACTCCTCACTTGTCAGTGTGGCTCAGCTGTGTATTGTTTTGGGGTAAATAGCTGTTGTCTTATCATTTGCTCTAAATCATGTTATTCTCTTGGCATGCTGATAATTCTGTCTTGGCAGACCTGAAGTTTTTCTTAAATAAACAAGAACGTCAAAACCTTGGTTCTTATTTTACTGAGAACCTCTTGAACATTTAATTCTGAATACTATAGATTACAGAAATACTGGTTTTGCTCACTCTGGCAAGGGAAGTAGGTCTCTACGAGGAGACTCATCATTGTTGGAACTGTGGGTTTAAGAATGCTATCACAGCTTATTGCATATTTTCAAGGGTGCTTAGAGCTGTAAAAGTACTGAGAAGTTGTACAGCCTGTATACTTGTTACCTGTTTAGGTACCAGGGCAGTATGGCAAGATCAGTGTCAATTTTTTGCCCCGTTGAACACATTAACAAAGGGGAAGTTGCCTTAGTATGGTCAAATGGAAGCAGGACCTACTAGTACAGGAGTGTAGTTAATACTTGCAGAGGTGGGGGGGGTGTCTCTTTGTTACTGATAACCACTGTTTCAAACTTAAACTGCCAAACTAATTCAGTTTTGGGGAAAAAAGCCAATGTTGTCAGACGTGAAGTTTATAACGAACTGAAATAAAAATGAGAACACTGGGAGGAGTTCCACTGAGATGCTTTGGTTACTCAATTTAGTTGGATAAACTGGGCTAACTCCTAGCAGAGATGTTAAGTCTGAAGGCCAGCAGTAGATAGTGGATATGAGCCCTTTTGGGGGAAGGGGCTCTGTGCAGGGGACAAGTTTGGTTGATTTATTGACACAGTGATCAGCTTTTTGACAGTCATTTTGGAAGACAGCACGTAATATCTTAACTTAAAAAAAATGCCTCTTCTTTCCCTGACTAGGAGGGTGTGCGTATGGAAGAAATTGTCGAGGGCTGTACTGGAGCCCTGCATATTCTTGCACGTGATGTTCATAATCGAATTGTAATCAGGGGTCTAAATACCATTCCACTGTTTGTGCAGGTAAGCAAGAACTCAAGAAAATGCTATAGTACATACTAGAAAAACTTAGTGCTTCCTTGGTGGAACTGCTAAGTCACGTTGTGCTGAAGAGCTCGTTTCAAGTAGAAGAGCTAAAGAAACCCTTGTGTTTTGGTTGCAGTTGTTGTACTCTCCCATTGAGAACATCCAGAGAGTAGCTGCAGGTGTACTTTGTGAACTGGCTCAAGACAAGGAAGCAGCTGAAGCAATTGAAGCTGAAGGTGCAACTGCTCCTTTAACAGAACTGCTTCATTCTAGGAATGAGGGTGTTGGTAAGTGAACTTAAAAGATAGGTTTCGTACTTGTGTTAGAAAAGTTGCTAGAAGGCTTGACCTCTACTAAAATCACTCTTCCTTTCAATAGCAACGTATGCAGCTGCAGTGCTGTTCAGAATGTCTGAGGACAAACCACAAGACTATAAGAAGCGACTTTCGGTTGAATTGACAAGTTCTCTGTTCCGGACTGAGCCAATGGCTTGGAACGAGGTGAGCTGCATTTTTGTGTTAATGGTTCCTTGGGCACACCTTGCTTCCAAGTCCTCCCTCGTTCCAGTAGTGAAGTATATGTGCCGTCAGTGATACAGGTCCAGCTTTACACATGGCTGTATCTTCTTTACTCTCTACATGTTCAGGTTCAGTGAACCTGTGGCAAGCAGCCTTAGAGCTGCTTCTTCCCTTGCAGATAGGAAGAGTCCATTCTCTACTGCTGCTAAAGTTTATAGTTCTCATTATGTTTGTTAGTGTGCAAAGCTGTATAGAAGAACTTCTTACATTTCTGTGCTGCTTGTCAGAACCTAATGAACTCTGAATGCAGAAACTGAGGCATGAGTGATATAAGGGAAGCATAAACATAAAACATACCCTGTGAGGCTTCTATCAAGCAAACAATGTAGGACTAATAATCTTGGGGTGGGGATGCAACTCATGTTCTCTTTAGAATTGAGCTCTCAGGCTTGAATATGTTTGCAGGCTGATTATCACACATTGCCTTTTTTCATGCTTGAAGGGCTACACAGTGAATTGAGACTGAAAACAAACCATTTGCATGGGGGAGAGGGAAGGTTTCACTAAGTCCCTTGTCTTCCCCCAGATTCCTAAGTCAGGAGCCTAGCTTGTCTTACCGTGCATGTATTTACTAAATAAAGGACAGTAGCCCTTGATTTGTGCTATTTCAGTGCTTACTTTCCTGTTGACCTAAAATCTGTATCATCTACCACAGTAATGTGGAAAAAAAGCTAAAATGGGGTATCTCTTTGAGATTGCGAGTTATGCAATTACACTACAGACAGGTAATTACTTCTGTAATTGGACAAACTGGGGGAGGCTCCTTCAGAAGTCCTAAATGCCCTATTCCTGGCTCAGGAGTCTCAGAACAGCTAACTGGCGGGAGCTGGGCAGGTGTACCTGTACCTGTACTCTAGGAGGAGTGTTCCTAGACCTGCGCCATCTTTTTCATTCCCAGACAGAACCCTCCTTCCAGTGATCTATGGACTCCTATGCCTCAATCTGGCTGTTATACATTGGATGCAGATGCTTGGATAAAAAGGCATTTCATGTTTACAGAAGTACCATGCTGCAGTGCTTGCTGCAGAAGAGTTGCTAAAAAGGGGGCTGGGATAAGCTTCAAAGCTTTTTAAACTTGAATTACTAGTGCTGGCCCAAAGACCTGACATTAAAACTGTTTTGTAACTTTTTGTGTACATCTAGACAGCAGATCTTGGACTTGATATCGGTGCCCAGGGAGAACCTCTTGGATACCGCCCAGATGGTAGGTCTCCTCCATTCCCCTTGACTAAACTTAAGTTGGATGAAGTCAAGTCATAGATTTTAAAGGAGAACTGCAAATGAGTGAAGAGTGAATTACTCTTCAGCAAGG
Source organism: Gavia stellata (assembly GCF_030936135.1). NCBI lineage: Eukaryota > Metazoa > Chordata > Aves > Gaviiformes > Gaviidae > Gavia > Gavia stellata. The sequence continues at coordinate 49,423,312 of NC_082599.1, forward strand.
TATTGCAAACTGACAAGCAGATGGGGAACTGCCAGTTCAAATAACCAGTTGCTGCAACACCACTGGCAGCACTGAAATGGGAGCCATATGAACATTCAAAACTGGTGTCTTTCATCTGAGTCTTGTGGGAGACTCTCCCACTGAGCTGTTGTTTCCAGAAATCTTTTAAATTCTTTACAAAGGGACTTGACAATTCCAATAGTGCAGTTTTTCTTTAAAACAAAAGCTGGTATTGAATGTATTGGTCTGTAACTGTCTATAGACTTGAACGCAAGCCTATCCCTAAGGATTCTAAGCTATTTTTGACTAGTCTTTCAGAAGCAAGTCTACAGTCTTGGAGCCTGGTTTTGCTGCAGTATTGTTGAATTTTAGTACTGTTGATTGTGCAGACTAATGGCTTGGCTGGAATCTGCTCGTGCTTCTGACTGCAGTGTGCTTTGTCTGCAGAATCATACTGGAAGGCTGTTTCGAACAATGGAATAGCCATTAAGGGTAGGCAACAGATTGTTTTGAACTTGGCTGAACTAGAAAAAAAAATTAGACGGCTACAAAGATCTTCTCACACACTGATACTTGCAGCTTCTGATGCATCTAACATCTGTTAACAGTATGCTTTTTTTCCCTCTGCCACCTTTAACTTTCTTAGATCCTAGCTACCGTTCTTTCCACTCTGGCGGATACGGTCAGGATGCCTTGGGTATGGACCCTATGATGGAACATGAAATGGGTGGCCACCACCCTGGTGCTGACTACCCAGTTGATGGTCTGCCAGATCTTGGCCATGCCCAGGACCTTATGGATGGGCTGCCTCCAGGTGACAGTAATCAGTTGGCCTGGTTCGATACTGACCTGTAAATCATCCTTTAGGTAAGAAGCTCCAACCTTGAATTTAAAAACAAAACAAAAAGAGAAAAACAGATGACTGGACTGAGAACTTGGTTGGCAGGGAGGGATTGGCTCAGTTGGGTCCCAGTGTGCCAGAATAGTGGATAAAGGCTCTGGAAACACACGATCAGTACACTCCAAACTGACTTCTGCCGTGAAGTGTGGAAGTAATTAACTGTAATGTCTTGTGCACTGGCTTCACGCAGTCTTAGTACGTGAAAACAGTCCTTTACTCAGGAACACTGATGCCTCTTTTTTTTCTCTTTGCAGCTGTATCATCTGAATGAACTTGCATTGATTGGCCTGTAGAGTTGCTGAGAGGGCTCGAGGGGTGGGCTAGTATCTCAGAAAGTGCCTGACACACTAACCAAGCTGAGTTTCCTATGGGAACAATTGAAGTAAACTTTTTGTTCTGGTCCTTTTTGGTTGAGGAGTAATAATACAAATGGATTTTGGGAGTGATTCAAGAAACGAAGAATGCACAAGAATGAATTGCAAGATGGAATTTATCAAACCCTAGCCTTGCTTGTTAAAAATTTATTATTTTTTTTAAAATCTCTGTAATGGTACTGACCTTGCTTGCTTTGGAAGTAGCCTTTCTTTTCGCAGTAATTGTTGTTAGGGTTTTTTTTAAGTCTCTCGTAGTATTAAGTTATAGTGAATATGCTACAGCAGTTTCTAATTTTTAAGGATTGAGTAAAGGTGTAGAACACTAATTCATAATCGCTCTAACTGTATTCTGAATAAAGTGTAACATTGTGTAGCCTTTTTGTATAAAAAAAACCTAGACAAATAGAAATGGTCCAATTAGTTTCCTTTTTAATATGCTTAAAATAAGCAGGTGGATCTATTTCATGTTTCTGATCAAAAACTTTATCTGGGATATGTCTGGGTAGGGGCCAGTAAGAACTGTTTATTTGGAACCTTGTATTGGACAGTTTACCAGTTGCCTTTTATCCCAAAGTTATTGTAGCCTGCTGTGATACAGATGCTTCATGAGAAAAATGCAGTTATAAAATGGTTCAAAATTAAAGTAAACTTTTAATTCACTCTGTGTCAGATTATTTCAGACCATAAAGCATATTTGTGTGTTTACAAGTCTTCTGAAAATTGTCTTGGAATTGCACAAGAACTTCTGTACTTCAGAGGAGGAAGCCAAAAAGAAGCATTCACCTCTCATCCCACTGAGGAATACTTACCCTTTACACTCCCAAGTCTTAATGACAAAGGTTTTCTACTGCAGCCCTCTGAGGCAGCATTCTTCCCCTTGACCTGCTGCCACTTTGCTTTGGCAGGTGCCTTGCATCTGGCTAGACCCACTGCCATGCTGCGGAAACTATGCTGTGGCCTCCCAGCCACACTTAACTTCTGGGCTTCAAAAAGTGAGAGCAGTGTATTACTGCAGCACTTTTCAGAGGTGCACTGCCAGTAGGGTCAGATGAAGCTCCTTTGCTTACAAAGTGTCAGCTGGTCCAGTAGCTTAAACCTATTTTCAGGTGTCCTCAAGTCTTCAGTTACTGTGTGAGATACAGCCTGTGTGTAATTGCCTTCTCTTGAGGCAGCACCTGTGTAACTGGTTCTTAAACTGCTGGCTAATTCATAGACTCTGCACATCTGCACAGTGCAGCTGTCGCCAGCCTCTGCCGAGAACAAGCACTCCCCGGCAGTTCTACCTCAGTGCAGCAGTTTGCTGGCAGAAGATCAGAGAGGGTCCTGGCTGCAAAGGATCATGGTTGAAGTTAGGATCCCAAGATGATGAGAGCTGAACGGAACTACAAAACAGACTGCTCTCCCTTTTGCTTACAGAGCAAAGGCACTGCAACTACAGAGGGGCAAGTCTGTCTTACCCAGTAATTCACCTTTGTTTTCTCAGCCACACTCCCACTAGATGAGCATTACTATAGAACACTTCCTTTCTTTACCAAGTAACAGCCACCAGCTAGCTTTTCCCCATTTCTGTAACTCCAGCTCTAATTCCAGCTGTTAAGCTAGGAAAAAGAGAGAACGATATTTAAAGTAATGTAAGAAAACAATTCCTGTAAAACAGACAAGGTGAAATCAGTGTGTTTGTTTACCTAGGGGCATTTGCTTGCCTCCATGTACTCTGGAGAACTGGGCTGTCCAAGAGCAGGCGTGTAGCAGCAGCTCTCAGTAAGGCAGCCGTGTTTGGTAGGTGTGGCAGGGACATGCTGTTGTTGCTTGGAAAGATGACAGTTAAAAAAGTAGAAGTGGTCATAGTACCAGACTTACTTAGCCACACTATGCTTGCTCAGGGTACATGGGAAGAAAAGGAATTTAACTTCACATGCTGTGGCATCTGCTAGCTCTAGGGGATGCTTCCTAGAGTATCGGCTTTTACTGGGGATAAAAGACAAACTGCCAGGCTCATCCTATCCTCTCACCTATTTTCAAAGAGGAGCTCCAGCCAGGAGTGTTGGTGGCTGAGAATGACACTCCACCAATGCAGCTTAGTCTGTGCAGAGCTAGGCAACAGAGGGACACATGTCACAAAAAAAGCCCATACTAGTGGGTAAAAACCTGATGAAAATCTGTCATGCATACATCCCACATACATACATACACAGGCTCTACGTGATCACAGGGGTTGATTCTGGTCACATGAGATGAAGAACATTGTGTTAGTCACAGGCATTCACCTGGTCAAAAAAAAAAAGGATACATGAACATTCCTAACAGCAGCTTAAAATAGTAAAACACTTTATGTCTATACTGTGAAATAACTATACTATTTATTTAATATACACTTTTCAAACTCTGGCTGTCAAATATTTGAGCTACATCACATAATGCCAGCAAGGTAAAGTAATAATCAAGAATTTATCCTTACAGGGGTTTAAAAAACAAACAAGGAAAAAGAAACACCCCCCCAAAAAAACTCCCTGAAGCCTCCTAAAGTCACGCATATGCCCATACACAGCTACAGCTCAGCTTGCTAAATTAGTTACGCCAGCGCTGCTGATTTGATGATGTTCCTGCAGGACTGAGGTGCTGAGCAGCATACACAACTTGTGCATTTTGGTAGGCCGGTCAAAAACGGTTCACTTGGTAGTCTTGATATTTTCATGTCCCACCGTTCTCAGAATTTCAAATGCCAAAGAAGCAACAGCAACATCGGCGTGAGAGCTAGGAATTAAAAACAGTAACAACTATTAGCCATCCTCAGGGGAAACCTTTTTTGTTTAAATCCCACATTTGTCTTTATCTATGCTGGAAAATTCTTAATAGCCATTAACTGGACTGTATACCCCACTTTTCTGTTGAGCAGCGACATGCACCTAGTGATTCTGCCCTGTAGCAAATCTTGTGTAAAAATGAATTTCAGCTGAAATTCACAGTAACTGCTACCTCACTCAATCTCTTCTGTAAAAAGAAGATATAATTTACCATGCCCTCCCATGAACCTACACACAGGCACACTTTCAGCTTGACAGAAAAATGTGTTTTCACACATACAGCCCTCTTAACGCAGCGATGCTCCATGTGAGGAGGCAGTTCCACTCAAGGTGTTGCCCACCTCCTGCAAGGAGGACTGACTGCCCCACCACACACAGCTCTTGAGATTGAATGGTGGGATCTTCCCCCTTTGCTTCCTCGCCTAAGTTTTTATTACATGCATTTTGCCTAATTTTTCCTTCTGGAAACGCATGTATTTTCTAGTATTGGAACAGAGGCTCTAACACATGACAGCTAGTCCACAGAAACAAGTCTTTTTTTTTACAGACACTAGTAGATCAATCTGCAGCTTCCTCAGTTGCTGCTAATGACAAATACCTACCGACACTCCATGTTTGGGGGAACGCAGAGCTAGCCAGGAAATCCAAATGATCAGTCCACACTATGTAAGCCAATGTCTTAATAAGCAGCAGTTTAAACCACAAAATTTAGTTCTAGGAAACTAAAGCATCTTGGCAACTGTCTTCACTGAAAAATAAATGGCTATGATCCCACATTTTAAAGTGCAGATTTGATTCCACATAGTTACTAAGCAGAATAAGTTGGTTATGTGTCACTCTCAAAACTGCCTGTTCTGACTAGCTGAGGATGTATCACAGAGAAGGAGTTTGGCAGTCCACGGCTGCTACACGGCAGCAGGAGAGCACTGAAAACAGCTTGCAGTCCAAGCAGTGCCCCTCTCTCAGCACGTGACTGCTTGGCCGGTATCCTCCTTCTGCCGCACAGGCAGAACGAAAGATTAGAAACCTGTCTGCAAAAAATGAGCAAAGCAAAAACACTCCTCAATCACTTCAACCCAGTGATAATATGTGGGTGGAAGGGCCTGGGAGTTTAGACTACTCAGAGGATGGCTTAGATCCAGGATCTCAGTTGTAGCCTTCTCTAAAATGTTTCCAATTCTGCATGAGATACAGAGAGGCTTCTTAATAGTGTTCAAAGCACAGGTGAGGAAACCGAATTTATTAGGTCACAAGGAATATTCTAGGAAAGATGCCATGTAAGGGAATCTGGGGAGATGGCAGAACATTCATAACCTCCATAAACAAAACGGCCATTTGGCTAAAGCTGATTAAGCTCGCTAACCCCAGGCTTCTCCTGCCTGCCCGTTGCCAATTTATCTATGTCTGAGTCCATTACAGCCCCAAGATCCAGGCTGAATCCCTCCCGGTTTCCTCTGGAGGCAAATGGATAGGGACATGTGTTCCCCAAAGAAGAGGAGGGAAATGAAATCTGTGAACTCTCAGGAGCTCCCTTTTTGCTGCTGCTGCGTGTGAGCTCGGCACAGCAGAGGAACTTGCCTTACCCTAATGTATCAAAACACTTGTCATTGGCATCAGCTAGAATTTGGTCTACCGAGCATCTTGTATCAAATAAGAGAGAGTGCTGTTTATTTTGGGCTCTGTAGTATGTGGTTTTCTGAGCACAGAAAGGAATAGATAACAGACAATTAGAGGAAGTCAGAAAAGCAGACTCAAAGACAGCGACCGGGCTGGCTAGTGCATCTAAGGCTGAAATGCTATGAGATAGAGTGAAAACTAGTTCTAAAAGAAAAAAAAAACATCTTTCCCCACTGCAATCTTCAGTGGTAGTGCCAGTGTCTCTCCCTTGGGAAGAGCTGACATTTGATTTTAGTTAGATAATTTAATGTGTCACACGAAAACCTGTGACTCAGCAGCTGAGTATGCGAGAGGGATGCAGGCTGTTCTCGACAGGTTTAGTTAGTCCTCGGTGGGTATCTCCTTACACTCACCATGTCCCAACATTTCCTCTCCACAACTGCTCACATCCCCCCCTTCCTTCCAACACAGGGTACACCCTGCCATAATGTCGAGGAGCCAGTTTTCCCAAACAACTGAACCATATAATGCCTGCATTTGGGAGCACAAAGAGCAGTAATTCATCCATTCGTATGTCCAAGGGGGATTAGACGAGGGAAAGTCTACAGGAGATGAACTGAGGTTTGGCCAACTTGTTGGGACTAGCACCTCTGCTCTCACAGAGGAGGCCATGGCATTCCCCAAAGTCTCGTGCCTTCTCGAAGAAGCCACAGGTATTCTTAAACAAAAGCAGTTCTGTTCTTCAGCTATGCACTTGAAAGTAATCAGCTTGCAAGCGCACCAAACACAATTACTTTTAAAACAGGGCACAAACATCGCATTGTGCATCTAGCCCACTCTGCCAAAAACCACTGACGGGTATCCTGTTATAGAAAAAAAGTGTTTGGAATAAAATAATACATTAAAAAAAAAAAAAAAACCCTGACACGTGCACACACATTGAGCAAGACTGTGCAGCACACTGCAGCTCACTGCAGTTGGGGATCAAAGCACACCGCTGCCGCGGCGGAAACGACAGCAAGCTCCAAATGAGAGGAGTTTGGAAGAGAGCAGTGTAGGGAGAGGGGCCAGGAACAGAAACCTGAGAAGCTTATACTGCACAGAAGGTGATTACAGGACAAGACCATCGCAGACAAAAGAGGAGGTGAGCGCTCTCAGCCCTGGAAATTCCTGGAAGCCCGAGGGAACTCACCTGGCAGTTTGGGCCAGGCTCGCTAGAGTCTGGATAAGAGCATCGCCATCATTCTTCAGGCTCTCTGAGCGCTTCTCGTTTGAAGTTATCTGGAATAAAAAGAAAGAGCCGTTATCAAAGGCTTCACAAGAAATTCCTCTCTGTCATTTTTTGTGGGATGGGGGAGAGGGAAACAAGTTGTAGCATTTATTACAATTGTAAATGGAATGTGACATTAAAGAGAGTCCCTTTTACTGAACAGGACTGAATTTTAGGCACAGACAATCTAAAATGTCTTGGCTTAATTAACGAGATTCACTCTTGTTCTGAGTCCCTGTATGTGCACCAATTCACACATCACAGTCTGCCAATCCTGGTTTCATCCTTAGTAGCAATGCAAATACAAATTTTTCTTGCCACTCTTCAGTCATTAAGAATATCTCCTGCACAGGACTGTCACCTACAGAGCAGGGGACTGAGTGACCAAACCTATATGCCCTTTTGTGCCAAGTGAATCCTGATTATAGCCGATTTTGCTGCTGGTGTGTTTTATCACACTAATCTGTAATGACTGGTTTATTGTTTCCCCAGCCTTAAGTAGTATAACAGCTCCAAGCGGCTGCACATTTCCTGACCAGTTAAGCAGGTGAATATGAAGGTCACGGGGGACACGAAGTTGCACGGCACTGTAGCACAGACAGACACTGAATACTTGGCAGCTTGCTGAAGAAACTCTCGTATCTCAAAAAATTACTGAAAAAAAGGTTTGCATGTCAGTTCCTGCTTGCAGAGGTCAATAAATCTTGGCAAAAGAGAAAGGAAGAGAGGAGGACCAGAGCAGGTGATTATTTCAATACCGGAGCAGTTGATACTTGAAACGACAACTTCTAATCCCAAAATCTGGCACGGACTTTTGAGCTTTAGCATGCTGCGGCTGGCCCTATTTACCATTGATCAAGCATCGGGGTGATATGCCTTCACATCTCCCTCTTAAATCACAAGAGAAGCTGTATTTACAGCTGCCATCCCACCATAATTTATCAGCAACGATTCTGCAACAACAGTGTCACTACATCTATAATCATAACATCCTGTAGTTAAGCAGTAACAGGGAACAGGGACCTGTCTGAAGTAAACTAAAATGTACCCTGTGTGTTGGAAAAAAACAGCGATGCCATTACCTAAGTACAAATCATTGGTAAATCTTGATTACAGGTCATTAAACCTTTGCACTCTCTTGAGTTTTATATCTGACCCCTTCAGTTTATATTTCAGTAATCTCTTCTTCTTTACTTGTCACCTGTTAGATACAGAAGGCGTTTTGTAATCTGGGTTCTGAATGGGAGAACAGACACACACATAGTAGTAGCAATACAGTTGCAATACAGGGAGAAAAGTACTTTCACCACAAAACATTGCTTTTCTTTCCTAAAGAGTACTCATGCCTCTACCAAACACTTCCCCTAACTTCTGCAGCTCATCAGCCGCTGCTACTTTCTTTGCACTTGCCACATTTGTACCGCTTGTTTATCCTGCACATTTGAAAGAGGAAGAGGTTGTGGGGGGAGGAAGGTCACTGAAGACTGGATCACGCTCCATAAAACTACGAGGTCCAATAAAGGTTACAAATATCTCTCATTCTAATACATCCTGACTCCAGGGTGCTGACATCTGTACAAACCTCACAGTCTTTTAAGAAGTTAGTCTTTGTGCATTATACATAGACAGAACATTCAAAATATGCTCAACTATAAAATCTGGTACCAAAAAAAATTTTAATTCTAAAATGCTGTATTTCAAACAATAACTTAGTCCAACTGAGTCATAGGATCTGACTATAAGCTTGCCTGTGTTGCAGCATGCCTTGTGTCATTAAGAATACTTTTCTGCGAATACAATGCATTTGAATGGAAAGGATTAAAACAGCTTTATATGCACAGAAATCGTAATGGACAGAACAGAAAGACCCATGAGATCATCTACCCCATCTCCCGATTACACTTCACTGTTCAGAGCAGCTTTCAGCCACAAGCAATGGGCTGCTGCTGTATCCATCCATAGGGGCTACTCCCCTCCCTAATAAAATGCTTCGGCAAGATCCTTTCAGCAGTAAAGGTGGAACCACAAGGAGAGAAAGGATCAGGCCTTTAACAGCGTGATCAGCCTGCAGACTTTTTAAATTAAGTCTAAAACAAATTTAGGACATATTTTCTTGAAAGCATCAACTAACAGCTTCACACAAGCCAAGGGCTGTTGGTGAAGAACAGGCCCATCCCGCCGGCAGTGCCACCTGCACGCGCAAATGGAGAACCTGCACCGACAAAATGCGGCTGTACGGATTTACGCAGGCTGATGGGGTTTCCACACCCACTCTCGATCACCAGTGTCCAGAAACCTCCTTTCTATCTACCACCAGGCATCCACACCATGGGCCTTCGAAAGGATCAACGCTGCAGTAGCGGGAAAGGTGCAGGTTGAATACAAGGTGAGCTCCCAGCGCCTTTAGCCAGCTGGACCGCAGCCGCCCGTGGTTTTTTGTCAATACTCCCATGCTGTTAACTGCTCTGACTGCTCACATTTATTTGCCCTTTATATGAGGCTGTGTAGTAGGTCTGATTGCTCCCTGAGTGATGAGAAGCTCTCTCGCATACGACAGGTTAGATCCTGCTTCACATAGAGCTCATGAGAAGTATTGTCTGAATCACTGTTCACTTTCAAGACCCAAGGTAAAACTTTACCCATGTTTCTTATTTAAAAATTGTTTCGGTTTTGTTTTCATTTTGTTCCATAGATAAAAATAAATTATAACAGCACATAAAACCATCAGTAACCAAACTTTTAGAAATGAATGTGTTTTTCACTCATTTCGTTATCTTTTTCTTTTACCCAGCATCGCCTTATCTTTTATCCACACCAGTTCTAGTTCTTGTTCACTTAGAATTTTAACAACTAGTTTAATCATCTCTTGTAATATTGCTATTTGTTAGGGATGGCTACAACACATATTCAATGACATAATCAATAGCTATTCCTTTAATTAAAAATGTAATTAAATCTCAGTTTAGTTGTACACTCACTGCAATTTAACAAGAATTTCAAAATTACTTTTCTTTATTAAGCTAATAGCCATTCAGCATTTCCTCTCTTCAGTTCTGTTAAACAAGGATGAGCCATAAGGAATACCATAACTGATTTGTAAACATCAGGATTTCCTAAAATTTAGGATAGCTGTTCAGGTATCATGGTACTGCTAAAGGTGAGTGCAGGAAAAGATATAATATAAAACATTCTCTGGAAGACTGTCTTCACTAATAAATTGAGGAGTTTTGGATTCTTGGTCTAAGAAGTGATTTTTGCAATTCAAGATTTAAGAACACATGGAAACCTACGGGACAATTACTTTTCTTAAGGCTGGTTTCATAATGCTGAACTGCTTTCTCTGATCAGTCATAACTCACATTTTGTAATTTATCACTGAGTTAAATGACCTAAGTAGTAAACTACTCTCTCACCATGTCGAAGAGAAAGAAATTCTCCTGCTTTGTTGAGGTTTCGAGTAAACCCTAAGCTTGATGTCTGTGAAGTAAACTGGGAAAGAATGCAAAATATTGATTGGGTGAAAATAAGGAGCTTTTTATTTGAAAGTTTTTTTGGTTGACAAAAGGCCTCAGGAGCATATTTAGCTGCACCTTCAAGTGTTATCTTCTCAGATAAACAACTGCTGGAGATGTTTACCATTTCCACGCTCAGCAGATGCTTTTCTACAAGCCATCACCATGCCCGTATACACAGATACAAGCAAGGCATTTCATAAATGCTCTTTCTCACAAACTGGCCTTTTCTCTTTCCCAAACATATTCAATATTTTAACCTCATAAAGTGATGATTCCTTACTTTTTCCTCAAAATTTAATACAATTAAGCTAATTACCTTTCGCAGGATTAGTTAGCTCAAGTTCTCGCTCAACTTTACCATCACTGGCTGAGAGCAGCCACACAGGTAACACAGGAGCTGCTGTGGGCTGGTTTATCAGAACCACCAGATACTCGTAGGTCCAACATTAGCATCACTTGAATATCAACACATGCTGTGAATAAAGTACCACTTATCCACAGTTGGAGGCTTTTCTGTGGAATGGGAATTGTATCTTCAGCTAACACTGCAGTAAACCCCATCACCAATACACTTTTTTCTGTGCACTAACTGGGACCCTATGTAGAACATGAAATATATTTTTAAAAATTAAGTTTTTGGAATAAAAAAATTAAAGAATTAAGCACACTCCTATTGCCCTCTAGACACTATTTCCAATCATGTCTTCATAGTAAGTGCTGCCCCGCAATTTTAAACGTGTATCTAGGACTTCTCGTTCCTGCTACCACCTTTGACTGGCTGAAGGCACTCTCAGTAGGACACAAAGCCTTTCATCCCCACCCAAAGCTGCTGTTTCAAATGTCGTCTGGGCTGGTGGTGATTGAAAGTTGATGGCTATTCACAGCTGCTTAGTGTGACCTTATTCCTGATTTTTAAGGAACAAATGTCACAAAATATAGTGGTGTCAAAAATATCGCTATAGCTGACGTGACAGCCCAGCACGTAAGTCAATGGGATGGTAACTTCAAAAATGAGGCACAATGCCTGGGCTGGAGGAGAAAATCTTCCAGTGTTACAGCCCATCTTATGCCTATCCCAGGGCATTTAATGGTACTTTTCCTCCCAGGCTGTCAGCGCTGAGCTATTCACAGGCACTGCAGTGATCAAATAAAACATGTCACTTGGTTTGTCATCCACAACTCATGACGACATGACCAGAAATATTGCAGCCGTTCCTTCTTAACAGAGGAGTTCGCTAACCAAGAATATACTGCAAACAGGGACTCGTTTGGGTGAGCCTCTATGTGAAACGAAACTAATGGATCCATTGATTGTGTTCAAACTTACTAAATATAAATATTTCTTTCAAAATAAATCCCTCTCCAAGCATACACATTGAGCTGGCATTGCCCAGAGGAGATATATCAAATGGATCCATCACTTCTGTAGGCCTGCACGCTCACTTACTCTTACAAAGTAACGTAGCCCTACCTTTGCGTAATGAAGGGCCAGACCAAATAAAGCATTTGAAGTCCATAGAGTAGAGGCTGTAACAATTACGTTATAGGTGTCAGCCCCCAAAGAGGAATCCCGAGTGGAGACCGACATACCTGCACAGTGCATGGGGAGTGCATAGCTGCCGAAGGGCATGGGAACCTGCACGTTGAGCATGAAGTTATCTGAATTTCCTCTCCTCTCCGGAGCTCAGACTGCTAACACAGCAAATGAAAGCTCATAGTCTAGATAGCAGAGACCACAACTCCAACCCTTTTCTCAGTGCTCCCACACCAGGCTATGGGCTCCTGTGCTCTCCTGTAGTCCTCTCTTTTCTAGGCAAGTGAAGGCCACATTTATGTTGCACAGTTTCCACTGGATGGGGAGAGGCAGGGAGGTTTGGATGTTTCCCACACAGTGAGGGAATAACACCACCGCATGGGAACTCGGCAGGGAGGCAAGAGGCAGCACAGCTCTCCAGGTTGGAGCAGTTAAGCATAAACTCCCATTTACCAGCGGAGTACTCTAGCTGTTAGGGCAATTTTATATCCGTGGCAGGAATTTTTTAAAAAATAAAAACAACTAAAAGCAGCAACAAAAAATCCCAGATATCTGCAGTGGTCTTTTCTGAGGTGTTTCATCTGGCATTTGTTAGATGTGCTTTAGGCAGGCACATGGGACTGGACCTTTCAAAGCGCTTAGGTCCAACCAATGTACAGGGTTTTTAATGAAAACTAATGGTAACTCTTGCCAGGCTATGCAAGTATAGCAAAGGAACACCCGAGGACATAGTGCTCGCAGAGACACTGCACTAGGATGGCCACAAGTTATTTTTGCTCTCCATAATGTATGAGAGCTCATTCTAAAAGGGTAGAAACCTTCCTGGCATTCCCTCCCATCACAGCATACTTCCTTGCTACTCTTCTCCCTACACATGGTTCAGCCGGGGGGGAGACAGACACAGAACGTGTGTGTGGGAAGAACAAATCAAGTCGGACAAGTTATATTTACGTTGCTAATTGCCAACTCATTTGAACAGGCCTGAGCAATGTTGCTGGACCATAAAAACAAGAAATGAAAGTTACAAAAGCATGAGTGTTCCAGGTGTGCTTTGGCAAGCATATTGCAGTCAGGGATTGCAGGCACACAATTACAAAGACTTTATGGCCTTCAGATCCTGCAAATACATGTGAAAACAAGCAGGTATCTATGACAAAAACCCCCTACATCAGACCGCTTTGCTCTGATTTTAGAGTTCAAAAATATTTTTTTTTTCCTCTTTATTGATAAAATTCTTGTTCCACTGAAGTCAGCAGCAAACTCCTTTTGACTTTGATAAGGCCAAGATTTCATTCAACGTATTTTGTTTTCTTCTAATTTGTATGTGTGTGCAGGTTTATTCTAAGTTCAAAGCAGTTTCCACCGGTAACTTGGAAACGTACCAGTTTCCCGGCAGTCTGAAAGCCATGCTGTCTCGAGGACTATTCACAGAGAGACAAGGAATGTCTCCCACATGCTATATAATGGTTAATTGATTTTGGACGTTTCTTGACACCTTCCACTTTGAGGCTATTGTCTGCCCTCCAGCATATACATAACACACACAAAGGCAAGCTCCATGATTGTTGTGAAGTTGTAGAATTACCAACTCTAAGGGGCATTGTCTAAGCATAAGAGAAGATTCGTAAAACCGCGGGGTAATTATTGAACAGAAGACTGCTCTCTGTCTTGTTTGATTTTTTGATTTGGCTTTTATTGCTAGCAGTGTTCTCAGCTTGCTTTCAGGAAATAAAAGATGTCTTTATAACCCAGAAAATATCCATTAGCACAGTTTCCATCCTCTGTAACTAGTGAGTTTAAAATATTTGACTTAACAGAACTGGATAGGGCAACCTCTTCACGTCCATTAGAACCAGCTGTCCACAACAACTTCATTAGCAAAAGTAAACTGCAGTCCTGCCTGGCAAAAGCTGTCTCAAAGGTGCTACTGGAGACTTCCACGTAGTGTTACAGTGTTGAAAAGTTACGCATGCTCATAAGCCAGCCCAACATCAATATGACATAAAAAATAAACACTTGCCACCCTGTTGCTGGTGATCTCATCTGCAGACACAGGTTCATCTGTCATCTGCATGCCAACGACTCCCTGAGGTACCACTTCAGACTAGTTTCACTCTGTCCAAACAATGATCCCAGCTGGCCACAAACATCAGCTTTAGCAAAATGGGGCCACATACCCAGCTTTACAAACCTTGCAAGCCCCCCAGATCCCTCTTCCCACAGCTCCCAGAAAGCTTGCTGGGTCTGATGAGACCACCACCTCCCAAGTACACCTCTCACCCCGATGGTCTTGTATGACTTCCCCCTTCAAAAGGAAGAGGGAAATCCACTGGAATAATTTTTTATTACCACAACAGGTCCAATTTAGGCTCAGATCCTACATTTATGTTCCTTTAGGAGCTATTTTAGAGGCTCCTGGTTGTCTTAGAGCAAAAAAACCCCTAAAAGCAGTTAGGAACACGCACTGTAAAACAATGCAACAGGTTCTCTGCATATCTAGATTTCCCCTCAAGTTCATCATTCCCTGGATCTCTCATATTCAAATGTCCTTCATAGTCTGTCTTCATCAGCTTTTCTCCTAAAACAGCTTCTGACAAATAACTCCCAATCCCTCTTAAATGTTGATTCCTGTAACTCTTTTTCCAGTGCTGCTGTCTTTTATGGCCTAATAATTCAACTTGTGAATAAGATCCCTGAATTCCAACATCTGTCATCCGTTATATCTCCCTGTAAAATCACAAAATAGTCTGACTGCAAAGTTTTTTTGGAGTTATATTCAACTTTTATTGCTATGCTCCATGGGTTAGGGATGGCCGCCTTTTCTTTTCATGTACGTGTTCTTTTCATGTTCATCTAGTACTGCTGAACCTAGATCTTTCACTGCCGTATTTCATGCTATGATGATTCAAATAATTTCAAATATTCATACACTTGTAAGGGTAAAAATCATTACTACAGATAACTCATCTTCTCACTATTAGGAAAACCAGTGACACCTAGAACATATTAGAAAGTGCTGACCTTTAAATGGCAATTACCGTACAGAAGAAGTATGCAAGTAACCAAGCAATTACCAATTTCATAAATGCTTTTATATCTAAGGACACAAACACTTGAGCAGACATGCCTGTCATGCTCGGGTGAACTGGACAAAGCCCTAGGAACTGCCAAGCAGTTACAATTTACTGAAGAATTTGAGTTTTAATGCATACAGCCTCCCAAAAAAATAGTACCTCCAATCTGACGTTGTCCCTTGTCCTGCTTCAAAATGCTCCTCATAAAGATAAAAGACTACTATGCCTTGACAAAAGCACAGTGATGTGAACAGACGCTGTCAAAGTTGTCCTTATACAGATCCACTGGTGCAATTCACGTCTGATCTAGTATGCAAAATCCCTAGCTTCCCCTGAGCAGAACCTTTACATGGCACTGATTAACTTTCCAGGAGGATGAAATAAAATTGGAAAGCTCGTGCTCACATTGGTTATAATCTGGACTTGAACACAAGACTCCAACAACTAAAAGTCTGTACAATTTGACTTAATGTTTTAGATTTACCTTTCCAAGAACAGCAGGAATATGATGAGTTAAATTAAGAACTAACATAGATTATGGAAAATACACACTTAAAGAATAAAAAGAGTAGCAAAATCTTGTTAGAAAAATCATTATGAACTATGATTTTGAGCTAAATGTTAAAGCATTAAACATTATTTCCTTTGTAGCCCCTATAGACTTGGTTTCTATGGTCACATAAAACTTGAACATAGAACCCTTGAGGTTTTCCTTAAGTACCAAACATGGATAGTCTTTCATATACTGAAAAAAGACAAAAAAAGGCCTGATGATTTTTTATTAGGGGAGAAAATCATCATTATATTTATGCTTTATGTAAAAAGCAACTAGGAATGTAAATGACTGAACAGGGATATAAGTCTATAAAACACCAAATTCTGAGGAAAATTATGCTTTATGTAATGATTCAATTTCCATAAAATTGTAAAAACTGTCATAAAAAGAAATGGACTTCTGAAATCGATGCTTGCTTATTGTCATGTGACAGATGGCTCTGACTGCCTGGCAGAGAACAAACAGCTACCTAGTTGGTCCTCACTGACCTCGGAGAGAATCATTTTGGTCTATTCACATGGTTTTTTTAATGAGCCTGGTTGCATTTAAGTATCTTTACAGCAGCTAGTAAGTCATTCATGTGCAATTACAGAGAGGAGGTCAAAAGGAAGTAATAGCGATGAGCCCAACAGATGACACAGCTAGGCAATCTCAACAGTATTGCACTATGTAAAATTACAGTGCACTGAAACACCAAATGAGTCCAGCAATCCTTTTGTGCCCACAGAAACAATGAATTAGGACTCCATAACGAAAACAACAGTGAGAATTACACTGGCTTTGAACTACGAATCAAATAAACAGGTTGCATGTTTCAGAACTGCCAGTTTCACTGTACAACCCGAAGCAAAGCATCTGTATGTGTGAAAAGAGACCGTATTTCTCATTGCTGACCATGGCAGTACTGGTTTTTGGACAGCTCCTCTATCTGTTCGTAATCACCCTGGGCTCCCAGTACCCAAATACCAGCACAGTGCTAATCATTGGGGTGCATGGTCTCAGAAAGCAAACATGTTCCAAACAAGAGGGTAAGAAACTTCCTCCAGGAACATGGGTTCACAGTATGCCAACCACTGGAATAAAGACTTTTCATTCTTGCTACCTCCTGAAATTAAGGACAGGTCCCATACTTGATACCCCCTCCGTCAGTGTCATTAAAGACCAGCCATTACAGATTGACTGAATACTTTAGTATCAGTTGTGAAAACAACCATCAACCAAAATGGCAGCCCAAATCTGCACTTAATGCAGACACACATATACTTTCAGACTTACACTACTTATTCCAAAGAAAGAGAGTAAGATTTAATGTAGAATGAATAGTTGAACAGGCGAATTTTCAAGTGTTCACAGTTACTTCAGAGATCATCCCCACTCACTGCATCTCAGCCAAGTCATCAGTACGTTCATGTTTTGGTTTTTGTCAACACTTGCCATTTCATTAAGTTGTGTTTGGACTCCACATGCTTCACCCTTTATGAGCCCTGCTGTTTTAGTGACATCAAGAAACTAGTGATCTTACAATTTCTTATTGCTTCTCCTCTCCCCACCTCAACTTGCGTATACCCGCACTTGGCCGGCTATCACAGTTTCATCAGTGACTGGCAGGAACAGATTCCTGAGTAGCTTTCCTATGCTTTTATCAATTCACTGAGTGCCAGCTCCTGGCGGCCTGTGTATGAGAGAAACCCTTGCAGCTGTCCCCAACATAATGCCATCTTACTGTTCTTTATAATAATATTTCAAGACACAGGTGAATATAAACACTGCAGAGTTTCTTTACTGCAACTGCAAAAACAAAAGGGCTCTAAGACAAGGTTAAATGATTTACAGCAGAAACTTGCAAAGAGAAGATAAATCACCTTTTTCTCTCAATATAGTGCCATACAGTCACCTTCATCTTTTCTTATCAGCTGCCATTTCCAACATATGCAAGAAGTGCTCTTATTATGCTAGGGAGCAGAAAGGATCAAGCTCTTCAACCTGGCAGTCTTCTATCAACAATAAAAGAAAAAGATACAAAGACTGAGAGTCCAACATGATGTCACTAACTAGTGACATGAATGGCAATATACTGCTTCACTGTTAATAAAAGAAGCCAGGGAAGACGAAGGCTTGTTTTATTTAAGGATAAACTCAAGTAGCTGGTAACTCATCCCTGAGAGTATAAAACGAAGGGCAACACATGACAAGTCTGCGTAATACTTCACTGGGAAGGGGAACGAGACTAGCTGTCTGTGCAGCTGGTGGGCATGAGCAGAACAATTTTGTCCTAATGCAACTGCCCAGTTGTGATCACCAAAGCAGGACAAGGCAAGGAGGAATATATCACAGTGTCAAGAAATGAATGTACAAGTTACAAAATATCTGCTTAAATTGTTCATCCCCTCCACGTGGAAGGCTGTGTCTGGCACTGTTACCACAGATACTCCAGTTTATCTTCTCCATTGCGTAGTTAAACAAATTTTAGATAAATTAAAATCACACAATTAGGTAAAGAACCAAACAATTACAAGTACTTCAGTTAAAGCAGTTTAAGGAATTACCAACCACTTAGCCAGAATGTGAAATCTATGTATATATGCACCCACTAAATGGCAACGTTAAGTGCGCTGGCTTGAACCACCACTGTTGGTGTTTTACATAACCCATTTTACTCCATGCTATAAAAGACTGGGGTGCCCGTACAGTCAGCTGTGTTGTCTCAGGGAAGGTAGAATTAACTTCCAGCTGAGCAGACAACAGGTTCCTCAACTCCTTTGCCTTGATGGCACTGTGATGGATGCCCTTATTTTAAAAGCTTGTTAAAATTCTGAGCAAGAAATTGCTATCAATAGAGGAAAGATGCTAGCACAATTATTTTTAATGCATCCTTATTTTTATAAAACATACTCGAATTGAGATTAGTTATGTCATCCATTAGTTACGTTGTCCAAGAGCCTTGACAAATGGATTTTGTTGAGTTAGTTGCCATGGTTTAAAAAAAACAGACAAACAAACAAACAATTCACTTCCCCAACTGCCTGCTCCATTTCATTGCCAGGGGTTCTTGTCCCCAAAGCTTGAAGGGGAGATTAAGATCCCTGTTTATATCTCACTTGATCCAGTTCACAACTTGTCCTATTAGCTTAAGCAGCCTTAACGTTCATTAACACTGGGCTGAGATACGTTTCCAGTTCTGCTGAGTCAGGACAGCAGAGAGGCAGGACAGCGAAGCAGATGTGGTGGTGGATCAGGCAGGGCAGCAGACTCTACTGCAGCCAACATCTCAGAGCCTTAACCATGAGCTTACAGACTTTTGTCATTAAAAGGTTGAGATAAGGGGGTAGAAAGCTGAAAAGATAAAACTTTCAGTGAAGAAGTGAGTTCACAACAAAAGGAGAGTCTGTCCTGCTGAATTCCCAAAGAAAAAAAACTTTTTTTCTATAGGAAGTAAACAGTTTAATTTGGACAGGGGAACATTCTCTGGAAGACAAACTGACTGTTTCTCATTGTAACTGTAATACAGCAGAGATTGACCTTTGCATCCTCATTTTGATGCTTATCTTGAACAAACAGCCTAGAAGTCAATGTCTACAGAGAAAAAATTAGGGAAGTGACTTTTCTCTAAAAGCGCAGAGCAAGTCCTAGGGAAAATTTTAATAAATATGAGTTCAGCTGCTGTGGCTGAATGTTAACCAGCTTTGTGATGCAGTGTTTATTTGGCCATGAAATGCTTGCTGGGACAAGTTAAACTTCTATCTTGAATTATACGATTAAGTCTTTCAGGGAGAAAATGATCCTTTGTAGCTTTTGTTATCTCAAAATACGTTATATTTCAGTATCAGCAGAAGAACAAACATTTTCTTATTTTATACATGCATCGGCTTTTTGCTTTTATCTCACGGGTGAATTTAGCGTTCAAGGAATGGATACCACTGACTAAACCCAATCCTAATGAATACAAGGGTTCTGACAAACTTCGCCCACGCAGATCGGGCAGTGAACCTTACACCTAGCTTACAGCACCGCCACTTCTGCAGTCTTGGCTTCAGTTGAATAGACAATCTTATCGAACTGTGTACAAAACGTCTACCGACAACCCAGCTTTCAGCTATGATCTAATCGGGATGTGAACTGGATATTTCTTCCTCTCATTTTCTTTTTGACTATGGGAAAAAAAAATTATAAAGTACTATCACATGGTAATATTCATAATACACACACACAGGTTCCAAATAAAGCATTTGTAACTTAATAAAGCGGTTTGTTTTCTCTTAGAGGTTTCAGGTTAAAACTCCTGACATTTTTGCTGATGCGCAGCTAATTACATCATTGTTTTGCATTTGCTATTGCACAACTACCATGAACAAGGTGTGCCTTAAAATTAGATGTTGCAGCCCATACACTTAACCTGATTAGGTCAATAATTTGAATATTAACAGAGTTACGGAAATGAAAGCAGACAGGTTCTTGTTAAAAAAAAGTCATTATATACTCTTTTACACTGTATTCTTTTAAAAACACGGGACTTAAATATTTTCAGACACAGAATGAGTATCTGGATGTCTGCCACAAGATACTACCTT
The DNA here is from genome assembly GCF_030936135.1 of Gavia stellata. NCBI lineage: Eukaryota > Metazoa > Chordata > Aves > Gaviiformes > Gaviidae > Gavia > Gavia stellata. The sequence continues at coordinate 49,443,525 of NC_082599.1, forward strand.
TTGCTCCTATACCCACTGTGGCTGTCAGTCTTACAGCTCTGCCCTCCAGGACAAGGTAACTGAGTCACAGTGCAAACCTAATCACGTCACAACACAAAGCTGATGCGATGATCTCATTACTGTTCCAGGAAAAGGAATAAACTCAATTCCTATTTACACCAGCAAATCTAGCTCTTCGCAAAGACCTACAGAGGCCCTGACCACATAACAGGGAGAACAAGTAACATGAGTGGCACCTTATTAAGGAAACTATTAACGTAAGCGAGATAGGGACATTGAGACTTTAAAAGAAAGTCTCAGTACTTTGTCAGAGGATTTTTGAATTTTAAAGGAGTTTTGAAGTTTAGCCAAATCTATGATCCTTTTTGGTAAGGTTAAGGTACCTGGAAGTTACCTTTATGTCAGGTTAAAAATAATTTTGTACATTAAAGAAGAGATTTATTGCAGTATTTCAAGCACTCAACCCAATCTAAATTGGCTAGGAGGTTCATTTTGAAGCTCTTCATGCTTTTTTTAATATTGTATTTGGATTATTTTCTAGCATAGTATCAGACATGCAGAAACAAAATCTAAAATGACAAAATCTGACTTAAAAAGAATACCTGTCTGATCAAAGCTTCCAGCTCACCTGTGGGGTTTGGGGGTTTTTTTTGTGTTTTGGTTTTTGGGGAGGTTTTTTTGTTGTTTTTGTAGAACTAACTAGTAGGAAAAGTCTTATCTTCTAAGAGTTGCACTTAAAACTGATTACTTATAAAGATTTGAAGAATGATTGGGATTATCATTCTAAAACAGCACCCAGGGGAACTGGGTGGATCAAGGGATTGCTAATGAGATATCAAGTCATTCACATCTAAACTGCTGATTTAAATTCAATCCAAGACAAAGATCCCCCAACTGCTGGACTTCTGATGATCTGTAAGAAATGAGGTGATGTTCTCACTCTATTCTTAGAAGATACATGTTTTAAGAGCACTGAACTGCCAGCAAAATTGGCACTTTTTGCAGTGAGACCAAGGAATGACTTGATAATGAAACAATTTAAATTAACTTTTATCCCTCAATACAGTAATATAAAACAAGGCTTTGGCTTTCTAGATCAGGTTTAGATCACCATTCCTTTCCCCAACCTGCTCAGAATAAGAGTTTCAACCTCTAAGACTACTACAGGAAATTCAAATGAAACAGTTTAGTAAGGTAAAAATTACTATTTAAGTTCCAGAGTAGCTATATTGGGCTTTAATGATTTACAATTTACAGAAAGGACAGTGGTAGATGTTAATGAGTGACTCAGACAACTTTCTATTATGCTTTTCTGCAGGAGCAGTCATTATCACATGTCAGTTGCTCAGAACATAGCACTCTCTAGTCCTCCCTCTTATTTAATAAAAGCAAATTAATCATTTCCAATCATTTATTTACTCAGGGAATTTAGATCCTAGTTTCACTCATAAATTACAGTAAATGTATCATTTGAATTAACTTACTAGTCATAGCTGTTCTACAGATGTTTTGTTTGTTTGAACATACTTTAGTCTATGAACTATTTGCAACTCTTATTACTGCAATTCTTGATTTACTAATGAGATTTGTAACAGATCAACTGTATGACATATTACTGTTCCTCTTTGCTGACTACCAGGTCAGACTGAGAGTCCACCTCCTAGGCCTAAAGCTCCTTGCTTTCGGCACACGACATGGCTATCTATCTCAAATGGCTACCACGCAAACCAAGCCCATAGCCAGTACAGGGAGATGGACTGACCTTACCTGCATATGAATCAGTGGGTTGGGCACACAGTAACTGCCACAGCAGGAGCAGAACCTGATCCCCTCACTCAGCCTTCTTCCCTTTTTCCTTCCTCCCAAAAAGTACTGTTTCCACCCCATAACCCAAAGCCCCTTCTCCCTGCAGAAACCTCCCTGCCAGCCCCAAGGCAATTACCACCCACCTGCAGGAGGGAAAACCACCAGAGCAAGACCCAGTCGTGTGCTGGTGGCACAGCATGGAGTGGGGGAGGCTAGAGGAGTTCTTTGTTGTGTCTTTCAAAGGATCCCTTGACCGAGTTCATTGCTCTACCAGGGAAAACAGCTTCTTCCTGTGCTAGGGCAAATCCAGAGAGATTGCCCCTCGGTCCAGGAAGAAGGAATATGGTCCCTTTAAATAATGGAAGGTGTTGACCATCCACATATGTCTCCCCTCCCTCCGTGGCACCATCAAAAAAGCTCATATAGGTTCTAAGATGCCCCCTTACAGCAGGCATGCACAGCTAGCCAATGCCACCAAACACAAGACAGGTTCCTTAGCAGGGGGTGAAGAGGGACACCACAATGTGTGGAAGTGGGCACCTCGAGAGAAGATACCATTTCTTCTCCTGCTGATCCTTTCCTAACCCTCTTCCTCTTGTGCACTGTCTCCCAGATCCTCCTCACCCCAAGCCTAGTTTTGCTAGCCATCCCTCCACAGACACCCATGAGCAGGTGCTGGAAATTTGTCCTAGGGGACAAAAACAGCAAACATAATTCATGGCAGCGCTCCTTCACATCATTAGAGGAGGTCACTGATGCATCCACAGCCCCATGTCCCAAGACAGCCTGTGGGCACAGACAGTCATCCAAAGGAGAAACACCACCATCATCAGTCCTCTCACAGAGTCCTTGAGGAAGCCTTGGATATGGTCCTCAGGGATACAGTTGGTGAGAAGGAAGAGACTGTCGTAGTGGATGCCAGGCAAAAATCCATTCTGAAGATACAAGTACTTGGCTACCACCTTTCCAGAAAATCAAGGTCTTGGGTCTGACTTCTGTCACCCAAGGAAGGGATGATGCCCTGCCTTCCCATTAGGTCTCCACCTAGGTGCTGAGACAACACCAGCACTCAGTCCTACCTTCCCTGCCTAAACCTCCTCCTACAGCTCCAGCTGTTGCCAGTCTCCATGCTGACCATTGGCAGCCAATCCCACAAAGCTTGGCAAGTGCCAGAATGAATAGAAACCAGAGAGGAAAGGTGTACGTAGAGAGCCCTTTCTTCTTGCATTTCCTGTGGATCTGTAAGAGGGGTGTCATCCTCTGCCAGGAGGCTGCTAACATGCTTCTTGGTACCCTTCTACTTCTCCAAGGTGTAGATATATGCACATGCTCCAATTCCCCTCCCAAAGGAATTGGATGTGTGATCAGAGAAATGTGCCTCAGGCCCAGTGGTCTTTCTGGACCCAGACTTTACCCTCTTTCTCCTATCATTCAGTAAGGCAGGTGCCTTTAGGCTCTAAAATGTCTTACACCAGATGCCAACTTGCCACAGCCCTCCACCAACTAGCCCTTTTCATGTTGCTGCAGCACAAGGACTGTCACACATCTTTTCTGCATCCCAGCACCTTTACAAGGGAGGAAATTATGTCTTTTCCTCATATCAAGCAAGCCCAAACTTCCAAAAGGCTCTACAAAGCCTGTGTCCTCTGACAGGCTACTGTAAGAATGACCATAGGCTGACCTTGGCCAAAATTCAGAGCTCGTGACCATTACAGACATCAGGTAGTCCATGAAAGGGGTTGATCAGCCAGAGGGGAGTCCCTTACTCATTTCTGGCCTCATGGACCGATGTTCTGCAAGCCCCAAGGCCTGTATAGTTAGGATATTTTTCCCTCTATATGTTATTCAGTATTTATCATTACTGAATGCTATATGCAATTCCGTCATCTATTCAATCAATATTTTGAGTTGTCTGCAACTCTTCACAATCAGCCTTAGTTTTGAATAATTCTGTATTATAAAAAATCTTTGCCATAGCGCTCTTCATCTCTTTTTCCAGGCAATTTATGAATGAATTGCAGAGCAAAGATCCTGGTAGGCTTATGACAGTAATCTACATGTATGGTGCAAAACTAGCCATTTATTGTTTCCTATCATTAAAGCTGGTATTAGTCTGTGAGAAGAACTTTCCTCTTTCTCATGGCAGCTTTAGGAATTTCTACTGAGAAACCTTAAGAAAAGCCTTTCCAAATCCAAATCCAAGTCCACTATATCAATTCTTCACACACTATTGACTCACTCGGAGGAACAGACATCATATTGATTCTTATGTAATATGCTATACATATCTTTCTGTTTACCCATCCACTCCTTATTATCATGTCTAGAAGTTCAGCCTTACAGAAGTCAGAGTTAATTGTTTGCAGTTCTCAGAATGATCCCTGGAGCCCTTTTAAAAATTTTAGTATAGACACTGATTTACCTGATAGGTTGCATACCACAGTTACAGGCCTAGCAATTTCTTGGACAATTACCGTTGGGACCAGCTGACCTGTTACTACTTACTCACTTGATCAAATTGTTCCAAAATCTCTTTTTGTAACACCTTAATTTTTTTTTAGACAATTCTATATACATAAAAAAACAAGGTTGAGATGACCAAACTCTGTAACCTTCAGTAGCAAAAATCAAAAGTCTAAAAAGTGACCTTTGGGGTATGAGTATTCAAGACTTCCCCTGTTCTTGTCTTCAGAGCAATACTTCATGTGTCAGTCTACAAAATGAAGTTTGATGCAAAGATACAGTAGTTTCTCAAAACCTTTGTAAATAGTGATGAATGACTACCTTCATTGCAGATGATGTATTTTTTCATTTGATGAATTGATAAGCTATTAATGAGGACTGTCTATGACCATGAAGAATGGCATCTTTGTCTCTATAATGAAACAATTTTTTGAAAAATATACACCTTGGAGCATAATCTGGATGACCGACCTTGCTAAGTAACACATACTAATGTTAATGGTAGAACTGCACAAACAATAATCCAAATTACCACTACAGACTTCCAGTGACCTTTTAAGTCTTAGCTTCTCAATGTTTATGGACATAAACATTCCAAGACACACAGAAAATTGCAGACATTTGGAAGTCCTCTGATGGACACCTCACCTGGAGGTAGGCTCTCTCATCACCTTGAAATGACTTCTTATGATTTCCCTTGAAACATTTCCTGGATAAAGCTCCTGGAGATAAGACACTTCTTACTGATTGTGTCCATCCCTTATCACATTTCCATCCAAAAATTTCACACACCACGGGGACTCTCCTCAAAACTGACACTCAGAGCGACACTTCTTGTATGATGCAGGTTTTGAATTTGCTCATGAAAACAGAAATGAGAAAAGTTTTTTAAGAGCATGTTTCTGTGTACTTGTAGCATATATATGACAAGCATGCAAATATATCATAATAACATACCTAGCTTTTGACTCTGAGAACAAATTGTGGAAGTATTAGTTCTTGCTTAATGTGAGCACCACTGGGAAATATTTTTAAAAGGATAATAAGGCAGTGCAAAGGACTAAGATTCACAAAACTATGAGAACAGGATAATTTTGTGATGGGTGTGGACTGTGGGAGTTTTCTGAACAGATGCTCAGAGCCAAGAAAAGCTAACCCTTTCTTCTTTTTCTAAATGAAATAAAAGCTTCTAGTAAAGACATCAGATAAATGGAATAATATTATTGCCATAGGACATGCAAGTGCAGTAAAGATAGGATATGATAGCATTTCAACGATAAGCAGAAATCACAGGTTTAGAGTTTAGAGGCTAACAAAACATAGGAAGCTAAAATTAGAAAATGTTGTAAACATATCTGAGAACATAACCAACACAGTCTTGAGAACAGTGTGCTTACCATGTTAGTGGAGGAAAATTTGCATAATTAAAAGGCATTGATAATTTACGTAATACAGGTGAAGGAGTAAGAATATCATTGCATTATAATTAGGAGAACTATTTGTCAGTCTCATTTTAAATTGGACTCAAACTTCAGACATGTCAGTGGCATTTATATGAGTAAAGGTTACTGGAACAACCACATTGAAAACACATTAGGGCAACTAACTTTTAGTTTATCAGTAAACCAAAGACTGTCGCCACCAACCGACACTGGGGGGCAAAAAGGAGGGTAAATTGTCTAGATAGTCTTGGGGGCTGTGGGAGAGAAAGCGCTAAATTAGGGGAAATGTCGAAGAGTGGTTAGAGTATGGAAATAGACAGCTGATGGGTACATACCAAAAAGTGCAAATACCAGATTGTTAACAAGGAAGTCTCATGGGTGAGACTGCCCTAAGAACAAGCTGGAAGCTGGCAATGAGGAGGGCATGGAGAGATATCTGGCAAAGGGGGGTTATGGCCTTCATCTTCCTAGATCACAGAAGAGTATTTGATTACTGGTTAGGGTTATCCACAGAGCAGCTTCTCCCATGGAGAGCAAGGGGATTTTAAAATAGGACAACAGCATTTTATTATGGCACAACAGCTGAGAAAGGATTCTCCAGTGGATAGGGAGCACTGGTTCACAGCTTCTCCGCTCCCTCCTTATTTTGAATGAACTCAGATCTTGGACACTGAGCTGCTGCTGCCTATATTCGAGTTTGTTTACACGGCTGACTGACAGGAGATAATATTTCTTTACATCTCTCCACAAAGGCCTGCAGCAACAGATGGATTTTACAGCAGCATCTAAAGGTCAACAACTTCTGACCGGCAAACTAATGGAGAACAGACCAGACTGCAGCAAGTTCAGCACTGGGGAAACCTAATTAAAAATGTTCACATTTAACCAGTGTTTCAGTATTGCACAAGGACAGAGGGAGTACCTGATGTACCTAAGATATGTTCAAATCAATAAATGTTTTTTCTAAAAAGGAAAGCTATGTATAAACGTAAACCATATGCCAAATTCACTATTTGCAAGACACAATATGTAACAAACAGCCAGTTTTCTCCATCAGTTAAAAGTATTTTAGAAGCCTTTAAGCACATCAAAGTATTCTGAGCTCAATATGACAAAGGGGTGAGAATTATTTCCACGAGGTGTAGATTTCAAAAAAAAAAAAAAAAAAGACTGTCACATGGACATTCAGAAGCACTCAGGATTAATCAAGACTCTCAAGCTGCAAAGTTGAAATGCCCTACTTCTCTTCAGTTAAGACAAGTGGTTCAACCCTGCCATATTGCTCAGCTGCCCACCCTGTCACCAAAATTTCTTCAATTGCCCCGGGGTGTAATCCCTCAGGCTATTGAATACCCTTCAAACTCAGAGGGACTAAACAAACATGACCTATCCTTAACAGTAATGCATACAACTATAGCACCTCATCCAGAATAAATGAAAGATCAGTCAGATACCATTTTGTACACCCTTTCAGTGGGAAACCATTCCAGTCCAGCAGTTTGTAACACGGGTAACTGGTCAGTAAAACCAGTCGTTCTCATTCCACAGCAGAGATTGTCCAGCAATGAAATCAGTGCAGTCTCTGAAGCACTCTAAATTGACAGGCAGAAGAGAAAATCTCTGAAAACCAGTATTTTCCATTTGATTTTATCACTCAGCTTGAGGAGAGTTAGTGTCCTTGACAGTAGTATTTTGTCATTGAACTTGACATAAACACTGACTTTTAGATAAGAATTCTACACATACACAGATGCAGTCACATAAATTAGCAAAGCCCAAATCACTGGTTACAACACTAGTAGTAATTTCAGCTATTATGTAATTGATAATTAATTCTGTAGTTTAAGTTGCAGAAGTATTATTAGACTATAATATCCCTCTTTTGCACACACTTTTCTGAATACGCCTTATAGGAAGAAGGGCTCCCTATTTTAAGAAACTTCTGAGAGTTTTTAAGACTGCTGAAAGCATTTAGCTAAGTTTTCAGCTGCAGACTTTTAAACAGAAGCATAGAAAATATACATGTAGGAAAGGAAGTGCACATTTTAAAGAGCTGGCTAAAAGACAGCACTTTGATTTTGCCCCAGTTGTTGATTTGATTCCATGAGACCATGAAGAAGAGGGAATTAAAACATTAGATCACAATAAATCAACAGACATGAAAACATTAGCTCAGGCATTAAATTTACATTTTCCAGACCATTGGCTCTTGTGACCCAGAATATACTGGGAAATTTGAAGTTCTGCTGTCAGTTCTGTAGCTCTGTCTCACTCTAGCCCAAAGCAACAATCACAAAGTACAGGCTCTTACTTCATTCTCTTGTCCTACACTGGAACTTACTTATTTTTAGGCATGGCATACTTACAATCTCATTACACATAGGAGTGGGGAAGATAAGGTCCATGCTCAGCCTCAGATTGGGATGATACGTGCACTGTTTAAATGGAAATAGCAGCTGTTGGGGGGTCATGCAATCAGCTGCATAGCTGCAAGAAGCTTTAACGTACTTGGGGACAACAGAATTTTCAGCTATTTCTTTATCTAATATGGAAGAAATCTTTACTGAGCATATAATGAGCTCCCACTTTTTTTAATGGTTTCAAGCTTTTAAAAAACTTTTTAAATAAGAAAGGATTTCAAAGGATGGCAAAAGCTGTATCATCAAAACAGAAGTCCAATTCCTGCCACAAGCAGTAACTTTCCAGAAAAGCAGAGGTTAAAAAAAGTCATCAGAATTTTTAAAACTATGACCAGATAATAATAACACAACATCTCTCAGTAATCTTCCAGGAAACTGTGGAAATTTAATCAAGAATAGCTTAGGAAAATTTCAACCTGAGGCCAACACCTATTATGAAAAATCAGAGCCAAAACATCCCAAAGTTACAGGCAACTGTACAATGGGACAAGCCAGAAAACCCCAATAATAAGCAACCACACATGCCGTATTAAGCCCTGTCTATGCCACAAGGGAAAAGAAAAAATAAATATTTTGCTGTCTTTTGGCTAACATGCTTTTAGCATGCTCTCTCTCACTCCTATCACCACAGAGTTTCTCCTAAACATTGTGCTGCAGTAAATGACTTCCCAGGATCGCTTTGCTTCTCTTCCCTGTCTCCGTATTATTTTAGAAATCATACTAGAGTAACACTGGTGACAGCTTTTTAAATATGTCTGTTGCTACCACAGTTTCAATAGCAGTGCACAAAGGCTGTAATGACTACGTCCTGCCCACTACCATTCAGACGACTCAGCTCCACTGAGCAAACCCAATGGGACACACATAGAAATGTTCCCCTTTTGATATCCCAGTTGAACAATTGTTCTCCTGGACTTACCTCTCTTGTAGGAAATTCAAATAAATAAAAATCAACATAATGAGCAAGCTTGTGATGGGAATACTGCCCAGGTACTAAAGAATATTTGATATTCTCAAGCAATATCAAATCAGTTACAGAATATGTGTAGTAATATAAACAGAACACAATACAAATACAGAAATTTTTTTTACATTTTCCCATAATAAATTACCAACTATATGTGATCAACCATCTCTAATGCAAAAATATTCTACAGATGAAGTTTCAAAACCACTCACACCTCCTCCTTTCAACTGGCCTTACCATGATGAGGCTATGCCTCATAAATGATGGAGGAACCAGACACCAATTCCCTACATATAGTGCACATGCCCTTTATGTGGCATACAGTGAAGGTCAATGGCACTCCTGATAAACAGGGACTTTTTGGAGAGGGTATAAGGACATGACCTATAAATATGGAAGAGGTGAAGTCCATAATACTTTCTCTCCTTTTTCATCAAGGATAGTCGTGGATCCAGACTCTTAGGGGCTCTGTGCACTGAGCCTAATCCCTGGCTATTAGAAGTAGGACACTGGGGAAACTGATGTACATCAAACCGATCACTCAGGCAAACACAAACTGCATCCTTACCTTGCTCCCTCTAACAGAAGTCATGGCTGGGTTAAGTAGCACAGGACAGGGGTAAAAACCCCCCCTCTGAAAGAGATCAAGAGAGGTCCCTCTCCTGATGGAAAGTCAGAAGAAAACCTGGTTTCCTCTAGCCTGAGCTACATCTGCACTCTTCCATGAAGCTACTCCAAAGACTCTGAGCTCTGAAAGAATCATGGGGCACAATTTGCTGATACCGTGTTACTAAGAGTTGAGAGTTTTTCTCTTGTCGCTTCAGCTTAGCTGGGACTAAGTGGCAGAAGTGCCTGTTATTGATGCACGCGCCAAGGGGCTATCCCTCACCAATCTGTCCAAGCAAAACGCAGACATATGAGGTTCGGTCTTCATAAGTCTCTTGAACGAAATTATTTTCCTTTTGGATCAAGTTACTCATGTATTTGATAATAGTGGGTTTGTCAAAGTCATTGTAAACAAAAAATAGTTATTAGGGTTACTGGGATATTGGATAGGTTTTGAGGTCATAGAATAAGCTGGAATTAATACAGAAACTTTGTAACTTTCTGCACAAAATTTACTTATTTTTAGAAATAACAGAATTAAATCCACAGGGATCTCATCAAGTCAATAGAAACTTTTTTTTCCTCTGAAATCATATCCATTAATACTACTATCACATACAGGAGAACTGAGTAAGTCAAATAACAACTTTGGTCAAGGATTTACACCTGTACCGGGCAGGAAAAATCTACCCAATTCAGTGGCTTGTTCTGTAGTATGTAAATTACCCTAATGATAGCAAGCAATTTTCTTTAGTCATTCATTCATTCATTCTCCTAAAGAACAACTTTCCAATTTATCAAGATAAATGAAGGAGCTGAACTACAATTCTTGCAGGGAACATTTAATAAACCCTTTTAGTAAATTTTGGTTTTGAACCACAGTGCCATACAACATAGATATTGGCATTCTGCACCATGTCAAAAGAAGTTCCAATTACCGCAGGCTGTGATGTATTTTCTGATTCTAAAGCTGAGGAGGTAGATGATAACTACTCCTCTTTTATATCTGCCTACAATAATTTTACTGTGATTGAAGAAAAATAATTAAAATAACGTTCCACCTTCTGCCACTAGGATGCACAGTTTTCGTCACTTTACCACAATGGGTTGTTTCTAACACTACTGTCAAATTGCTTAAGGTGAATTTTTTATATATTCAAAGGAAGTTCAGTTTTTATTTTTATCCTGTCGAGGACTCTTAACTAATGATGAAAAATCATAAAAAAGCACATTCTGAAAGGTATTATTTTCTTTACCTGTGTTTTTCAGGAAGAATTCTAAGACATCAAAGCCCTTCACATGGTAAAACCTTCTGGCATAACTAGTTAAGGTGATATTTTCCAAAGCATCATATTCACAGTAAGAAACCAGTTTACCTATTCTCATACTTATGGTATCTGGGAAAGAAAAAAAATGTTTTATTGCGCAACTAAAACACCTAAATATGCATTAAAAAAAGCAGAAACTGGGCAGAAACTCATATTCACAGATATAACAACCACTAATGTTATTTATTTGTACTGTTGGCAGTGGTCAAAGGTCTGGCTTGCAAGAACTGAGTCACAGCATGCAAGGCTGTGGCAAGTTTATAATAGATATAACAAGTTTTTCTGTAGACCTTAGACTAGGCACAAAGTATGGGGGGTAAAAAAAAAAACGAACAACCCAAACCAACCAGTAATGCAGAAAAGCAGCAAAATGGTAGCTTAACTGTATCAAAATAACATTTGTAATCAGGCTAAGAACATATTCAAATTGTCAATTCCACAGATAAACCAAGTCAGGGCAATTAAACGTTGTCCTTTGCACAGCAGCGCAACTTCTATTGTTTGTGTGCATGGGCATATCACTACCACACAAGATACAACAATATGTAATTGCACCTTGGCACTTTTACTGGGAAGAGCATATTCCTGACTGTCCTTTACACCAGCTTTGACATCAGCAGAAAGATTCTTAGTTTGCTCTAGTCAAAGGAGGGGCAAAGTCTACATAATATTACGCTCTAAAGTTTCTCATTTCATCAGTAATTTGTTTTAATGAACAAGTAAATAGAGTGTTGGAGGATCAGATGACTTTGGGGGAATGGAAGATTATACTGTAGGTTCTTTCATTTCTAGGACAATATCAATAGTAGAATGCATACGAACAGGCATCCTTGACCACACTGCTATCTGTTAGCCACTGACCCTTGATCATTTTAGCATCACGTCAAAAGTGAACACCTAACAGATGTTCTCTGAGCCAAAAAATCAGTTTCAGAGTTGAAGGAAAACAGGCGTTTGCATGACAAGATAGCCAACATTAGCTTTAAATATAAAAAGCCTTAAATTGCAAAAGGACTGAAAAACCATTAGAGACTGTGCTTTTTAAAATACCGAGTGATGGGTTCCTTCTCTGAGCAAGAATGAAGCACTGCAGAACTGGAAATTGCATGCTGGGTATAGGCATACTACAAAATAGAGAGCAGAAATATCTGAGCTAGAAGCGCAGACGCCCAACAAGCAAAGAGCACTAAAACCAGCAGAATCATGTCACTCTCTTGTGCAGCTGTAACTCTCACAGCTTACACCTCTCCACCAATGAACTGAAAACGGCTCACGAGCAAGACCTGATCTAACTCCTAGCAAAATCACATGCCCATAAACAAGATTAAAGCAACTACTAATTTCATTTAAAATTAACTGTTCATTCTGAAATTCCAAGGGTCCAAATATAAAGGTAAAAATGTTTCTTTCCTAAGACACATGAAAAAACTCAGAAAATGGATTTCAGATAAAGATATACAGAAATTGAGGCATTCTCATGAACCTTTTCCCCCATATATATCAGTAGTCATTTTAGAGTTGGGAGTCAGACCAGGACAACTTCACCATTTTTAGACAGAGCAGGCTAGTAAGCCATTAAGGAAAGTTATTTCAAGTAACTTGCAGCTGTACTCAGTGACATAAAGATGAACTTCATTATACAATCTCATCTTTGCAGCAGACAGAAAATGGAGAAAAGCTCCATCACAATAAGCTGTCTGATGCTTCTTTTTCCTGTGTTTTTAGGGCAGTGGCAGACATTTGGTTGGGAAGATATCTATTCTAGGAAGTTATACTACACTGTGGAAAGTGTGCTGCTTCCAAGCAGAGAGGGGGAAAGTGCAGATGCAGTATTGAAGTCCTCAGGTTGTTCCCTCTTCCATGAACAAACACACAAGGTGAGGAAAAGGATCAGGGAAACCAGACTCTGCGCAGGAGGCAGAAGCGATTGGGAACAAGTGGGGCTTTTTTTTCTGTTTCTGACACACCACCCCTGCCAATTGCCAAGCAGAAGTAGAGGGTGCAATTTATGTATATTTGTGACAGAACTCGCCCCTGACTTGCAATAGCTATAGCTGTGCTTTACAGTGTTGGACAGTGACCCAAGGCAACGTGAGAGGGACTAATGGCTCAGCAAACATGGACCGGCTGTTTCCACAGCCAAATAACCACAACCCCTGGCTGCTGCCTGTGATGAAGACACACAAAAGGGGGAGTTTCAAAGGTAGGAGTAGTTCTGCAGTTTTGGTGACTTCTTTGAGATGTGTTTGCTCACTTCCAGTTATGCAGTGGGTTGATTCTTCATAATTTAAATTTTAATTTACTTTAAAACTTTTCCCTTCAATATATTTAATGAGTGCAATAACACTACAAAATGTGTATTAGTCAGCTAATACACCCACGCCCTGGGTGTGTTATAGCCCTCAGCAACACTGCTGCCCCAGTACATCCAAGATGTATGCATGCTGGCTGACAAAAACACACCTTGTTATGTGCTACTGCTTACATAAGGCAGGACTTAGCATATGTAACTGTATATTAATGACACGCCTGGAAACTGGAAAGTATGGTTGTACTCCATCAGAGGCTTAGGTGTGTGCTATATTACACAGAGCAAAATTAATTAAGAAATCCTGCGTTCTTGCTGGCAGTAGCTGTAGCGATATGCTGGGAACAAGAGACCGCACTCCTCACTGACCTACATGGAGCAAGATCCAGGCCAACATCTGAAGTGCCAAATGCCTCTCGGACAGAATCTCTATCCTGAAATGTGCTACCATGATACAATTCATTTAGAGAGAATGAAAAAAATCCCCATTTCCCCCGCCCCCAGGCAGCGGGTTCTCCATTACTGTAAACCAGCCTGCGTCAGAGCTGCTGCCAAAGGGGCCTTTCCCCTCCGCCCCCCGCCAATCTCCCCAGCCCTCCTCTGCACCAGCACTGGCATTTGTGCAATCAGATGGTGAGAAATCAGGGATGCGATCTGGCCAACCCCTCCCATGCTTTTTTCCCTAGGTTAGTTTTACAGTTTACCACTCATGCTCATACTGGCACCAGAGAGGCGGCAGAAACACATGGCTGGGACCTCCCTTTTTGACGCCAGCCCACACACAGGCTGGTTTAAAGTAATCACGAAACCGTATCATTAACAACGTTGGCAAAAACCTTCCCACAGACACAGTTATCCCAACAAAAAGTTGCCTTGCCCCAGTGACTTTTTTCATTTGAATATCGAGTTAAGGTGGCTCTTCGCTGCGGAGCTGAGGGGGAGGTTTCCCCAAATAGCTCTGCTGGCAAACCTCCTTCGAGTCTGCAGTGCAGCAGTACTGACTTCAACAGAGCAATGCCAAGTGATACCAGCAGTGATCCAGCCACTAGTCTTTTGATACTGATTTTTATTCATTGCCCTATTTTCAGTATCTTACACTTTTTCCTCTAAGGACATTAACCAAGCTCTCTCTTTCTTTATGATTTTTACCCTTTAATGTTTCAAGCTTACTCGACAGGAAAGTTTTACCTCCAGCTGCCACAGCTCTATCAGCTCTCCTACCAGGGCCATTTGAAAGAAGTGAGGTGTTAATTAGGGTGTTAATGGCTACAGAAACACCTTTTTTTCATGTCAAGGAAGAAACTGCTGGAAACTCAGCATTCCTTGCAGAAGTGTTAGACTGCATAAAAAATTTAGCAAACAAAAATGCCTTTATTCGGCACACAGTGTAGATAGTCTTTGGCTCCCAACAGCTCCAAACTACAGTTCTGTTTATTGTCTTTCACCTTTGATTTGGAACCATTTTGTTGTGGAAAAAAAGGTATATCTTTCTCCTGGTGTCATTGAGTGCCAGAATATTTTTTTTAATCTTTAAAACAAATTCCACACCAGAACGCATCTTCACAACGAGAAAATGGTTGTGTTAATGTTTGAAGTAACGCGTGGTTTTACAAGCCAGCTGAGCCAAACTCGCACCCCTCTGCTGCCAAAAGAGGCTGCCCCCCTCTCTTCTTCTCCACTGAGTCTCCCCAGTGCCAGTCCACAGCTGCGCTGGCTCTGGCACTGCTCCGATACCTCTGTCAGTTCAGTTAACTCACTAAACTGACACAAAGCCGTTCACTTTTTTGCTGCGTTAATTTTCTGCCAGTTGAGTGAGCTGAACCAGCTGAAAGAGGGGGCAGTGCTAAGTACAGGGAAAGCAGTGGGAAACATGTACCTGGGGGATTCTTCCTTTTGACAGCAGCAAGCTGCTAAAATGGCTCAGGCATCTTGTGAAACCTCACCCTAAGGGCACAGCTTTATGAAATCACCTGATACAAATTAAGAGTTTGCTATTACAGAAAGAGACAGGTCCTAATAGTCATCGGATCTCACATTAAACTAATTCAGCTTGCTAAAGTGGCAGAAAACTACCTGGGGTGGCAGCTGCTCTTTGCCAGGTCAGCAAGTGGAACGGGCACATCTTCTGGTCAGGTGAGCGTGGAAGCTGACGCGAGGCACAGGCAGAACTGGGTGGTGGGGTGGGAAGGAGCAGAAGAGCCAGGG
Source organism: Gavia stellata (assembly GCF_030936135.1). Classification (NCBI taxonomy): domain Eukaryota; kingdom Metazoa; phylum Chordata; class Aves; order Gaviiformes; family Gaviidae; genus Gavia; species Gavia stellata. Next base: position 49,459,070 of record NC_082599.1, read on the forward strand.
AGAGGAGTGAGCCCACTCCCTTTCAGCTCTGGTGAGAGCTGAAACCTGGTGAAATCACACCCCATTTTATGAAAAATCCTAGCAGCAAAAAACCTTATTTCTCCACTCCTGTTAACAGATAACTGTGAAGCTACTGTTCCCCCAAAGGCTTTATATAAACTTGTTGACTTGTGTAGAAGCTAAAAACTGCATTTCTTTTTTATCAAAATTTTAATTTCATACAATATCCCAGTCTAACAGTCACTGCAAAAATAGATACAGTGATTTCAGATACTGCTGTACACCAAACTGTGTGTTACCATTCTCCCAGCTTGATGAGTTAATCATGACTGTTCTTCATTCACTGCAGTACAAAATAGGCACAGCTAGTGCAAATTATCCTTGGAGGCAATTTATATTAAGCAAAGGAGGAAATCTTGGTTGTAATGGGAAAATGATTTTTGGAGATATCAGATGGAAAAGACACCTTACTTCCAACACTGCTGCTGGAGCTGGGTGGCTAGGCCCCCTCGAAGGCTTGGCGTCACACCAATAGTCTTACAGGTATACAATACAGTTTGTCTTTTTAAACCAGCATCTTTCTAAATGCTAGTTGTTTTCAACTTTCAGTAGCTACTGTTTTTTAAAACACTTGTCTCTTGGGTGGGATTTTGGGGTTTTGTTTGTTTGCTTGTTTTTCAATGTAGTGGGTTATTTGGATCCTTGTGCTTTATGTTACAGCTAGACTAAGATGAGAGTGCATTTGTCAGGTGGACTTACGTTGCTCAGAGATTTGAGGCAGCTGGTACCTTTGCCAAGAAAAAAGCTTCTTCTCTCAGCATATGCTACAGCATTACCAGGGAGGTTTGCACCACAACTGCGCCAGCCCAGTTATTGTGGCACATTTCTAGATGTGGTGTGACAAGACTTCAGAGTAGTGATCTTTATACCCCTCTCTGACATGAATTTTGCTTGTGGGGCAGAGGGATATTTTTCCATTACTTCTATTCACACATACTCATATCTTTAGCTTTTGGTTACTCATATCTATTTTCTGATCTGTTCCAATAAAAGCCTATTAGAAAAGATATTATACAGAAACTTCAGATCCAATTTGCAGAAATATCTGGAGTCATAAACAAACAATGGAGTTCATGAAATCTGATCCATTAAAAATGCAATCTTGTGACCTGTTTCTGGCTCTGGCAGAAGACTTATCCCAAGAAAAGATGTTGAAATTCTCAACATTCACATCTGAACTCCACTCCAAATTTAATTTAAACTTCAGCTTTAATAAATCTGGATCATTACCTCATCCTTACTTTTAACTACTAATAGCAAGTAACTTTATGGATTGCTACACTTGCCAAATCATTAAATATTTCAGCTATTTCCTAAGGGAAATGAAATCTACATGTGTTTCTTTAGTCCCCATCTCCTTTCAGAGAAATGAATGTATCTCCCTGTACTGGTCTTACTTTATTTAAACAATCTGATAACTAATCCTTTCTCATCTTCTCAGGATTCAAAATAGATCAGTACGATATCTTAGTCTACTCTTTCCTAAGGAATACAATCCTCGCAGATCTAATCTTTTTGAGGAACCAAAATCCTCAAGTCTTTGAATCATTCTGGCTTTGTAATATTTTTCTGTAATAAGAAAACCAGGATGCAGGCACTACCTCCCCTAATTCACATTCTGACATCTGTATTGGCACAGGAAAGCCTGCAGTATTGTATTTGGACTAGATTGCTCACCGACATGCAAGTATTTCACTTCTGAAGTTACAGCATTGTTGATCTTTTTGAAGAAATTATTGTTCTGAAACACTAAGTTAATACCGAAGGGAAAGGAATGAAAATAAATTATTTCTCCAAAGAAGGTAATTACATAGCTAAACATTATCTATGGAGAGAAAGAAAATCCTAAGAATCAATGGGGCTTGTCAGAGTTACTTTAATGTGCCTGATTTTTTACAAACACTAACCTACAATTTCCTGACATCTTAAATTATATGTTTCTGAGAAGAGTACAGTTTGGCTGCAGTGTATCATACATACAAAGTCCTTGCTGACTGAACAGAAGGACATTTTTGATGTTATTATGACAGGCTGGAAAAACCTGTACAAAATATGTCCTCTAAAAAAATAAATCCCAAAGTTAACTTACTGGTCTACAGACAGTATTCGGTGCAATCTCAGCTGAGATTCAAACTTAGTTCCCAACATCCGTTATTAACTCCACCAGAAGGGCCTGAATAATTGGTAAACCAAAGCAAGAACAGGGGAAAATCTTCTGGATCCCAGAGGCCCACAAGATATCCGACTGCAATCTAAGAGGATGAAGAATAACCAACCCAAATATTCTGACCAGAATTAAGTATTAATGCTTCAGTGGCTTCCAGAAAGAAGTATTAAATTGAGTTTAAACCCAAATATTATAGAAGGAAAATAGATTTCAAGTTATTATGCAAACCAGACATTTTCTATGCAAATTCAGGCACTGAACTTCTATAATCTGAATTTTAAAACGTAAGTTGATGTCTTGATTGTAAAGGGTGTTTTGTCTTTCTGAATGTCATGCTAAATTACTGTGTACATATGCAGGGTACGTGGGTGGAAGGGATTGGCACAAGGACGATTCATTCTTGTAAAAAAAAAGTTTTTTCTAAGGGCATGGTTAAGAATAAGAATATAGCACTTCCAATAAACATGGAACTAACCGCTGTCTGTAAACACATCAGTGTGCAAATGAAGAAGCATTATTTGTTAAGTACTGACAATATTTGATTCGGCCCATGCATATACCAGTAAGCTGGTCTCGCTGGCCTCAGCCTCATCCTTCTCATCTCTCTAAGTGGTTATATTCTCTCCATGGGGATACCAGGGTGCCTCACAAGTCAATATGGACAATCTTCAGATTGGTCTTCTGAACACATCTGTGCTGGATTCCTACATGGATTCCACTATTGAAGTGCAACTTAGACATACTGGTTTAAAAGCTTGGCTTCTGTAATTCCCATTTTGCTTCATCAACCAGACTAGCACAACAGCTGTTAAAAGCCTTTTATATTTAAAACACTGTTCCAGATCTACTGTGTATTTTCAGTTTACACATCTGTGAAACAGAATAATGAGAGGTAGATGGAAAGTCACAATGCACTTCTAAATACAGCAAGCTCTACTGGAACCAGTCTTAATATATGCAGCCATAGCTTTCTCTCATTATTACGAAGTAGCAGTTTGTCTGTATATCTGAAAATCAGGAATGCTGAGCTTGTGGGCCTAATCAGGCAAGACAGTGAGTAAGCCCAAAGTCTACTAACTTCAATAGGATATAGAAGTTCCCCCCTCCTGGCATTTTTCGACTAATACGGGAGCACTATTTAGCTTGTACAAACCGGTACAGCTCTGCTATGTCACTGACACTTTGCTAATTTACATGAGCTGAGCCTTTCTTAGTCTAGTGGATGCGGGAAATGCTTAAATAAATAAGAAAGCCTATTTCATGCTGCATCTGTATCTTGGAAGATTGTTATGTGATAAATTGTAGAAAAGAACAACAGAGCTGTGCAACCAAAAAAACCTGATGAACAAATTTCTCATAATATTTATGCAACAACATCTCAAAATACAAATTAATCTCTAGTTTGCATTTCAATTGTCAGACTAAGATGAAGGTATCTCAACACGAAATCTATTTGTAAGAGATAACAACATCATTGTTCTGTGTAGTGCATATAATTTGATGAATGCCTTTTCTGGAATAGTTTTTAACTCTTCATCCCATCAGAATATGCACTAAAACCTGTTACCTGTAACAGTCATATACCATTCTGCAGAAAGATGCTAAAATGGTATAATCCTAAGAGTATGGAGGACTGTGTTAATATTTGCTCATCTTTTCAGGTTTATTGAAACCACATTATTTCAATTTCCTTGAAATAACGGTACTTTGGATCAACATGTGTTTGATATCAATGGTTATTTACAATTTCCTATTGAAAGTACACAAAAGTTTAGTCCTGCTAAGTTTCATCTCCTTGTATGTCAACAGTCTTCCAATAACTGACTTGAGAACACTTGCTGTCCAACAGCATCTATAAAGAATAGTACTCTGTATATACCAGTTTAACACCTTCTTGTATGCCTTTCCCCCTCCCTTAATCTAAATTGCTCTGAATTTCTTTTTAATATAGCATTATCTTCTGTGGTCACATTACAGGATTAGGAATCAGGAATTTTATTTCCAATTCTATCACTAGCCATCTTGTCTAAAACAACCAAAAATGACAGAGTAAATTATTCTGACATTATCAGAACAATTAACAGAAACCTCAGTATGTAATATTAGTTTAAAATTACTTTGTTGCTTCAAATTGGCAGTGTCTTTTGAAAAACACAAGGCTCTAAAGGTAAGAATAAAGTAAAAAAATGCTTGGAACTGAGATTAACATAAACCAAAATCAGTTTCACTTTTCTGAGCAGAAAATAGGGCAGGTTAAAGTTATTAAGGCTAAAAATAACCTTTCAGATTAGCATGCTTTCAATAGACAAGACTGGCTGCTTCTAAGAAAAAAGAATAAAACTTGGGTGGGTCAGAAGCCAATAACGGTTTGGGACTTACCCAATTTGCAGTCTTGCAAGTAAAAATCTGAAATCTTGAATTAGACTCTGTTTGTCACGCAAAAGCAATGCAGAGTGAATCAGCAGGCAGTCATTGTTTTCTGTCTGCTCCACACACTAACCAAGCTGCCTCATTCTGCTGTAGTGACAGCAAATCATTAAGGCATTAGAAAGCTAAGCATCTGAATTAAGTCTTTTCTTAGGACTGTGGTCAGATTCGGAATAGTACTAGTCTCTGTCTCTATCAAAAACAGGAAGCCTAAGGAAAGGCTGCGTGACTGAAGGCACACGTTCTTGGGCGTACACGGTGAACAAGCAATGGGATGCTGAAACACACAAGTCAATCCTGCCATTCCCAAGGATGTGCTGTCTTCACGGTTTTCCGTGTCTGTAGGCAAAGACTAAAACTGGCTCACGTATTCCAATAATAGTTGTCCTGACCAAATCTAGAGAAGATCCTTTGCTACTTCTTTCCTCAAACCTGAGACAATACATGATTTTGCCATAAAGTGCCATTTCTGCTCAGACTGCCAAGCAGTAGTACTTCGGACAATTCCAACAGATTTAATTTTACACATACCCAAGCTGCCACAGTCTGAAAAAAGCTCTGCAGCAACAACAGGCCAGCTGTGACCCACAGACAGCTCTAACACATCGCTACACCAAGAAATAAGTGCAAGCTGGTAGTCCTAGAGGAGTGCTGACAGCCATTCCTTGCATACTGAACTGTGGATCAGCATCTATTGTTAGGATTAGTCAGCACTTGTGTAGAAGTTGGAAGAGGTTTAAGGCTATGATAAATACTTTGATATTTTCTGTTTAAAGTCAACAAGAAGCTTCTCTACTGATTTACAAAAAGGTGAAATAGCTGAATGAACAAGTCTGCCTATGACCTTGAATGGGGCAGAGAGGTGTTTTCAAATGATTACCTCAATTAAATACAGATATTTTACAGAGATGTTTCTCTGATAACCGGATAAATGATAACACAGGGAAATTTCATCCTGCCAGAAACCCAATGACCCCTCCAGTTTCTACTTGCAGTAACATCAGCATGTACATAATAATATTTTGCTTATAATCTGCTAGTTAAAGCCTAAAGAAGTTCATAAAGAAACAAGTGGCCTTTTTTGGACTAACGATAGAAATAGGGGAAGGGGCTTGAAAGTTATTGAAGATCCACCTAATTATTAACATAGATTAATTGGTGAAGTGTGTTCTCCTTGATATAAGGACCGCAATAACATTAATGGAACAAAACCAAACAAGAACCGAGCTTTGAAACTCTCCAACAGTCTTTTACACCTTAACCTTTTGTACAAGGCACCTTAGCATATTGTTTCTAAACAACATTTTTGTTTAAAATTTGACTGAATTTCATGAAGGACAAATGTTTAAAATAATTAAAAATTAAATAAAAGATTTAATTTAGAATTAAAACTTTCTCTTTCCCTACAATTATATTTCATTTGGCCTGATCCTTTTCCCTCCCCAGTCTTTTTCTTTGATCAATAAACCAATGCTAGTTGAATGTAAACAAAAATCAGGGTCATTAAGTTAGGAAGGCAGACTCACCAAATTCAAACTTGTACACTGAAAATTTTCTTTCCATAAAGTTATGTTCAGCTTTAAAGCTAAATCAAGGCTGAAAGCTTCAGTAGTAAGGTATCTACATTAGGTAGCTAAAGGAAACATTTTTTTAAAATCTTAAATATTTTAGAAGTATGGATTACAGCCCTACAACTACAATTCTGCCATTCAAACTTAAAAAGGAAGTGAACTGATAAAAATACAAGCTGCCAAACCCATACATTTCCTGTCTTGAAACTTTTCACACTTGCATGAAAAGAGTTTACCTAACAGACATCAGCTTCAGTAAAGAGAAACACTATTTGTTTTATAAATGGCCACTGCAAAAAATTTCTTCAAGTCACATTATGTTCTATCAATATTCATTGTTGTTTCCACAAGAGCTGTAAGAAAATAAACATTGGCTTTGAGTTTCATTACCAGTTCCCAAGTTTGAACCAAAGTCTACTTGCCTGCATCTTCAATAGCCTAAAAATTTTAGGATAGTGTCTGACTTTTGCTTTGATATGATGGTTCATCCAGACCAGACAGTCAGAAATTGAGTGGATTAAAACTATGTGAACCAGAATAAACATGCAAGCAAAAATGTTTGCACGGACTCCCTCTTCAGTGACACTGCAAACATGCACATAAACAAAGGCTGAGTTTCTTGGGAGATGTGCATGAAACTTTTCATAACACGGTATCACTTTGCTCTCTCATCTGTATTTCTAGTACACTTGAGTGCAAGCACACCAATCCACATCAGCTACATTTGAGAGCAGGGATACATTTTGAAGAGTTAAAAATAAATCACTGTAATAAAATAAAAATATAAAAGTATATGAATTCAACTGAGAAGTAGAAGCTAGTAGATTGCATTTTAATTAATACTGTTTAAAATCAAGCTTTCAAGAACTATGTCAAATTCTCCCTGGGTTTCAATGACACTATCTTGTTGGTTTTTCTTCTTTTGAAAATTGCAGGGTGCAACTGCACTTTTTGAGTATCATACTTGTCTCACTTCTATATACTGAAGGGATAGAAAAAATCCCTCCCAATTAATTCTGTTATCCAAGATTAAGCTCAGATGCTCTTGTATAATGATATTTCTGTCTGTCCTTTTCTTGCTTCTCCTCTTACTTCCTTCTTTGCTTTAGATCACAGTTTTAACCCTGTGATTAAACTGTCATTAGTGAGAGATTTCTACAATGTTAAAACTACGGGTTTTTTAAACCTCAGTTTTCAAATGTGAGAACATCAAAACATTTGTGGCTTTTTTCCTCTGTGACTTCACAGGAGCACATAATCATTATTATGAGCTGTTCTACATTTTAAAATTAATAACCAGATTTGAGCAAAAGCTGCAAAGGTAAAAATGCCATCAGAGGGCAAACCACTAACAGTGTCACTCAGAAGTTTCTGCCCACATATTCAGCCTAGGTTTGGAGACTAGCGATGAATTAGGAAAGTACTATAAGGAGGTGATTATGTATTATGTGGTATAATTCTAGAAAATTATTGACACCTGTAATTACTTAACTAGAAACAACATAATTTTAGCATTAGAATATCAATATATTCTTACATAAATTATTTTATGCAAATGCAATAATAATTTATGAGAACATAACCCATTTAAATCAATGTCAATGATATCACACTGAGGCAAAAAGAAACAGCAGAAATGTGTCATTAAAATCAGAAGTGATGAATCTAGATCACAGTTGTAAGCGTCGCTTGGCATTTAAACTGAATTTAAACTGAGTGTTCATACAGGGCAGTGAAACTTTATGGTACATTAGAAACTCACGGCAGAAGTAACAAAAAGCATCACCAATTCCCAAACAAAAAAATTATGAGTAATTTGAACAGTGCATACTAAAGGTAGCAGCAAGCATTCAATTACTGTACGTGCCAGACTGCCTACTATCATAGCTCCAGTAGTATCTGAACACTTCCCAAACAAGTAACAGTTTGCTGCTTTTCCATCTGTAGCAAAAGTGAAAAAATGGGGTGGAGCGGTGGGCATGTAAAGGACCTTTTTACAGGCATTAGCAAGCTGAAGAGAGGAATTTTTGCTTCCTGTCAGGAAAGTCACAAGGAACCACTTAAGCACAGTTCTTTCTGTTCACATTAATGAACCTGAAACCTATGCTTAGGGTCCTAATTTTGATAGTGACCAAAGTCCCTATTCATTCATTCATCCTGCTTCTGCTCCATAAAACCAGACTAAGATTCTGTTCAAAGTCATGGGCTACAACTCTATGTCTACGCACAGTGCTGAGCGTGAGAAATAAAACCCCCTATACAGAATTACGATGACATGCAGCCAACAAGAAAGCTGTGCAAGTCGATACCTATCTTCTCAGAAAGCTAGACTCGCTCATAGTGTCTACAAAAAATACATGAAATTAATAGGACCAGTATTTTCTCCGACTGTTTTGGAGAACAACGTGAACCATCGTAGCACAAGTTAATAGTGCTGGTATGCCCTCTAGGCACACTGAAGACATGATGGCCCTATTGTGCCCCAAGCACAAAACCTCTCAGTTTAGAAAGCTCCTGGAAGGTTCCCAGAACTTTCTTTTACATCTTCCTATTGGGACTTGCTGATGGCTTCTCTATGCTCAATCACATCTCTAGGCCAGACAGAAATAAGGGCCCTGAATCTTGTCTTGTTTTCCTTCAGGATGTTGTGTGTCAGTAGGGCATTAATGACAGATGAAACTTTTGCTTTCCTCTTTGTAGGCTCTGAAATACTACACACCCAGTTACAGGAGCCAGAAAAGGGTATGAGTATTTCACTATTACCTCCCCCCGTAGTGTATCTACGCCAAGGAACATAAAGAAGCTGACCCTCTTAATAACAGGACTACAAGTCCCAGAGATCCTTAAATACATAAACTAAGACCAAGTATTATACTGCAGAAATCACTTTGTGTAATGACAGAATTAGGAAAAAAAAGCACGTGCTTTTTTTCTGTCAGGTCTCAGGTTGTTTATTTGTAGATGCACTGAAGTTTTCCAAATAAAACAGTAAACTGATCTACATAAATCACTTCAGGTGCTATGCATAAACAACACTTACTGCAAGGAATTAAAAAAACCCAAAACACCCAAAACCATTAAAGAGATGAGACAGGAAGGTCTTCTCTCTCTCTTTTTTTTTTTTTTTGATATATAATCTTACTTCCCGATCTAGTTCTTTAAGAAAGATTGTATCAGATTTTTTTTTCTTTGTATGTTGTGTAATCAAACTGGTTTAGACATCTCCAATAATGAAGATGTTGCTACTATTATTATAAAGTCATATAAAAGTAGGTGAGCAGCTGTAGCCTAATAAACACATAGCTGAACAAAGGAAACTGCTGACAAGCTGCAATCTTGTTTTAATGTAAATTTTCATGTGTTCACATCGTATTTTAATTGTACACAACAATAAATAAGCTTCTGTCACCAGCAGTTTCTCATAAATGGGCTAATGCTAATTATCCCTCTATTTTCAACCACATGGTTTTAGTGAAAAGAGTAATGTCAGGAAAATAACACAAAAATAATGAGCTTTGCAAAGCATTTGAGTGGCAGAAAATATTATAGTTTTCTTTATTTGATTTTTCTAGTTTTTTATGAAAGCTGTGACAACACTCTTATAAGACATCTCAGTATTTCAAGCATTAGATCTAGCAATACATTAATTATGTAAGAATTAATATAAATATATAACTTGTTTCCCTAAATTTTTCATCAGGATTGTTGTACTGGTGAACTGAAAGCCAAAACGTGCAACTCCAGCACCATCACTGAATTTAAGGGCTCGTCTTCCTTACATCTGGAAACATGTAATTAAATATGGGCAACATGTTTCCCTTCTACTCTGTCCTTTGTTCTACAACTGGCATTAGGAAATGTTTGTTTGGTCTGAAGTCATTTGTACTAGTCTGACAAAGTTATTTTAACTCCGACTAATGATAAGATACAGCATCTAAAAGAATGATTGTCTAGGGATTGTCTAGGGCCCTAGAAAGGGCCCTTTGAGCCACTCAAGTGCTATAAACTTGCTTCTTTTCATTTTCACTCTTTTTGTCTGATTAATCCTTCTAGTTACATGTCTTAAGTTTCCAGTCAAAATCAAGACTGTACTAAGCACCATATAAACACACAGCTTGAGACACAAATGTGATGCTTGCATATGTGGTGGCCCCTCGACCAGACATACATATTTCCTATACTGCAAGCATGGCATCAGGTCCAGCTGGAGCACAGCCCCTACTGCATGGAGGAACCCTCACGCTTACGCACACTGAGAGGGTTAGCGCGCTTGCACCGGCTGCCTTGCAGAGCAATGGGGTTGATGGAAGACTGGGGAGTGCAGAGACTACTGCACCTATAGCTGCTTTATTAGTGTGGTACCAACAGTTGTCCAGCTGTTTCATGTACCTTGGCTGATTTTCTGTTTAAAACATGAACACTCTTTTAAACAAGTTGATGGGTAATAGTGTTTGCATCTCACATGACATTAGCATTGTACCACTAAATATGATATTATTGAATCTTTTGGATGAGGGTTCAAGTAAGGTTGCCAGAACTTCTCTATTCTCACTAATAATGTGATTGTGGCTAGAAAACATCCCTGTAAGACCTCATCCAATGGTGACACTACGACAGATGGTCTTCCTGAATGAACACAATTTCACTGGAGCACATTCCCCGCTATGGACATTGTAACACAGAAGTCCAGCTCTGATCCACCTTCTTTGCAGAGGAGTGGGTGATGCATCCCTGTCCATCAGAGAGGAGAGGAACAGAAAGGTACATGAGGAGTGCAACCACCTCCAATCTCTTTCCTTCCTCTCCATTGGAACAGAGAGGCTGCAAGCTGAACCCCTGTAAGTTGAGCGGGGAGATGGATCAAAACAGTGCAGAGGGGACAGGCTGTACGGAGTGGGACACAATATTCATATCATACTAAAATCAGTATGTCCAGTAGTCTCAAAATCTAATGCGTTTCATATTGTTCGGGAATTACACAGATTCAGAACTGCAGTGCTACCATGGTATTGAGATAGTGTTTATCACAGCTTTATATTTCTCACCTCTAACTGTTTCCAGACATCGTTATTTCTCTTTCTCACATACAGGTATTCAGCAGTTGTCAACGCTGCTCCTTTCATATTCCAGTCTACATCCTGCCACTGTCCTCTGCACCTTGCCTTACTCCCAGATGTCCCAGAGTCATTAAGTCACTGTCAGAGTGATTACATTTGCATTCTACTTTCTCACACAAGTTCAACTAAAAGCATCATAATTTTTTAAGTTCTTGAAGTATTCTACAAGGTATTAGTCAAGAGTTGAACAAAACAATCTTGGCAGATTGATGTTTGGCTGCTATTATTTTCTAGTAGAGATGGACAAATTCAGTTTGCCTCGTTTCAATGCCGTTTGAACTTTGTGGGTCAAAAGCTTGATTACATCATTACTACGTTCATCTCCCATTTAAAGTTTGTTAAAAAGGGAGTGAGGAAAAAGACACAGACACAAGCTTTAAAAAACAAAAACTTACCAGTGATAGCTTTGCTTTTAGAAGACTATTAGGCTTCCCAGACAGTTTAGTCTTATATCACAGCATCCTATTTTACTACATTTCATTTTCTTGAAATGTACAACTGTAAGAACTTAAACTCAAATTGAATCTAAGTTGTTAAACCAAAATACTTAGTATCCTATAGAATTACTGCTCCCCAGTCAATTCTTTGCTCTCTTCTTTCAACCTTTTTGTAGGAGAAGTTATTTTTATTTTTTTTTGCTAGGACTTGAAGTACCTAAAGATTTGGGATGCTAAACCAGAAAAAATTTTTGTAGGCTTCATATTCAGAAGTAATTAGTACTTTAAGGAAATTGGATATCCTTTGGAATCTTTGCAACTAAATTTGGAATATTAAGGTATTTCAAACCCTAGTCATTTTAGAAACTTTTAACCATTATGTAGATGGAAATACTAAAAAATAAGAGAAGTTATAATTTAATGAGAAAATTTTAAAGGATTACAGAACAGTATATAAGCCTAATAGGTGTGCACACACAAGCACATAGCAGTATGCTAATGTAATTATGTACTCTTGAGATTGTAAATAGTTATGCAAAATTAAAATATGAAGCTGCATGAAGGGGAGGAGAATCTTGTTGAAACCTGCAGTGGTCAAAATGTAAGATGAGAGTAGGCATTTTAACATTCTTGTTCCTCCGGATTTCAACATCAATTCCCAAAAGCTTTCAGCTTCATTTAAAAGAAAAAAAACCCCTAAGTTTCAAGAAAAATCAGGAGCATCTGGTTCAGGAGAGAAGAATCAAAAACATAAGTAGAGGTAGAAATGTAGAATAAAAAAAAGACATGTTGAGAAAAGGATCCTAACAAATACAATGGTGAAGGCGATACAGAGACTAGAAGAGTCTATAAAATCATTCATTATTAAATAACATCACCTTCAAAATGTAATATATATTCCATCTTCGAACTTCAATTACATGAATAAATTGCATAAGCATCTCTCTGATGTCATCAGAACTCCTCAGTGGAGCAACAGTCCACTAGAGCAATCCTGAGGGCATATTATTTAAATCTTTCAATGACAGCTGTAATTTGCTTTCAGCAATAAGAATTTTCCTCACCAAGCTAAAAGAAATATTGCTATATTAGCAGAGTCAGGGCTCACACATATCTGACTGATATATGGGGCACAAATTTGTCTTAGCCATCTTATAGTTATAGACTTTGAAAATAAATATTGTGCACCATTATACCCCTATTTATACTGCAAATACATATATACCAATATACCCCTATTTATACTGCAAATACATAAAATGTACTAATGATGTAAAATGACAAAAGAGGGCCCTGATCTTTATAAACAACGATTCCTTTTATGCTTTATGCAAACCTGTTATTTTATCAAGTATGCTACAAATCATCTTTTATAGTATTTAAATACTGGTAGCACTTCGAAAAAAAAGTAGTGGTATGAGCATGTGTTAATATACTTATTTCCATGGGAATTATTCGATTGTAAAAGCTTAACTTGTTTTGTTCTTTAACTCTAATCTGCTTTGTCTAGACTTTTGCTCTAATGAGAATAAGTATCACACAGCTACTCACTGAGGAGTCTTAGTTAAAATTTTAGGGCTGACTAAATGCTGCTTTACCAGTAAGTTCTGCAGAGCTTTTCTGCTCCCACACTCAAGGCCAGCAGCACTGGGCCCAGGCTCCCCTGGGAAATCCTGCCTTTGTATCTCCCCAACCCCACCACAGGAAAAACCTCTGCCTGTGGGACAGGTGGAAAGTCCCAAGCTGGCACTTCCCTGGAAACGATGGCGTCTTGCGTGAAAAGCCACAAAGGAAGCATTCAGTTAGAATGAGCACAAGGTATTCTGCCTTGATTATTTCTTCTTTTTTCAGTGATGAAATGGGACAATAGTAAATTGCAGTTACAAATAATGTAATTTGTTTAAGTTATTAGTCTTGTGGACCCCACTGTTTAATATACGTACCTCACATCACATATATATACACCTCACATCAGGTATACATGGCAGATTTTTATAGACACATTTTGTTTAGCGCAGGTAGGGGCAGGTTTTGATATCAACTACCTTCTTTCTAATATGCAATAAGTCTATTCATTACAATTACCAAGGATTTACAGCATAAAGGTCAGATTTTCATCCACAAAGTACAATATTATGCACTATAGAACATACCTTTTTGACTTTCCAATGTATACTGGGGTTATGCTCTACAACAGTTCTCTTGCAATTAAGTACACCAGTATCTTTCCTTAAAAATGAATTTTGAATTATTGGAGCTATTTGATACTACAAAATTACAGACATCTGTTGATCCATTTCTAAATGACCACTACATATTACGGGAAGAAGTACTCTCTTATTGATATTAAAGGATTTAGGTACTCATCTGCTTTTCACAAGACTGAGGATTGCGTGTCAATGTCATTGCTCTTAAAATGCCCCCTGAAATGTCTGCTTTTGACAGGACTGAGGATTGCATGTCAACGTCATTGCTCTTAAAATGCCCCCTGAAAGGTCTAAAAAAGCAAGCTGTATAAGCAGAGTAGATCTGGTATACATATTATGATATATTCTTACGCTGCACTGTATGAACTCATCAACTAGGCATTGCATCCCAGAGAAAGCATCTGCTGTGTGAAATTTAGGACGGTAATTCACAGCCCATAGAACACTGCATCACCACAAATTAAATTTGTTATAAATTTATAATGATGTTCATATAAAAACATTACATTTTAATAGTTTAAAGAAGTGACAGCACTGTGCACTTTATAAATGTTTAACTAGTAGAGTCTTCATAATTTAAAATGTGGAGGTTTCATCACTGAAGATGCTGGATTGAATCACCGTTTGAACTTGGGAGGGGACGTCAATTACTGTAGAAAACTACTGAAAGTCTAATCTCAATGCACACAAATGCTATTTTTAAACATAACCTTGTTTCAGAACACTTACATGAATCATGAACTCATCCGAAATTGTGCAGCACCATGTTCATAACGCCCAGATATGGTTATCATTGCCAGGGATTAGTATGTGAGCGTGGGCCCTCTGTTGGGGAACTTTAAAAGTATGCACTTATTGTTAAAGGAATACATCAACCAACCATTAGATGCATGAGATATCCCAGGAAAAAACTTTTAAGTGTTTTGTTTTCTTTTGTTGTATGTATGTTTTGACTGATGCTTCTAAAATAATTTTCATCTTTGATCTTTCCAACAATCTCTAACTCCTTAAACACTGCCTTTCTTTTATGGTCATATTGCTTGGTCTTATTATCATGACCAGCATACTTAGTATGTCATATTTTTACTCACCATTTCCATCTGACAGACAACCTGTATCTGAAAAGCCCTATCAGTCTATTTTGTCTCCTTTGCCTAATTCATGTGTGTCTGAGTCCCACATCCTCACAGCTTGATGGCCAAGGACTGTCTCCCTCTACAATATATCCCTTTAATCACTCCAATTATATTCCCTGTTTACCTGCATCCACACACTGGCTATTAAACCAAGCTCTGTGTAACCTGCAGATTTGCTCATGGCAAGATTTTTTAAAACACCAGCTTCTCAGCAGTGCTCCAGCCATATTAGATGAAGAGGGTAAGGATCTCGACAAAGTGAAACACAGCTAATGTTTGTCAGATGCCATATTAAAGTGCAGAACTTGAAATATATTAAAAAATCAATAGATAGAAACATTGGCAAGAAAAATAAGGGAGCACTGAGGATTAATGAAGAGGATATGTCAAGACCTTTTACTCTGACTGTCCAGTACTAGGTGATTTAGAAGTCAAAATACTTTCCAGCAGGGAATCTAATTCCTACATTAGATTTCCTCCTGGTACATGGCAGTTAAAATTTTACTTACACGCTGAAATGTAATGGACTATTTCACCCTCAGTAAACTTGTCAGCATGGAGACTGAGTTTAAGAGAATAGATGTAATAAAAAAGGGAGGTTTTGTTGAAGGGTTTGCAATATGAGTTTGCAAGAAGTCACAGTAAACCTCGTTTCTATGCATACCTGTATCTCATCTTCAAGATGGGCAACCAACATCTTTCAAAGCTCTTTTAGTTTCTGGCAACAGCCTCACATGAAGATTAGATGAAGACTAAGGATTTTGAAATACTCCTGTGACCACAAGAATTTAAATTTGGAATAAAACAAAGATAGTTTGGATTAATAATCAGAAGCAACTAGTCAAATACCCATTCCTGCTTGCACAGACTGAACACAGCCCAAGGATCTGTTTTATCCAAGATGGTCATCTGTGTGTCAAAATATTTCCTATTTGGGAGAGTCAATTTCAGGCAATTCCTTGAGCTTATTTTAAATACAGGAAACAAGCTGGATTGTTCTCTGGAGCAAGAAATTACTTTTTCCTGTGTTTGAGCTTACCACAATGAGGTCCTGGTCTACAGGCACTATGCAATTCAGTTGTAATAATAATGAAAGCAGCAACTACTGCTCCTACACTCCCATCAATGCTACAGACCCCGGAAATATGTGCAACCCGCTATTAACATTCAAGCTGAGAAAATATTTTTAATAATTTAATCCTATTCGATTGGTGTTCGTAGATCCTCTTAGAAAAACGTTATTGATATTTACTACTCCTTATCTGAGGACCATGAAATATTTTGCAAACATTAAAGATCACAGTAGCTTATGAGGGTAGGTGAGTAATATTAAACACAGAGCTGCTAGAACAAAGCAGAAAGCAGCAAAAGTAGGGGCCGTCCAGCCGTACATTAGAAAATTGTCAGCATCAAACAAACACTAAAGAAAAATGAAGGAAAGCCATCAAAATAGCACTCTGTTTGAACTTCTGGGTTGGGAGCGGGAGAACTCCATATATGATTTGTTAGCAAAGCAGGTGTTTGTCTATGTGGTGGCAATACCAGACGAAGGATAGCGTGCTCTCTTCAATATGGAGAAAGCACTTCACAGTTACATTAAAAACACTGACAGCAAAGTAGTCATTGCAGAGGTGTAAATGTATAAAACAAAACAGCACCTCTACGTTAAGATAAACATGGATATTCCACACATATCACCAGCTGCAAAAAGGTAGGACCTAAATCACACCGAAGGTTAGAAGTCCCAGTAAATATTTCCTTAACCAAAAGCTTCCAAGCTATATAAACTCCTATGTAACCGCCAAAATGGTAAGTTAATTGCATACAAAATTCCTCACCATCTGACTTTATGTATCACTACTTAATGCTTTGCTTTTTACCACAGTTTATATGAAGCCTAGTATTTTTAACAGAATAGGCTCGTGGAGTCCAGTGATCAGCTGAAAAAAAAATATGTCAGCTTAGATCCAATTAAAATAAAATATTAATTCTCACAGTTATTAAGAATTTCTTGGCGCTTTGAGTTAAGAATACCCCAAATCACACACAAAAAGAAAATACACTGTGTTTACGGTTATACATATACAGGGATACAAACTATACCACATAAAGTGAATTAAAGTAACTGCAGTCAGAGAAGTACAAAATAATTCACACAGCAGAAGAGGATTGTGATGCAGCCAGAAATAAGTGATCCTATAAGCCTGGACAATCTTATCGAGATTTAAATATTTGCCTTTTCTATGAGAAGAAATAAGCAGAGCATTCCTGTACCATCTAGTGCTTTGGGTCAAAAAATAGCAAAGTTTTCTGCAATCTGGTATCAGCCACAGAACTTCTGGACAGGATCAAAAGTGACAAGATAGGGGAAGATAAGAACTCCAGGGACTGCATCGATGACTGAGACTTACGCATGGATACTTGTTCTGTTTAATTTCATAAGACAGAAGGATAAGTACTGGAAAAAAAAACCCCATCAGTATAAAACTTTAGAGTGACGCGCTTAAGAATTTTGGCCAACTGAAAGGAGGTTATTGTAAAATTCAAAGAGGTAAATTAAAAGGAAGGCTAATCAGAAACAAAAAAGGCCTATTAAAATTCTTTCAGTGCTCTAACCAAGTATGTAAATCTAACTACCAAAATATTCTTCCCTGTCCTCCAGTAGAAACCATAGGATGCAAATGTCAAAAAAAGAGAAAGTCAAGGACGGTGCTAACATATACCACTACTACTCAGCATCCTGAAAACACTCCATGAGTTGCACAAAGTATAAATGAGCCTGAATTTAGCCCTTCACAAGCTACATAAGCCAGGCACACAGGTCGCAAACATACAGATGCCTCTAAGGTGAAACAGTATCTAACCATTTCAGATTAAAAACGAAAATTCTTATCAGACCTACACAGTGAAAATTGTGTCCTGGATTTCAATACACAGAATGTAATTAGTCAAGTTAAAATTAACCATGTATACTACTATAAAGAATGCCATGGGTTCTCTAATTACAATCAACTACAGTATCCCTCTCACATCTGGATATCCTAAGTATTACTAGACATACAAATAACACTTTCATACAGGACTTTTTAAAAAGTGCTTTTAGAAAAGCTGTGTTATTCTTAATATCAAGTAAATAATTATAAACTAAATAATCCATATTTTAGGACTTGGTATTGCTCGTAGAATATCTGAGAACAAATTGGGATATTACTAAGTTTTGACTATTCAAAAATCAGACTTTCATTTACTGTTTTCCTTCTTAGTGCTACTGAAAATGCTTTACTAAGCTTAAAAAAAAAATCTTCCATCAGGGTTTAATGATGAAAGTACAATATTTCATTTCCATGAGAATTTGGTAGACCCCATAGGACATTACAAACTGAACACAAAGTTCAAAATACAGCTCAAGTAAGATTAAAAAAAAAAAATCCAAATTACTCAGATAAATTAATCAATATTGGCTCAATTTTCTGTTCAGTAAACCACAAAGCACAGCAAAGGGGCTGTGCCACAAGAGAACTATGCCCACCAAATGCTGAATTTCTTTAAATTACACTATAGTAGTTCTATTTAAATCATTGTTTAATTGTTTTTTAAATTGTATTAGAATAGTTGTGATTAGCTGCATTCACCTTCTGAGTAATTTAAACCAGTTTTTCTTAACTTTGCTGTAAACTCAATATATTGCTTCTTGACCAAAGGGAAGGGCCTGGCCCAGCACTTCTGACTCACAAATATCCCTGCCGACTGCTAATATTAATCAGCACATTGTAACTTTTTTTTTAAAGGAGTGTCATTAGATTGTATTTCAGTCAAAACATATGCAAATTCAAGAAGCTATAGTTAAAAGCTTACTTTGCAGCTAGATGAAAACCCACAAGTGGAGGGGAGAGACGTCTCCCTGGCTGCCCCCCGGTTGGGGACGGAGGGGTTCCCCCACACAGTACGGCAGGGCCTGGCAGTGCCATGGCGGAAGGTTGCCAAGCAGTAGCGGCCACTGGAGTCCTCCCCATCTCTCATCTCTGGGGACTCTCTCCAATTTCATTAAAACCCTAAAACAAAGGCCTGTCTGAGCGTGCAAACAGAGGGAGCTTCCCCGCACCACGGGAAGGGTGGACAGGCATTATCCTTCCCATGTATTTGCTTCAAAGCATTTTTGAGAAACCTGTCCTGTTTATGATCTGCATAATGTATCTTAATGGTGATTAGCTTTTTCTTCTTGGAGGATCTTAAGTTGTTTTTGTCTAATGAAATGCTCCATCCTACCCAGGGACATTATTCTATTAGACTGAAGCCAAAAAAAGATGTTCTATAAAGAAGGGATACAGGCTTGGTAACCACTTGAAAATAAGACACTAATACTAATGAAGGATAGAAGTTGTTCGTAAAAGAGTGATCCAGATTTGAAAAAGATGTGTAATTTACGGAAAACATATATAAAAACACATGCATTTATAGTGAGTACACCTACACATGTCAACAACCCACAAGTGAGTATTGTATTCACAGTCTAACAGGCATCTCTGACAAAGTTATTCCTTAGAGCAATGGAATATTATGGATTACTTTGGTAATTAATAAAATTAATTAAAGGCACGCTTAAAAGACTCAGGTTAGGAGAAAGATGCATAAGAAGTTTTTCTCCAGCTAACTAGGCCTAGTCGAGAGCACTGTGCTCTCTCAGCAGGAAATAGGCCAACAGGTTCCCGCAGCTTTGTAAGACTCTGGGAAAGCAAACTCCGCTGGGAATTGCAGCACAAGCACCTCCTTGTGGCACTGAATCCTCGGAGCTGAAGCTGTGAAAGGGATGCCATCTGAAAATCTCTTGGGATTTTGCTTCACTTTCTTTGAGGCAAGCTCCCTGCAGATGTACTTGTGGGAACCTACTGAGGAGCAAACCTCCAGCAAGAAGTTCGACTTAAAGAGGGATTGCAGAACTGCTACCCTAAATCAAACATCTGTGCTACTCAGACTGTGTATCTCTTGAAGCTCTAAGTGTCTTTCCTCACAATGCATGATCAGTGACTAATATAATGAGCACCTAATCTGGGAACTATCGCAGTAAAATTATATACATGTATTTGAATATACAAACACACATCTGTCAATTCAAGAGATGTGAACTCAGCACATCTCTGTATAAAACTCAGGATGATAGAGTTACTAATCTACATGACAAAAATACTTAGGGACACATGGCTTGAATGATATTTGAGACATAGTGACCAGTGGTTCCCCAGGCTTTGGTTGACTGGAAACAGGATAGTAAATCTGCCTGCAGGTACACAGTGATGCCGTAGCTGTGGCCCAAACTGGGAGGGAGAGCAAATTAGTGTTCAACAGTCCTACAATGAAATTAATGAAAGTTATGGACTTTTGCCACAGCTCAAGTATTGTCATTCTAGCCTTAACATCTTTACTACGCAGCCTAATACGATTTGAGAAATCCTTATATGTATCCCTCACAGGGTATCTGACATGCAGATAACATCCTAAATGCCTTAGCTGCTCACAAATAAAGGATGAAGAACTTTTTGACAGTCAGGATACACAAATTAGTGAAAATGAGGTTCTAGAAAGATGATCAGAAGAAAAGAAAAAGTGTGATTTAGGTAGAATTCAAACATACTTTCTGACAAGTACTTCAGGTAAAAGTCACAGAACAAAACTTCACTCTCCACAGTGAGTGCAGAATTGCCTGTTAAAGCCTGATGCTTATTCATTTTTCCTCAGAGGAATTTTTCCTTATTACTAGACAGAATAAAGAGTCTTCTGTTTTGAAAGCTAAAACATTTTATTTGTCAGCACCCAGCTGTAATCCCACAGTGATTATGTGTCTGGTGGAGATATTGACTAGTTCTATAAAAATTCTGGTGATAATCACTTGCCTTTATGTTACATACTAGATGGTAAATTGAGATGGCAGGTAGATTTTTTTCCTCTGGGGAAAAAAAGAAATTAAAAACTTCTCAGTAAAGCAGGCAAAAATTGAACTACCTGTTTCCCAAATGAAAATTTCTTCCACTTCACAAAGAAATACTTTAATCTAGATGATTTACTGAACTGTAATAAGATGCACTATATCTTCATAGAAGAGATGAAGTGATAAGATAGTGATTTCCATAAAGGGTGGCAGGAAAGGCTCCCAGAACCAAAGAACGGGACAAGATCTCTCCCCTCACGTCACTGATCGGTTACACCAATACTACTAAAGAAGATGAAGAATATCTGAATAGCAGTGTTGTCTAACCCAAGACGAAGCAACCAGAACAAGAGAGTTAGTAAAAGGGCTGAAGGGGAAAAAAAACCAAAACCACCAAACCCTGTTTCTTTGGTTCAATAACTTATTCAGTTTCTGTCCATTGTATCAATGCCAGTGAGAGAACATTCTTGAAAAAAACTGGTTAACCTGGGCCTGACAAAGACAAAAGCTTTGAAAGTGGTATGACTAGGTAATCTTTGTCCAAGTGTTTCATATGACTCCAGTGAGCCAATGGAGACAGATGTCTCAATTTCAGAGTCTTTGTTTAAAGCACATCAGAGAATTTGTTGATGTACAAGATGACCGTACCTTAATGAAATGGAAACTAGTATCTATGTGTTGTTTTAATTCAGTAGTATTCATTCATTAAGTTTTATCTCCAGTGGTTGGAGGGGGTTTTTGGACAAAGTTGGAGGTTTGTTTTGAGTTTGATTTTTTGTTTTTTTGTTAAGCGCACCAATTTCCATTCTTGCCAATCCATCTTTCCAATGTGTTTGTGCTATAGCTGCCTTTCCAGAAATATATGTTATGAAGGCAGCTATAGCACAAATACATTGAATCCTTTTTGTACATTCCTGTCTTAGGTAAGCAATACCTGTGCCTGTAACAACAAAGTTAATGTAACCACAGATTGGAGAGATGGATTGGCAAGAATGGAAATCGGTGCGCTTAACGAACCCTCTATTAAAATATTGCTCAGATATTAAAAAAGAAAACCACTGCTCTAGGCTTCAAAATTCATGATGTGGGATGATGTGGGCTGAATACTTCTTAAATAGATATGATTATATTTCAATGTCTTTTGTGATTATGACAATTTTGACAAGATAATCATCTCCTCTGAACAGGACTTTTTAAGGTTTAGAAAAATAGTGTAAGATTTATTAAATAATCTGTCAAATTATCTATGAACCCTGCTTTCAAAAGAAATCCTATGATCTCATTAAAATAATTACAGAGAATCTATGCCTGATACTTTAAATAACAAGTACCAGTATCATAGTATACAAAGGAGAGATCTAAAAGTACAGGAACTTGCAAGATTCAAAAGGTGATAGCATAGTTTGTTCTGTTAAGATAATCAACAGAAGTTTCTGTGTTAAATATTCTGCACGCTAGGTCAACTTTTGAACCATAGTCTTCAAAATAGAGGGAAAGGAAACAAGTCTGTAGCTATGCTAAAATCCAATAATCTAGATATGTATATTGCAGCTTCATTTCTCTTTCCTTTCCTCACACTTTGTTGCCTCTTTTTTCATATTGCTTGTGGCAAAAAGCAAAAACCAGTTCTACACAGCACAACAATTACACAGAAAGAGAAGCACAGCTACAAGCAAAAATCAATAGGAAGTGTCTTTAAAAAAATCTTTGCTAGAATTCTCTTTTCAGGAAGAGCATGAGAAAATAGAGGAGTGAAACCAGAGATGATGTGAAGAAATTATGAATTTTAAACATAATTTCAATTTTAATTTTATATATTCATGCTTCTTTTAGGGAGAGATAGGACTGAGCAAAACTGGGAAGAAGGGTATGGTGTTTACTTTCCCGTGATGTAAATACAGCAGGCAGGAGAAAGGACAGGAACAGCTCCAAAAGCTCTACAAAAAGGGTTGCTTCCTTTCAACTCCGAAAGTAAGACAACACCTGCTGCCATTATGGCCCACTCTAGTAACCAGCACTGCACTTGCAAAATTCAAGTGTCTTCTGCCTCTTACACTGGGGAAGTTACCCTCTTTTAATTGAAAACTCCTGCTCTTGGAGACTGAAGGGTGAAGCAATCAGCCACCGCAAGGTGACAATGCAGGCAAAGCTTCTTATCAAGACACTTCAAGATCAAAAACATAGTATTATCTGAGAGAATGTTACAGATACAGGTTTTCCACCTAAGCTACTTGAAAGACACAACACTGCTGTCATGCCACCATGTCAGAGCACGACAGAATTGAAACTCCTACCTGTCAATAACATCATCAGACTAAGCCCCTACACGATTCCCAATGATCGGCATTCTACATTACAACCACTCCAGCAGAAGTGGTCCCTATTGCTCAGTGAGAATGAGGAGTCAACAGTCTATGCAAAAACCCATTTCAAGTACAAAATGGCATTTTATTTACCATGAAATCAAGCACTGTGTTTCTGAACAGCTATTGGATGCTACAAGGTTAGTTCTTTCAGTTGGCATTCAGAAAATTGTTCCAATACTTCATAAAGCTGAAGTACTAAACAAATATATAAATAATGTGAGTTATTTAAATAGCTGAACAGTTAATTGAAATAGGAGATATCAAACAATCATTTTGTAAGAGGTTTTAAGTGTAGAAGTCTATCTTCTCCAGAGAAGTTAACTGAAATTTAAAGACATGAAGTTTAACTTCACTTTGTTCTTTTATACTCTTTTCTACTTTAAGAGGAAAAAAACAGCCAAAAAATTATCTAATGATATAAAGGAAACACATGGACTTTTAAAATGTTTAGAAGCCAACTCACCAGTCTCTTCATAATTCTCAACAAAAGCTTCAGTTGTCGTGTATCTTTTTTGGATTTCAATACTTCAGCAAAGATGTCCATGTTTTCTGGAGACATACTCTCCTGACTGTTCCCTCCATACAGCTGAACCAGCAATGATAAGCACTGTGAGGCACTCTCAAATATTTCACTATCTTCGCTGGGAAGCTAAAAAGGAACAAAAAAATTAACAAACAAAAATAAAATCCCAACTTCAGAAAAACTGTATATCACTGGGCATTTAGAAGGGTATTAACATTTGCATTGTGCCAGGAAAGAATAATTTCTAGTTGAATGACTCAAAATTGCATTAAACTAAGCTTAATAAAATGATGAAAATATAATTAAAATATATCTGTTCTTAAGCAGCAGTATAACAATGTCTCCTCCATGATTTTATCAAACAGCCTATCTATAGTGACATCATAAAAGCACTGAAAATGTTGCTCCCAACTCTGTTATTTTCAGACAGTATATTTTGCTTTAAATAGAATTAGTAATAGCAGAAAGTACCATTATAGCCATGTTGTCTAATCTTCTACATAATGCACACCATAAAACTTCATTTAATTATTTCTAAATCTAGTCTCTGGCTTCTGGTTGAGGTAGAGTACAGGCTATCTATCTATTTAATAGACTTTAAGTAGTCACATTAGGAGGTATGTTTTGCAAATCTTAAATATTTTCCTGAATTCCAGCTTTTCTGCACTCCTTTGAAGAGCAGACCCTAGCAATGGGATGGAAAAATTCTTTCCTGGGGAAGTAAAATTATGGAATATTTGGGGTCATTTTTAAATGAGCTTCTGGTAGTATGACACCACTACCAAAATTATTTATATCTTTCTTGAAAGTACAATCGGAAAATAACAAGTAGAGATATTATATTATGCTTGTATTTGGCACTGTTGGAACGACCACAGGAATGCAATGCCTAGTTTTAGTGCACACAATTCATGAAAGCTAGTGAAAAAATCATAGAGGTTTCTTGGGAACAAGCAAGAGGACGACAGACTGGAAAACATAACAGCAAAAGACTGAAGGAATTCAATGTCTACAGCTTATCAAAGGGAGGGTTAAAGGGCACTTGATCATTTTCTTTCAGTTACATGTGAGAAAAAGCAGGATGAGGATAGGTTAATTCCTTTACCTGAAAAAGGACTGGTAAGAGATGATGGCTCTAAAGCAATTCAGATTAGAAGGAAGGTAATACTTTGATTTCCTTCTTTCTTTCTTTAATAAAAGCAATTAACTGCTGAAACAACTTCCTTAGAACTGAGAAAGATATAAATTGCCTGTGATGGAGAATATCACAATAATATTTTTCTTCTAAAAAATACAAAACTTTTTACTATAGTGAGGAATTAATTTAGGAAAGCCTTATGTCTTGTGTTATATAAGATCCTAAAATAAATGATTACAATAGCCTTTTCTGGCCTTACAGTCTATAAACTGAACAAAATATACCAGTGGTGATCTTAACCAACAAGGTATAGAAGTGTAAAAACACCTCATCACTCCTACTCAGTTTTTTAATTCCAAAAATACTATTTAAATACAAAGAAGCTAGATTAAAGTACAGTTAACAGACTATCCTTTACTGACAATAAAAAGGAAGCAATTTATATAATATGCCCAACCATTTCAATAATGACTATTTATTTAATCTGCAGTATGAACTTCCCAAGTTTTTTCATTTTAAGGAAAACCCACACAGTTACTCTAAAGCAATCTGGGAACATATCATCAGACATATACTCCTTAAATATTCAAGAAGCAATTCCCCAGGGATCTGCATGCAAATACAATCCTGTTTTCCATTAGCTTCATAGAGCTAGCTGTTTAAAACACACTGAACTGGGATGTAAGCTCTGAATACATAGCCCCAAGACATATCACATTCTATTTGACCTAATGCTATGCAAGTGACAGGACCACAGCAGCTATTTCTTCCACAGTTTTGCTGTATGGGTTTTCTTCATTCCAATCTAAATGCTACCTATTTGATTGTTTCCTTTCCAACATCCAGAATTATCTAATAACATCATCAACATAAATAGCAAGGCTAGAAAGGAGGTAAAGCTACAAATAGTAACAGGCTTTATAGCTCCATTTATATCTTCAATCCTTAGCAAGTAAAAAAAAAATTCCACTGGTCTCACTGCGGGCTTTGAGGCGACTTGCATTTCCTTCACTGAAAAAAACCATGCTATTAGTTAAAGGAAGGAAAAATTAAACTACTTTAACATGTCCCTCTTATCCTTTTTAAAAGCAGCACTCTAACTTACAGTTTGTTACTAGATCACTGCAGGCAGATATATCAACCACTCCCTGAAGAAAATCACAGTACAAGAACGACAGTCAATTTTCAAATGCTGTTTGTTGGCTAACCAAACATAAAAAATAAAAAAAAAAATTATCAGTGAACATTTGGACAGATATGTCCTTGCCCTGGTATTGCAGTGCAGGCTAGTTCCCTGGGCTCCATAAGCACAAAATCCCATGCATAATCAGTAATCACAACAGCTGTATTTGGAAGTGAGACTGTTCCCAAAGTCTTCTTCTGAGATATTCACAAACATCAGAGGAGTGGAAAGGTGTTAGTCTCTGCAGAGGACTTTCCCTACAACAACCTTGCATGAAGAAACACATAAAGCACCACGTCCTTCGCAGTTCTTCCTGAGACCAGGAGGGTACGTGACTTCCAAGGAAGGAAACGAGCAAGTCCATCCTGTTAGTGTTATTCCCAAGGAAGGCTGTCTTCAGCAGGAGTCCCCAGTTAGTGAGACAGTGCAACATTTTGCTCCAGGTGAGGAGGAGCTGGGCTTGGGCCAATGGCTTTGCTTATGTCCTCCTGGCATGCCCAACTTTTTATCACTGTTGCTGCAGTTCTTTGTCCCTCAACAAGAGAAAGGGAGACCCTGAACCTCTCCATCCGATATGTCTTGGCATCAGATAGGCTTGCTCTTCACAGGATATCAAGCTGTCAGTGACCATCCTCCAAACCTAGCCATCAGTATCACTCCAGTACTTGCCAGCCATGACATCATCCTATTCAATTACAAATGCCAATGAAGACCTTCATCGTCTGTTGTACTTCAGGCTCTTCTTCTTCTCTGCTTCACCAGAGTCTGCTTGAGCTTCAGTGCTATTTAGAGTTTGGGGAGCAAGTTGCTGTCATCCTAGAAAATTGCAGGGTAAAACAGTAACAGTATAGGTCTTGGATAAACAGGAAAACAAGCTGGGAATAGGAAAGACTGTATTTACTCTGGAGGGGATGAGACTCATTGGCCTACAGCCTAACCCATTGATAATTAAGGTGGAAGAGGAACTCTCAGCAATGTCCCTATTTAAGTACGTCCGCATCAGCATTTGTCTCTGTAACTGTCACCATTTTGCTGTTTCACTACCATCAAGTAATGATTTAGATGTCAAGAGTCATAAGTTGCTAACCTGAAATTTAACAATGGCTGTCAGTCAGTGTTAGAACCTTCATTAATGGTTATAAAGAGTAGAAGATTTGAAGAAAACTATTGTTATGAACAAAAGCAATTACTGAAAATATAATAAATATCTGTAAATATAGAAAACTAAGGAATGAAAATTCAGTTTTCAAATAAATAGTATCTCATGTCTAACAAGAACAGCAAAGCTAGAATCATGTTGCTAGACAATGAATATAGATGGATGATGGTTCATGTCTTAATCAGCTGGAACAGAGTTCTGATTATTTTTCTAATCATAACAATTCCATTTGATATGAAGAAGTATATTTCAAGTCTTTGAAAAGCATTTATAGTTTTTCATGACAGCAGCTACTTAAGTTTTTGGGTTTTTTCAGGGGAGGAGAAACCCATGAAAAATTGGAGTTCTAACTCTTTCAGAAAAATATCTGCCCCTTAATATTTCATAATTACATGAAAAAACTCTAGTGGCCTTTCATTGCTTTTTGCTTTATCAGTCTTAGAGGGGATTATGGATTCAGTCCTTCAACAAGGTAGAAACATTAGTACTCCTTCTCGCAGCTGTTAATATTCTGGGCTAGTATAGCTTGAAGAAAATCCAGCACCTTAAAATAAATTACTGAACAGCTAAAGTCGTAAGTTTTGCCATTCTCTAACTCAGAACTGTAGATTTATTTTTCACTCTAAAATTTTAAAATAATGCCTCATGACAAGGCTTTTGTGCAATGAAGATTGTGTATTATATTTTGCTTAATTTTTATGGCCAAGTTAGAACCTCCTGTAAACAGGCTCATAACGTAAAATTCTACTTCTCTTCCTTTCTAGACAGAACCTGGTCTGTTTATTTTGAAGTTAATGTGGTGAAGAGCAGGAAGTTTCTTGTTATTACACATCTATATTTCTGCAGTCTGTTGTCAAAAATGCCTTCATTCTGAACCAAGTTGCAGTGTGTTCATGAATTGCAAACCATTGCAAGAAATGTGTGATCATTTGAGCTGAAATGGCAGTTTTCATACCGTTGGAGTTGTTACAGCATCTAATTTTAGAGCTACAATGAAACTGTCTGGATTACCCAGAGGGGACACTATTTCAGTGCATTAATGAGGTTATACACAAAGAGAGTTTATTACGATAAGAGATAGATGTTCATTAGATCAGTAATGTGATTACAGAATGTGCTGTAAAGGAAGCACCATTGGGAACTATAGGGAAGATGATTTTGCAAACATTAAACAAAATGTAAAAGCAAAACATCATTATTAAATCTGCTAACTTTACTATGCTATTCTTATTAGTAACTATGCACAGTTTAAAATGAAAAAAAATTATATTTTGGCTTAGGGCAAAATTGTCGTCCTCCTACCTAAGGGAAAATACTTTAAAAAACAATATATTTTCAGTTCATTTTAATCTAGCCTAATTGCTGAGAAACTAAATCTCCATTCTGAAATTCTGTGCTTGTGACAATATATTCTTATTTCCTCTGGTGTGTTTTTGTTTGGGGTTTTTTTTGTGTTTTTGTTTGTTTGTTTTTTGTTTTTTAGGATAGCTCTGTAGAAGAGAATTCTTCAAATATAATTCACAGATAACATTTCAAATACAATAATAGCAATACATTATACAATACAGGCACTAAACATCTGTCTTTCCACTTTGACCACAGAACTGTCTGTATTCTTAAGAAATGTGAAATAAGATTCTACAGTCTACAGGGTTATCATTTTTCTGCAGTCATTTTCATTATTCACTGGCAAATACCTTCACGTGCTCTGAAACTGAAGTCAGCGCACAGCCTCAGACTCAGTGCAACGTAGAGACAGAAAGGACCTAGAAGAGATCATCTCATTCATCCATGTGCACTGAGGCTTCAGTATTTGTCCTCTTCATGTTTGCACATGATTAACTGGTCTTTCAATAGTAATATACAGAGCACAGTAATCGACTGCAAATTTTACTAGTAATACTATAATGAAGAAGCCTACCACCAGAAGACAAGAAAAGTTCTCTTCTAGCAGTCTAGCAGGCTGCAGAAAAGACTGGGTGATCTACACCTAGGATCTAAATCTAGGATCTACGGAGAAATTAAACTCCTTTTTATAGGTACTAGCAAGGTTTTTGAAAGTTTCTGAAAATCCACACTGAAGTGATATCAAAAGTAAACAATTCTTTTTTCAGTATAATGATACATCAAAAAGTAGAAGGTATTTTATATCTTCTATAATTGCTGCAAGTTTCAGTATAAAAATCAAATTGCATTTATGTTCAAGCTGAGAAACATTACACAAAAAAGCTAAGTGTAATTAACTTGTAAACACAAAGCTGCCAAGCAGAAGACTAAATGCTCAATTTATTTTCCTCTTATTGATCAATTAAGGGCAGACTGATCATGGGATTAAATATTGAATTCTCCATATTTGCAGTGTTTTCTGCATGACAGAATTTCTAATTATTTCTTCTTTCACATTCTTAAAAACTCTGAAGTTTCATTTACATGCAATCTAGGTTTCCTACACTTGCTTTGCTATGCCCTAAGTGATAGACTAAATCACAATTACAGAAGGGAAAAATTGATTCTAAGTTTTTTGACATCTTCAAGTTTAACTCACATTGATTTTTGAGGGATTATTAAGAGAGATAAACATGTAGAACTTGAGGAAAATAAATAAATAGACAAGTCAATGGGGCATGGAACAATCATCTACTTGAGGGATATACGTATCAATGAGGGAAAGCAATTATTCAAAGGGACATAAGAAACTATAAATATGGTAAGATAGGTAGAAATAGCAAACCAGAGAAAATAATTTTAACTCAAGATCTCAAATTCTGAACTAACCACCACTTTAAGGCCTCCATTATTTCCAGAAAATAAAGTTCACAAAGAACTGAATGCCTCAAAACAGTAATAAAGGGTTATGTAGCCACACAGCTCAATGAATACAGAGAACTACTGTTGGCAGCTCCACAGAACTTAAGCTTAGGTAGGTCTGAGTCTTTCTGAGGGGTAGGGAACGTATACATCTTGAGAAACTCACCTAGATTTCACAAAGAATCTAGTCCTATTTAAAGAGATTAGAGCATAAAACATTTTAAAAAAAGTGAAATCTGAATGTTAAAATTATTATTCAATTGTTCAAACTCTTCCAACCTTAATAGGAAATGTTTAATACAGCAATGGGTAAAGGATATAAAATTTAACAAACCTAGCTGAAAAAATATTCATAAATCCCATCAAGCACATGTATTAAAAGAACAACATAGACACATTACAAGAGAAAATCCATCACTTTTACAAAATCTTCAACAAAATTCAAATGCAAAGACAAACAAAAAAAGAAGCAGAACCAATGGTCTTTACTCTTTACCTCTATATTAAAATCAGCAGATTGTAAATAAGCATTTTAAACATACCAGAATCTGTAGAAATACAGAACAAAGCAAAACCTAGTGGTAATTTGCAGCCATGCTTCTGAAATACAAGGGCAAGTCAGAATCTAATCAGTACATGCTAACTATACAATTATTCTATCCTTTAATTAAAAACTTATAAAAGACTTCCAGGTGGTATAGGCTGAGTAAAGCTTGGCCTCTAATTTTCTGTTCTTTAGAGAGTTAATGGAATTTAAATTTATGTCTAATTTCACTTTAAAGGAATGTTTGCATCTCTTCATGTCTTACTATTTATCATATATAGTGATTTAAAAAAATTAATAGAAAAGAAATTAAAATAATTTATAAAGATGAAATATTATATAGTTGAAATTCAGTCACTTTGGTTTAGGTCATTCAACAAACATTTCCAAAAAGCCTTTGTCAATGGCTGGTTAAAATAAAACCATGAAAGGAGGACTTAGCAACAAGTACAATGCCAAAAATTAATAAAAAAAGGAATCACACTCTTCCCCAAAATAGAAGATGATAGACAGTGCTAAAGATAGTTAAAGGGCCACAGGTATTCAAATCACAATACATCTGAAAACCTATCAAAAAAAATTTGGGAGAGAACACAGTGAATCTGAAATGCCTCTAAGTGAAATAACCTGGAAAGGATGGTGTGATAAACCACAGGGAAATTCTCACATACCATTTCAATGGCTTTATGCTGGATAAAAGGCTGAGGCAGCCTCTAAAAACCCTGTCTGGCTCAAGAAGCATCCCTCTGCTACAAGCTATTACACTCAAAGCCAATATAAATCTCTGGCACAGTATGTGGAGGTTGAGCTGATGGGGAGCATCAGGGCCACAATACAGCACTCTGTGGAGATTTCAACGCAGCGCTGTGATGTCTAGTAAACCCTGGAAAAGACTGACTTTAAACAGACAGACTTCAAAGATGTTTACAGATCACCAGGGACCATTCCCGCTCCTAAGCCTCTCAGGATCATGTTAAAATAAAACTAAACCCTTGAGAAAACCTTGGAAGGCTCAAAACCAAGAAAATAATATTAAGTCATCACTCACTGCAAACTAATTTTAAGTTTACTGACTTTTCTGATGGTAGCAGTTATTGTTGTTTTCACATTTTGAATAACATCCTTTCCCTATGCAGTGATCACTAGTCTAAAGGGCTAAAACATGGCTATACATATGTGTCTGACCTGAGAATCTGCAGCGTGCCCCTCATCCCACTTCTATGCTTGGGACAGACTTACTCTGACATCACTGTGACCTGTAATTTCTTAAAAATTGTTAGAATCCTTCCTTCGTACTAGGTGGGAGCTTA
The DNA here is from genome assembly GCF_030936135.1 of Gavia stellata. Lineage (NCBI taxonomy): Eukaryota > Metazoa > Chordata > Aves > Gaviiformes > Gaviidae > Gavia > Gavia stellata. The sequence goes on from NC_082599.1 coordinate 49,491,146, forward strand.
TAAACAATGAAAAACTAGCAAACAGAGTTCTAAGATCACAGAATCACAGAATCATTAAGGTTGGAAAAGACCTGTAAGATCATCAAGTCCAACCATTAACCCAACACCACCATGCCCATTAAACCATGTCCTGCAATGCCATGTCCACACGTTCCTTGAACACCTCCAGGGAGGGTGACTCCACCACTTCCCTGGGCAGCTTATTCCAGTGCTTCACCACTCTCTTAGCAAAGAAATTTTTCCTAATATCCAGCCTGAACCTCCCCTGGTGCAGCTTGAGGCTATTCCCTCTTGTCCTGTCGCTAGTCACTTGGGAGAAGAGACCAACACCCACCTCTCTGCAACCCCCTTTCAGGTAATTGTAGAGAGCAATAAGGTCTCCCCTCAGCCTCCTCTTCTCCAGACTGAACAACCCCAGTTCCCTCAGCCGCTCCTCATAAGGCTTGTGCTCCAGACCCCTCACCAGCTTCGTCGCCCTTCTCTGGACGCGCTCCCGCACCTCAATGTCCTTCTTGTAGTGAGGGACCCAAAACTGAACACAGGATTCGAGGTGCGGCCTCACCAGTGCCGAGTACAGGGGCACGATCACCTCCCTACTTCTGCTGGCCACACCATTTCTGATACAGGCCAGGATGCCGTTGGCCTTCTTGGCCACCTGGGCACACTGCTGGCTCATATTCAGCCGGCTGTCAATCAACACCCCCAGGTCCTTTTCTGCAGGGCAGCTTTCCAGCCACTCGTCCCCAAGCCTGTAGTGTTGCATGGGGTTGTTGTGACCCAAGTGCAGGACCCGGCACTTGGCCTTGTTGAACCTCATACAATTGGCCTCGGCCCATCCACCCAGCCTGTCCACGTCCCTCTGCAGAGCCTTTCTACCCTCCAGCAGATCAACACTCCCGCCCAACCTGGTGTCCTCTGCAAACTTGCTGAGGGAGCACTCGATCCCCTCATCCAGATCATCGATAAAGATATTAAACAAGACCAGCCCCAAAACTGAGCCCTGGGGAACACTGCTTGTGACCGGCCGCCAACTGGATTTCGCTCCATTCACCACAACTCTCTGGGCTCGGCCATCCAGCCAGTTTTTTACCCAGCGCAGGGTACACCTGTCTAAGCCATGAGCCGCCAGGTTCTCCAGGAGAATACTGTGGGAGACAGTGTCGAAGGCTTTACTGAAGTCCAGGTAGACAACATCCACAGCCTTTCCCTCACCCACTAGGCAGGTCACCTGGTCATAGAAGGAGATCAGGTTGGTCAAGCAGGACCTGCCTTTCATGAACCCGTGCTGGCTGGGCCTGATCCCTTGGTTGTCTTGCACATGCCCTGTGAGCACACTCAAGATGAACCTCTCCATAATCTTCCCCGGCACCAAGGTCAGGCTGACAGGCCTGTAGTTCCCCGGATCCTCCTTCCGGCCCTTCTTGTAGATGGGTGTCACGTTGGCAAGCCTCCAGTCGTCCGGGACCTCCCCTGTTAACCAGGACTGTTGATAAATGATGGAGAGCGGCTTGGCAAGCTCCTCCACCAGCTCCCTCAGTACCCTTGGGTGGATGCCATCAGGCCCCATAGACTTGTGGGTGTCCAGGTGGCATAGCAGATCGTTAACTGCTTCCTCCTGGATCATGGGGAGTTTATTTTGCTCTCCATCCTTGTCTTCCAGCTCAGGGAGCTGGATACCCTGAGGATACCTGGTCTGGCTATGAAAGACTGAGGCAAAGAAGGCATTAAGTACCTCAGCCTTTTCCTCATCCTTGGTGACAATGTTCCCCCCCGCATCCAGTAAAGGATGGAGATTCTCCTTGGCTCTCTTTTTATTGTTAATATATTTGTTAAAACATTTTTTGTTATCCGAGATAACAGATGTTGAATTCAATTGAATAGTTCCAACTTCAGCAACATTCCAAAAGGCTTACAAACAAGCAAATTCTCACCAGTTGAATAAGCAGGCTAATTAGGTCCGTCAGGGGTTTATTGATAAGCAGAAGGTCTTCAGCAGCCTGTGTGTCCCCTCCTGTGCCAGATTTCTGTGCCTTAATAAGATGAGAAAAAATAAAAAGCAACCTTGGGGACTGTTTGTTATGAGAAAAAAAAATTAGGTCCATTAGATGGTCGAAGTTTGAACAAAGTTTGAAGAAGACTTGTACGCTCTTTTCTAGTTAAGTATTCTTGGACTCCCAATGAGCAGTTATGCTCCCTGTGTCTGTAACAATAAGCCCAAAGCAAAAGGGACTCATGCTGTCATGCCCATTCTGCACAGGCTGAATATACTGACCTACATGATACTTCTTCAGCAAAATGCTATAAACTGTATATGCAAAAGATATCTGTAAAGCCATAAATGTTTTATGTATTTGTAGTCTCTTTCAACATGGCATGCCTATTTTAATGTTAAAGTTTAATTTTTTTTTCCTTTGTCAGGAACACTTTTAAGTGCAACTCAAAACAAAAAAAAAAAATCAAGGTGACTGAAAAGTTAGGATTCTCAGCAATAATGTCCAATTTTGCCCTTCTGACTCACTTTGTGTCTTAAAATATTCATAATATATTATAATAATTTATTTTTTAAATAGGAATAATAAAAACCTTAAGTGACCAAAGTCTGTGATATGATCTGTTACTACTTGTAATTCTGACCACTGTCATTCCCCCTCATCAAAACACACTGCCATCCTAGGCAGTGCTATTTATGACCCATCCCTGCCCCAGAACACCAGAAAGGTCTGCTTGCAAGATTTTACATTTAACTTCATTATCTTGCAGCAGCTTTGGACCATGACCCTATACAGTCTAGCTGCTTGAGGAAAACGTAAATATTTTGTCTAAAGAACACATTTAAAAATCATTTTGTATTGTGTTTCTTTTAAAGCTAAATCCTAAAACCATCATCCAAGTGTAATACTTGAGGATTTTTGTTCGGTTAAGTGAACATAGGAGCAAGTCCCCTGAGACAACAGACACTACAGCTGAAGCTCCGCTGTTGATATTGATGAGTTGAAAGAATAATGCCTGGAAAGAATTTTGAAATAAAAGAGATCTGAAGAGCTGTTTCTCCAGGTAATAAGACACATTGGTACGTCTCTCACCGAGACACCACAACGACCTGGAATGCCGAAGTCCAAGAAGGGCAAAAAGGCATAGTGCAGAGAAGACAAAAAATGGAGTGTTTATATTAATCAAGAAAGGGAAGTAAGCCACCTTCACTTCAGTAAAATTTACAACAGCTTTTTCTGGTTAGTGCTTGGATGAGAAGACAGATATCCCTCCATCAGGGATATTCAACTACTTTCTTTTATATATTTAGTGTCTTTGGAAAGAGAATTAACAGTATCACTAAAGGGATTACACTTTTTATATGTATATAAAGGATACACACTACACCACGCTTAAACCTACATAAGTCACTAAATAGAGTCCACTTCTCAAATCGAGATTGCAAATGACTTTTAGCTACTGTGAATCACCTGTGGAACAGGATATGATGAAACTCCTCCAAAACAGGTAAGCAAACTAATCTGAACCTTTGTACCAAAACACAAGTACTTGCACCACAAAGAGCAAATGCTTGAATGAAGCTGGATACAGTTATCAGCACCATTCAGCATAAAGTACTGAAATGCAAAGGAAAAGTGGTGTCATGTTTTGCCTATGCAGCTGGATAAGGTTATTGCTTTACATATAAAAAGCTTAGATAAAAAGGATTCAAGTGGAGGTAGTACCATCTGTAAAAGTCAACTTAAGCCTCAAAAACAGGTAATATGAGAAAATTTTATTCTCTATTTCAAGTTCTGTTTTAGAAGGTATCTTATTCAGAAGATCCCTACAAAAACTGTCCAAGAATATTTGTTATCACTACAGTGATGCATTTAGTGACACATGGATAGTGGAATATTATGTAGATGCATGGTAAATAGCAGTCACCAACTAATGGCCATCATTCAATAGGGCATGTGTACTGAGGTAGCTGTAGAACCCACAGCCCTGTGACAAGTGTTGTCAAGACAAGTATGCCAAGGCAAGTAACACCACTGTAGAATTAATTTTATTGGGGTAGAGGGCAGAGCTATGCTTCAAAACTCAGTTTTCCAGCTACCTCCCTTTACCCATTAGCTGTACAGAGCAAAGTGGATTACTTTGACTAGAGATGGACAAAGCTGGAGCTGGAGTTTTAGTGTGCCAATCAACTGATGTATTCATGTAAACAGAATAGAATTTGGCTTTGAATGTACAGATTTAATTTTGTATCTAAATGAAAAACATTAGTTTCACTTATGTTACCAATCCATGTGCAAAATCCTCTCTCCTCGTATGTGTCCTCCAGTATAATTTGCCTCACCACTGTTGCATGGAGCATAAGTACAGAATGTAGCTCTCTGTGATTACATGAAGTGCTGCCAACAATATGACATTCAGCAATTAGCCTAGGAAATTTGAAATGCATTAAAGAACCTGCTATTAGAGGACTTGAAAAAGACAAGGTATTGTACCATCAATTCTAAATCAAGTTTCTTCCAAAAATTAAAAAAAAAAAAAACCAAAACCCACACCTCTCAGTGAAATATCTGGTTGATAACACAACTGATTATGTAAACCCGTGTAGAAAAAAAGAGCTCAATTTTCAACACCCACTTCATATATTAAACCTTGTTTTAAAAAAAAAAAAAAAAAAAATCAAACCCCATAACCAAAACCACACCAAACAAACCAACAAACAAAAACAACCAAAACAACCACACAGAGGAGGACCTTTACAGAATAAAGAAGCCATGCCCTGAAATTCAATACAACCTGGCTGCAATCTTTTGTATCTCTGTCCTCCAGATATATTGGGCCTAGCAGGCTTCTCTGTTTTTCAGTGCATAACCACAAGAACATCAAAAACCTAACACAAAGAGTAAGTGTTGTTTGCAGCCTGAATACAGAAGTTACTTCCAGTTGACTAACTTAGAAATTTGGCAGATCATTCAAAAACAAAGCAAATATTGCTAGCTTAATTTCATGTCTAAAAAAAGACTAATGTTTTTTCTTGTTTTGTTCTTAAGAGTGTTAGGTGCAATTTCTTTGCATAGTATCTTTTTGTGCTCCATTTTTAAGGAGGAGGAGGTCCTACCAATGCCATGATTTGCAGTGGTTCAAACAGAAACTTGGAAGACAAATTGATCAATGTAAGAGAGGAAATACTTTTGTCAGCACACATGCAGAGGTTACGTATGCTTTTCAAGCACAGTAATTACGTGTGATTTATAATAAGAAAGATACAGGTTTTTTATGGAGTAATCTTTTTCTTTTAAAATGAATGGAAGAAAAATGCTTTGAACTATCATCGAGCAAGTATTGAATTAAGCTATTTATGGAGTTCAGAAACAAAAGAGTCAGCTAGGATCTGTGTTTCCAGCATAGTGAGGCTAGCATGGATAGTCTAGCCAAGTAAGTACATGAAACAGTGATATGCAGTTGAAAATACATGCTTTTCTCTTTCCACCAAACTAAAGATTCAATAAAAGCAGACTAGTGGGAATTTAATTATTAGGATAACAGGAAGTTATCTAAAAAAATTGTTTTAAGATGATGATGAGCCCAGGAAATAAATTCCATACCTGTAAAGTCTGGCGCACAATGTTTGCCGTATACCTCAGCATGCAGTGCAAAATGTCAAGCAAGGACAGAAGCAGTGCATTTGCTGTCTTGGTGCTGCTTTTATCATCTGCCTCCAAGTACAGAGCCACAGTTTCTATTAGGAGATTACAGATGTGATGAACCAGTCCTACATAGAAAGTGAGACAAAAAAAAAAAGAAATAGACTATCAGGAAAAGAACAATATAGAAGGTAGCCCAGTTAAAAAAAACAGATTAGCACTAAAACAAATTTCACATACATTATGAATATTTATGAAATCTCCTCTTTTTCTCCATTATTATAATTACCTCCTTTTCTGTTTGGAGCAGCTCACAAGGAAAGCTAAACTGATACAATCAAATTTGCTAACTGCATGGAAAATTATGCAACAATCATTAAATAAAGACATACTTTGAATCCTAAACTTTTCTGTAGCATGCTGGTACACAAGTCTCCTTCACAACACTCCTGATCACAAGAATTAAGTGATTTCTCCATGCTGTTACAAAATGATGCATCAATGTCAGAGCCTAAAGTTTTCTTTCTTAACTGCTCTGCCAATTACAACCTTCCCCATATGCTTTAATTGTAGAATTGAACAGTGTTATGCTTAATACAAAATATATTCAGAAGAGCATTATAAATGAAATACTCAATACTATACCATAAATGTTAGTAAGATTTGTTTGACTGCTGCTAGTAAAAAGTTTCCTGAAAATACTTTCTTGTCTTGAAACTTTTTTTTCAGCTTCTTTGGAATTTAATAACATCAGCTCCTGTAGCTTGCTTAACCCACAAATCAATTCACATATCAGAAAAAATACAATCCATTTCAAGGCAACACTGATTCAATTCAGAATCTTTCTTACTTTCAAATACAAAGTGACCGAGATCATTATATTTGATCTTAATCTTTTTATTTCAGAGTTTCATAAGGAATGGAAGATACTTTGTTCCTCACCAAGAACATAATTATGTCTGTAAACTGTCTTCTTTTAAACTGGCAATTAGTCATACTGTGACTTGGGTGTACATATGTAGTAACATTGTAGTATATTAGTATATTAGCTTCTAGTCCCCATGACTGTCAAAAATGACTGAAGTATTTCACTGATTTTACTGAAGTAAAAAGACTCCTTTTATAAGTTCTCCTTTAAAAAGTAATTGTATATATTATATAATAAATATATCACATATGTTTATAACTACATAATATTTGATAAGTACAAGATTCAAGTGAGACATTGTAGAATACAATATGTAATGACACCATTGAGCTTTTCAGAGTAGTCAAATCTGTGGATGTTGAACTATTTTTCCTTTGAAAGCTGCCCCATCAATGAAAATTCCATGAAATATTTTCCTCCCCTATGCATCATCCTTAATACTTTCCTCAGGAAATTAAATCCAAAAACATTCATTTAGAATACAGTTATGGGTCAGGATTATTGAGACTTGCACTCCTCTTATATCTGACATCTTTTTGTGTTTTCTATGATTACTAGCATTATTCTTCCACAACAGCTTGATTGATGGACTGCAGCCCAGGCTAAGCTTTGAATTTCCTGGGGTTCTGTCTGCATAAACCAAACTCTCAAAATTACATCAGTCTAATCTCGCACATTTAATTTCCTTCTCCTTTTTTTTTAAAGTACAGTTTCTGCTGCAGTTCTGAACACTTCATACAAAAATGAGATAGCATGCAGAGACATATTTAAGTGATGTCACCAATACCCACCAAGAAGAAAACAAACAGATATAATTGTATGTCTGCCCGATACAAAACTTGTGGTCATTCCATGCCTTTTTTCACCAGGCTAAATTAGAATAAACCTAAGAAAACAGTACAGTAAGAGCTGGTCCCTATCAAAGTGAGGTCTGCAAAACTGCCTGCAGGGATATGTCCAAGTACACCCTGTTTCTCCCTGTATATGACCGCAAAACCCACAGCCACATCAAAATGAATGAGTCACCCCTATTATTTCTAGATGGCTTACATATAACCCTTAGGACAGTGACTTGGAGATGAATGCTGACAAGACCTCTTTCAAATGAAGGTCTTGTGTGGGTCACCATCAAGAATTTTTTAGACAGTAGTCCTCTCTGCGTTTATAGCACTAAGTAGGAAATTACCAGTAGTGAACAAAACAACAGGATCCATGACTTTGATCTGCAGTCCTTTCCCTTTCAACTTCGAAGAGAACAACTTGTTTATTCCCTAGACTGTACCATCCTGAGTCTCATGACTACCTCATTTCTGCTGTTTCGTGAACCAAATGCTCAACCTTCTCCCCACCCATGGAGACATGAATAATATAATCACCTAGATTTTATTCTCTTGAAGTATTTACATCCTACTAAGGCAATGTGTATTAGCAACACCTGAAATACACCAGAATATTCACATTTACTTAGTTAACAAAAACATCAGAATTGGCAAATTTTATGTGTATATATACATACTCACACAGAGTTATCTGTAGAAAGATATGCATATTAAATTTGGAAATTTGGGGGGAAAAAACCTTTTTTCTAGACTTAAAATACCTTAGGAAAATTTAACACTTCAAAAGTTTATTATAAAGACATCTAAAATAGAACACTGGTGTAAAATGTTCCCTAACACACTGCATGATTCATACAGAAACCTGATAAACACTTGGTTCCACAGATAAAAAACTAAAACAGACTGACCTCTTGCCAAGTAAATAAAGTTCTAGACATGCTCTTTAAAATACTTTGTGTCAAAACAAAATGAAAATTAGAAGCCACAACTGTAGACATGTAAATATACTCGTTGCTTACACCACAAGACAAAATACACATTCTTTGTCCTCAAAAGAGAAAGTTGGGAAGCTAGTATAATTTACAGTGACCACAACAAAATTCCATAGAAGTTTAATGGCCTTGGCCACTGGCACTGTAACCAATTTACTCAAAAGGTAGCTATACAGATCAAGACAAGTATGTCTCAGCATTCCAGAAATCGAATCCCAAAATAGGTAGTCTTAAAAAAGGAAACTGTATTCATAATTCAGTAAATCACAATACAAAAATTGCATATGGATCTCTAAGTTTCAGAAAATACATTGAAGATTTGCTGCCAGATTTTACAAATTATTCAAGAACCACATGCTTCTTAATTTCCCATAAAGCCTAAAACAATATATATCTTTAAAAACTTCCGACAATGTATTTCTGAGTCATATTTAAAAGACATAATTTTCTTATACAGTATTTCTCAACTCTTCATTAGAAAGTAAAATAGGCTCTGATTCAAAAGGCACACCCCATGCACTCCTGAACTTTCGAAGTGGTGGATCTGAATCTGAATTCTTTATCATGAAGAGCTAAGCCCGATTCAATTAAATCCAAGGAAGACTGTTCTACTGAGAAAAGCTACATATTTTTAAATACGCTGGTACTTCCAAATATGTTGACAATAGTCCACTTTGTCAAGAGAAAATCATTAGTGACAGTTTACGTGGGTTAAAGTAATGCATCATAATTTCTTTCAGCTGGGCATTTCTTATTAAAAGACTTAGTAAAAACTTAATTAAATTATAGGTTTTTCTGTTACTCTAATAATTTGCAAAGTTCAGCAAACAATTAAAACATATCACATCATATCATTTATAGCTACCGTTGTAGTTTAAATTTATTACAATACTTCACAGTACGCTAGTCATGTCTTATATTTATTTGTAAAAGGAGGATCTTCAAAACATCAAGCCTCAGTGCAGTTCTCTGCTACTCAAATTTTGCAGAAAAATAAGGCAAAACTTGGATTTTGTATTAGAATTATTGTGTTTATAAATTAACATAACTGGAATTAAGCAAAGAACCTGTTCTAATTGCAGTCCAAGATTCATAATACGTATTAGAAGGATTGCATCCAAAATTCCTTGCCATAGTTTTATAGCATTTGACAAACCTAGTGTTCACAGCAGCGTATTTCTCCTGCCCAGAGACCCCTACAATGAACTGAACACATCACTGATAGTGCTTTATGAATGTAGACTGTGATGACTATGCTTGTGTTTTACAAATCTTTTCAAAAGATAAAAGGAGTATTTTGGCCCATGATACAGCTAATCGGACAGAATGTGCCATGATACCTTCTGGAATGAAAGCTGAGAGGAGATATTTTATTCTCACCTATTAGCAAGACAGATAAAGGAAAAGAAATCTTCGTCCAAATCATATGAAACATCAAAGGACAGCCTAGGAAGCAATCTTCTAGGCAATCCTTTCATGCCTACCAGCAATTAGAGCATTCAATAAACCTGTCTGCTTCCAGCGGAAGAAAATGTTAGAGCAGGTGCTCTTCTTCCGAACAATGCCACCACACAGCCAAGCAGCCAGCAGCAAAACCCTCAGCCCAGCAAAAAGGTTTCTCTTTGTTCCTTTCTACACATTGCTCTCTGGAGACCTGTTTTTCCCATTTGTATCACACCTACACAACTGACTCCCCAGGGATATTGTGAATATATATTCACTAGACTTTTCTTCCTTCTTTTACTTAGAGTGGACCTGCTTGCCTTCTTTTGATATTTTTATATTAAAAATGACTCAAAATAATAACATATCGGGAACTAGAAATGATACCACCAGACTAACTAGAAAACATATTTCATAATCTTTTTAATGTTAATGATAAAACTCAAAAATATTGCTAAGAAGAAATACAGGACCGTAGTCTGATAGATTCTTCTGCACAGGAATTAGCTCCTCAGTACCTGAGCACTTAAGATAATCCATCATGTCATAAAGATTCTTCATAAAACCTTATTTACCTACATGAACTTGGGATTTAATCTGCATTCTTTGCATCACAGCCCTACTACTCAAGGTTTCCTCTTTTGAACAATTGAAAATAGGCAACATAAAACAAATGGCACCTTTAGGGTAATGGCATTTTTTAAAAGAGGCTTGCTGCTTTTATTGTTATTTTTACTTATTATTTGTTAATGTTTATGTTTTAGAACTATTTGTGTTAGTACTATAATATTATTGAGGGAAGAATAAGCTAGGATAGAAAATTAGATCACCACTGATTTCAAGATTTGGTGAGTTATGAATGTCAGATCAAGTGGAAAGAAAATGATAGGCCTGTTGAACATATCAATTGCATGACTGATGCCCTAAAAATTATTTTCTATTCTGATCTTAAAAATTAATAGCATCTAAAGAAGAAAATTTTGCACATATTGGATAGTCTCTTCCTAGTACCAGGACAGTGACTGGACATGTGGTGACTGAATAAAGAATCACTAGGTTTGAGGAACAAAATACCTGATTTGAATTTGTCACACTGCAGTGGTCAAGGCTCTCCAGAGGTTCCCTTTGTGGGAAGAGTCTGTGGCTCGGCTTTCCCTACACACATGGCAGGTAGGGCACTCACCAATGGTGCCTGAGCAGGCAGGCCTGCCCTCATACGCAGGAAAATGGATGTGGTAACAATTACGACAATCAGGGAAGAAAAGCCAGTTATCACCTTTACTACAACTAGGTTGAAAGTAGACTGGGAAGTACTATGTTATCTTGAGTGTGGATGCCTGAGAGGAATACAGACCTGACATTCTCAGTGGCAAGATTTTTCTGCTTTGCCTCAGTCAAAGCATGACACAGCTCTACTTCGCTTTTTCAGGACTAGCAACGTTTAGCAGTTATTGGGAGAAGGCAGTTTATAGGTGGCATCTTTCACTTGTGAAGAAAGAGTGCCGAACTGATCACTCCCCAGGGAACCATATCAAACTCTTCTGAGTGAAAGAGAATCCTGCCAACACAGAAACTTACTTTCTTCTAAAATTTAATGTATGGAACAAACATGCAGGTGATTAAGACCAACAGGTGTTTAGAACAGCCAACTAAAAGACAGAAAACCAAGTGGATTCTCTCATTTAAAAAAAAAGTATCTGAGTGTAATAAAAGCTAGTAAAAATGCAACTTGGACAATTTAGGAATAATAAAATCACATACTGTTGAATATGCTTGACTGATCAATACAAAACCAGTAAAATATACCAAATTATACCAGCTAGGCAAGACTGTGGTTGTTCTGTATGAAAAGATGTGGTTAGAATGACATACACAGAGGAGAAATATTTCTGTAAGTATAATCACTGATCCACGGACCTTCGGGAGTTCCTGATTTGCTACTGCTTTTGGGGAAAAAAAGAAAAAGACAAAAAAGGAGTTTCCCATCTTAGACTCTCATTAAAGCTTCTGTGACAAAGTATCAGCTGAATTCAAGTTTTTGTGTCAGACTGACTCAACCATACTATAATTAAGTCAGAAAAGATATCCAAGCTGTTTGAAACTAAGTTCACAGCACACATGGGTACATAGCATCAAAGTGTTGAAGGCAGGGGATTTTATTCTAGACAAGATTTACCAAGATCGTCCTCATTCCCAGGAGTGTAACTCATTGAACATGAACACAAACTTGTTCAACAGGGCTAGAATGAAAGATCTTCCAAAAATAATTATAAGAACATCCAAATGCTTTCTAATTCTATCAGAAACAAAAATCCAAAATTTATATGAGCAAATACTACACAACTATGGACTGTAATAACATTCAGGGGATCTGTTCACAGTGTTGATAAGACATTAATAGTGTCTCATTTCAGCAGTCAGGTTTGATTTGTTTGGATACCATGATGTTGGCATCGCAGTCTCCAGAAATGGTATCTGCTTCTTACGTTCTGTAAGTAGCTGAGAATAATTGGACATTTACTACAAAAAGATAAGAGAAAAACATAACTGAAAGGTAGGATCCATTGAAGATGCACACACAAACTTTAAATGCTCATCTCAGGTGGCTTGTTGGACTGGACATAAAAGAAACATTTCTTTTTAAATTATTTATTCAAATTAAACTTCTGCTCTCTAGAGATGAAATTTAGTACCCAACAGAGTCATAAGATGTGCTGCCAGTTCTGTCACTAATGCATACATTATGTACATCACAAATAGGCTGCTTTTTTGTTAATCAGGGAGCATAAAGCCCTTGATGCATGTAAAATCGAGTGCTATCATCCCAAGAGGTAACTGACAATACTGTAGAGTACAATGCTAAGGCTGCCTGACAGACATTCATTTTATAAACAGCTTCGTTGACTGCAAACACTAGCTCTTCCCAGGTGTTTGCTAGTAATCAATTGTTGGAGGTTATTACCCCTACAGCTGCGTGCGAGTGTGTGTGCATGAGACAGAGAGAGGATGCCAGTACCCCCTAGTCTCCCCTGACAAGCTATGCTAGGCTGCTTTAAACTGTTGAAACAGGCAGCTTGCATTAACCCATCCGATTTTGCTTGAAGCAGATTCACACACTCAAATGACCGTTCTAGGTGGGAGACCTGGGGAGGGATAGAAGTGGAGGTAATACAGTGACTTCACGGAGTATACATTTCAAATATTTCTGTCCCCAATTGTGCATATATTAAACACCTAACTTGCATTCTTTTCATACAGATTTAAGCATTTTTGTTGATACAGTCTAAATATGTCAGTTGCGCAGTACTTGCAAGTACAACCTTCCATCACAAAATAAAATACTAAACAAAACAAGAATGTAAAAAGAAAAAAATCACATTGTCTGGATTGACTATTATTGCTGTTAAGTAAACTTTATAGTAGCTTTTTAGCTAGATATTTTTCCCCATATGTCACAGATACATTAGAGAAGGTAGTCCATTTTATAAAGTATAGTAATTCTACAGCATGCTATACTTCAAGTCAGATGCTGATGCTCCCTATTTCAACTAAAATAAAAACTCTTGGTTTTGTCAGACAGAAGTTAGATGATGTTTAGGAGATTTTCCAAACAGCAGGTTTTAACGATCTGCATGAGGAACAAGAATATCTAACAGGACACCTTACTCTCTGAGAGGCAACAGTCTTTAAAACCTCCTTGAAAACTAGGCTGAGATATTAGTGGTTGTTGCTTCACAGCTACATGGAAAAACTTCTGCTTGCGTGTTGTGAATTAATATATAGCGTATGCTTCCTAGAAAAACATAGGCTGCATGAAGTCCTCAAATTAATGGCAAAAACTAGACAAAAAAATTCTTCACTAGATTAAAATGTTATTTTTGTTAGATTAGGAATTCTTTGCATTCAGCAAGATTCAGAGTCAGTAAAGATTCAGTAAAGACTTTTGACTTACTGCTCAGAAAGATCAAGCCTGCAACAATTAACATGTGATAAAATACAGGGGGAATTTATATCCTGGGCTTAATTTAGAACTATAAATTCTTCTAAAGAGATTGCCGTTTTAATAATAGACTTCCTGTCACACAAGATTAAACCCTATTTATCTGCTTCAAATATCTTAATGTGCTTCTGCTTTGGCATCAACTTTCCCTTCTACCAAAATCCTTGAGAGACCACATTCAAACTTTGAGAGCTGCCTTTTTGACAAAACCTGTACAGACCAGATATGAACAGCCTCAGAATGCAGATACAGCCCTAAACTGTTGTCACAAATTGACAGCAGTCAACAGCTTTGAATGACGTTACCGGCACTAATTGCTCTAGCTAGGCCTTCAAGAGTCCCTGGACTGAGAGTGATAAGGACCAATGAACCTTGGCTTCAGAAAATTCTCTGAAGTTTTCAAACAGTTTTAAATTGCAGAAATAAAACACAGTCAACTACTGTTCCCACATATATTCAGCAAAGAATAAGGGTAAAAACTCTATACATTTCCCTACTGAAAAGTCATGCTCTGTAAGAAAAGATATTAAATATTCCTACTCCTCTTGGTCTATTTGCATCAGTCTTCCACAGGATGAAAACTTATAGAATACAAATACTTGGATTTTCAAGTGACAGTCTTTTACGATTGTTACAAAAAGCAAAGGCTAGAGTATCCACTAAGTGGAATTTGCTGCTGTTTATTACAACAAAACTGAATCTATGCCACAGTTTCCTGTAACGTCCTGCATTATTCATCAGTTAAGTTTACAACAGAAATGAAAGCTGACAACTAGTAATTGCAACTGTCCAACTTACATGATCAAAGGGCTTAAACAGAGGTCAGGATGTTACATGATAGAGAATCTGGTTTGCAGCTATGACCAGATTAAATTCTGTAGTCTTAAACCTACTTTGCTAGGTCAACTGTTTTCTGAATAAGTGTTAGGATAACAGACTCTCTTTCTAATTTGCTATCATCTGGCCATACCAATAATGCCACATCCGATTAAATCTCTAAAATCTAACCACAGACTTTTCACCTCAGATGTTATTATTAAGTGGCTCAGGCATATGACTTGTTTTGTTTGCCTGGATGCTTGTTCTACTTTGACCTATCCATGATTTTCAACCTTACGACCGGGATCTTCGAGCTGGAACCCATCACATTGTGATCATGCTGTCACCTCAGGCTGTACCAAAAATGCCTTACCTAATACTCATCATTAGTACAACCTAGACCAACAGATCCTTCATTTTCTGTCAGCAGAGCTACCTGACCTGGCTTCAAACAACAGCACTGAGCTAAGTCAGCTGGTACTACAGCTCAGCTTATTTAACCAAGCGGCAGTCCCAGCTCTGAAAGAACTGTAAGCCTTTGTGTGTTTGAACACCGTGTTCCATACCCTGTCTCCCCTATCTCAACAGGACCCACACAATAGGAGCACAGGTCTACTGACACTGGGTTGTGGACAGCCTGTACATTTTCTATGCAGGTAGCTAGGAGTAGTGGAGCCTGTGTATACAGTAACAGACTGCCTCAGACTCTTGGGGAAACTTCTGCGTAAGCACTGGAAGGAAATCACATGGAATAGTTTGGTCTTCTAGGCTATCTTGGCCCAAGCCACCCATTTTTGAAACAAAAACAGTGAACTACACCAACCTCCCCAACAACAAGCTGAACTGGATCCTGCTGCGGATCTGATGCTTTAACTGAGAATCTGGCTTCTGCTTTGCTCAAGGGCAACTGATTTCTTCAGAGGTGAAAAAGAAGGTAAGAATATTGATACAGCTACAGTGAAAGAGATGGCCACCACAGAACATAAAAGAAAAGAGGGATCTAGAGAGCCAGGATTTTTTTAAGTGGGTGCCCTGTGAAGACGTGCAACAGAACAGCAAAAGAAATTTGGTATGCAAGCCCTGTTTTAGTACCTGTCCTGATTTTGGCTGGGGTAGAGTTAAATTTCTTCATAGTAGTTTGTACGGGGCTATGTTTTGGATTTGTACTGAAAATAGTGTTGATAACACACTGATGTTTTAATTACTGCTGGGCAGTGCTTACACAGAGTCAAGGCCTTTTCTACTCCTCACAACTGCCCCACCAGTGAGTAGGCTGGAGGTGCACAAGAAGTTGGGAGGGGACACAGCTGGGACAGCTGACCCCAACTGGCCAAAGGGATATTCCATACCATATGACATCATGCTCAGCAATAAAACTGGAGAGGAGGTTGGCAGGAGCATCGCTGCTCCCAGAGTGCCTGGGCATTGGTCAGTTGGTGGTGGGCAATTGTTTTCATTTACATCACTTGTCTTTCTTGGGTTTTATTTTCCTCTTTCTTTGTTTGTTTGTGTTTTCCTCTTTTCCTTACAATTTTTAAAAATTTTTCTTATTATCTCTTCTTAATTAGTAAACTGTATTTATCTCAACCCACGAGTTTCTTTCTCACTCTTACCCTTCTGATTCTTCCCCCATCCCACCAGGGTTGGGGGGAATTAAGCGAGCAGCTGTGTTGTGCTTAGTTGCCACCCAGGGTTAAATCACGACTACCTTTTCCTTTTTCTCTACCGTGACTGCTCTGCTGGGCATAGGTGTTTATTAGGCATTAATGTACTACGGGGTCCCAGTAACTGTACCAACTTGCTCCAACACAGGGAGCCTCCACCATCCTGTCCCAGGGTGTGCTTCCTGTCTCACTTATGTGCCTTGGGCACTAACACTATGCACCCACATTTCTCCTCCAGCCTGCTTATGCCCAGACCACTGATTCTAGAAAGAAAGTTCAGGCAAAGAAATTAAGTTCAATCTTTTTGTTTGATAAGATAAACAACAGGGGTGGGGGGAAAGGGGGAGCTTGTAATGAAGGGCTCATGTTCTTTTGTTCCTCCCACATGTTACCTCAAGTGAAGAGACAAACATCAAGTATGATAAAATTTAACAGTAGCTTGAAATGATAAAGTAATATCCCCAGCATTTTCTAAGATAATATGCTCTGCAACAGATTCAACACAGGTCATTGCTTCCATCTAGGATTCAGGATTGCAACAGATATCCTACAGAATGGTGGCATCAGAGCATATTTGATAGGGCTTCCCTCTGTTTATGTGAAGAAACACTTTTTCTGGTTCAGAGAGAAAGCTAGTATGTCAAACAGCTTTAGGGATGCCCAATGAATTTCAGTACAAGAACATACATTTTTTGCACGCAGTTGCTACCCGTAAATAGCAGAGATCTGCTCAAAATTTTGGCTCTGCTGTGTTTGAACTAGGCTTGTTCTCTGCCTTTGTTCATCAACGTTTTTAGAAAGATAGAACTGACTAAGCTTAATGCAGATTGCGCTTTAAAGGAGAGGGACTTTGGAAGTAGGCTTCAAAAAGTGAAGCCTGCATCTAGTGAGTCTGGATCTATGCCAAGTAAAAGGAGCTCTGATGGGAAGACAGGAGGAATTAAGATCTGCAAAACTGGACTCTCAACAAATTAGGCAATAACTGGAGAGAAGCTGCAAGAAGTAGACACCAGAAATGAGAGATGTATGTAATTAAGTTTTCAAGACAAGCAATTTCTCAGCAAGCAGAGGTCAAACATTTTGCACAACTTGGCCTGACAGAATACTGCACTGAACTGGGATAGCAGGCTACAGTTCAGCCTGGGAGACTGGGTGTCACAGGCAGCACCAACACTGGCCAGGTTGATGGAACTGAATTAGGAGGTTATTGCCAAGAGTTGTCAGTTACTCCCTTCTGGATGTGTAACTGTAGCTGGTTACAAGCATGACCACATGCATGCTTTTCATTAACACATGTTTTCTTGCAGGGAGCTAGGTAGAGCTCCCCACCAGTTTTTGCACTCAGTCCAGGCTGAGTATCTCTGTATCCAGACTGATCCCAAAATGCACAAACTCAGTCTGAGTGATTGCCTGACCCATAGACTAGGCAGGCAAAAATCTTGTAAGCAATACTGTTCCTTCTGTCAAACCCCCTAAACCTGCCTTGATAATCTGTTCCTTTTGGTATTGTATCTGCCTTTTCCTTATCTTGCTTATGACTTTTCTTCACAGTATAGACAAAATACTTCCTCTAAATTCATCATCTTGTGTTGCTGTTTGAACCACATGTTCTCTGAACTCAACAACATTCAATGTAATTTCTGAAGAAAATGCATAGTAACTAACAGTTCAAGCGTGTTTTTCTTGTAAGATAAATAATGGCATAAACCCACACTTCATGTCGTTCTGGGTTGGGTGCTGGGATCAAAATTTACAGTATCTGTGTTTGAAAAGGACACAGCTAGTTTATTCAGCAAAAATGTGTATTGGAAAGACTGTTGAGCCATCATAGATAATTTTACTGTTTTTTCAATCCTTATAATCCATATATAGTACCAGTAGTTTTGTTGTCATCCAGGGAAATAAGACCTATTTCATGGCTGTATCATTGGCTAAAAAGCTGTATGTCACAATCTGGGCATGTTAGCTAGGAAATATGATCTTTTAAAAGTGTGAATAAATCCATTAACAACACTTTAGTGGATTTTTGCCAAGTCTCACAGGAGGTGAGAGGTTTTTGAGTAAGCAACCTGCAATACGATAAGCAAAGAAAGAATGGCCCTCAGGAAAGATAAGACAAGTTGAAATTAGATGGATGGAAGTGAACAAGAAGTTTCCACCCTTTTTCTTCTTATCTTTTCAAAAGGTGGGTGGTAAACGGGGGGGGGGGGGGGGGGGGGGAATCTTTCCATTTTTTACAATCTCCTAAAAGACAGAAAAGAGCTTTAGACTTTATAAGGATATCCTATTTCTTCCCCTATTCATCTTAAAAATTCAAAGGGAAGCACATATCTTTTTCCTCAACCAAAAAGAAGGAACAGCTAGCTGCTACAGTATCTTCTAACAATGTGGAGACATCTATGGAAACCTTTAAATCCTATTTATGAAACAAAAAACCCAATGTTTATCAAGTTAGGGCCTCTTTAAATGAAAAGTTACATTGATTTGCTTAAAACTCAGATCTGAAATCCACCACATGTGCTTGAGCACATGCCTTTGCTGACACACTTGTCTGCATAAACCTTTCTTACATAAATATAATCTTGGTTCAATTAGAAAAAAGCTTAAGCTAAAATGAAGTGAAACAATATTTTTTAAAAGAGGGTGGATAGACAAGTTTGTACCACATTTATGAAATGTATTTTTAAAAAAATCAAATGGTATCATCAGGTGAGCATCTACATTTTTGTCAGAGTAGCTTAAATCACCACTGTCCCTCAGCTGGAGGTTTCAACTGCACATCAGTGAGGTTGCCCCAACAGCTGACTTGCAAAAACTGACTATGTGCAGACACACTGCTATAAAATGTAAATACTCATGGATACAAATATTCACATAATTAGTTATCATATCAAATCTGCAAGGCATTGACCAAATGCTGTAGGAAAAACCTACCAGTCAAGGAGTGGTAACTTGCCTAAATAACTGTAATGAGAACACACACACTTACCTGAATATATACTGCCTTAAGATAGTGGAAAATCCATGTGTAGACATGGATCTATGGCTTTAGACTTAAATGTAATTTACCTATAGAAATGAATTCTTAAATATGAAACGCACATAAAAATATAACTTACAGTGTTTGGAAAAACTAAGCTGAAAAGTATTATAAAATTAGATCCTGAATAGCCAAAGAAAACATCAAATGATGAAGACTATATATGTGTTGTATTTTCAGTAAAATTTGAAAAATAAAAAATATTTAGTTGGAAAAACACAAACATCACAGGAAAATTTTCAAGAAACATAGACTACTACTTCATATTTGTGTACAAATTGGGACTTTCAAAAGGCTTTAAAAATGTAAATAACTTCAGTTTCTCCATTATTATATAATACCCTTTCCACTTTAAAGAAAAAATTATTTTAAAGTTTAATTGTTCACAAACAGTTTAAACAGATTATTCTGTGAGATGAACACATTTGTTCAGTCCACAATTTCATTGAAAGTAACTTAGAAGAGGAAAATATCTGGCTGTCTGGGAGCTACGACCACTATTGCAAACATCTAAAACAAAACAAAAACCCCAAACTATTCTTTAAACCAGTGAAAAACCTCAGATTTCATTTACCTGTCAATTACACAGATCTGGTCCTGCCAAAACTGGTGCTTGTTTTTAGCAATTGACAAAATGAACTTCTTTCAGTAGGATCAAATAAGTGCATCTGAAGACCACCATTACCCCTATGGCAGAGTAATGATTGATGTAGTTTAATTTTGTGTATAGTACTTTGTACCTTTGCAACTTTACACTTACCTCAAATTGGCAGTGATACATTGCTTTCATACTGAGACTGTTCTAACAGCTAGAACAGAAAATACATGATAGCTCTACAATCTATGGCATAGTAACTGTATTCAAAATGGGTCTCTTCTCAAATATATAGTTACATTTTTAATTTCATCCCTTAATACCATCTTTTAGCTTACTAATTATATCTGACAAGCTACACAGGGACATCATAATTAGATTTTAATTTATTTTCTGTAACAACTTAAATAGTTTGTGTCATCAATAGTTAACGTGAAGCTAATATGGTAGCTATGCTTTTACCCAGTTACTAATTCTCTCTCAAACTGAACAAATCCACTAGTCCTAATATATGATTTGAGTTGCAGTTCAGGGGAGTACTGGCATAATGTCTAATGATAATGCTTAAATTAGACTGCAGGAAAAGCAGCACCTAGAATGAATGCAAAGACGACAATCTCTAGAGGGGAGGAAAAACTATCATTTGTACGGTAGTGGGTGAAAAGGAGCATAAGGCTTTGCAGACTTTTTCCCAGTCCTGCGTTTGTCATCAGGAAACCTTCAGATATCCACGTCCCCAGATACAAAATCAATGCCCTACATAAAAATTTCATTTTTCAAATTAGTTCTCTGCTTCCAAACATTATCAGTCAGTGTAATCATTCAACCAAAACCTTAAGTCTTAGTTTTGTCTAGGAATTGGATAGGCATAAAAAATGTCTATTATGGTTGGCATATTAGAAATACATGTTTTGAAATTGCTTTATTTATTGAACTAACTTCCCACCATTAAACTAAGCTGATCAGCTATATCATCAAATTTCTGCATAGGGCCTCTCAGACTAGAATATCATTGAATTAAAAGATTTTGAACATTTTTTGTTACTACTCCTTTCTCTTCCATCAGTTAGGTGTTAAAATGAGATATCTCAGATAGTTTAATCAGGCATCTATGCTGCGGGATGATCTGCTTGGCTGGCCACAGGGACAATATCAGGAAGCCTACTCCAGCCACAGAAAAGGCCAGTCCTCTTTTACAGTACAGCACTAGCGAGACAAGATGTAACAACCTGTTGAGCCTTTATTAACTTTTTTTATCCTTTGAAGTCTTAGCAAGCATGCTGTGACATACTGCACCTTATGAGTATGGCTCTCAACAACAACAGGCTTGGTTCTACTTGAACGGCATAACTGTTTCTCACAGCAATTACTGTTTCTATTTTCACCCTTTTCATATGGCTGTATTGTTAAATATCACAGGATGACACAGGTTATTTTTTCCTCAAAGACTTCACTACTACCATGCTATTTTGACATGATTCCCACTTATCTTTTGTGATACAAGACTTCTAAGTTTACCCATCTGATGTTATACATTTCCACCTGAGTGACTGGCATTTTAAGTCAGAAAAACATGTCTTAATACTGTTAAAAAACATTCTGAACTTCATAACATCATAGAAGAGACTTCTTCAGGCTCAACCATCACTGACTTCTCATATAAGCTGTAACTCAGACGAACATAGTGACACACGATTACAATCTTTAGATGTTCATAGAGACACCTCTGTGCTCAAGAGCTGAACTAATTACTACAGTACTGGCAAAGAGCTGTGAAAGGCTTACGTCCCGCACAGCAGAGACTGTAAGGTGTACACCTCCTAACCGAGGGACTTTCCCTGTCACATCCAAATGATACAGAAGTAACATCTGCAACTACTCAGACAGGATGATACAAGTCTGTCTCTGATATAAGTTTGTCTTTTCTATATTTTAAAATAGTTTCTTACTTTATATTTATTTAACTGAAAGCATTTTGTTTCTAAACATTTATTAAATACAGAAAAATTGTTTTTAAGTTCTTACTCATATTGATTTCCCTAAGTTATTCTCTCTGACAATCTTTCCATCCAGAATCACAGTAAGTTGCATATAAACTAGGCTTTATATTTGTTTAGGGTGCTGTACAATAAGCAGGTATAAAGTACTGCCATGAAACAACATATTTTCTATCTTCAGTCACTGAACAAATATTCCTATATTGTATCCTGCAAAATTTTTGCAGAAAACTCCTGCTTCCTAGGAATAAATAGGGGATACTAAGGAATGAGCAAACAGCTTCAGAACCAGTCTAAATGTGTGTCTGATTTCTTCACAGACTAAAGTCTGTGGTTTTTCTTTGGTTTGGGCTTTTTTAAGGGCATACTAGTTTAAGTAACGGATTCTATAGGATTTTATAACTACTGCCTTTGCCTTGCGAGTAGGCTTCTCCTGTATGACTAATCCATGGTCCTTTTCTTGATCGCTGTCTTAGAGTTACTTAGTTTCTCCCACCTTAGAAGAAAATCCTGCAACTTTGAAGCCAGCTACTCCAACAACTCACTTGTATTCCTAAAATCGAAATCCCATACAATGTCACACCAACGCCTTCTCAGTGTTGCACAGTAGTTCAGACTACTGCCGCATAGGTGGGCATGGCACAGAGGAAGATCGGAGTTGCCAAGTTAGTGCAGTCTGCTGCTTAATTTCATGAACACTGACGATTTAGCAGGTGAGAGAGAAGTGGCTAGGAAGCTAGAAGCTGTTCTTGAAAAGAGTGCTACGGGTAGCATAATCAAATGTGTTTTGGAAACTGAAGCTGAAATACAATTATCTGTGAGGAAGTGAAAGGTAGAAGAATATCCTCCAAAGATTTAGATAAGTTAGAAACCTTCAAGGTCTATCTAGAGAGCTCAGAATTCATTGTCATTTACTTATCATTATGTTAAAGATCTGTGCATGTAAAAGACTGATACACTTTTTTTTTTTAAGAAAAAAGGTTGAATTTGGATGTTGGTCTCATGAGTGCCACTTTTTGGATATGCAGTATTTAACAGACTTTAACAATATGACAGACAAAGACATTTGAAATCTAATTAATCTCTTGACATTTGACTAAAAGTCAAAGCAGTGGACCACAAGATGAATAAGGATACCTCACCCATGAAGGTTGATCTTTCTTTCATGAGGTGCAAATGAGTTATGATGATCTGACTACAAAGTTTATTGCAGATCTCTTCCTTTTTACTAACTGACCCTGCTTTAAGCACCTACCATGCTTTCTTAATATCCTATTGGATAGAACAACTGCTGTAGCTGACATTCTACATTTCCACTAAAGGTCCTTCCTTAGGAACTTCAGTTTTTACACAAACTGCTTGAAGTACCATGTACTACTAACAACTGTTGCATTTTTAAAGAAGAACTCGAAACTTGATGACTAGTTTTATTGTTATAAGTGTTAAAACCTATGATTTCACTTTTACTTTAGTTCCTGAGATTCAACAGCACTAACACATAAGGAATAAAGTTTAGGACTTGCTGTACCGTAAAATGGAAACTGTTTTTAAACATCCAGACAAATAGCTCTGCTTACACCGCCAGTGGTGTTTACTTCAGGATAGTAGCCAAACACAGGATCACAGCAGTACAGTCTGGAAAAGGTCATTCAATTCAACATGACTGAATTGAACTTCATATATACACATCATCTCCTTGTAAGGCCATCAGGAAAAAATTTTTATAAACCATTTATGGAGTATAATGAGATTCCAAAAAAGCAAAAAATGTAAAATATTAGTAAGTAATACTGGGCTGCAAACAATTTACGAGATCAGCTTTGAATTACAGTGGAAACCTTTCCTAAAGACAAAATTACTTGAAATTACTTTTTACACATTGTGAAAATAGTTGCTTATATAAATGCAATAAATTTGAGGCATTATCAGGAATAAATAGCTGCAGACAGATTATCAGAAGTTATCCATTGCAGCCTATAAGATTTATTTTCTAACAACCTGCTTTATTCAGTTCTTCAGAATGAGGATCCTGATGAAGCAGTTAAAGCCTTCAAAACACTTTTCTCTACACTTTAATACACTATGTCCTAACTCTTCCTATAAGCAAAACGCACATGATGCGACAGTTAGAATGAAGAATTTCATTGCCTTTAAATATGACCCGGCAACAAACAGGACTCAAAGTTTGAAAGCACTACTAACTACAGACAATGAAGATGACTGAACATTTTCTATATCTAATTTGTGCAAACTATCTGTAAAACAAACAAACAAACCCAGAAACACAACAAGAAAAGAAACAAAGGTGACAAAAAGACTAAACTGAAGGCAAAATAAAGAGTTTATATATCTGTGAGTTGTACTAGAGTACTGTTTTACTACATTAAGTACTCTGATACACTTGGCTATTTATTTAGTCATCACTTTCCACATAATTAAGCAGTCTTGCACACTAACACCACTCACTTACTAAGCAGCCAAACCTGACTTTGTGGTTCATCTTATGCCCAAATTTGTCATTATGTCAATGCTTGTCAATAGACACAACGTGTAATACAGACAATATGTCTTTTCAGTAGACTGCCCTAACCACTATAGAAACAGATGATCATCTAGTGTACTCCTACAATACCTGCTTAAGAACTGATGATTCTAGCATCTAGAACTGGGTGTTCATTTTATATTACACAAATGTTAACCCTTTTAATATGACAAGCACAAAGTAATATATAGCTGGTTGTTTCATGACCAGTAGAACTAACCATTTCCTACACATTTGCATCCTATATCCCTGCCTACCTCCATGGTAAAAACTCACCATCCTTGTCACTGACGACTCCCTTTCCCTATCTCTGAAACCTTGGCACTGCTTCGTCCTATGTCACCCAACTATAAGCATGTGCTATAATGGGAGTTGCTTTCACGCACTGACTGATCCTGTGGGATCATTACATACGTACCCTCCTCAGGCACTGACCAACACACTGTTGAATTCAGTGGTTACAAATCTAAAACAGAAGACTGCAGATATCCTAAAAAGCAAATGGGAAGTGAATACAGAAAAGATCAGGGGGATATACTATTTCATAGATCTTTACAGGCCTATTAGTAGACCTCAGGATACTATATAAGAGTATAAGATTTGTGCTTTATAATTTAATTTAATAAATGCTAATGGAAATAGAATTCACAGATGAGAAGGTTTCACCTCCATCAGTAGTAAGTATTATAATCCAGGGTATAAACTCAGACCAGCTGGCTCCACTTTGATCATGTCATAACTTTACGATAAAAGAAGGAAAACTGTTCAAGAATGATGCTCCTCTCACATTTACATTCTTTAGTTCCTGCCTGAAGGTGAAATTATACCTTTTGGATTTTTGCAACCTAATTTCCATAGGAATGGTCCAATACAATAAGTTGCAAACTTAATGTTTTTTAAGATTCTGTAATTTGGAAATTTTAGGTATTAAAATGCCTTTCTATCCGTAAATGTGTAAGTACATATATTTTTTTTTGTGCATGTCATGTATTGCACTACTCGATTTGCTGTACATTAGCCAGGAACACTTAATTGATAAGCCCATACTATTGCCTTTCTCTAAGCTATGGCAGTAACTTGGGTCTCTCTCTTTTCCTCAGATATTGATTATTATAGAATGAATACATTCTTTGTATATTTGGACCTCTGGCTTTCTCAAGTTAACTTAAAATTGTCCAATGATTTCAAAAGATGGGGAAAGGGAGAAAAGAACGAGACTAACAGACAGAAGCCAAAACAGAAGGAAAGAGGGTAAGTCTCACATTCTTGGAAGACCATGCTAAAAATGACCACTATTGTCTTGGCTTTTTAGCATCTCAACTTAACTAATCACAAGAGACCCTATATTAATCCCAATCTCCTTACAGAATTCCAGTCTCAGTAATTAAACTGAATTATATTATTCCCCTCTGATTATTAAGTGGAAATTGTTGTCAATGTTAACAGAACAAATGTTTAATAGCTGATAACACAAGTACAGGCCATTTTAAACTCCCTCTGTGACTCTAGTTGCATATGTTATTCTCTAAATATACGTTATTCTTTAAACATTAGAAGTGGTTATCATTACATGCCTGATGTATTGTCACACAAAAGGACACAGTTCAGGGGAGAGAGAAATTAATGCTAGGCAATCCACCCTGTATGCAAGTTGCTGAAATGCACAACCGTATCATTGTTATTAATATGAAATCACAGAAGTAGTAATGAAGCAAGTGCCATCATGCAAGATTTCCTTGAGAAAGGGGAAAGTTCAACATGTAAACTACAACCCATTAAAAAAAAAAAATCTCTTATCACCTAATACAACTCCTTTGAGCAGGAGAGAGTTCTGAAGGCTAACAGGCGCAAAAGGAAACAATGATGAGGGTGTCAATGATCTGTCTGCAAAAATACTGATTCTTGGCAGCTGAAGAAAGGCATACACAGAATCTGCAAGAAATACTCATTGCTAATGTCTGGACTCTTGGAAACAAAAAAACGTTACAGGACTGACCCCCTAGCCTGAATTCCTTATAACATTTAGCAAGTATTTAGGGTTTTTAATTTCTAAAGTTCCATATATACATTAATTAATTATCACACTGTCATGGGGAAATAAGGGAAATTGATGACCCATAATATTCTGTCGTCAGCCTTTTTTTTTTTTTTTGAGACAGCAGAATAGCTCATGAATGTTGAATATCTTCATTAACAGCATGGACATAGAGTGTTAATAGGATGGAATAACATGCACCTTCAGCAAGTTTGCAGATGACATTGAAATGAGAAAATTGGTTGATGTGATAAAGGGCTGAGCTAACATTCAGAAAGAGCTCAAGAAGCTGAAGAGCTCAAAAAACGGACTGCCAAAAACATCTTAAAGTTTAACAAAGGCAAATACAAAGTTCTGTACTTGGGAAGGAATAAATTCATGTAATAGTAAGGCAGAGCCAGGAAATACACACACCATGTGGTCCACCCTCCTAAACATCTTGGTTGCCCTCCTCCGGACTTGCTCCTGCCTGTCAATGTCTTTCTTATAGTTTGGAGCTCAAAACAGACACTGTATTCTAGTTGAAATCTCACGAGTGCTGAATAGGGGAGAATAATCACTTTCCTCAACCTTCCAATTATTCTTTCTTATTGCAGCCCTCTTGTGCCTTGCTGCAAAGGCACACTGCTGAGTCATGTTCAACTTCTCTATTTGGACTCCAGGATCCCTTTCTGTAAGAGGGAGCTTAGTTTCCATTTTACTAGATCATGTTCTTCTCCATCACACAAAAATAATTCAAAAGTGACAAGCTGAATATCAAAGATAGTGGCGGAGGAAGTTAAAGGTATTTTCCTGTAGTGAACACAGTTTTACAGTTGGTAATGAAAAGGATAAAAAGCCCTCCAGTTTACATGGAATAACTTTTCATAGAATCATAGAATCATTTAGGTAGGAAAAGACCTTTAAGATCATTAAATCCAACCATTAACCTAACACTGCCAAGCCCACCACTAAACCGTGTTCCCCCGCACCACATTTACAGGTCTTTTAAATACCTCTAGCGATGGTGACTCAACCACTTCCCTGGGCAGCCTGTTCCAATGTTTGACAACTCTTCGGTGAAGAAATTTTTCCTAATAGCCAGTCTAAACCTCCCCTGACACAACTTGAGCCCATTTCCTCTTGTCCTATCATTTGTTACCTGGGAGAAGAGACCAACACCCACCTCTCTGCAACCTCCTTCCAGGTAGTTGTAGAGAGTGATTAAGGTCTCGCCTCAGCCTCCTTTCCTCCAGACTAAACAACCCCAGTTCCCTCAGCTGCTCCTCATAAGACTTGTGCTCCAGACCCCTCACCAGCTTTGTTACTCTTCTCTGGACACACTCCAGCACCTCAGTGTCTTTCTTGTAGTGAGGGGCCCAAAACTGAACACAGCATTCGAGGTGCGGCCTCACCAGCGCTGAGTACAGGGGCACGATCACCTCCCTACTCCTGCTGGCTACACCATTTCTGATACAGGCCAGGATGCCATTGGCCTTCTTGGCCACCTGGGCACACTGCTGGCTCATATTCAGCCGGCTGTCGACCAACACCCCCAGGTCCTTTTCCACAGGGCAGCTTTCCAGCCACTCGTCCCCAAGCCTGTAGCGTTGCATGGGGTTGTTGTGACCCAAGTGCAGGACCCGGCACTTGGCCTTGTTGAACCTCATTCAGTTGGCCTCGGCCCATCGATCCAGCCTGTCCAGATCCCTCTGCAGAGCCTTCCTACCCTCCAGCAGATCAACGCCCCAGCCCAACTTGGTGTCATCTGCAAACTTACTGAGGGTGCACTCGATCCCCTCATCCAGATCATCGATAAAGATATTAAACACAACTGGCCCCAAAACTGAGCCCTGGGGGACTCCGCTTGTGACCGGCTGCCAACTGGATTTAACTCCATTCACCAAAACTCTTTGGGCTCGGCCATCCAGCCAGTTTTTTTACCCAGCAAAGAGTATGCCTGTCCAAGCCATGAGCAGCCAGTTTCTCCAAGAGAATACTGTGGGAAACGGTGTCAAAGGCTTTACTAAAGACTAGGTAGACAACATCCACAGCCTTTCCCTCATCCACTAAGCAGGTCACGTTATCACAGAAGGAGATTAGGTTAGTCAAGCAGGACCTGCCTTTACATAAATCCATGCTGACTGGGCCTGATCACCTGGTTGTCCTGTACGTGCCGCGTGATGGCACTCAAGATGATCTGCTCCATAACCTTCCCCAGCACCGAGGTCAGACTGACAGGCCTGTAGTTCCCTGCATCCTCCTTTTCTCCCTTTTTCATTCAAAGAAAATCTCACAGTCTACAATAACAGTCGTCTTAACATTCTTGCAAACCAAATTTCAGAAGTTCTTTACTCAACAATTAGGCCTTAATCAATAAAGCACTGGCCAAAATCCAGGTTTTCAGTACTCTGAAGATTAGCCAATAGGGAAAGGGATGAGAGAAGATGGGGACATTTTACTTGAGATAAATTATTTTTGGCTGCTGTGCTGTTTTTCCTAGTCACAATGCTGAAGTTCAGTGAGCCCAAGTTAGTGTTATCCAATCACTAATAGTCTGAAAATATTACTGGAGTCATTGATGACATAGCACAAGGAAAAGATAGAAGACACTAATGTTTCTATCCCACTTCTTTAATTTGGAAACTAGCATGATGGCAGAGACGTATTTTATTTTTGAAGCAGATGAGAAATGAAAGAGCACTGATATACTACCAGCAGCATTAAAAGTACATGGGAGTTTGCTCTGTGAGACAATAAAAAGGAAATATTCAGGGAATGGATGCAGTTTTGCCATGTTGCTAAATAGTTTTGCACCTAACTTGCCATGCAGAAAGGCAGAGCATATTACTTTGAGTAAGGCGTGCCAATTACATGGTTACAGTGCTTGTGGGACTTGAGCTAACTTCTTTGCATATCATTATGCAGTTTTAATAAGTTATCCTGTTGCAGCTCAGGTCAGTACTAGCTTAGGATTTTGCCCGACACAGACTAGATGTGCCCAAAGCTAGTAAAAGCAGCACATATATCTAAACCCCAAGAAACCCCAAGCAGTTCTAAGTGTGATAGGCAGTTTGCTGAGAAATAACCAAAGTATCAGAATCCTATGAACCATCCCTTTCCAATCCAGTCATATTTTCCTCTTCTCTTTTTTTCTTCTGGCCCTATTCTCACACCACTAACTTCAGAGTGGATCTGTTTGAAACAGAGGAGAGGAGCATGTTATTAGCTACAATGCCAAGTCCCAGTTCATCTCCTGAATGATGGCATTATCAATTCAATCCTTTCATAGTAAAAAGGACCAGGAAGTCAGCTCTCCCACTTTCTGGGTGAGTGCTTTAACTGCTAAGGTAATTACAAAAATAAGGGCATGACCACTGCTACCAATCTTGATGGAGTTTTAGGCTGGTATGTATTCTGATTTTTTGAATTTTTTTTTCACCGCATATCTAAGACAGATCCAATTCTTCAAATTTGCTCATCACCATCAGTGTTTATACTTAAACCATTAATCACAGTATGTCTTATCTGGCTCCTTCTCTGATGTGATGACTATAGAAAAGCTACAGTCTGATGAAGTTTCCCCCTCACACGCCACCCAATCTTTTCCTAGAGACTTTTAAAAGGTTTTCTCTCAACTCTTTGCTTCACAAGAGACTTAGCTGTCTCTTCACTGTCTCTATGCAAACAACTTCTTTTTCCTTCTGGAGTATGCTATATACTGCTATGCCAGTAGTCTAGGTCTTTGATTTATTCTATACAAATAGTACAAACAGCAGTGTAGATCTGTATTGCTGGATGTCACTCACTTATTAACGATAAACAGAAGTAATGCTATCAATGTGTATATTTCTAAACAAGTTTTTAAATTTATATAGATTTCCAACAGCAGAAACTTTATCTTCATTTTGTAAACCAGAACCAATTTCTAAATAAAAGGAGCTTCGATAATAAAACATAGTGAAATGAAGACATGGAATGGTTTGTAGACTAAGACTTCACAGTCAGTTTGGCTCCACCCCGTTAGTCTACATCACTGGACTGGAAAAGAAGCTAGTTTTTTTAAAAAGTGCAGAAATACTGTACAACTTATCCTTTCACTGGTTTGAGCAGTGAGGAAAGGAAGAACTTGCAGAGGGTCTCTCTCTCTGGACTTTGCACTAGCAGAGCTCTAGCCCACTCCTTTCCAAAGCCATTCTTCACGGGCATAATGTAACTTTCAGTCAGTAATTCTTTTGTAACCACATTTTCTTGGAAGAACAGCTTTCTAAAAGTTAAATTTATAATCAAATCAGTAAAGGAGGTAGATGAAGTGATAAGGAGTACCAGTCAGTTACAATGCAGTTATCTAACAACCACTATACAATATAAATACATACAAGTCTACAGTTTCACACAGTCCCAGATATTACAACAGATATAAAACATCTATAGTGAGGAAAATAACTAAAGATAAAGACAACATACCTTCTTCAAAGAGTAACATCATATTTGTGCTTTTATTAGCAACCATGTTATTCAGTAAGGCGATTACAGTATGCATTGTATTCCCAAGTAAACTGTCTTGGTGTTCCTGTAAAAACAACAACAACAAAAAAAAACAAAATAAAAATAATCTAGTTTTCCTTTTGCCAAGTTAGAAGACAACTATTCCCTTCCAAAAATGTAGTAATACAAAAGCAATACTCTCTCAATCCCTTAAAGTTCAACATTCAAAATACTGGAAATCCATCCAAGTATCTTAGCAGAGAATATCAATTTCAGGGAGTCAAATCTAAAATCTTGGACCACAACTTGTCCCATATTCTTTTGAACTGAAAGAGTTCCTAGTTAGGTCTAAAATTTTAGGACTTTTAAAAATGGCATAGAGCTTTATCAATCTAATCTTTATATATTCAGAACTAGGAACATTCCCCTTCGTATGGTATTTCTTTTTATTCATTTCTTTTGTAATGAAAACTCTTTTCAGTTTCAGCTTGATAACCTCCAGTAAGTTATAAAATATATTTGGTGTTTTTGTTTGTATACTTTCATATGCACATTAAAGACCTATTTCTGTATCAAATTGCATCACTCATGATGTCTTTCTTATGCTTGATGATTGCTTCAATGATTTTTCACAATTTTCTGACACTATATTGATAAGAGGAAGGCGTCAGCGTTTATAAAGAAATTTATTTTCCTCTGTTGTAGTTAACACACTTGCACACTCAACCCGAAAAGGGTGGATAAGGCAGTGCAATCAAAATATTTATTTATTTATTCATACTAATGACAGTAATAACCCAGATAAATTCCAAGAAGCCAAAATATGAGAAACTTTTCCAAATCTGAGTCTAGATATAAATATAAGCTTGAATACATTTCAAATCTCCCTAGAAGGTTCAGGAAATATTTTGTCCAATTTCTCAGACTCAAGGCCAAATAGAAACATACATCCAAAGTGAAAAAAAACAGCATTAAGAAAAAACCTGTCATATTTTACATATTGTAGACTTTTCACACGCACCTAGGTGACAGCACCACCAGCGGCAGTTCTAAACAAGCCCTTCGGGAGCACAGCGACTTAGTCGCTGCGCACTTAGCAGGCAAGCAGCAAGTGGGTGTCACCCAGGGCATCACCATCACCTGGGAGCACCATGACAAGGGCGGGCTCCCGGGGCAGGCGAACAGACTGGGCAAAGAGGGCGCAGCACAGCAGCCAGGGCAAGACAGTTTGCACGGGAGGGCACTGAAAGGCTACCAGCTTGGCCAGGAAACCATGGTATCCACTCGGCAGAAGACCATGGCATCCCTGAGCTCTGCATGCACCAGCTCTGATGCAGCTTCCCCACCGGAGCTCTAGTGGGAGCATGCTGCCACCCAGGCGTCGAGCTGCAGGGTGTGCCCTGCACTTATGCCCCTGTTGGATGGCAGTGCTGAGCACACCTGTGGGAGGTGTGCTCAGCTAGAGGAGCTCCTCCGCTTAGTGATGGAGCTCAGGGAGGAGGGAAGCAGGTTGAGGGCCATCAGGGAAGGCGAGAGGGAGATAGACACTTGGAGTCGCACGCTGCCTCCCAGGGTAGAAACCCAGCAGGCAGGCAGAGCCCATGCTACAGAGAACTCCCTGTCCTCTCTCCACCCGGCTGAATGTGGTGACTTGGAGGACGGGGGGCAATGGCAAGATGTTCCTGCCCAACGCAACAGGCACCGGAGGCGCGTCTGCCCAGTGACTACCTCACCTTCCCAGGTGCCGTTGTAAAACAGGTACAATGCTCTGCAAGGGGAACTGGACAATGGTGAGGATGATGGTTCTCTCAGCTTGAAGATGTTGTCGAGGTCTAGTTGGACCACCCCCCACATCAAAACCACCTCAGTAAAAAATAAAAGATGGGTCATTATCATAGGTAACTCACTTCTGAAGGGAGTGGAAGGCCCGATATGTAGGCTGGACCCACTACATAGAGAAGTCTGCTGCCTCCCTGGGGCCCAGGTTAATGATGTAAAGAAGCAGCTTCCTTCCCTAGTATGGCCCTTAGATTATTATCCCCTTTTGATCTTCCAGGTAGGCAGTGATGAAGTAGTGAGAAGAAGTCCAAGGGCAATGAAGAGAGATTTCAGGGCCTTGGGATGACTGGTCAAGGGATCAGGAGCACAAGTCGTGTTCTCTTCTACCCCTCCAGTTGCAAGGAATGATGAGGGGGTAAAAAGGAAGAGCCAGCAGGTCAATGCCTGGCTTCGAGCCTGGTGCTACCAGCAGGACTTTGGGTTCTCTGACTGTGGCTTCATTTACCAAACACCAGGCCTGCTGGTAACAGACGGGAAAAGCCTATCTCACAGGGGGAAGAGGGTTCTAGGACAAGAGTTAGCAGGGCTTCTTGAGAGAGCTTTAAACTAGATTTGAAGGGGGATGGGGAGGTAACTGGGCTTGCTAGAGAGGCGCCTGCTTGTGGTAGCTCAGTACTTGTGGGGCAGCGTGCCAGTATTTTTGAGAACCAGAAGGCCTACCACCGCTCAAGGGTGAAAATTACATGCACAACTCCCTCCCTGAAACGCTTATACACCAATGCATGCAGAATGGGGAATAAACAGGAAGAATAAGAGATCTGTGTGTGGTCGCAGGGCCATGATCTCATTGCAATTACTGAGAAGTGGTGGGATAGCTCACATGACTGGAACGCTGTCATGGGTGGCTATGCTCTTTTTAAGAAAGATAGGCCAGCAAGGCGAGGTGGTGGAGTTGCTCTTTATGTGTGAGAGCAACTGGAATGTATCAAGGTCTCCCTGGGGGAGGACGAAGAGCAAGTTGAGAGCTTGTGGGTAAGGATTAAGGGGCAGGCTAATATGGGAGACACTGTTGCGGGTGTTTATTACAGGCCACCTGATCAGGATGGGGAAGCTGGTGAGGCCTTCTACAGACAGCTGAGAGTCACCTCACAGTCACAGGCCTTGGTTCTCATGGGGGACTTCAATCACCCTGATATCTGCTGGGAAGGCTACACAGCCAGTGTACAGTCCAGGAGGTTCCTCCAGTGTATTGATGATAACTTTTTGACTCAGGTGGTGGAGAAGCCAACAAGGAGAGGTGTACTATTGGACGTAGTACTGACAAACAAAGAGGGACTGGTGGAGGACATTAAGGTTGGGGACAGCCTTGGCTGTAGCGATCATGAGAAGATAGAGTTTGGGATCATGTGCAGTATGCACAAAACAACAAGAAGGATTGCAACCTTGGACTTCAGGAGGGCTAACTTTGATCTCCTCAAGGAATTGCTTGGAGAAATCCCATGGGTCTGGGCTCTAGAGGGTAGGGGGGCTCAAGAGAGCTGGGTGATATTCAAGTCCCACTTCCTCCAAGCTCAGGATAGGTGCATCCCTAAGAGCAAGAAATCAGGCAAGGGAAGCAGGAGACCTGCATGGTTGAGCAGGGAGCTTCTGAAAAAGCTCAAGTGGAAGAAGGACGTTTATAGTACGTGAAAGAAGGGACTGACCACTTGGGACGATTACAAGAATGCTGTCAGAGTACGCAGGGATGAAACGAGGAAAGCCAAGGCCTCCTTGGAATTAAACCTGGAAAGGGATGTCAAGGTCAACAGGAAGGGTTTTCTTCAAGTACATCGGCAGCAAAAGGAAAACTAGAGAAAATGTGGGCCCCCTGTTGAATGAGACAGGTGCCATGGTGACAGATGATGCAGAGAAGGCAGAGTTACTGAATGCCTTCTTTGCTTCAGTCTTTACTGCTCCAGCCAGCCCTCAGGAGTCCCAGACTTTGGAGGTAACAGAGAAAGTCTGGAAGAAGGAAGACTTTCCCTTGGTTGAGAAGGATCAAGTTAGAGACCAATTAAGTAAACTGGACATTCACAAGTCCATGGGTCCTGATGGGATGCACCCATGCTGAGGGAGCTGGCAGAAGTCATTGCTGGGCCACCCTCCATCATCTTTGAAAGGTCCTGGAGAAGAGGCGAGGTGCCTGAGGACTGGAGGAAAGCCAATGTCACTCCAGTCTTCAAAAAGGGCAAGAGGAAGATCCAGGAAACTAGAGGCCAGTCAGCCTCACCTCCAACCCTGGAAAGATCATGTAACAGCTCATTCTGGGCGTCATCTCAAAGCACCTGGAGGAAAAGAAGGTTATCAGAAGTAGTCAACATGGATTCACCAAGGGGAAGTCCCATCTGACCAATCTGACAGCCTTCTACGATGGCATGACTGGATGGATAGATGAGGGGAGGGCAGTGGATGTTGTCTACCTTGACTTCAGGTGAGGCAGCAACTGGAGTAGTGTGTCCAGTTCTGGGCTCCCCGGTTCAAGAAGGACAGGGACCTGCTGGAGAGAGCACAGCAAAGGGCTACAAAGATGATTAGGGGACTGGAACATCTTTCTTATGAGGAAAGGCTGAGGGACTTGGGTCTTTTTAGCCTGGAGAAGAGAAGACTGAGGGGGGATCTTATTAATGCTTATAAATACTTAAGGGGTGGGTGCCAGGAGGATGGGGCCAGTCTTTTTTCAGTGGTGCCCAGTGACAGGACGAGAGGTAACGAGCACAAACTTGGTCATAGGAAGTTCCATCTAAACATGAGGAGGAACTTCTCTACTTTGACGGTGGCAGAGCACTGGAACAAGCTTCCCAGAGAGGTTGTGGAGTCTCCTCCTCTGGAGATACTCAGAACTTGCCTGGACGCATTCCTGTGCAATCTGCTCTGGGTGAACCTGCTCTGGCGGGGGGGTTGGACTAGATGATCTCCAGAGGTCCCTTCCAACCCCTATCATTCCGTGATTCTGTGACTTCCATACTTCCCTTTCCCATCAAATATCTCAATGTACTGATATCACTCAACTACTTCACTGCCACAGAATATGCTACCTATTTTGATCCATCTCCTGTCTGACAGTAGGTCTTTGAAAAAAGTTAAATTTTAAGTTGAAGAAGACAAAGGTTATTGGTCTGAAGTTGGGTTAAGTATTTCAGATGACAAAAATTACTTCAGTCCTTGAATACAGTCAAAGGAACATTCTCCCTGAAAGTTCCTTTAGGAGATGAGCACTGGTGGCCAAGAACAGTTTATTTTCTACATCTCTTTGCTCAGGTATTTATGACCTTCTGTCTCAGATGTATGCTTGAAAACAACAGGAGCAATCTATCCTTCTTTGGGATAATCTTATTCACCATCTAAATAGCATAGCTGACTGACAGCCAGCAGCAATCACAAAGAACATATTTTACTATTCTTCCAAGAATTCACTTCACGTCAACCTATAAATGGCATTCAGAGCGACATCTTTAGTTTATAAGCCACTTTTTTGGTTGGGCCAGGACTAAGTCATCAGCACTGCATTTAGGATAAGCCACACAATTTGAATCCCTGCCTGGAAACATCATATAACTGGTTGCAAGAAATTCTGAAGTGAGACACTCCTGATTTTTATTTCTTGACTAGTCTAATAAAATTCAGGATACTGTGAAATGCATCTTCAATGACACTTTGGAAAGTCCACTGTTACAGTGGTATAAAGGGTCACACTATGTGAAGAACAAATACTTTCCTTTAAACATTTAACTACTGAAGGAAAGGTTTTGACAGGGAGAGGCTCAGGCAGTTGCTTTGAGAGCATTCATTTCTGTTTCTGCACTCAAAAACTGAAATTAAATGCTATTATTTCCTGTAAATACCATCAAATATACATAAGACATAATACATTAACAGATAAAGAAATATATAAACATACACAGCTTCCTATTCAACTTCAGGCTGTATGAATTTTCTATTCGTACTATAGCACTTTAAACTGGATCATAAGGAGAAGAGACAAGGAAGAGTGGCTCACAGCCTTTGAAGGACTATAGTTTCCTACCAAACCGTAAAAGAATATATATCCAAGAGCCCCAAAATTCTATTTACTTTACATAGCACTTTGAGATGTCATTTATGATTTCTATAAAGACTACAATAAATATCTGTTCCCCTGAAGGTTTAAATACAGCTTGATAAATTTAAAAGCAATGTTGGAAAGTATAAACACTACATTCTTTAAAAGATAAGTTAACCAATACAGAAAAGAGTTACCATAAAGCCATGGTACTAAAAATAATTTTGAAGTTATTTCTTACAGATAGCTGAAGGGCAAGAAAAACATTTTTTCAGAAGTTCAACAACATGTTTATCTGGTAGCCCATCATCACAATATCTTATTAATTCTTCTAAATAACATTTAGAAAACAATACATTAAATAGTAAGAATGCCTGTTTTTGTTATTGAAGATAATGATACATACACTGTGAATATAAAATTAATAAAGCAAAAAAATTCCGCAAGTGCCAAAATGAGAGCTGACTCAAATATTTTCTTTGCAAGTACAATATTTCTATTACTGCCCCATATATTTGAAGTAAACGCCTTCTAGTAAAATTCCCTTTTGATATATGCAATTACAAGAGAAACTGGTAGTTGCTTACAATAGCCATCTTTTGCATCCGCCAGGTTAGTAACATTAAAATGAAACCATCTTTGCTTTTAGTGGAGATCAATTACACTATACAACCCTCTACTGAAAGACTAGCACTGATGCTTTTACTTATATCAAAGCATATGTAACAAAACTTATCTTACCCTAAACACATATAAACTAGAATTCAAGATGAATAGATATCTTGAGGAAGGAAAATGGTGTCTTAATGAACAAAATCATCTTACAAATGGTATACTCAGCTGTACTACTAGAGTTCTAAGGTATGTATCATAGATGGTTTTTGACAAGATACTAGGTTTCAAGAAGCTACAGGTATACTTTACTTATCTAAGACATCACTGATCGCTGTTAGACTTGATTTTAGAGGTTTATACAAAAATATTTAACTTATTCATAATCTATCAAGGAGCAAAGCTGATCTAATTTGTGTGCACAGCACCACAGACTGTGGACATTTAATGAATGGTGCACTTGACAGCTTTAATAAAACATAGCATTTGCCAGCAGAGATAATTAGAATTGAAGCAGCAAAATTCTAGTGTTTGGCAACACAGATGAAACAACTTCATTAAAATGTACAGCTTTGGCAAATGAAAAGCAGGAAAGCACTGGACCCTGAAGAATCAGCCTTCTCAAAACTAATTGCTTCAGTGCTTAAAAAGGACAGCTATGAAATACCAAGGGCATAACAAGGAAATACTAATATAAAAAAAAGGAACCACAGAAGATAAATCAGGCTTTTCAAATAGGACTGCACTGTATTTAGGCCATTAAACTTTTCATTCTAACTTTGAAGGGTTGTACATTAACAGAAGAAATCAGTTGAAGTATTATTTTAAAGCCAGTTAGGTAAGAGGGTGTGAACTAGCAAAGTGGGAGTACGAATCTTGGCAAGATACTATGGCTAAAGATGCCATTTCTCTTCATTTAAGTGGATTAGAACTTAAAACAGCATAGGCAAACTACAGTATTTTAATTACATTTTAGATAACAAAAGAGATAGCAATTATAATAAGAAGTTACCAATTCAGGAGACTTCACATACATGAATAGGAGGCATGTATCTAAGAATCCAGAAGAAAATGCACTAAATGCTATGTTTACAGATATGTTGTAATTAAACCTAAGGACCATTATATACCACAGTACTACTGCTGCTCATTCAATATAATCAGACTAATTAAACTTTAACTATAAAGGGGCTCTCCTTCTCAAGCTTACATATGACCTATGAATGCAAGTTAGGTAAATAAGGGGATGTAACAAGATGGATGCTTGATTTTTCATACACTAAATCCATTTAAATTAGAAAATTATAGAAATGAACCATACCCAAATTATATTTACTAAAGGATGCCATTTTTATGTGATGGTTCCTCAGCGCAGTATAGCTGACATAAAATAAACCAAAGCATCTATGCTAACAAGGACCTCTAACACAAGCACAGTTTAATATTGCATTCAACCTAGCTTATTTTGATATACTGTATTACATTGTGTATATGAAATAGAGGATCAGAAACTTTTTGGGACATAACAGTAGAACCCTTCTGTATGAAACGGTATTATTAGCATGCAGCCTGCAAGGGACATTCACAACAGCAGACTCACTGTTCTTCAATCACAAGAGGAAGCCCACTGAGAAACAAATTTAATCCAGCTACGTACGTAGTTGGCTAATCCGGTCTTTAACACTTTGTGGCTTTTGATGCATAAGACCAGTTATGCATAAACTGAAAGCTTATAAATATGAATCTCTAACATTAAGGTAATACTATTCTCCTTATTGATGATTTAAGTCAGAAATAAGCACAGCCATGTTTCCTGCTACTCTGCTTTTCAAAAATCAGCCTTTTTCAAAAGCACAGTTCTAACAGAGCTAATATTTCCAAATATTTTCCTCTGGGTATGGTCATACCATAAGGAGCAACTACTAAACTGGCAACCAAATTCTGGAATAATCATGCTTCTCAGATGTACCACAACAGTGATATATTCAGTCCACACATGAAGATCAGAAGTCTTGCAACTTTCACAGAAATTCCTGTTGGAATATTGGGGCAGGGAAGAGAATCTGTATTCTTAGTCACCAACTGCTTAGGCAAAGTCAAGTCCTTGACAGGACAAGAGGAAAAGAACTCAAGTTGCGCCAGGGGAGATTGAGGCTGGATATTAGGAAAAATTTCTCTACTGAGAGAGTGGTGAGACACTGGAATAAGCTGCCCAGGGAAGTGGTGGAGTCATCATCACTGGAGGCGTTCAAGGAACGTGTGGATGAGGCATTGCGGGACATGGTTTAGTGGGCATGGTGGTGTTTGGTTGATGGTTGGACTTGATGATCTTATAGGTCTTTTTCAACCTTAGTGATTCTGTGATTCAATCGAGGACAAGGAAACAGTAGTAATTTTGAAGGACTGATGAAGGAGAAAGGATACCATTAATAAAAACCTAGGATGTCAAGTACCAGGCAACAGAAAGCAGTAATGATTGTCTTAGATTTTGTTTTCCTACCCACTGCAGCAAGCAATGCAAAACTTCACAAGATATTTTAAGTACATCCATTTTTGAGAAGTATATCAATTTACAAGTGCATTCTCTTGCCATACCTAAGTTCAGATTTTCAGAGACCTAACCATCTTTCTTTTTATTCTGGAACTCATTTGTTATAGTCTTTTCATTTCCCCAAATTCCTTGTTATCTTGTAGACAAACATGCAATTTTATCTGTGTTAATGGTCAGAATCTCACGAGGCATAAGGAGGAAAGGTGACATTTGCAACAAACAGAACTCTAAAGAACATTGTCTCTGTAGAATGAAAAGATGAAATTTGTTACTTTTAGAAAACCACCTTCTGTCGAGATTATACAAGTACTTCTTTTGTACAACAAACATTGAGAATTGAAAATATAAACAAGGCCAGTATCCTTTCTCTTCTCATTTTATTCCCAAATGCTGTGAGAATACAACTTCAAAAGAATGGACGTGTGAACAAGAACAGTATTTTTAATGCCACCTATTAATAGCTTAACTACTTTTCCTCCTTTAAGAGGACCGCTTCATGTTTCAAACTTGTGGAAGTTGAATAAGCCATGCTAATCCAAGAAAGAAAATTTAAGTAGCGAGTTAAGGTTTACAAAACTGTCCTATGTCAGCAAGCCTGAGATTTATAAAGAGATGAATACTTAAATCTGTTCAGAATTAGAGGTAGACAGTCTTCAAGGTTATTAGGAGGGAAACCATATGAAGGCTTGTCACCAATACTACTTTATACATGATGAAGAGAGAAAGATGCCAAATATCAATACACTTTTTAAAATGAACATACATTTTTTTATAGTGTAAACTACCAAAGTGCCAAATCTTGAGTAAGAATTCCTTTTCGTCCTTGCTTTTGCTTTGTATTTATCTGACAAAAAACCACCAGCTATTGGCATGAACGTTTCTGTTAGCCAATTTTCAGTGAATTAGTCAGTCATCTTGGGGAAAAAAAAACCCAAACAAGAAACCAGCAATAGGAAACTAATGGTCCAATTCAGTGAAATTTATGTATCTTTTTTGTTTAATTTTTGGACAAAAGACAGCATAAATTTTGTTGCAGCGCAACACAAAAAACAATAACCAGCCATGCAATCTTACATTCGCTGTTACAAATGAAGTGCAAAGCAGCTCAGCAGCAAATCTCTAAATGCAATGCCATTCTTCTTCCTACAGAATTGCACCTAAATTTCTGGCACCAATGAAACCGCAAAGCTTCTCCTTTTGCTCCTGAAAACCGTAGGGAAAGAACTCATTCTCAAGGGAAATTTTCTTTATTGTCAACAGAGGGAGCCTGAGAAGGTTCCTTTCTCAAGTAGAATCAGGCTCCTTCACAGGGAGGACACTCTGAAGCAAATTCCTATAAAAACATAATTTTCCCCATTACCTAGAAAGATGCATCCAAGCAATTAGCTTCCTGAGTATTAAAGATATTCATTGTGAATAACACTCAGAAACTCCCTTAGAAGAAACATTTGCTCAAGAGTGAAGAGACATTATGGAAGAGAAGCTATATATATATAGATAAATCTTACCCTGGAGAATTAAACTTCCTCATATCAAAGAAGATCCCGGCACCCTGGAAGCATTCATGCTGGTGCGTTCTACAGAAATGAAGCTCTAGAAGTAATTGATACCACCACAGCAGTAACTTCATATTTAGTACCATGAATCTGTAGATGCCAGTCTCAAGTATCAGTGAGGCATCTGAAATGCAAAGTCACTTGGAAGCTACAATCAACCACTACACCCCAAAATTTCCATACCAAAATATTCATTTCTCAGACTTGCGTTTTCAGCATTAATTAAAAACTAGTTCTTAAACAACTTCAGAATGACAGATACCAATTCACTGACGACTTCTTTTCCATGTGGATTTTGCTTTGATGTAAAAGACACTTTGCCACTATAAGGAAAGAAGTTTAGATGAGCTTGGGGAATTCGCTGGTGACATTTTTAATTTAGAGAATATAGATTCATTAGACTTATCCAAAGGATTGTATTAAAATTTTTGACTGGAAAAGGTTTGAAGGGTTCAGAATGGAATTTCTACTTAAAATCATGAGAAGAGACATATGCTGAATAGGGTACTGAGTTAGGGCACTCACCTAGGATACTGAAAATTTAGTTTCAAGTCTTTGCTGGAATTGGGCTGTGCAGGGATTTGGACATTGGTCTCCTTAACTCTGCATTCCCAAATCCATCATCAACTGTTACGGAATGGGTCTCTTTCTTTTCTCCCTTCTCTATAGCTAACTAGTTGCTAAATTAGTAGCTAAAAGCAGAAATTGAGACTGACTCAGTGATTATGTTACCTACTGAGGTATGCAAGATCCAGATTGAAATACCTTTCCTGACATTTTACCTAACAACTGAAAAAAACAACTGAGGAAAGACTAGGCTTTTCTGAGGAAGTAGAAAGGCATGAGAAAAATAGCCATTGTCCTGCTTAATGTCAAATTGAATGTTTTATTCTTCATACTCACAGACTTAAACTCAGTGGTGCTGGAGAAAAAGGTGTTGAATTAGAAGCATGGGCTGACAAAGAATGCTTTTTCCCTACGATAATTTAGTTGGGTTGAGGGGAGATATAGTCATTGTATTGGGTTTGCATGGCAAGGTTTTGGTAGTGGGGGGGCTACAGGCGTGTCTTCTGTGAGAAGCTGCTAGAAGCTTCTCCTATGTCTGATAGAGCCAATGCCAGCCGGCTCCGAGATGGACCCGCCGCTGGCCAAGGCCAAGCCAACTAGTAACAGTGGTAGTGCCTCTGGGATAACATATTTAAGAAGAGGGGAAAAAAACCTGCACAATTGCAGCCAGAGAGAGGAGTAAGAATGTGAGAGAAACAGCTCTGCAGACCCCAAGGTCAGTGAAGAAGGAGGGGGAGGAGGTGCTCCAGGCGCCGGAGCAGAGATTCCCCTGCAGCCCGTGGAGAAGACCATGGTGAGGCAGGCTGTCCCCTGCAGCCCACAGAGGTCCATGGTGGAGCAGATATCCACCTGCAGTCCGTGGAGGACCCCACACCAGAGCAGGTGGATGCCCCAATGAGGCTGTGACCCCGTGGGAAGCCCGCGCTGGAGCAGGCTCCTGGCAGGACCTGTGGACCCATGGAGAGAGGAGCCCACGCTGGAGCAGGTTTGCTGGCAGGACTCATGACCCCATGGGGGACCCACGCTGAAGCAATCTGTTCCTGAAGGACTGCACCCCATGGAAGGGACCCCACACTGGAGCAGGGGAAGAGTGTGAGGAGTCCTCCCGCTGAGGAGGAAGGAGCAGCAGAGACAATGTGTGACGAACTGACCACAACCCCTATTCCGCATCCCCCTGTACTGCTCGGTGGGAAGAGGTAGAGAAAATTGGGAGTGAAGTTGAGCCCGGGAAGAAGGGAGGGGTGGGTTGAAGGTGTTTTTAACATTTGGTTTTATTTCTCATTATCCTACTCTGATTTGATTGGCAATAAATTAAACTAATTTCCCCAAGTTGAGCCTGTTTTGCCCGTGATGGTAATTGCTGAGTGATCTGTCCCTGTCTTTATCTTGACCCATGAGCCTTTCGTTA
The DNA here is from genome assembly GCF_030936135.1 of Gavia stellata. Lineage (NCBI taxonomy): Eukaryota > Metazoa > Chordata > Aves > Gaviiformes > Gaviidae > Gavia > Gavia stellata. Next base: position 49,534,691 of record NC_082599.1, read on the forward strand.
TATTTTTCTCTCCCCTGTCCAGCTGAGGAGGGGGAGTGATAGAGCAGCTTGGTTGGCACCTGGCACCCAGCCAGGGTCAACCCACCACAGTCAAGCTGTCGAAAGTGGCAGGAAAAATGAATTTACATGTTTAATTTTTGGCTTTTACTCTTTGTTTTATGCCTTTTACGCCCAAAATACTGTTTACTTCGAAATACATTTTTTCACACATTCACCTTTACTCAATCTGTAAATGCACAGAGAATGTTGATAATTAGTTTATTCGAATTACATTAAACCTGAAAACAATGAAGGGCTGTTACGTCAAAAGGAAGCATCTGCTGAATCTTCTGTTACTAGATTCATGGCACAGTCTCATTACCATTTGGCATCTTCTAAATAATTTATTATTTCTTATTTTCTATTATTAGTTTTTTTAGTGATTATCTAAGTAGATAATTACTAGTCTGAAAAACATTAGGAAATTCTCACTTTTTTATATCTTTTTAAGGCAGCCTGTTAATCTCAATGTTGGACACCTGTTCATAGAGGTATTGCATTTTCCCAAAGAGACATCCATTTAGAAAACAAACATACTCAACAATCAGACCGCATCCGCTATCAACATTTCACTCAGCTCAAATTACACATACTACTGCACATGGATGTCCTAGCAAATTAATCTCCCAGCCTTTCCCCACTCAAGTTATTCCTATAGTGGCAAGCTACATCTTCTGTAGATTATACCAAGGCACCAAGCCACAAAGCAGGAAACAGGGGAGCGCTAACAATATTCCTCAATGAACAGACTGGCAGAAGTGCTGAAGAGTAATACAGCCAGCATTATTATCCCATGAGAGAGAGTGCATCTCTTTCATGTTCCAGTCCTAGGCTTAGATACACAAGCAATTCTGCTCTAAGCAAACTATGTTCCTACTATGACACTGGGCAAACAAGGCAAAAGAAATTATGACCCGATTGCTATAAATGAAAACTCTATCTAGCAAAACACTGTGTTTATTAAGTGTAAATAAAAAATTGTTAAATAACAATACTCATCATCACAGTGCTTCTTTGTGGTGTTATACTCAATAAACATTAACTCTCAACACTAAAGTTGTTTGCATAGGAGTGAAATTCATACATACTCTAAAGAAATATTATAGCGAGATTTCATTTGGCATGATTTTTCTTTGCTTAATATTCATGGTCAAGACAACACAATCCATGATTGACACAATACTTAATTTATAACAACTCCCTTTCTAATCACCAGCCTCCTCCATTCCTTCTGACATTGCAGAAGGTTACAGAATTGTGTATCTCCTCTATCTTAGCACTATTGTTTCCAGACAACTGAACACTGAACAAAAGTATAATGGATGGTAGACTCAAATACGTGTTTGGTTAGTTGGTTTTGGGGTTTTTTTTAATCAGTTAATTAAGGACCATGAACATTAATAATTTGATTACGGTAAAGGTTTGCTAAATACTTACAAATGCAGGAAATGAAAAATATTTTAGGTATATTACAGTATCTTTGTGAAATATAGGAATAGGGTTTATGGGTAAACTATCTCTGTAAAGTTTCTTCTTCTATAAATTAGTGATATATAACCTCTACTCTCAACTCTATCTCAAGTTAATGTTCCCTGATAAACAGTATGCATATTACACAAACACACTTTCATACCCCATGTATCAGTGTTATCTTGGCACCCATTCAAGAACTCAAGGATGAATGCATTTTCTTCTTATGCCAAGCTATGTATATGAAGTCCAAGAATAAAAATAGTTGGGGTGAAACTGAAAATCAATGGTCTGAACAGAATTGAACTATGATACTGGGGCAAAGATTCAGAATTTGAAGGCAAGATTACAATTCATACTAGTCCTAACTGTGTATGTGCCACAGCAATTAAAACCCTCCTGAATATAAGTGAATTTGATACACATATTTAAGCTAAATAAGACTTGAAGTATTTGCTACCTCTCTTAATGTCAGTTTACAAAAAAGGGTATTTGTGAAATCCAGGCCTAAAAAGTGTAGTGTTCATAGCCACCAAAGATCTCCCTGCTTTCAGAGAAACAAGTCTGGTACTAAGAGCCACATATGGGAATATTTGGAAGGAGCAGTTTGGATACATAGGCAGACAACTTCTGAATTTGAACAAATAAAACAAAAAAATAAAGGAAAGTACAATTTCTTATTCTATGTAAATACTAGAATCATGCTTTCTCATGCAGACACAACAGGAAGAAAGCTTACTGTTATCCAAAAATCTCCCCCAAAGATCTGATCCTCTCATCAGCCTAACTTGGTGTCTAACAAACAAGCCACTAACCCTATTCTTTAATCAAATTCTGTGCAAGTTTAGTATGATTTTGCTTTATCACTGTTTACCAGAAGGAACAGCATGTAGTTAGGATGAAAAAAAGAATAAATAAATCTAGAGACTAAAAAGACAGAACTTCAGGGTTAAATGACAGTACCTTCTCCTTGCTTAAATTGTTCTAGGATGTTGCTGCAGTTTCCGCACTCCACAGAGTTTGCTTTTAAATTAGTTCCGCCTGTGGTGGCAGAACCAAAGACAGCATACATATCTTGGTTATGTTGGTCTGAGACAGAAATAACTTTTTTTCCTTTCATCATGATCTTTATTCCTTTATTTGTTTTCTTCCTGTTTTGCATTTAATACTTACTCTGTCTCTACCTGTGACCCTAGAAAAAGCGAACATGATGAAGTTCACTTTAGTAGGTCATATTTCAGGCATGTATTTCCGCAAAATACTTATGAAGTGACAGCCCCATTTTGGCTCTATAAAATACTGACAGCATGAATGCAACATCAGTCACAGGAATTATATCCTCCAGCCACTGGAATTCACTGATATTGGAAGACAATTGTTTCCTTAGCTGGCAGTGGTCTGCCAGTGACGCTAGACTACGAAGCAGAGCCAGAACCAGAACCGATGAGAAGAAAGTAAAATGGAGAAAGAAATGACAGCTAACAAGAATGGCAATAATAATAATAATTATTATTCAAAACATACTTGCAATATGAGGTTTATAATAATATAAATTTGTATGTGCTAATAGATTACTACTCTTGTGAATTTAAGATGGTACCTAAACTAAAAGAGAGTAGATTTGGATTAGATATAAGGAAGAAGTTATTTACTATAAGGGTGGTGAGACACTGGAACAGGTTGCCCAGAGAAGTTGTGGATGTCCCATCCCTGGAACTGTTCAAGGCCAGGTTGGACGGGGCTTTGACCAACCTGGTCTAGTGAAAGATGTCCCTGCCAAAGGTAGGGAGCTTGGAACTAGGTGATCTTTAAAGATCCCTTCCAACCCAAACCATTCTATAATTCTATTAGTCACTTGAGTGACAACATCCACATTTTCATATAGCAGCTGCTATTAAACAAAAGGCACAGACATAAAGCACGAACAGTTCTCATCACCCAGAATATTAAACTATGAAGACAGAAAACAGAAATTACTTCACTGTGTATATAAAAAGAAGTATCGCACAATGAATTTTGGAATGGCCTGAGTCTTGCTCCAATGGTGGCAATCTCAATAGTGCCAGGCAGTAGACAGTTTGAAAAACTCATGGTACAGATATACTCAGCACTACAGGGTCAGTTGGTACCCCACTGGTACTCCCTAAGGCACTTTTTGTGCACTTGCCCAGCACAAGGCAAGCACCACTTCTGAAACTCACTCTCAGTTGTTCTGAAGTCCACGCCTACATTTCAAAGAGAAGCAAGGGCACAACTTTGGATTTAAAAGCTGGTCTTAACTCAGATCTTAACAAGAATACAAGGAAAGGACAGCAATTCTGCTTCTCATAAGCATTTGCAAAGCAGTATCAGATGCCACGACTTAAAAGAAATTATACCTCTTGCTGCTACATGTGATCTCACCCATAATTTATTCCATTTTTATAGGAGATTAACAGATGGATCAAAGACAGAATCAAGAATGACTAACATCAGCAAAATATGAAGCTCTTCTAAACAAGTCCTTCTTCTTTCTCAAAGACAGAGGAAGTTATTCTGCATTTTATTATTACTATTATTAACAATATATTGAACACCTTTTTTTAATTTGCACATCTTTCCAGGGTAATCTCCAAATGATTTATTATAATTTTCTTCATAGTCTTGCCCCACCTCTTCCCCCCCCCAGGTAATTTCTATCTAGGTGCCCACATATTGATTCAAGAAATGAACTTGAGGAATACAGGTTTGAAAATCGGTATAGGTTACAAAAATAGATTCTAGTTAATGACAGCGATATATTCCAGTCATCAATTCTTGTTTTCTTTCAAGCACAGGTTCAATTCAAAGCTTCCTGCTTTTCATGACTGTTAAGGAAGTTATCTCCTGGAAACATAGGAAATACACTATGAAGGCACTGGAAACACAGTGCCTTCAACCTCCAAGAGTGACCTTCCCCCCCACCGTAGCTCATTTCAGTAGTAAACGGATACTAAATGATTATATGAGAATTTATGTCTATTGCTTTAGAAGGGGGACAGGATACATTAAGTACATATATATACACACACAAATATAGAGATACACACACATTTTTCTTGTAAATTATTTTAACTATGACATACAAAATTCAAATTAAACTATTCTAACAACACTGAAAAATGAATGACTTGAGACTCTATGTTGTTTCAAAACAGAGTTAGATTTTCCATTCCCACAAATGTTCAAGACTTCAAAAAAATGTTCCCAGTCCACACTGACACACTCCCTAGGTTCTCACACTACCTGTACCCCACAGTGATTCACTATCTCCCATGAAGTGTAGAGGACTGAAGTTCTTCTATTTCTTCTCATTTTAAGTGAAAGTCCAGATCACCAGAAGCTGCTACTATGATGAAAATTTAATATATACAAACTGAAGCAACTTCAGTAGGAGATGATGAGAGACGCTAGTAAAACATCTAGCCTACTAGTCAAAATACTTATTTTCAGAAACCCAGCGTCAGCCATTCCCTCTGGGTGATTCTAAACTTGGGATCTGCCCTTGCTCCCTTCCCCTAAGGCATTCCTGATTAATAAGATACCCTGAGGTCTGCCTTTCTCCTCTGCCTCCCATGCCACTTCGTGCAGAAATTTCACCCTGAACACAAGAAGCCTTTCTCAGTGAAACCTATATGCAAATCGGACTAATATCATGAAACACTGAAATAACCCAAATATCTCCTCCCTCAAAAAACATGCTCAATTCCTGAAAAAAAATGGAGCCATGACCAGTTCCTATCGGCAAGATACTGCTGCTCTGCTTCAGCTGCCTACCAATAAAGAGTAGTTTTATTCTCATATGAACTCATAGTCTGAAAAGGAGCTAGATACTTTCAGATCAAAGTAGCATTCCGATGCTGAGAGGCATAAAATCATCAAGAACTACATTTATTATCAAGAACTACATTTATTATCACTAGAGACCAGAGAGAAATGTTAGCCAATATACAATGTCACACAATGTGTCATTGCACTGTAAAAGGAAAGAATAAACGGAAAAAAACCCAAAACCAAATAATTGGACCACTGGATTAGGATAGCATAGAAACATGTTTTATATGAACTGATTAAAATATTAATTTTGTTAGAACACAAGATCCTAGTAATAACTAAAGGAGTTAATTTTTTAATTATTCATAATAAGCCATTTTATAGTTATTAAGGTAACTGTATTAGTATTTTGCTCCATTTCATTCAACCTATGCTCCCTGAATAGTTATTCATACTGAAAAATGTGTACAATAGATGTGAGAGGGAATAAAAAGATGAAAGAGGAAAACAGCTAAAATATATCTGAAAAGCTGGTAACAGAAATTTTACAAAAGCCAGGGAGAGTAGAGTAGGGTATCATTAGCCATTTTCATATCCTAATGGAACATGCAAGTTTCAGTCTGTTATTAAGAGTGGGTCCATGGCAAAGAGCCCAAATGAGGTCTGAGAAAGGATAATGTACCTTTAATGATTGAAATAGCAAGAAAATTAAATCTAATCATGTTTCATTAAGCATACTCTAGCTCCCATTTTTACTAAATTATTTTATTATGATTTCCCAACTGTCTGTTGAAATAACCTTTTACAGCAATTTAATTCACCATCATAAACAAGTCTCATTTCTCACAATGAAGTCCCCTGGGATTCATGAGAGGAGATGGATAATCTAAACCTTGCCAATCCTGCAGCCACTAAGGTAACCACTCAGGGAGACAAAGATTTTTGTTTTCCTGTTTGTGGCTGAGATCATTAAGATATAATTAGAAACGTATTCATGAGTAATGGAGCGTCTGTTATGGAGATACCATTCGCCCAACAAGCATCTTCTATACCAGTCTTTAATAAGAAGGGCAGCAGGCATAATCCCCACTTCACTCTCTGGAGAGTTGTGCATTAAATGGACTACATTAGACATCCCTCTCGCTCCCCCTTTTTTAATGGAATCTTATTCAGGCATCCAGTGTTTTCTCAGACTCCATTGTTACCATCAAAACTGCTAGTCTGTTTGCTTTCAGCAATATGCTCCTGCAGTGCCATCCAGATGTGAGCCCTAAAGATAGCTACGTGCAGTGAATTCAAATCCTGCTCCAGAACTTGTTACAGGGCAAGCAAATGTGGAACTTCACAATATACAGTAACAAATGAATTGGACTGTTTACAGAATAATCCTTGGCTCTCTGCAGTAGTGAAAGGAGCTATCGACCCCTGTACGCATCCTTTCTGTTTAGTGCATACTTTACTCATTTGAGTAAAGCAACTCAAAGAAATCTGTTTTGTCCTTGTACACAACCTAATTTACTGCCAAACTCTGTATCAAATCATACAACACAGCAATGGAAAATTAGAAGTAATGTCACCCACCAAACAGTGTTTATGTATCTGCCATAGGGATCAATTTATAGCTACCACTTAAACTGTAGAGTGAAAACTGTCAGCGACTGTATGTAGTATCACGATGTGTGAATAGATTATCACTATATTTGGTAGGCAGGAGTTCGAAAGGGGCAAAGTAAATGAAACAGAAAGAAAACAGTTCTAGGGTACAATTTTGCCTCCTGTACCCACACTAATAGTAAAGAGCTACTTGCTCAAAGCAAGCAAGGAGCAGAAACTAAACTTTGTAATACAAACAGGGGACTTAAAGACAAACCTAAGAGAAAACAGAGACTACCAAAATTTCAGCTGACTCTTTGAGGTGGTGCTACTGTTATAATTATAATTAGAAAGTTACAGTGGGTAAACTAAGATTGGATCATGGCAGGCTTAATCTTTTTGCATATATTTGACTATAAATCTATTTTAGCAAAGCAGTGATTTTTAAGCTTGCCTATAAAAACATTTTATAAAACAAAATATACTTGGAAACTAAGCATATAAGACAGTGAGTAAACTACTACAGTTAAAACCAGAAAGTTGAAAGCAGAATATTAGGATTTAAATTGTTTTGTTTTGTGGAGGACTGACATTCTAAAATCTAATTATCATCCCGCAATATGAACTCTTCAGGAAGACATTAACATAAGGAATGTATTATACATGACTGAAGCCAAACCAGACAAATTTCTAGATAAATGATCAGAGTTCAGAAGCATAATGTGGAACCTCTGCCAGCCAGAAACCGTTCACGGACATTCAATATTCTTTTACAAGCTCTATTGTGAAGCGCACAATAGCTTATTACCTTAGTCATCAGGATGCAGCTGGTCAATAAACATACAGTCAGCAACTGCCACATTCCTACACCAATATTTATTTAGATGAGATCAGGAGATATACCTCAGTCGTTTGACAGCACAGAGATAATGTCACAGTAAAATTCTGGTCACAAGATCAATAACTCTTGTTCTGAAATGCATGCATCTCAGCTTTACTTCAGTATGTATTTTTTCCTTAAGTGCTTTCTGTCTTGATATTTGCATTTTCAGGAACAGTAAATTGGCAGACTGGTCTTAATCAGCTGACAAACACAAACTTTGGGAGGAATGAGATTTTGCTTTAATATTCTTCTACAGCAAAAATAAATAAATATTTAAATGTAGGAATTAATCACTTTGGGTGAACATTTTCATTGACGGTGATTTGTTTCTATATGACCCATTTAAAATTTCTCATAAAATTCACATGAACTATGGTAAGGTCAGGATTTCTCCCCATAACTTTCAATTCATAAAGGACACAATTTGGTACTAGATTTGTGAAGTCTCACATTAGGAAGAATTGTCACTCACACTCTTTCTGAAGCACCTGCGTTTCACATATTTGCAGCATTTGCTCCTCTTCACGAGGTGTCCATGTGCCCTTTGGCTTGATCTGTGATTCAGTGACTGGCCAAGTTGGGGTGGGAGCAAGGGAAGGCTGCAGGGCTGCACTCCAGCCAGCCCGGGGGCACACAGCAGTTACAAACAAGAGCAGCCCTGTCAGCTTCCCAGAGCTGTTGTCCTCCCCTGTCCCTCTTCCCCTGCTCACGATCAACTGATACGCAACTCCTGGGCATAGACACATTTTGTCTTTTTTGTGTCACATGATCCAGTATGAAGAACACTTATCAGGTCACAAAGACATGGAGTTTTCTAACATAAATAATGTCACATATATGTATGTAGGTATGTTTATTTTTTATATATATACACTCATATACTTATATGTGTGTGTGTGTATATATGAATACTACAAAATTACAAACTGATTATAGGAGATGAACTAAATAAAATGAAACGTGTCCAAGATGCGAGCACGGCAATGCTGTGAGAATGAGGAAAAAAAAGCCTAAAGAAGGGGAGGTGAAATTTACCAGTTACTGATAAAAGTCGGGGAGGATGGAGGATGAAAGAATTTAATTTGTTTAATTTTATTCACAGCAGAACCAGCTACCAATCCAGAAGATTAACGACTTTTGCTGCATTATTTAAATTAAAATATAGGAGAAAGGCAGCAAATGCTAAGGAACATTTGGAGGAAAGGGGTGTGACAGAAGTAATGCGGTTTCTGAAGATGATGACTCTAGTTAAATCTCTAATTAAAAGGGACTGCAATTATCCCTTTACCCATCCCCAACCACTTCCCAAATATTTTTTCTCTAATAAGTGTGAAAAGTGTCCAATTACAATGACTGAGTGAAAAGAGCTTTAATGTAATACAAATCCTGTGGAAATGTTCTATGTTAAACACTGAGAGCTCTGAAACTAGTTCACAGATAGGGAATCTGTGTAAATGGAGGGAGAAATATTGTATCTGAAGTTGCATCTGAAATTTAATGTACATAAAGTAAAGCTCATGGTGGGGAAAAAGTCCTAACTTCATATATGAACTAATAATCTCAGGTTAGGAAAGACAGTTTCACACAAATGACAGCTCAACGATAGCAGTCAAAAAACCAAAGTGAAACGTTAGGAAAAGAAGGAAGAATTAAAAAAGAGAACATCACTACGCCACTGTATAAATCCACAGCTCATCCACCCTTTGAACACTCCACTCTGGTCCTACATTTCAAAAATTATATATGAAAATGGAAAACATTCTGAGAATGCAGCAAGAATGACCAAAAGTGTGAAACAGCTTCCATATAAAAATACCTAAGTAATGATAGCTTTGTAGTCCAGAAAACTGTTTTAGCAAACCAAGGGGGAATATTGAGATTTATAAAACCAAGGGTGTCATAAGCGGATGGAGATCCATTGTTTACTGATTTCTTGAACACAGAAACAAGAAATAATCAATTCATCTGATAGGAGCCATGTTCAAAACAGACAAAGGAGCTGTTTCTTCACTCTATGCAAAGCCAGGCTGTGCACCGCCTTGCCATGGTGTTGGGAACTCGAGCAGTTTATATGGGCCTACAAGGGGGGTTGGACAAAGCCATGGAAAATATGTCCATTGCAAATACTAAACACAGAGTTACTACAGCCAGCTCAGAAAAGTCTTGAGTGGAAAGTGGTTGGATGTAGAGAAAGTACTTGGTGGACATGTCAGATAGGCTTACTCTTTTTGACAATTTTTTTCTAGACATCCACTTGTGGCCACCGTGAGATACAAAAAGAGCAAGCTAGTCAAGACCCTTGATCTGACCTGGTCCAGCGTTGATGTTCTTTCTAGTTGCCTATACAAAAACTAACATGATCACCAGCATACTTCAAAAAAAAGACCTAAAGGAAATAAGGTATGACAAAAATCAGATTTCATATGGAGTCCAATTAACCCACAATAGCCAAAGAAAGCATGAAAAACCCTCGAAGAAGTCTATGAAAAACCCTCAAAGAAGTCTATTCAAACAGAAGAGTTTCCAATGTTTTTCATGCAAACAAGAGCCCTTAGATGAAATAAAAATAATTAAATTAAATCATAAAAATCATTAAAATAAATAAACTTTAATTAACATGGGAAGTAGATTAGGTACCACCTGATTTTTAGACATAACTGCAATGCCTTAAGTACATGGCAAGATAGATACATATTTACACACACAAATATTCAATCTCTGATTGTAATTTAGATAAATATTTGACTTTTTATAACTGACATTTCTAAGTAGAAAGTATTATTTTACTTATTTGTGAATGACATACTATTTGAAACATACCAGCCTTCAGAATCATTTTAGCATAATAAGTTAATTAATATTAGACCAGCACCATTAACCCCATAGTTTTATTATAGATATTAATTACTCAACTAAAAATGTAAAAGGACTTAAAAGTCTTATAGCCTGTCAATAATTCTCCTTGAACCAAAAATGAGGGAAAAAATTACATAATTTTTAGCATGAAAACTCCTAAGAGTACGTACGCCATTTTGTGGCCACAGTTTCCAGCAAGTTTCTCCATAGTAAAAAATGCGTACACACATGAAAAAAAAACCCCACACGTTACACCAAATTACGGAACCTAATTACTTTTGGTATTCTAAAAAAAGCATTTTTGAGCAAGTGGAAAAATAGTTTTTTGCATATGCTATCTGCTTAAGGATACATATTTCATAACATATAAACAAGACAACGTAAATCCTAATTAGAAATAACAGGATAAAACTTATGTTACGAAATTATGATAAAAATTCAGGATATGCCTACTGAATAACTCACATTGAGATGGAGCACGGTGCATCTTCAAAATAGGAATGGGTTTGTTTTTTCTTAATTATTATTATTATTATTACCTTCTTTAATCAAGACGACATTTCCAAAACATTCTTAAGTGAGGTACAAATAGAGATACGGACACCTATGCTCACTCAAGTAAACCCTGCTGGAGTTAAAGGACTGAAACAGAGCTTGATATTAAATACTATATATTTTGTAATTCATACAGCTAAAAATAAGACCTTAAATAAGAACTTTATGCCCAAATTTGTCTGTGAATTCTCAAAACTACTGTTTATTTTTAACTCGTGTACTCATTAATACCAAGAGATTTTCATCCAACCAAATAAACAGCACAGACTGAAAATTAACCTCATAACTCAAAACTAACACTTTGTTCTTTTAACCTGCTAATTTCTCAAAGCAATAATTGTTACTTCAGAAAACAAGTCAATCTGTTTAAATCATAAAAAATAATCTGATTTCTCATACAAAAGTAGGAGTGGTAAGACAAACTTCTACAGCCAATAATTAAAAACTTACAATACAGAAAGGTTCCCATGCATGCATTTTTTGTTTATAAAGCAGAACCTGACTCAGTTCAAACTAAAAGTCTACCTACCCCAACAATCTATCTTAAACACTCAGCAACAGAAGAAGCCCTACAAGTACAAGCCAGGCATACAGAACACTTTTCCCAGCCTCTAGGAATTCACAGCCCAAGGACTTTGAGCCAGAAGCAGATCTTTTGAACATAATAGCTCTCAATGGATTTTTCTTCCATTAATTTGTCCAGTCTCTTTTTTAATTCAAGTAAACCCAGGACCCTATGGCACAGCTGAACTTAACCCTACAGGAAGCAGTATCACCTTTTGTCAGTTTTTAAGACCCCAACTGCAAGTTTTCTTTAGTTCTTATAATACAGTTCTTATATTAGAAGATAGCGTGAATAACAATACTGTTCCCTATTCACCTTGTATGAGCCACTCATGATTGTATGCTATCATACTTCCCCTTCAATCACTGCCTTCCAGATTAAAGCATACGGAAGAGTAATCTCTTCTACAATGGCCATTTCAGACCTTTGGTCACCTGTGTCTCTTTTCTTTGCACTTTTTGCAGTTCTATTACAACCTTGTCGAGATGGGAAACCCAAAATTCACAGTGGATTGATGTGGCACAATGTTTTTTGCTACAATTGTAATACTTCCACTTACAATCTATAACATTCAGTTTGCTTTTCTGACCAGGACTAAGGATTAAGCAGATGTTTTTATTAGACCGTGTTTTTATCTAACCACAATACATCATTCCTGAGTGATAATGGCAACACATCTTGCATCGCTGTGTATGTAGAGTCAGAACTGTTGACAGCAGACACATTGTGCAATACTTCAGAACACATACAGGTTTCATGGTTGCTTTGAAAAGGAGTGCAAATTAAGCTGAAAGTGAGTAGTATTAGTTGTCAAAGAAAACTTGTGAGGATTTTAATTACACGGATACTCACAAGATCCTGAAGGTTCTGTACAAAACTTCTATCAAAAAAGGCTCAAATCAAGTGTGATGAAAGAATGTGTGAATGCTAAACAGCTTTATGACTACCAAAAAAACCCCCAACCCAAAACGGTTGAAGAGGGGGAAAAAAACCCTTAATCCAGAACCTCTGCACTGTGAACTTTGTAAGATCTTCAAACACGTCATGTTTGCAGAAAAACTGAGAGGGGAGAGAACATGAGCACCAACTGTGCGCCTATCCAATTCTTCAGGCAGTCCATGGCGATGGTCAGTCCTGCTCTCTCACTCCTGCTGCTGGTGACATCCATCGTTAAGGAACATAAGATCAATACCCTTCTGCCTTAAGTTCCCAAGACTGACGGACTGATCTGCTGACTGAAATGAAATTCCTGGTACAATGTTCAGTGACCACAGAAAAAGGTCATAAACTCCTCTCATTCAGACTAAACTGGGGGAACACTGATAGAATTACTCCTGACAGAATGGGCTAGACAGAAGAATGCACTATAAAATGAAGTACTGCAGACTATTATTTAAAGCTATAGATCAATATAAAATGACAAAAGAAATATGATTTCCTTTTCAGGGTGAAAATTCATGTCTTTCCATTTTTTTTTTTTTGAACTATGCATGGATTCAAGCCATCCTTAGTGTGAGAAAACAACAGGTTTTTATATGATGTCTGAACTGCAGAGAAAAACAATGAAAAAAGTTAACACCGCAGTTTAAACTACAATAGAGAACTCATTAACCAGTCCTTAATTTTGGTTTGGTTTTTTTTAACACATAATTGTTCTAAACACCATAAAAATTTTCTTTCTCAATATACATTTCAAATATTCTACAAATCTTAACTGTTCCAAAGGTGACACAGTTAAAAAGAAAGGTGTTAGTTAACATCTAAGTACACTTGTTTTCCATTTAGTTTTAGAGGAAACTTTCAGTTTTCCAAGAAAAATCTAATAGCATCAACTGTAGCTGTCAGGTGCAAAGCTGAAGTTAGCATGTTCCCTTAAAGGTCAGAGCTGCACTGTTTTTAAGTAAAAATACAACCATTAGGAAGATATTACCTCTTTTGCCCTGAATTCTCCACAGCAATATCCAAATCACCCAATCACAAAGGTCTTGTATATACCACTTAACTAAAAAATCTGTTCAGAACACTGTTCAAAAACCACAAAAGACTCATATTTAAGGTACCTTGCATAACGTTCAAGAGTATTGCCAGACAAAACAAGTTGGCAGAAACACTCACTCACTTTATACATCCATCCACCCTGACCTACAGTCTGTCTTGGATTTGGTTCATAAAAGAACGCCCTCATGCAGTATAAAATGTAGCTGATTCAGATGTGGGAGAAATGGGAGCGGAGCCAAGTCAGCCAAATAAGCATTGCCACTTCAGTCCATCCACCTTGCTTATTTAAAGGTCAAAGCATACAAGGAATTAGGAAGCAGGAAATAGATGAAGAGCTCAGAAACCCAAGCTCACCTGGGAGACTACTGACTTGGATCCTAATCTAGAGGAGTTAAAATATCTAACTACAGGTAGGACACAGTGAATGGTGGCTGCTGTGCTAGGAGATAACCTGCGGAGTAGTTTTCAGTTGGTTGGTTTTAGGAAGATGGACTGGATTAGGCCAATCAAATCACAGAAGTTGGTTGTATATGTACATCAGCCATATCAACAGATACGGTTGAAGGTACTTTTGGAGCTCTCTAGTCTAATCTTCTGCTCAAAGTCAGTCCTGTCAAAGCAGGCTGCCTCAGGGCTGCATCCAGCTGAGTTTTAAGAGTCTCCAAGGATGGAGATGCTACAACCTCTCTGGGCCCTTGTTCCAGTGTTTGACCACCCTCCCCACAAAGTTTCTTCCTATATCAAGCTGGAATTTCCCATCTTCCAACTTGCATTCATCCTCTTGTCCTTCCACTGTGCACTGCTGAGCCAAGTCAGGCTTCATCTTCTCTGTACTGTCCAATGAGGTAGCTACAGACAGCAATAAGATCCCCCCAAGCCTTCTTTGCAAAGGTTGTATGAAACCTGTTCTCTCAGCCTTTCTGTGTCTGCCATGTGCTCCCGGCCCTCTGACCACCAGGGTGTATATTCACTGGGCTTGCTCCAAGATGTCAAAGGTTCAGGGTAAGCACTATTACAGTCTTTTAAGATATATTTAAAATTTTTCTCTGAACACAGTATTTGAACAAACTAGGTATTCCTGACCAGTTTAGCCTTCCAAGAAAAACTAACTTTTAAAAGTTGTTCAGAGTAAGCACTATTACAGGTTTTGTAACTGAAGGGGATTAAGGGAAGTGCCAACTACCAGAGTCCAGCAAGGTCCAAAGGACAACAGGCAATCCTCCAGATATAGTAGGAACCTTGTGGATTTTGAGCAACAGCCGAGGGACAGCACACAGCAATAAGCAGATGCTCCACCCTTTGCAGGGGTGGAGACTTTTGGACAACTGTTGTGCTGGATCCCATGTCAATCCCTGAAGGGATCGTGGGAGTTCTGTATTCCATACCATAACACTGGACAAATACTAGAATTATAGTTAATTGTTTTGAAGAGACTTTAAACTGTGTCATCACAATGCATCCCTGTAACAGTAGGCTGTTTGTCCCAACCAACAGAAGAAGCAAAAAGAACAGAGGCCTCAACTGGGCTGTAAGTCACTTTGAAGCAACACTGGGAAATGTTCTTGGGACAGTCAGAGCAACAAAGTGATAGATCTGCCCATGCAAGGCACAACAGTGATTGCTACTCTGCAACAACTTTTTCTTTGAAATGCATTGTAAAAATATTTTCTTTCAAAAGACAACTTGTAAAACGTTATACCGTAATACACAAAACAACCATCCACTTTTGACTAGTTTAGAAACATTTTCTAAAAAAAAAAAACCCTCCACAAAAAACAGTATGCTTGCTTGCTTATTGAAGACAAGTACAATAAAACATGAACAGTGAGATCAGCGAGATGGAAAACAGTCACAACAACATAATACTTCGAAACGTGTTCTAGTATCAGCAGTAATCATGGTCACTATTTCTGCGAAGCAGACCTACACACTTCACTACTTGTTTGTGATTTCCTTTTCAGTATGTTATAGCTAGCTTTAAAACCTTATTAAAGTCTTTTAGGCTCATGCTTATTATCCATAAAATTTTTGACTTCTGGGACAGGATAAAAAAAAAAAAAACCTACCAAGAAACACATAAGAACATTGTTTATACATGAGTTTTCTCACGTCCCTTAGCAGTGAAGAGAAAATTTTAAAAATGGCTATGTAGAATACATACTAAAATATCAGTGTCTAGCAATAGAAAGCAATTCCTTTAAGATGCAAATAGCTGAATTTCCTTCTTATGAAAGAACATAATGCTATCACAAATGTTGTGGACTCAATTTTTCTCTCAGAAGTGGAGCTTCAGGTGATTTTGTAAATAACTTTATTCCCTCCCCTAACAGGAACACTGGTTCAAAATAATTTTCCACATAAGAAAAAGTGTGATAGAAGGATATGTTTAGTAATATTTTTTCCTTTTTAAAGGAAATTATGCACAATATCAATTTATAATATTAAAAGGATTTAAAAGATGGCTCTGCTTCCCCTCACATATTTTTCTTTTTCCACCAGCATCATCCTACTGGTGACAGATCTACACAGACATACAGTCTTAAAATAGGCTGCTCACATTTATTTAGAATTTCTACAGTACTTCTCGTAACAAAATCAGAATATCTTCTAAATTCTAATGAATTTATCATCCCTACATTCCCGTCATGTACATTTATAGTTTAGACATTACCTTACCATAAGGAAAATTCATTAAAGAATTATGTTCAAATAAGGTCTAGCTGGGACTTTAAACAGGCCTAGTTTCAGAATGATGAACACCTATTCCTGATAGTTTTGTAAATGTGTTCTTTAGACACACGAAGGACAGAAGCACACTAAGCACATCTGAAAAAGAAGGCTTATACAATTTGCCCAAGGTCGAGAAGCAATATGAATCATCAGCAGGAATAGGAAGCAGCGCTCTCAATTCTCTCAGTACTCTGCCAACAAGACCATTCTTTATCACACGAATCATGTACTTCAGGTAAATGAAAAAACCTGAAACCTTGTTCTCAAATTCTGTCATTGTAACAAATACACATTTAACTACTACCATTATGACCTCTCAATATTAGAAAGTTGAATTACAACCACTCAAAACTACTTGACTCACGCAACTCTACATGAACAGCTGAAAATCGGCTACTAATACCACTTGGAAAAACAACACAAAATCCCCAACAACAATAATTTTCTCAAGGTTATGGAGGGAAAGTAAATCATTCCAGCTCTGTTTAAAGCTAGCAGCTGTTAAGAGGAACTTTCTAAAAAGTTTTCAAAAACTTGCACATGCAGAAGTTTTAATTATACAGTATTTCCTTCATTATCCCAAGCTCATAATATTCATAAAAAGAAAACAAAAGAAGATGCACACTTCACCTCAAAGGTAATGGCATACGTCCAAATGAGCAGCATGTCATTGCCATGGGGTCCCTAAGTGCCCAGAATATGTTCCCATCACTTCCGACACTGCAGTTCCAGTCCTTTCCATAAGATTTCTTCAAACTGCATTGGTCTTTTGCAAATATGGGAGGACATCCATACATTAATCAGGAAGTCATCCTCTGCTTTGAATTTGCTAGGTGACCCAAGGCAGGATGGCTGCAGCAGCTAACTGCCCAAGTATTTACTAAGCTTCGTAGAAGGCTTTGCACTTTCTAAGCCCTCTGTTCTGCACCCACATTATTAATGTTAGCTAAGCTACTAGCTCAAAGTTAAGTGGAGACATCTTCGTGAATTGCTGCCACACACTGACTGCAGCACAGACAAGCCTTAAGCTTTGTGGTTATAGCAAACATGTTGAAAGTCTAGCATAAGTTACAATGATACTGAAAATTCAAATCTTTCTCCTGTTAATGTTTGTAGCAAAATGCCTATGCAAAGGAAAGTTTGTTGACCTTTTCACTGGGGGACAAGAGGCTGGAGAGCAGCCCCGCAGAAAGAGATCTGGGGGGACTGGGTTGATGGCAAGTCAAATATGAGCCAACAGTGTGTCCTGGCAGCCAAAAGGGCCAACCATGTCCTGGGGTGTATCAAGCACAGCATAGCTAGCCGGTCGAGAGAGGTGATTGTCCCACTCTACGTTGCACTGCTGCAGCCCCACCTCGAGTACTGTGTGCAGTTTTGGGCACCTCAATATACGGACATCAAACTATTAGAGTGTGTCCAGAGGAGGGTGACCAAGATGGTGAAAGGTCTCAAGGGCAAGACTTAAGAGGAGCAGCTGAGGTCACTTGGTTTGTTCAGCTTGGAGAAGAGAAGGCTGAGGGGTGACATTGCATTCTACAACTTCCTCAAGGAGGGCAGCAGAAGGGGAGGTGCTGATCTTCTCTCTCTGGTGACCAGCGATAGGACAGGGGAAATAGAACGAATCTGCGTCAGGGAAAGTTCAGATTGGACATTAGGAAAAAGGTTCTTCACTGAGAGGGTTGTCGGTCACTGGAACAGGCTCCCCAGGGAAGTGGTTACGTCACCAAGCCTGTCAGAGCTCAAGGAGCATCTGGACAACACTCAGTCATATGATTTAGTTTTAGGCAGCCCTGCAAGGAACAGGGAGTTGGACTCAATGATCCTTATGGGTCCCTTCCAACTTGAGATATTCTATGATTCTATGATTGCTTTATCCAATGGAAAACCACTGCACATCATCTACAATATCTAGGGAAACAAATAATATACCATGGGTTCTCATTATTAACCACAATCAGAAATGGCATTTATACCATGCATTTTGGCTTCTAATCGTTTCATTGTCATCAGTTAAGAAGAATTATAGTTACACATCAATAAAACAAAACTGTTAAGAGTTCATTCTGTGTACAGTGTTAATATTTGCAGAGAACAATTGACCATAACAGATTAACAACCTGATTCAACACTAATTAAACATTTACAGATGTACAGGTTTATAAACACTTCCCCAGAAACTCCTGAGAAATTACTGACAAAAAAAATAAAATAAAATCTGTTTCTGAAAAAACTTTCTTTTAGTAAGATTCTGCTTCCTGCTAAAAAAAAAAAAAAATCTCAAGAGAGTTACGCTTACACATGTTTATTTCCAAGCGTACACATTCTGACATGCAGGTTTATCCCTTCTAAGCATACACTATTTTCAAGTCAGCAATTTAAAAGACATACAAGTAATATGAGGCATCTCATCCTTAAACTAAAGTGTTTAAGCAAGTTAACAGAGTAACGAAAAAAACAACATTTCTACCAGAGGAGCCATATTTTATTCCTTGAAAAGTGGAAATTAACATACTGGACCCTACTGCCTTTTACAAGATCTTCTTCAGTCTTTAGAAGCACTCCTATTCATTTGATTTAGCATTAACAAGAGAATAAATAAAATACCTTACTGAACGTTGACACAAGACTTCAACACATTGGTAAGAAATCTGTCAGTTTGGAAAAGATTTAGACCATACTCATTGTTAAAGTGTTCTTCTACTCATAGTAATTTTTGTATTTGCATTACATTTGTCTTCTTTAAACTGTACCTCATAATTTTTTATCATTCCAAACATATAATTGCTAAGATAGTGTAACATTTTTCACTACTTTTTCCTTAATCCATCTTTGGATATTAAATCTCTTCCAAAACAAGCAATTATTTTGCTTTATAAACCATCCATGAAAATAGGATTTTGGCATTTTCACTTTCAGAAATCCTTATAGATTACATTCCTAATCTGTCACAGCAGTTTTACATATACTGCCACAGCATACAATTTGGCTATTAAATCTAGTAGATTTTAGGAAATATCCATGCCTCACAAATAGGAAAAAAAAAATATATATATATTCATTATGGATAAATTTAAGGTTCCTAACTGTAACTAATGCCCATCCCGTAGAATCTACAAAAATCACTCTTAAAATCTAATTTCAGATACCTTATAAATGCAGATTTTCCCTAAAAACAGTAACGAGCAGATGAATACCCCAAAAGGAGCCATTGCATTTAACTTTTTTATAACAGCATTGAATACACAGCCAGGAACAGGAATACCACACACAAAGCTATTAAAATAAATACTATTTCCTGTTCTTTAAAACATATGTTGCCTAACCATTCCCAGATATCTTTGTGTGGATTTTTTTAATAGAGGGCTGAGGCTGAATTAAGGCTTGAGTATGCCAGGGGACTGCAGTGAAATGTTGATAGCTATCAGTTACTACCAGTATCAATCTTCTCACGCAAGCACAGAGCTTAAAGAGGGACTTTAGCTCAAAGCTCATTTACAGCATAGAGGACCAACTGCCTATTTGCACTAAGTGCTAGAGCTTATATGATTTCTCATACTTGCTATCCTAATTTTCTCCAGTAGAGGAGTTCAGCAGCATAAACTTGTACTCTCTATAGAATATAAGAGCAAAAGTCTCCTACTCTACTGTTTCAAGTATCCACCCTGGATGATCTACAAGTACCTGGAAGAGTTAGAAATGCTCCCCATTCTTCTAGACAACCAAGAAAGTGTGCACCACGCTGGACTAGAAGGTGCTTAGTTTAGCAGACAGAAGTAAATTAATGCTTTAACTGTTGCAATAACCTCTGATACACATTCCTCTATACCGATCATCCATGTGGCTGCTAAACAGAAAGACTGCAGTCTCTCAGTAGAAAACAGAAACCAAATAAAATAGGAATGATGAAGCTCCTGCTTCTCCTCTCCAATGTTTTTTCCTTTTTTTATAGTATTTTCACAGGAAATGCTTGTCAGAAAACAAGCACTATTTTTAAACGGTTCTAAGTGGGTGGCTTCATTGCTTTAACTGGATCACAAGGAGTGGAATCTCCGACCGTAACTATTTCCTGTAGCTTGCTTTTTTTCCTCTAATTAAAATTCAAAATGAAATATAAAATCCAACCACTGATTCCACTTGGCTGCTTTGCAACTTCTTTCTCAGAACATTTTTTATTAAAATTATTTTTATTGAAGGGCTTTGGTTAAAATTATTTTTATTTTTTTTAAAAAACAAATCAATCTAGTTATACATGGCTATGAATCCCCTACGTAGACAAAATTTCCACAAAATTATTAGCTTTCTTGAAAAGAAAGTGTTACCCAAATAAAACTGGAGTGGTTTCGTTCTTCTTTTAAAGTATGAATATGTTGAACTAATTTTGACGTAACTGTTGCAATTCTTCTTATAACCATGCCTAGCTCATACTCTCTTCCTTAGTGCTCAATGGAATAATGAACTTGATTTTCAACTGCGATTACAACAAAGTGAGCAAAGCACAGCTTCCAAGAGGATCAGTGTCTGCCAGCATGACAATGATTTTGAAGCATTTTTTGTGTATTCAAGCACAGGTTTACTGCAGTCTATCAAAAACATGAACAGTATGTATGATCCTTTAGTTTAAGATGTCCAATTTTGTAAATTCTGTAATTAAACTTTTTAACATGGACTCATATAGCAGTCCCAAAATACACAGGGACAGTATAAAACCTCAAACCTAGACACAACTAGGAAAAATAAATAAATATATGAATATGACTACAAAAAGAAATATATTTTGTATTTTCACAGTAACAGCTTTCCACTGTATTTAAAAGAAAATAAATTCAAATTTGTAATTTTAAAATTAATTTTAATTATTTCAAAAAACATGAAGAAAAGATGTGGACTTGTTTGTGTTAAGGACAGATCAACAGTATAAATAAAATAATCATTATATTTTTACCTTTAAATTAGATTGTACAGTTTAGACACTAAGACACTATCTACCACTGGTTGATAGTATTTAATAATAAAGATATTTATAAATACACTAACTTTCAACCTTACTAAAAAAAGCATTTAACACGCTTGTAAATCTATGTTGCCACATTTTTCATGTGAACACTGACTGTTAAAATACAGAATGTTGCAAAAAATATTTGACAGCAAAAAATGAAGTCTGTGAGGTGGTAGTGTGATAGAAAGTTGCACTAGAGATTTTAATAGGATAAGCACACAATTGACTACTGAGCTTTAAAAAGAGGATAGCACTGAGCTCCTAATCACAAACTTCATTAGCTTTAGTTTTAAAATTTATTGTCAGAAAAACAGAATTTCACCAACTACACGTAATTTCTTTTCTATGCAATAGCTTAGATTCAGATAACGCTAAAGGAAGGCCAGGTAATATTTATGATATGTGGAGGGTCCCCGTTCTACTCCCTCTAAAAAGTAACATAGCACTGAAAATAACATACATGTCAACTTCATTGCTAGCTACTCAGCAAGATCTTGGTAGCAATCTAAAATACAAATAGCCATAATTTATTAATATGGGAGTAAACCACTTCCAATTCCTTTATCAACCCCACGCCAGCATTATAACATAATATTCAAAAAGAGTATTTTGTATATAATATACTGATATTTCAGATAGATCACAGGTTTGACATAGTAAAATATATTAGAAACAGAATACTAAGGATGTAGCAGAAAAAGGCAGCAAGAAAGTAAACCATGAAACATATCCCACACTAACTTTTCCCGCTACAATCCCTTCTACTTCACCAACAGCAGCATTTTATATTTATACCTTACATCAACCCAACTTTCGGCATCCTTTGTCATCATGGAATTTGGCTCATTATTTTTAATATCATTACCAAGGGGAGTTTGCACCTTTCAAATTTTACACATTATGATGCCAGCTTTCCTTCTGTTTTTCAATCACTTACTGTCCTGAATATACTTCACGTATTGTCAATACATTTCTCTTTTTCCACAGATACACATTACCCCATCTTCACTGATCTCATTAGACTTTATAGCAAGATAAATGCCTACTCATACTGCAGTCATACCTTCATATTGCTTTGTAGAACTACTCATAATGTATGTAACCACTACCACTAGGATCTGGCATCAGGGTACTGATGAAATTAATTTGCATTCAGGTGTAACGTGAAATTTCCCTCTGAAGTTTTGCAAGGAAGAACTGTATCCAGCTCTTTCACATATTCACAAAGTACACTATTAATTTGCACTTCCTAAATGTAACTAAGTGTTGAGTGATAAATGAGTGTTGAAGCTTTCCAGGGGAACAGCAACTGTATTTAAAGCCTCTTATCAATAGATCAGTAACTAAAACCTAGATCAGATGAATAAGACTAATAACTATTCTCTTAGAACAACTTTCTAGGTAGACAGTAACAGCCTTTTTCACTGATCCAGTTCCTTTTGTTTGACAACTATAACATTTACAGAATCGCAGTCATAAATGACATGAAAGGATACATCTGGTATGATTCAGCTGAGTTCAGAGATTAACTGGTCCAAATACACAGATTCATAGACTCATAAAATGGTTTGGGTTGGAAGAGAACTTAAAGATCATCTCATTCCCATCCCCCTGCCATGGGCAGGGACACCTTCCACTAGACCAGGTTGCTCAAAGTCCCGTCCAGCTTGGCCTTGAACACTTTCACAGAGGGGGCATCCACAACTTCTCTGGACAACCTGTTCCAGTGCCTCACCACCCTCATGATGTAGAATTTTTTCCTTATATCTAACCTAAATCTAACCTCTTTCAGCCTAAAGCCATTACCCCTTGTCCTATCACTACATGCCCTTGTAAAATGTCCCTCTCCAGCTTTCTTATAAGGCTCCCTTCAGGTACTGGAGGGCTGCTATAAGGTCTCCACAGAGCCTTCTCTTCTCCAGGCTGAACAACCCCAACTTTCTCAGCCTGTCTTCATAGGAGAGGTGCTCCAGCCCTCTGATCACCTTCATGGCCCTCCTTTGGACTTGCTCCAACAGGTCGATGACCTTCTTATGTTGGAGGCCCCAGAGCTGGACACAGTACTCCAGGTGGGGTCTCATGAGAGTGGAGTAGAGGCAGGGAATCATCTCCCTCGACCCTGCTGGTCATGCTTCTTCTGATGCAGCCCCAATAGAGGGTAAGAAATTGCCAAATCTCAGTGTTATTGCTTAGACCACAACATAGGGTAGTATGCAGTATATGAGGTAGTACAACTCTACATCAACGAACAGTGAGAAGCAGTCACATTAAAACCTATTTCTTCTGAATTGCCCAGTATCTGCAAGCCATCATGTCCTCGCTGCTATGACGGCTAGATAAAAACTAGTACATTCAATCCATGTGATTGTAGCACAGTCTAGAAATGAAGACTGCTCCTAGAGATACTTTCCAATTCTGAGCCCACATTATTTCCCTTCAGAGCCTAAAAGAGTCAACATCCTGTCAGTGGCATTGCTGGAAATAACATGAGCTACATTGAATGATACATAGAAAATACATTGGACATTTAGTCTCAGCATAGAAAATGATGAAATACTAGTGATAATCCTTGAACTTGATAGTAATATTTCTACATTAACTTACTGACAGTACAAAATAGTGTATTGACTGAAGCATAATTCAAATTCAATAGTTCAGGGTCTGGTAAAATTCTAGGTAAAACTCCACAGGGCTCGATGTTACTGATCTGTGCTGTTTCTTGAAACCAATAGAAGTATAAAGCTAGCCAAAGACTAGTTTATGGACAGTAATGGGAAGTAAATGATATGCAGCTCCCTTCACTCATACGACCATGAAAATTATTTCAGAAACCTATAACGAAGGAGTTTGCTAATTTGTTCTGTTCATGAGGAAAATCAGCCTAATGATTAATCCCTCCAGTCTGATTAGTCCTGGCTTCTGAGCCTTCCTAATTGCCTAACATTCCTTTGCTGAATCCACTCTTCTGTAGGGAA
Source organism: Gavia stellata (assembly GCF_030936135.1). NCBI lineage: Eukaryota > Metazoa > Chordata > Aves > Gaviiformes > Gaviidae > Gavia > Gavia stellata. The sequence continues at coordinate 49,559,143 of NC_082599.1, forward strand.
AACAGGAGAACAATAAGGAGGGTAGCAACCTATTTAGGGTCTCACATCCCTTGAAGCCAACCAAGACCACAGCTGACAGACAGTGCACTGTTAAAGCTTCTCTGCTATAAATGGCAACTGAAGCGACCACAGGTGTCCTCCCTGAACAAAGCATGTTGAAAGGGGATTTCTTTTTTTCCCTCCCAAAAGCTATAAGCTTTTTCCCTCACAACTCTAACCATAAGCTCCAAGATAGCTATAGAGGTTTAAGAGAGCTATGAAACCTTCACAGACCACTAGTCATGAAGACTATTTTGAGCTTAGCTGCTTTTTACTCTCTAAAAACCTATTTCTAGAACTTATGAGGTCAAACTGTGTGCAGGGACGTCAAGACGGAGTATTTATCACTGACGCTGACTTATCCTACTTACATGGCATGAAATACAAACATTTTAAATGCCATGACTATAGATAGGTTATAAAAAGTGTTTCAAGATCTGGGAATATTTCTTGAGATCGTAACCATGCTCAAATAGTCATAGCTCTATACTAACACATACACATATGTAAGTGTGTGTGCGCGTGTGTGTGTGTATATATTGACAGTTAAACTTCAAGATTCCAACACCTGGAGACATTTCAAACATTAATGTCACATTTGAGGATATTAACACAAAATATTTGGCTTTCATATTTTACTACATTCCTCTTTTGTTACTACATAAAAGCAGTACTTATACTAGGTCAAAACTATTTATGAAACACACTACAGTATTGTTTTCATTGTTAATAGTTATCACAAGAAGAGATTTGTACATATATGTACACAAAATAGCATAAAGCCTGTGCTCTGTATGCTGCTGGAAAAATCTATCCTCACTAAAGAGGTTACTTTAATAAAAAAGGGCTTATCTGGGTATGCGGTATTAAAGAGATTTAAAATGATAGGCACTGAAATGAATCATTGCAAAGGAAGAGATTAAAATACTTAAATCTAAGAAAGAAAAAAAACCAAAGTTGATTCAGAATCACATTTATGAACTTCTACCCTGAATAAGACTGAATTTCAAGAATGATACAAAACCAAATATGCAATCTGCCTGCACTGCATAAATTATGCATATTTATTTATAATGCGTATTTAAAATTTATCCAGAGCATGCTTACGTGACAGGACACTTACCTGATACAACTTCATGAACAAAGATTGAAAAAATAAACAAGAGATTGTGGAATTTAGCCATGAGAAGGCTAGCGGATAGCACAGTACCCAGCTTCCAAACTAGTCTACAGGTTTTTCTTCTTCATTAACATATTTTTTTTTACAACACTCAAGAGACACAAAACCATAACCATTTTCTCATGGTCTTCACAAGTGGCAGATCCTACTTAGGGATAGAAATTCAGCATGTGACTATCCAAAATCGTATCTTTGATTCTTGATATTGAAATAAATTCTAAAAGCAAATAGTGGGAATTGGCATTATCATAGTCAAACTCGGGTTTGATGTAAGTTTGGGTTAAAATGCAAGTTCCTCAGCATTTGTTGCTCAGGTTGGGTAAATATATAGTTCCAAGTAAGGATCAAGCTCATTAATTCTACTTTTCAGATTTTTATTTGGTTGAAAAAAGTATTTATCTTAAAGCAAGTTTTTATACAGTAGATAGTTGCTGAGGACCGCAGACATGTCTGCTTACACTAGATTCTTTTGTATTGACAAACTGTTCAATTTCATTTTATCAACATATTATTATTTTATCAACATGCCTTATGAAACTTACTTACTAGTTTGACATGATTTGGGAGATATGATACTTATCTATTAGTATAGAGAGACATAAAAAAAAATTATTCTTACCAAGATGACTTGGAAAAGAACTGGAAAAAGATGGATTTCTTCCACAAGGCTGTAAAAACATATTTTAAGATTTATTTACAAAGAGAGGAAGTGAATTCTTATTTAACGCAATAAACTCACAAAAGGAGCAGAGTAGTAGAATAATTGTTGCCAAAATCCATGACCCAGAACCTCAGCCTTTGATTAGCTCTCAACAAAAATGAGCTCCACTTCAGCTATTAAATAGAAACAGCAATGTTATACTGCTTTGGAAATTACTTCTAAGTCTGCTTCACTGATGCGATTCAAGTGAGTGGAACAGTAATTAAATTAATATTTTTAAATGGCAGAAATTAATCAAAATTCAGAAATATAATACTATACATACTATGAACCAGCGTGCTCCAATAATTTTATTTAATAGACTCAGTGCACATAGTGAAATGATAAATATGCTGTGTTTTTTAATGCATGATACATTAACTAACTTCTTGGGTTTAACATATTAATGACACATTTGTCAGCCACTTCTTTCGACAATATTGAGGAATGGTTAACCAAAATAATTTAGCTGTATTCTCTTGAATTTCAAAATCGGATACAAACCAGCATATATATATATTTATAAGAACATTCTCAAAAAACAGTAATACTTTACAATAATGCAGCCTTTTCTATTCTTAGAACCCAAAACATTTCATTAGTAAAGCATGTGTTTCTCTCACAAACACTACAATGGCATCCTTCCCATATTATACTGCCTAATTTGAAGAATGATTCTCCCTTTTTCTTACACACTGTACTAGATGCCTATTCACCAAACACTACTAAGAACACCAAATTGTGCATTTCAAAGATTTTCTCTTGTGTCTTTTTAACATTACTGAAGTGCTTCATAAACATTAGGTAGGTTTTAGCCTTGTGATAGAGCTATAAGACAAGATTGTAGTATGAAGTCCATGTAATAAATGCAGAACTCAAGCATAGAGAGCACGTCTGAAAGTGTTCAGAATATCCACAATGACTGTATGCTCAACATGAGGCAGATGCTTTGCACACTTATTCAGGGAACTCAGCATAGAACATAGTACAAAATTGTCTTGTAAGTAGTATGTCAGTTAAAAACACAAAGTTATAATATATAGTTCTCTATGAATAAACAGGGGTTATATTTGACTAAAACAAGCATTCAGTTTCATGTTTGAAGCTGTGTAGTACTGTGTAGTACCCTATACTGGCTTCTGGTACAACAATTATCAGATTAATTCTGTTTGGTAAACTATTTATTAAAAAGAACCCATACATTCCTAAAATTCCATGTTTCCATTTAAGCATTTTTATTCATATCCAGTAACAAAGAGGATGAAGTATTATTTTTATGGACAGTGTAAAAGCACTAGACTGTGAACTGAAGCAAGTAAAAGGAATTGGACATTTTCTTCTATGAACTTAATGAGAAAATTGAAAGGGGGCTAGAACAAACATCCAAAGGTCATAAAATCATAAAATGCTTCATTTAGTTTGATGTCACCTATCAGAGCCCTGGTTGTTCATATTTGCTAAAATCATGTTATGCAAAGTAAATATAATATGGTAATAAGGAATGAAAGGCATGCTAACAGAACAACCATATTTATGAAGAACTGAGAATTACTTAGAAGTCATACATGCATTAAGTATAAATAATGGTTTCCTATTTCATATTGTTTTCTTATTTCACTGATCCTTGCATTCACCTAAATGGAATAATGATGATCATATAGAATCTATATGAAGTCAGGGTGGGAGCAGGGGCTTAGCATAAGAAAATTTTTTACATTGTGCAGCACTGGCATGCAGACCTAGAGACAAGTAAAATACATCCATTAAATCAAAGCATAACAAAACAAGATAATTGTATGCACCTATATGAACATGTTTAATGTAGCTAAGTAACAGCCTTGTTCAACCAAACACATTCAATTTTTCTTGCATACAGAAATGTGTAAAAGCACAAGTTACACCCAACAGAAAACATAATACATTCTGGGAGAGAAACAAGTGTTTATATAAGGAAAGAAACTCATTACTTCCAAGTTAAGAAGCCTGAATTTAAGGACAATTTCTGTTCTTACTAAGTTGATGGAAAATATATCCATATACAAGGGAAATCCCAACAAGTTCCCTACATAGGTCAGGAGAACCTGAAAGCTTTTCTCCCCTATGCCATCTAACAATCCTTAAATAGACAGTTATGGCACCTGCGACACAGGCAGGTCACAAGAGAGTCCCAGGATTGCACATAGGAAGAGTTATTATATTTGAGGTTCACTTTCCAGGGCCAAATCTACTAGTTAAATTAAAAACTTAGACCATGCCTGTAAAAGAGAATTTTGCTGATGTGGGTATAACAATCCTGGATGTATAAAAAGTCATTTAAACACCACAGACTCCCAGAAAGAGCAACTAATGTAATAGCAATCATATTGACAACATGAAGTTTTGCCAGCACAAACCTTCTTACACTTAGGGCATATTATAATTACTTAGTCCAGCAAAAGCTGCTTACTTTGCTACCTAAGCAGCATTTAAACTGAGAACACATTGGCAGTAAAATACAATTGAATACCAAGAATAGCTAAGCAATCCTAGTTTAGGCAAAACCTAGAAAAGCTCTTTCGTGGTAAAAAGTAAATTATGAAACAATTGGTTTTCAGAACTGTAAGCAGTCCTGATTGTTATGGTGTTGCAAAGTCAGCTACAATTTCTGCTGAGATAAGCTAAGATGAAACTATAGCCTATATGGCTATTCTTAAAGGACACCTGCAAACCTTTATGATTCAAACAAGGAATAGCTGCAGCATTTAAAGAAAATTATACACCTAACTTAGCTAAAGCATAAAGTCACGTCAAGCCATGTATTAAGACAAAGCTTAAATCTGACTTATCCCAACTTTGTGTATATGTGCAAAAGAAAGAGACAGACATTATCCCATTCTTTGTTGCTACCTTACAAAGTTTTACAAAGGAAAAGTCTTAAAGCAGGTAAAAAATTAATTTATCTATGGAATTTATTTCATAGAATGTCCATATTCGAAATCAAAAGTAGTTTGGTTCTTTGTAGACTTTTTTAAAATTTGTATTAAATCAGGTCCTATCCTGTTTGGAAAACATACAGAATCATAATCGTACATATAAGCAAATTATAATTCTAAATATCAAATACATTTTCTTCTCATTTAAATCTACACCCAAATAAACAACACTGGCTCAAAGTAACTGGTCATCTGATTTTATAAGACTTGCCATCAGTATAGTATGAATTTTTAACTCTAATAATTTTCAGAATGAGAGCATGCCTCCAATTTTGCTTTCAAAAAATATGCAAGATCTATTCTTCTAAGACATCCTAAATGGCCTTCTTGCAAAATACAAACCTACTGCAAGACACTGAACACAAAACAAAGGCTTTTTGTTACAGGTATGATCCCTTAACAATCCCAGGCACCTACTTTGAAGTAAGAGCCTTAAAACAGGACCTCTGGTTTAGAGTTTTCTGCCAGTACTTATATGCAAAAGGAAGTACCGTATATCAGGATGTGAATTTACACTGCCTTGCATTTGCTCCTCACAGGAATAATTCTGGTACACGCTAATGAAGGGAGTTCTGAGGACAGAGCATAAGACTAACTCCTTTCTTATCGGGCATCAAGAATATCTGTACTGGTTCCCTATACAGAATTCTTTGATGAAAATGCAATGGGATATTTCAGGTGCATGTGTTCAAGCTGGGTATTATACCAAGTTAGAAAAAAAAAAAAGAGTGAAATCAATAAAACTTCTGATCTTGTGTCACTTGCAAAGCAATTTAATAATGTCACTATTTCATTCCTCTAGTTAAAATAGTCTAACAAATATTCTAATTTAGCTTTTTTTCAAACTAAACTTTTTTAGTAAATTCTCTGCTCAAATACAAAACCATAAATTCTACATGTCCAGATTGCTGTTTTCCTCCTTTATAGGTAGGATTTGCCTATAGGTAGGCTATACCTACAGTGGCAGCTGGTCCCTAAATAAAGGAAACAGGGCAAAACTCTTCTGTAAAATTACAGAGCAGTGAATTTTCCAAAACACTGAGATTTATGCTAAGTCACTTCATTTTCAAAAAATCAGTATATTATAGTATTGTCATAAGTTTTTTATTAAAAAAATGTCACAGATTGCTACACTTGGGTAAACACTATTAATTAGTCTTTTACTTCTCCTTACACAGAATAAATATCTTTTCTAAAAGGACAACAATGCAACAAATAAGACATACCTCACAATAAAAAACAGGAGTTTGATTTTTGCCCCCTGACAAATGACTTAAGAATTCATGCTCTTTACACCATGATGCACTGCAGTCTGCTGTTGTTCATGTCTATTGTTTGTCTGGATCATTCACAAAAAAACCCCAAACCCACAAGTGTGCAAACATATGTATTATCAAACTGAAAAGCTGCAATAAAGGCTAGAGAATAAAGACGAAATAGCCAACACGCCCATGACCTCATGCCACTTAAGCAGCATAGAAAGACAGAAAGCTGGTGAAGATGGTCAACCAGAAACTCCTTGATCTCACTCTCAAACTGCAAGTAAGCTCAGGGATACAAGTTTAAGTTTTTAAGTTGGAATAGCCTATCAGAGCCATTGGTACCTTGAATGAATCAGAGAAGAGCTCACATAAATTTGGTCTTTTTGGGTGAATCCCAAATACTAAAGACCCACCGCTGAACTGGAAAGTTTCAAAGTCATGTTACTGCCACACTTTCATACCATGCCCTTCAGTAGCGGCTCAAAGGCAAAGACAATGATCTTACCATTGATTTTAAGAAATATTATACCAAGGCACAATTTACAATAAAATACATCCGTGAGAAAATCTGTCAAACTTATCTTTAGGGGTCCAATTATTTTAAAGTCAATTTTCTTGAAAAGACTTATTCTTCAATTCCAGTTCCTAAGCCTTCTCAGCTACTGTAGTTTACATTTCAAATGACCCAGGGGGCAAGGAGGAAGAGAGGACTTTCGGCCTTTCTGCACGCAGAAAATTGTTGGATATAGAATAATTAGATTGTCATTTAATGCTTTACTTTTTGTAGCAGACAGAAAAGGAAGATAAACACAACAATGAAGATCTGTATGTAAAAGAGATATGCATCACCATTACTTAAAGATTATATTTTAAAGGTCTTTCACAAGTGTATAGTTAATATTGAACATGGAAAACATAACAAGGAAAGGCTGACTGCCATTCATAAACACAAAGGAATAAGATTTGAGAATTAAAATAAATGTACAACTCCACTGTAAGAAAAATATCTGAAGATATTTCTTCTTTCAAATATCTTGAGTATTTGCTACAGCTGTCAAAGTATGTGAAAGTCAAGGACAGTAGTGTTCAATAAGTATAATATGAAGATTGGTATTAAATTTACTGATCCATAGCAGTTTTGTTTTTATTATATATCAGCAGATGAATTGTTAATAACTTCCAGTAATTATGTGGTGAAATGAAAGGGGCTTACTTTCAGTCCCAGCATAAGCTCAAAAACTGTCTGTTGCACACATTTATTGGAAGGGTGTCATTGCAATCCCAGTCAATTTGCCAGCAGTCTCAGCAAGCTTACTGAAGGAGAACAGTTTGTATTTTCAATTCTTGCTCAGTTTCCAGCTTCAAAATTCATATTTTTATAGGAATATTTGTCTTTTGATATGTCTAAACCACAACATATTGTTTCACCAATTTCCCATTATTTCCTACAATATTTCCCTTGCCTATTCACAAGTAGTATAAAATACCTAACCAACAATCCTAAAATAAAATGGCCCCCTTTTTTATAAAATCATAATACAAAAATTATTCCCAGTCAGTGAAGCAGAAATTGCAAGAAGGCATGAAAATTATATTAATTTTTTTAAAAATTCAGAAGCGAAGCGTATACGTTATCAGACCCAAATATAACAGACCTACAACATGCTATAAAACAAGAAAATACTATGACCAAAACCTTGTGGGGCACTAAGGGTTATAGTCATAAATAAAAATGTTTGAAGCTCTCTGACAAAGTTGCAGCCTCTGCAACTATGCTCTGCACATTCAGTGGCAAGATAAAACTTCTGCCTTGCTGGAATTATATCAATTTCCTGCTTTTTAGGTTATATAACCTTTGTTTCACTTTTAAAAAGAAATTACATGAAGTTTGTCTCCTTAAAAACATATGATTAAAAAAAAAAGTATTTCTTTCCCTTGAGTACTAAGTCCTGAGGGATATTTTGCTTGAAAAATTTATATTAATATTTCCATTATATGTTATCTTCATGGTCTCTTGACACCTATGAGTCAATGCTTCCTCCTAGCTTTGAAAAAGAATTGATTTGGTCTAAAACATTAAAAATACATATTCAAGCCTTTTTCAATAGTCTCCTATTTTCTTCCTTGCTGAGATTATAAAATATCTTCATTCACTCTGATAGCAAGGATTTGAGATTTAAGCATGTAGTGTTCCAATTCATGTTGCTGATGACACTCTAGAAAGGACAAATTACTTCTCTGAATGGACTATCTGCAAAGTGCTAGGATCTACAATGTAAAGTAATATGCCAGGCTATTCCTAGTTGACCAGTACCATTAGACTAAAAAAAGCAATGTTCCTCCTGAGATTAGATATTTACTTTTTTTTTTTAATACAGAGCCTAGCTTTCTGTATATTATAAATTTAGTTGGTTCCACTGTGGGCCACAAAAATAGTCCAATATTGCCAGTGATAATACCTACACACCACAGTTTATTTCAGTTTGTTCAGTGACATGTTTCAATATTGATACATGGTTGATAATTTTTCTATTCCACTTATCTCTAAGAAACCAAAACAGAAAAAATATGCATTGATTTACATATTATACGAACTTGCAGAAAATGATAGAAACTGATTACAAAGCCATAAACTGACACTAACTGTAGTTTTCATTAATTCAGTCTTCCATGATCATTTTACATATTTTTTTCCTCTCACTGTGTATAACAATCAAAACTGTATTCTGAAGTCTACATGACTGTTACTAGAAATTAGAATTTACTAGAGAACAAAAGCTCCATTTAGGGACAATTTTAAAAATCTAAGGTGACTCTATACCACAGTTTGCAAATACACTCAAAATTATTCTATTCAAACTGTCTTAACACATTTTAACATTAGTTTTATTTCACTCTGAAAGAAAACATTTTCAGGAAAACTGGACTGTACCAATGTGTCCGGTCTTAGATAAAATAACTGGATGATTATCCTTTCTGCTAAAGACTGACTTAGGAGACTCATTTCCAAGTCTCTGATCAATTTGATTCAAAGTGATCTAGTAAGCACCCCAGTTACAAGCTGAACTGAACCAAAGCACATCAATCATCCATTCCAAATTTCAGTATTTCACTGAAATATATCTATGTTTTAGTTTAGACAAAATAACATATCTCAATGAAACTTTGTTAAGAGTCCATGTTATCAGAATGGACAGCAATGAGGACTTAACAGCAATATAATCATCAATAAGAGTTCTGTGGAAAACAAATGCAAACATTACTTTAAAAATACACATCTCTCAATCAGGCTCTTGGGATGCCTATAAAAATAACCATATTTCTTCATAAACTTTCAATATCAGATTAATTAAAACACAATTAATTTCAGGTATGGTCAAGTGATGATAATTTCTGATAAACCTACTCATCTCCTGAAGTATCAGAAATGATACAATTGAAAACCTTTTAATTACAATCATGGTATCTTACTCTGAAAACTGATTTTAAGTATTATGCCTCAAGAAATTTTTCAGCTTAAGGATGAAGTTCACTAATCATCACAAATGGAACTGATGAAAGTCTAGTTAATCTTACTTCCTTTAAGGATCCTAAACCATTTTTTTAGCAAAGCTTTTTTGATGTTGTTGCTGTTAAAGCTTGAAGACTAATATTTTCTGAAGTTTTTACCAGGTTGTGATTGCATATTTTAGACTGTTATTGTATCCAGCTGGAAAATAAGAATAACAATTCTATTCTTGCTTGAGTTTTAAAGACTTGTTTGAAGGCAAGGAAGCACAACAGTGTTAGTCTTTTCTCTAGTTCTGCTACTTTTTAACATTATATTAAATAAAAATTGCATTAAAGTTTTTATAAGTTAATTTTCTGATTTTTATTTAACATAAAATACATCTTGATGTTTCACAACATTATAATAATGTTTAGAATAAATCAATAGCTGGTTAGACAAGTTATTTCAACCATATCTCATATATTTTTCCAAAGCCTTTTCTTTTTTTTTAAGCATTTGGGTATTTATAACTTTAAAGTCAAGCCTGACTGAGATTTCAGCCTGAAGCAGACACAATTCCTTAAACATAAAATCATTGTTTGCTAAATAATTTTAGCTGATTTGATATATGAAAAAGCTTCGGACAATTCTGAAAAAACTTTTAGTCACACGTTTAGTCATATGATTCAGTTTTAGGTAGTCCTGCGAGGAGCAGGGAGTGGGACTTGATCCTCATGGGTCCCTTCCAACCTGAGATATTCTATGATTCTATGACATGAAAAACACAATAGTATATCAAGCAACTTTTTCATGCTTCAGGCCTTCTATAGCTAAGCACTCTCATGCCTGAGAGTGTTCATGCAGAACTATTTGCTCAAATAAAGACTGCAATTAGTCTTCTACATCAATCTTTGGTTATTATTCTTATTCCTAAGAAATTATAAATACAATCTGTTAAAAGAAAGAATAAGGGTGAGAAAGTACTTCATTCACCAACAAAATCAACACTCTACGAGTAACCTTGGAACGTTTCCAAGTCAGCAAAGCATTCACTTTACACATCAGACTTCCAACACTTTGTTAGTCGATAATGTTAATGAAAGCTTCTGAACCCATGTGGTTTTTTGAAAGGTGATCTGTAAGGTGTAAACATAAACACATTCATATGCTAAATTACTGACCTATGTTTTCAATGCACTAAATAAGGAAGGTAAAGTACGCCTTACACCTTCAACCTAACTCATTTGAGGCTCCTCTCTTTTTCCATTTCCTGCAGATCATGACACAGCAAGAAGCAAGGACGCAGCATAAAGGACATTATGTGGGTTTGAGGCCTGTTCTAAAATCCTTCTACATATCCCCCCCCCAAAAAAATAAAAATTCTTACTTATTTTAAAATTTAAAAACCAAACCTCTTGGATTGATAGAGAGATGGCTGACCAGGGACAAATGGGAGTGGGCAAGATAAAAGCAAAGGTCCCAGTTCACACACCAGAGATTGCTTCTTCAGGCAGTCAACTAACATTGATTTCAAGTGTTTTCGATTCCTACAAAATTTCATTCTACCACATGATAAAAGGGCTGTCACAATCTCTGAAGAATGGCAGAAGTTTGGAAGAGATACACAAGAGAAGGCTGCCAAGCCTTCCACAAAGCAAGACCTTTTCTTCACAGAAGCACTTGCAATCAAGCATCTCTTAGATATTTTTGAAATAAATAAGGAATATCTAAACAAGAAAAGAGCCATTAAAGTGAACTTAAGCCATCCATTCAACAATGGGATTAAAATCTGAACCGAAAATGAATGTTTCAGACTTTAATTTGTGTAGAGACTGCAGTTCTTGCATGTGTAATTACCTCTCACTGTTCTTTCTATTCAGAGTCTCTAGGGAAGAAACTAGTGAATATTTTGGAACTTGCTAAAAATCCAAACCCATTTTCTGTAACTGAAAGAAAGACGACACAAGGGCAAATCCATCCTGAGCTGAAAAAAAAGTCTAGGTAAAAATGAAGCGTTTAAAAAAAAATGTAAATAATATGAACTACATAGCTACGGAACAACTTTATCTATATTCATTTAATAAAACTGTAAGCAGGTAGAACACCACCACTCAGTGTTACAACAACAAGGTTATCTTTCAGTCCTCTGAATATTTCCTCTAAATATTTCTATCTAAAATATATGACTTATCTACTAAAAAAAAAAAAGCACAGGCTAGAAAACGTTGAGAAAATATTTGGGAATAGTAGCATTTCCGAGTTGGATCTGCATGAGGATTTAGGTGTCCTCATGGTCCTAGAATTTTCAATCATAAAAAGTAAAAGCATCTATCTTTATATATGTGGAGAATATGAGCCTAAAACCAGATTTGCAATATTCAGAACACCGAGCAGGAATCTGGCTGATCTAGCCAATATGAAAGCTTAAAATGCTCCTATCTTCCAGGTTCAGTAATCAATACCCATTTAGGATTCACAGTCTCATGTATTACTCATTTTGCTTCTTTTCTTTTTAAAAAGGGTAGTTTTGGGGTTTTGTTGTGTTTTGTTTTAATGGTTACTAAATGTCTTCCTTAGAAGTGTAAGAGACACCCAGGTTCTAAACCTCTTCTTCAACCCTAGACTTCTCTCTTTAGGGAAATTTAGCTAGTCAGTAGGCTATGTTCACTCTACAGAGGGTTATGCTCCAACCTCTCTTTGTGAAGTTGTCCTACTGAAGAGAAAAAGAATTAGAGATTTATTAGATCACAAAAGGAGAGAATGACTTTGTCACCTTTTTTTTTTAGTTCATCATCTCGCAAAGTTAGATCAAAGTGCGTACCTTATTTAAAACATTGTGCTTTCATAGGAGAGATTTAGAACACAGAAAACGTGATGTTATACCGGATACCGACTTTTGAGAGAAGTTGGATGGGGGGGAGGTGAAAATCTGGGTATTACAGACATTCTAAGCTGAATAAATTAGTAGAAGCTATTCTGAAGAACAGAACTGGTGGGCACGCACAGAGCAATAACCAAGACATTCATTTTAAAGGGATGTAATGTCAAATCCATGACAGATCTTTGAAGAAGTCAGTCAGCATACGGACAAAGGAGAGCTGGTTGATACAGTATTCTTCAGCTTTCAAAATGTATTTTATAAGGACCCCCACTAAAGACTCTTAAAAAATAGGCAGGACTGTTCAGATTGCAAAAGGTACAGCTAAAGGAGACAATATACCAGAAATTTATGAAGTAGTGTAGTGTGTGTTGCTTTTTCACTGTAAGAACCTGATGGCATGAAATTAAGTGGCAAGTGCCAGAGTATACAAAGAAATCCAAAGAAAACCCCTAAAGATGATAAATCTTCATATGCAGGTAATTATGCTATGGAATAACTATCGATGCTGAAAGTTATTTCTCAATATCTTTTTGAACACATGTAAACGAAATGAAAATTACTCATCAGTAGCTACTATTACAGAACACAACATCATCTTATACGGCCCCTGAAAAAACAACTCACAGGGGGCTGAAAAAGCCTGCAGAAAGTATTGTCGCTCGCTTGCCTTCTTCCCATAGTCTTCTCTGGGCCCCTACAGTTGAACACAAGACAATGGATTGGATGGTGGTTTAGATTTGCTTCATGCTGAACAGAGGATTTATGGTAGAACTGAATTCACTCAAGTCTACAACTTCAACTGTAGCACCCCTAACCATCTGACCCTTCCTCAATATGTGCTTATTTTTTATTTGCTATTTATATTCACAATGGCAAAAATTCACTATTGAAAGTAAAAATAACCAAGAATGAATGGTATTTTCTCCTCCTATTTAATGCTTTACATTAAAAGAGGAAATATGTGAACCTTACAATATGCCATTTTTCAATAAGTGACTTAACAGTAACATCAAATAGTAGCCTCGTATTTTTAAAACTTAGATATTCAGCAACTGATCAGCAACACAAAAGAGGAAACAAAATTACATGTATAAGGTTAATAGCTAATTTCTTTACTAAAGGGGAACTTTTATAAAATGTAACACTAAGGACTTGTGTTTTACATGAAAAACAGTGATTAGTGTTACAGTCAGTACATGACTAGACTATGAGAACTCACTTGCAATAATGAACTCTGACCACCGCCTTTGATATGAATTACAATGATGTGCGACTTGACAACGGTGTTATTCGCTGACACACAACATTTCAAGAGGCTATTTCTGGCTAAGTCTTCCTGCATGGTGTTATTCAATAAAGCAGCATATGTGCAAATATTATACCAAATAACAGAATAGCAAAGATCATACAAATTCTTTGCTGTTTTATATTAGCATTATTTCTCTAACAAGAAAATGAGGGTTTTTACAACTGCATTTTCATAGATGTGAAACTAGTGTAATCACGATCAGGTTCAAAATCTACATAAATTTTCCCCAAAGTCCTAGTGAAACTGTATCATCCTCTGACAGTCTCTCTCAATCCATCTGCATTGTGATTTTCTCATTAATGCTGTACACGTCTAACACGTAATTCTACTGTTCAGTTCAGCTGGACTAGGCCCTATAGGATTACCTGTTACCAGAACTACTCCATATTATTTTAGTCATATTCATTACAGAAAGAAAGAAAACACAACAACAGAGAAGTAATTTAGAAGCAAATAGATCTACTTTTTAAAGCGAGCATGTCAACCTTAAACCAGAAAATTAAAATGACTAATGAGAAGAACAAAGTGTTTTTAAAGCAATTAATATAAGCCCACATTGATCAATTCACCAGGAAAAGAAAGCACTGAAGTGCTAGCCCTCCAGCATAATGACAAAGAAACTACAGCAGGTTCAAAGATAATCCTTGTACAATTCTAACAAGTGCTTGTGAACCAAATCACTATTCTACCAACGCAAACCGATTAAAAGTACCACACTGAACTCCAAAGAGTTGGGCATTTTTTTGCTATTGGTTTTTTGAAATCGAGGGTGTGGATATTAGATAGACCATTTCAGAATATACTGAAATGTAAACAAATGCTGATGTAGAACATCATGATGGATCAATCCATTACTAACACCAACTCTAAAATGTGCCTTAATGGTCTTTAATAGATAATGCATGGGCATGAACAGTAGCATAAATGAAGTTTGAAAACTGGACCATTCTTGGATGATTCCAAAGACACTGTGATAAAGAATTACTTCAATTAGTCAAGACAATCTGCTGCAGCATACAAGGTCTATTCACCTATCATCATCACAGGTACTAGATCTGTGGCATTTAGAAGCAGCAGGTTTTTTGTTGCCCTTCAGCACCTTCCTGTTTTGTTTTCTGCTGCCTTTTCCCCTTTTCTAGATCAGTGCCTAACATCTGTCTGGGAAATTTACAGTAAGGACAGGAGCTGGGGAAGTTTCCTTAATTTGCTCTCCTGTCCTTCAATCCACCATAAATCTAAGAAGGGTCACACCATTAGTTTTTAGATTATTTTTGTCTCCCTCAGGAAATGACCTTAATAACAGAATACTGGAATGTGTCCCACTCTCATGATTATTATATGATGCAATATCTGACACTCCCCTCACCTCCACTCTGTTTCCTTTACTGTCTCCCTTCCTTGCAACCAAAAATGTCTGTTTTAGCAACCCATAAAAATCAGACTCCGCAGTTTCGAGTGTTTAGCTTTCAGATATGTTAATGTCATCAAATGCTATAAGTTTCTGACTAAAGCTAAGTCAAGTAGCTGCATAAAAGAGCACAGAGCAAAATATACAGCTACATTTCATAACCTTATCTATAAGACCAAGAGCCAAGTTAAGAATCATGAACGAGTGTAAGTTTCCTAGGGTAGGAACATTATAAAATACCTTACAATAGTCAAAACATTTAAGAAGAGCTAATCGATATAGCATATTAATAGAAACTCAGAAATTCACATCAATTCCTCCTTCTTACTAGAAAAATCTAGCAAACTGCTTGTTACAGATAACAACAAAACAGTGTATAAGACTCCAAGCAGGAACCAAAAAACCCTCAACCCTTAACAAATAGATTATGTCTGACTTTCTATCCATACATATAACCTATACATTAAGTTGATAAACACACAAAAGGACAAGGTAATCTTACGATACTGCTCTTTTTGAATACAGACTTTGCATAGTTAAATCAGATCTCACCCTGCTGCAGACATTTGCTCCCACTGTGAGAAGTTCAGTTCCTCCAACAAGTCCTTACACAAGTACAATCCACCAAGAGTAATTAACAACGGGGAAAAAAAACCCCTAATGCAAATTTTGAGTAGTCCAGAGATTAATCATTAATTGAAACTACATGTTTCCTTAATATCAGTGGTTTCTTTTAAAAATCATCAGTCTCAAAACACCTGAAGATGAACTCTGCTATTAATTCTCACACTGGTTTTAAGGTCCACAATTTTTCTTATCATAAAACATGAAAAATTCTTGAAGAAAATGAGGCAATAGGTATTTAGGAGAGCCACAATAGAATACTACTAACACTCTTAAAGCCAGACTGTTAGCTTTGAGCCAAGTATAAAATAGGCAACTGATGGATAAATTCTGTTCAAAGCTCATCCTTCCAATATCTGCTATTTTCTTAGTAAACGAACTCTAAGTGAGGTTGTATCAGATAGCAATTGTTGCATGATGTAAAAATAGGCATATAAGGGAAACACCTGACTCATTTATACCCTAACCCATTAAGGTGAAAACAAACAAGAAAACACTTATCCTTCTCCAAAACTGGATTTTCTTCCTGTGGAGGCTCATATGATCACATGTCCAAATACTTAATGTGTTCACAGAAACACATTAAAGTTTTGGTTTGTGGTAGTTTTTGTTTGGGTTTTTTTTTTTTTTTGTTTTTTTTTTTTTGTTTTGTTTTTTGTTGTTTTTTTTTTTTTTTTTTTTTTTTTTTTTTTTTTTTTTTTTACAGCCACCGTCTTGCATATGCTGGAACTTACATTTGCAAGAGACCTAATTCTGCAGCGCATTAATGGGATATCACTAGAATTCTCGACTGCTACATTGAGAAGCAATAGAGTGGAAGAGCTCCCATAATACAGAATGTTAAAAACAACCCCAACAGTGGAGCAATGGCAAAGATTACAAGGTATTTTTTTGTATTCTTAAAAAACATTAATTACTAAAGCCATTCAAAATATGTATCGCACATTAGCAGTGCTCATCTCAATCAATCAAAGCAAGACAGTATGGTACGCAGTGACTTCTTAGCCATAATGCTATCAGACACCATGAACAGACAACGGTGAGTGCAAGAACAACCCGATTTTCTGGGCAGATCTGGGAAGAGGAATAGCTGCATGTGTGCACACATATTTGAGAGAGATGATTCCCTATTACTATCAAGAAATACAGTTTAAGTTTTATGTCACTTTTTTTTTTTTGATCCTAAAACTTTGGAAGACGATGAAAGAGACATTAAGATACATACTGAGGGTACCTAAACCAAACATTAAAATCCATATTTAGGAACTTTAAAGGGTAGCTATATTTACAGAAAAACTGAACAGCTTTAAAGCGAATTGACTGGTCTAAACCTTTCACAAACACATCACCTTTGTCCTAGTACAAATATGCTTGGCTGGACAACAGTTTTTATAATGTTTTGTTTTTAATTTTTTTTAAGTTTTAATGATAATTTTAATGTTAACATTCTTATGATTTTATCTCTAGTATTTCATTGGCTAAATCCATATTAAAATAACCAGGATCGTATAAAATTGGCACAAAAGACATACGACTGTGTTCTATAACAAATCCTCTCCAAGGATTTTCTAAATCTCCTAAATGCTAGTCAAAGTAGTATGACAGTGAGATCTAAGTTATTTTTAATTCTTAATGGAATAAAAATAATTGAAACAGAAAGAACCCAGAACAACAGAGAATGTGCAGTTGTATCACCTCACAGAAGCAGGGCTGTGTTCAGTCAGGGCCACCAACAGTTTCAGAGCATACATTGGTACTGGGTCTGGAGCCATCAAAATGTGCTCATACCTGAAAGGGAAGGGGGAAAAGGGGTAGCAACAGTGAAAAACAAAGTCAAGAGATGCGTGTTAAAAAGTTGATATTAAAAATACATGATTTTCCATTTCCAAACTTTCTAATAACCACAGAGGAAATAAAACGCTGTTTGGAACCGTACAAAGCGAGACTTACTTAGAAACAATATCTTAAAACCAGCATCAGATTAACTTTAAAAGCAGCATTAATAAAAAGAACACATTATTTTTTAGAGAGAGATACACATTTATAAAATATGTAATATATATTTATAAATCATATACATGTTTTTCTAAATATAAGTTATATTAAATTATATATTTATAAAAATGCATTTTGTCTATATGCATACGATATATTTATTGATTTATATAATATATTTTTATATATTAAAAAATCTAATCTTCAAGAGGCAAGTAGAAACCAAGCCTCAAAATATGAGGCAGAAGACTTATTGGGTGCTCAGGAAAACCCATTAAACAACTTACATATGATTAAGCTCTATATTTTGTTTACATAGTGATTTTTCTCAAAATGAAATATTTTACTTATAGAACACTTGCATTGAGCTTTATGTTTTATTTCAAATTTCAAAAAATATTGTTTTAACTACAGGATACTTCCATTCTACAAGTAATATGGAACAGAACAATAAAAAAAACCTTCAAAACAATGTTTATTGAGAGCTATGGCTGTGAAGATAAAACTACAAGAAAAACACCTATGAAACATTTCCAGATATCAACTCATGGAAATCTTGGTAAGGGAAAACAGGCTGCTGAAAACTAAAATGGACCTTGCTACTGCTGCTAACATTCCAGTAAAACCCACTCAACAAACAGGGCTATTTTTATTTTGTTTAAATCAATAAGATACAATGATGGAAGAGAGAAAGATGTAAGCATAAAAAAACCCACAGACTCAGCCATGTCAAAACACGGTCTTTGATTACAAATAGTGCTACTCTAAGCATGTGGAAGTAATAGAATTGGAAGCATAAACCTCTTCATTTGTAAAAGAAAAAACATGAAGAATTAATCAAGTACAAATGAAAGGATGATTTGTAGGAAAACGTGGTAAGTTATCATGTTTTGTGCAACAAAATGCTTCCATTACATTTTTTCCTTTTTGGGTTCTGATGAGTGGAGGGGGTGGAATCAAGCAAATCACCACGAATTTTACTTCACATGTTGAGATTCCTAGTGCTGCCTGAACTGAAGGATCTGGATCAATTCCCACCACCTGGGTGTTGGTATGTACCCTACTGCCTGCTAGCTCTTCACTGAAATGAAGATCCCCCCTCCTCAGGCACCATGCCTCAGCACTCTGATTTACACAGGAAGGAAATCTAGAAGGAGGTGTGGTGCTTTCCAGCCAAGTCTCTGATCTGGACAACTCTAAGACGAGGAGGGTGAAGCACACCAGCTGTGCATTCTTGATGTAGCTTGTGGCAGCTCCTTCACAGAGGCTAACATTCCCACATAAGCACACAGCCTAGGGGCAATGGGTCATGGCTACTACATATTAGCTTGAATGTGCTGCCGTAGAGTTGCAAACCACATTGGAGAACCTACACAATTAACCAATCAGAAGTCAATGTTGGCTTCATGTCTTCAGTGATTAAAATCTCTCCTTTAAAAATAACAGATTCCAGTTCCTGAAAGAAAACTATTTCTCGTTGGTGATTAAAATGTCCCATTCTTCATTAAAGGAGAAAATACTATAATGCACTAGTAGACACTGATCCTGGAAGCCCTACATGAGAGCAATACATATTCCTACCAAACATAATGGAACTATTTGCATTTTTTTGCAGAATCCATGACTAAATGTTTTGAGGCAAGCAAAGATGCTATCAGGTGACTTAGGTGCTAGAAGTCATCTGCTCGCTGCATAAGACATAGATTTAGGTCTCCAAAATGGTAATTCCTAGTAGTAATAATGAATGAACTGGCCATACTAGCTTAAAAATCTGACACTTGGCAATATACTTGTTCTATTACAAACATATGAAAACCTTCCCTAAACGAGGTCCACTTTAAAGAATTTTAAGCCTTCTATGTACTACATTTGAGAGAGACTATTACTATTCTGCACACTTAGCATCCTAATTCCTCAGATTTCAATAAAAGTCAGCCTCACTTTATTTCCTTTTACTTGAAACTCTATTCCCCCCACTCCCAAAGATAACATTAGTAAAGGATATTTCTAAGGTAAGGTGCAGTGATCCATCAACCAAATACCATGTGCGAAAATGCAGATTACTAAAATGAATATAAACACATTGCCTGAATAAAGGCCGTTAGAAGCTATGAATACATGATCTGCTCTGAAGGGAAAATACTCCATGCTTGAGATACTTTGTTAAATGACTGAGTTCACGCAGTGATTTCTCTGCCACTTCAAAACACAAACCAATTTAGTAACAACACTTTTAGAGAACATTTTATAAGGGTTCTGTAAACTCTAGGTACTACACTGCAAGGAGTTATCTTGTCAATCTTTTCTATAAGCAACACTGACAAAAGGACCTAGAGATTTGGGGATATGGATTCTCTCAAGCTCTTAAAAAAGACTAAACATTTTATCAACAAATTATCTCAAGTATCCTGGACTTTATACTTGCAGAATTGGCTTGGCATTCTACTAAGAACAAGCTATGTAATCTTTCAAATGAAATAAAACTTAATTTACACATTCCTCTCCTTTTGCTGGGTTCTGGCCCAAATTTCAAATTATGATATATAATTAGGAATATTAAGAATTAAATGAAAAAGAGCTGATGTTTCAATTTCCGATAAAAAAAATCTGGATATGTAACAGAAAGCATTTGCCTTTTATTCATTTTCTACAGCTGAAAGGAAAATAACCTTCCAGTGAACTGAAATTAAATAACACAATTTCATTCAATTTGATCAAAATCCTATGAGGAAGTTAACTTTCTGATCTACAAATGCAGAAATATTTAATGGAATTACCATTTTATTGATGATGCAGAAGATGAGGAAAAAGTGGCAACCACTGCATTCCTCCATTTATCTCAAAATGAAGACAATTTATATTCCATCATAGTGACCAAAATTCTATTTCCTGGATCAGTTTTACATTTAAACAAATTATCTTGTAGAAGATATTTACAGAAATGAGATATAGACGCAAATTAGTACCATTATAACCTTCCTTAAAAAGAACATCACACGTTAAACCCAGATGTCCCTCTCTTCCATACTCAACAGCTCTCAGTTCTTAAAAAGCAGAATTAAAAGGGGTGGAAGTACTCACTTCCCCACACAGACTGCCTATGAACAAACAGCCATTGCATCCCTCCTCTCCTCTTTTAACTGTCCTCCAGCTGAGTCACACTCTGTCCTATCCTTTGTCCAGCAACAGAAAGATTAAACATCAGCAAACACCTCTTCAGCCTCCAAATACAGAAAGTAAAGAGACAACTAGCCTGCCTCAGAGTTTTCAAGTAACTCTTACTTCTTGAGATAAGGCTTTATGTTATCTTCACGAGTAGATAACATTGAATCTTAGACCTCCCTTCTCTGTAGGTTTAAGCCAGACCCCTTTGCATTCAGATAAAGCTTCTTTTGAGAACTGTAAAGCGTATGAAGATTCATTCCTACCTCCCATCAATATTTTCCTACCCATACCTAGAACATTGCTGAACAAAACTTACTTTTTTGTCTTTTTTGACATCCAAAGCAGCTGCTTTGCTCTTTTCTTAGTTTCTTTTTGAGTCTTCTCCAAACTGAGTTTTGAGGCTTTCAAGTGAAAACTGAGTTCTTTTTCTTTTCTACAGAAAATTCTCAAACCCTCCTCCACTTTCTGTTTCCTCTGTGCCTTCCTGCATTGATTACCTGCTACCCACAGGTGAACATACTTACTAGGGGTTGGCTCAAACCACAGGTTCAAGTAATTTATTAAATATGCAGACACCAGTTAACTCTTTCTGAATCATTGGAAGATTTACATACTGCTTTACTATGCTCTTAAGCTGGAGTAAAATTTGTTTATACCAAGTTATGATGTATTCCAAATATCATAAACTTCAATAATTATTTTCTTGAGATAATCTCAACGTGCTTTTCACATACAAGTATCATCATCTCTACTGGTGAGATAAAAGAACTGATTCAAGAAATACTTAAAGCCTGGAACCAAGATTATGAGCTACTGCAAGACCCTTTATTATACATCTACAATGCAATGCCTACAAAGATAGCACAGCAGAAGTCCCCAAAGTAGGGTCGTATTTAGTCTCAGACCAAAAAGCCCTGCCACTCAATTGAGCTAATTAGCTTGGAGACAGGAGTAGACTGGCTGTTTTCCTTCTAGTTTGGAATTAGCATGACACTCCTTCCGCGCCCCTGCCCCAGTTCTATGAGAAACATCTTATAAGATGGGCATATCTACAGATATTTTCAGTTTCCATGTTAATTCATAATAATAAATTCTATATTTCCCAGTGAAAAAAAATAGTGTGAAGAAAGGTGTGAAAATAAGCTTCTCTATAGAGCTCTAAGATTTCCTTCCCATTCTCTCTTACAGAGAAAAGATTACACAACTTACAGGGACAGAACTTTGGTCTTCAAATTGTAAGAACATTAGTAAATTAGCAAGAAACAGTCTCATTTTTGGGGAAGAGACTGTGTTACTGATCATAATCCAGCGTCCATTCCTCCACTTTTCTGCCACTTACTTAATGTAGGGGTGGAGAACAATTTCCTCACTAAGGACAGCTAAGTATTTACAATTATTAACTTTTGAGGACCACAAATTAAAATACACTCTAACATTATTAGAATAATGTGAAAGATAAATGATGACTCATCTTTACCGTACTCATCCTGTGTTCGTGCTTTCCTTCCCTCTACTCACAGATGTTATCAGCTCACAGTATGCATGCACATAACACAGAGAGCTGTCTTTGTGCTCACCTGCAAGTCATTTTGAAATTACAGGCCTCATCTGACCATAAACCATACAAATTAAGTTCCAGGCCACATCTGGCCCACAGGCTGTAGTTTCATCTACTCAGCTGTAGGGTTTTTCTGCTGCTTGGGGCAGCAGTAAAGGACAACAATTTAGAGGCAATTAACCCCTGGGTGGATCACGGAGCACTAATCCACCCTATACTACCCTTTTTAAAAAGTTAGGTCATTCCACATGATTTCAGAAAATCTTACATGAGGGCACAATATCCAAAATAGACAAAAAGATGTTGATGTCAGAATGTTCTGACTTTATTAGCGGAACAAAGAGGAGTATTTAAATCACAGCCCTAAAGCTAGGGGAAACTTGTTTCACTCCAAGAACAGCTAGATGCACAGAATTAGAAATAAGCGTCACACAGAAGTTGTGTTTGTGTTGCATATGACAAAGTACTAAGTAAACCTAGGAGAGAGATGTTGGGCAGAGAAATCTGGCAGCAGTTAATTGCTATTCCTCTTTTTGTTTTGCCATTTAAACATAAAAAGGGTAGTTAAAATAAATATGCTGTCAAAATGGATTGAGTATCAAGTTATTCCCCATTACAGGAGCAATATTATACTTACTGAGGCAGCAATGAATCTCTAATGAGAGACAGAAGCTTGCTGTTTGAGTCTAGGCTCTCCCCTTTCTCCTCAGCCATGACCTCGTGGCTTAAAAGCAGTGATGTGGTTTCTGAGAGCAACCGCAAGCTGAAGAGTCTCCATTCCACTTGAAAATAAAGGTGCCAAGAATGTGACCACACTCAAGTCTAATCAAAACAAAATGTGGAATTCATGGAAACTGTAGTTGATGTGGCCATATACTTACCATTCTGACTGTGGACCAAAGAAACTAGTGGTGGAAGGATACAGTCTTCAACCTAAAACAGAGAATTAGAAAGATCTGGCTTAGATAATTCACAGAGGAAAAAAACAGAACAGAGATACACTATCATCTATATTTATTCCACTGCTAGAGCCCTTAATCAAAGAGATGAATAATCATGGAAATTCATCTGTAATCACACTTACAAAGCCACCAAGTTCACTTTTCTCTGGTAAGCTGTCATAAAATTACAGACAGTAATGTACTTTTATATAGAAAACAACAGTAACTTTGGTATAATTCATTGAGAGTGAATTTTAATTTAAAATACAGAATTCAGTGTGGGTGTAAGATATTAAGAAAAGAGAGTATTAGAATACCTATTAATCCTGATGCTTTAATCCATAAACTAATCATTGAATAGCGTTCAGAAGAAATGTCCTTCTAAAACAAACCTAGCATAGAACTAAATTACATCAGGAAAGATGTACTACCTCTAATGAAATATCCTTAAGCTTAGTAGAGAGTCTTGACAAAATTTTAACTTCTTCCATTCTGGTAGTACACAGTATTCCATTAAAATTTAAATCTACAGACAAGATTTGAAATATGAAAAAAAATAATAATCCAGTCAACTCTTTATTGCCCATGAGTGTATTGTTACAGATTAATCATCTGTCACAGGACTAGTCAGCTTAGTTCCATCTGAAATTAACTTACAGCAAACTGGCTATAACTCCATTTTATGTATCTGATATTACAAAAATAGTGTATTATTAGTATTCTCTGTATTATTAGTATTGTCTATAAGAGAATTAATTGCTAAGTCATTTGTAAAATATAATTTATTCAGATGGGCATGCTTTGTTTTTGGGGAGAGGACGGATGGACAGCCCTGCAATTTTTAAGTATGCATCACGGATACACAGCTTGTCCTTGGATTTATTTATACAAACAAAATTACTGTGTAGATTCTCACTACATCGTGGACAGTATTTGGTGTAACAAGACTGCATTATAATCCCCTATGTGTTTTATTTCAGTGTTTAATACTAGAAGATAGAATTTCTCTAGATTTATGCAGCTACTAGTAAGAAACATCTATAGAAGACGAAAGTATATATGAAAAGGGGTCACTAAATGAAGTTAGCCTCTAGTCAGCAATAACTACAGTTAGCAACTGTTTCATTGTTAGTTGGTGGTCTCTTTTAAATGAATCTCTGACATTAAGGGATTCATTTAGTCTAGCTTTTTTCACTTCTGAAAAAACTACCAAAAGATGCCTTTGTTACATAATTTCAATAGAAGCGGTAAAGGACACTGCTTGAGATATGGAAGTCAGACTACTCTTGCAAATACAAATAGCCTTTACGCCTATATAGATAATGCTATATATCATAGATGTAGCAACTTTTGTAACACTTCATAATTTTGAAATATTTCATGGTCTTTTCAGTTAATATGCACTAAAATAAATAATAAAACTACATTGTACTCCAACAACTCCAACTCCATTAATGCAGGTTTCTAAACTGTTCTACAAATGGTAATTTATCAGTTGCAACATACCTGTGAGGTAGGATTAAAAAAAAATATGTCTGTACTTAAGGTCTTTCAGTCAAAAAACCCAGTTCAAACTACTGCAATGCTTCTCAAATGAAGAGGCACATTTAAGTGGTAAATTAAAGGTGTGAGATAGAAAAGAGGCAAAAAAGCAGCTCTTAATTGTCTGAAGCAATGCAGGAACTCAGAATATTATGAATCACTCAGCAGCAGCAACATTGACTCAGACTGATGCCGATTAAGATGGCAGTCTACAGCAGTATGATGCAACTTCAATTTCTAAAACTTCATCTCTTCTTTCACTTTCATCTAGTATTAACAGCAGTCTTTCCACATTAGCGAATGTGGTTAAGCCAGTCATAAGTCTTTTCTAAGATAAATATATTTTAAACTGTCATTGTAAAGAAGATTCTTTAGGTCTTAAATAATTGCAGTAGCTTTTTCTGACCTTTTTCTAACACGAGCCTCAATTTTGGCAAACAAACTGTTTAGAATGGAATTCTTCACAGCAGGTGTTTGCCTCATGTCAGTTCCGTGTCATGGGGAGATCAACTAAATCAAGCACTAATCCTATGCAGAATTATTTTGTGATGCACGAGCGTATCAGAATGCACATACTGAAGGGAGAAGCGAGTATTAAGTTGTACATGAACCTTACATCAGATACTTCCTAACTCTGCAACCCTCATCTTCTCTCCATGCCATTTGACTCACTGGTTTTTTACTAACATGTACACAAATTTGTAAACAAGATATGAACTAAGCAAGTAATTATTAAGGTGAAATAAGCTGAAGTGTAATAGTACATAAAATATTTTTAATGAATTCACCAGTGAATTGCACAAGTTTCTGTAAGTTATGTATACAGAAGCATGGTATTAGTATTTTGGCATTTCCTAGAGGGATTGAAACAAATAGAAGAATACTCAAACAAGAATTTGCTTTTTCTTCTTTTCAATGACTGCCAACATCTACGTGGAATCAAATCTCCATATATGCATGAAGGTAGTAAGATATTTTTCTTGTTTCAGTCTTCATCAACTAAGATTGCTTACAAAAAAAAGTGGGAAATATTCTTCTTTAAGCCTAAAAAGCTTAAATATGATCATAGCTATATCTGGGTTTCTACCACCTTCTAAGTAGCCTGATAACCAGTTCATGTTAAATCCCTAACTGCACAAAGCCACCATTGTATAATTCTGTAATGATGGCATTCAAAGGCTATGCTGCAACATCTATACTGTTATCAGTGCCCAAAATAGCAATTAAATACTAGAAACTTCCATACACACTACATTCACATCTCCCAGCTATAATACATATGTACAGCACCAAAAAAAAGAAAAACCTGGTAATCCTGTTTCTGACAATTGGAAAGGAGTAGAAAAAGAGTAGGAGAAATAGACCAAGCATAAAGAACAACTCTAGTTTCTAGAAAAGTAACTCTTTGAGTTAAGAAACTTCCTAAACTGATGCTGTATCTGTATTTTTGCATTTAATAATGCTTACTAGCCTTTTCTCCTGTATATTCGTCCAATCCTATCTTAAATGTGTTTATATTTCTAGCATGTGCAATACCTATGGCACTGAATTCCACACTTCAATTATGCCTTATGAAAAGGCACTTCCTTGTTTATTTTAAGGCAGCTAACTTGATACCCACTTATTCTTATTTTATGAAAACCATGAATAATTATTTCCAATTCATTTTTCCCATGCCATTCGTAATTTTATACTCTCAAGCTTTTTGTTTCCAAGCTGAAGTTCTTATCTACTCAGTCCCTCGACGCATCATTGAGGTGTACTTTTTCTTGTTAAACTTCATTCCCTTCGAGAGTGAATGACCTCAGTGATACTTAAGGGGTGGGTGCCAGGAGGATGGGGCCAGTCTTTTTTCAGTGGTGCCCAGTGACAAGACAAGAGGTAACGAGCACAAACTTGGTCACAGGAAGTTCCACCTAAACATGAGGAGGAACGTCTTTACTTTGACGGTGGCAGAGCACTGGAACAGGCTGCCCAGAGAGGTTGTGGAGTCTCCTTCTCTGGAGATACTCAAAACTCGTCTGGATGCATTCCTGTGCAGTCTGCTCTAGGTGAACCTGCTCTGGCGGGGGGGTTGGACTAGATGATCTCCAGAGGTCCCTTCCAACCCCTATCATTCTGTGATTCATTTTGTAACTGCATTCAGTATTCAAGGCTTGAGGGCACCATGGACTTACCATGGCATAGTGATGTTTTCTGCTTTTTTGTCTGATCTTTTATGAGTCATTTCTAATAATCTAGTTGTCTTTCTGATTACTGCTGAGCATAAAGCTCGCATTTTCATAGAAAAATTATGCTAAAAGATCTCCAGAACAGTTACAAGTAATTTAGAGCCTGACACTCCATATGCATAGTTAGAATTATTTTCCCCATGTGTGTCGCTCAACATTTCTCAGTATTGAATTGCATGTGATTTTATTGTCCTTTCACTCAATATCTTGAAATCTTCTGCAACTCTCCTGTCAGTTTTAATTTTCACTGCTGTGAATAATTCAGTGTCATCAGTCAGTTCTGTCACCTCCCTGTTCATTCCCTTTTCTGGATTAGTTATAAATAGCACGTGTTGCAACACAGAACTTTATAAGGCACCTTTCCTAATATACCTATATTTTTAAAACTAATCTCTATTCTATACTGAAGTAAATTTTAACTAGTTAGAAGTTGACCTGTCAGAGGGTAAGCGGGAAGGCCCACTGATGGATTTGAAGAGTCTTTGGTGCATGACTTTGTCAAAAACATTTTGCAAATCCAAGTATATTATCCAAAACCAGAACATCTGTCTCCATAACATTTCCTTGCAGAAATCAGTGAAACTCTGCTAATGAGGTATGAGCACCCAGCAAAAGCTGTACTCGCTTTTCTACAGTACTTAATTACTTACAAAAATCAGGTATTTTGAAAATAAGCACAATTTTTATAGAAATTCTTCTGCAAAGTCTGTTTGTTACTTTAACCCTCAAAAGAGAAAGAGAGACAAGCCACCATTTCAGGGTAGTTAAGTATTCACCAGCTACCAGGAGGGACTTGAAAGAGAAAACTGTAATTTCAGTCCTTCTCTACTTGTCTCCACTGTTCAGGAGATGTCAGAGACAAGACCTGCACACCAAATATGTGCCTGCTCTGTTACAAACAAACACTGTCTCAGCTTTACTTACCCTCACCAAGCAAAGTCCAAGCTCCACAAGTACCCACTAAAAAGCAGTTATAACACTGCAAGGGCTCACAGGGGAAGGATCCAACACACTAAATCCCTATTTAGCAGGAGGTACCCCCTAAAAACAATGACTGAGAACTAAACTTCCGTTCACTTGTGCTAGTCAGCAAAGATGAATCCAGCTATTCAACATATACATGCAACCATCATGTATTAATGAACTAGCATATAACCAAACTTAACCGTTTTCCCCTACACCTTAGGCTATGTTTATATGGATAGCTTAACCTTCTTCTCAAGGCCACAGAACTTACCTTAATATGGTTAACATTACTGACCTAAAAAAAAAATCTCTTTCTTGATTAAAACTGAGTTTCAGAGCTCTTCAAATCAGTGATTAAGGCCAAAGTCTTGACATTTGGTGTTACACTGGGCAGACAGAAAAAGTAAGCAGGCTTAAAGACTGGTCCAGTAGCATTTGTAAACCATGCTGTTCTCAAGTGAAAAATCAGACCCAGGAATTACATTTACATAAAGAAACTACACAATCCATTCCATGCAGCTAGCATATCCAGACTCACAAGTGGCTAAGTCCATTACTTTACTTCCAGAGATTTTTCTAGAGGTATCTGGTTCTTTTCAGCGTGCGTATGTTTAACCTACGACTACTGACAAATAACTTCTCCTTCTCCTTATCCACTAGTCAAAGCAGAACATACCAAAGTGAAGACCATCAGCTCCCAAACCCTTTTTTCCCAGTCACATGTAAGATCAACAACATCCAACATTACCTTGACATTTATTCTCATTAAAATTCCACATACAAAGTTATGTCGGTAGTGACCATGGAATTAAGATCACGCTGCCTTCAAACTTAAAGCATTTGCTGGAGGCACAGCATGCTCCTCAATGTTTTAATATTGCCAGTAATCTTTCAGAATGTAATAGAAAAAAATAATCTAATCCATGTTAGAATGAATTGAGGAGAAGGATGACATTTCTGTAATTTTTTTTGAAAAGTCTTCAGAATTTCAGAATCTTCATTGAAGATTATTTTTTCTTACTTCTGGGAAGAGACAACACTGATTGACTGACTCTATATGTCAATTAGTACAGAACTGGATTCACAGAAAAGTGTCCTGTCATGTGGATTAGCTTAATGGACAGAAAGCCACATGGGGTGTGGCTTGAAAAGCCCTACTTGAAAAGGGAAAGTGATTGAAGAAATGCTGTACAATATGTTCATATAGTTATACCCTACACTGACAAAATTAAGGCATCAGTGGTTAGATCAGAATAGCCTGTGGATGAAGAACACCACTGATGCTGAATCAAGAAAAGACTAAGATGAGCAGAAAAAAGCACTTGCAGAAGTTTCTAACCCTTGTGTTGTCATCTTTGGTGAAAATAACAACTCTTCAATTGTCAGCCAGTAGATTTCCATGTCACACTGCTTTTCCCTTGACTTCCCACATCAAGCAACTCATCATGTTCAGGGTGCTTTTATTTTAGTCTGGTTTTTTAAAAATAAGTTTTAAAACCTTGAGGGGGAGAATCACTGCTGACAACTTTTGCCTCAACCAGAGAACTTTCATGCTTTGGGTAGAAGATCATCCGTGCAGTATACAGATCATTTTTGGGAGCTAGTTAGAGTATAGAAAGGACTCCCACAGGAACTGCCTGCCATCATGAACCTCATCACTGCTCAAAGTGCTCTGAATTAGCATACATCCTTTTTTCAGGCAAATAAATATACTTAACAGAGAAAAGAAAAATGCAAATGATACAGTCAACACAGAATTCTTCCAGTTAATTACATCTCAACCTTTACCAAACTTTTAAAGTAAATATTGTTGTAACACTTATTATCTGAATTTAATAAATATTTTTCCATTTTAGCTACATGGAGGAAACTGGCAGTTGGACTTGTGTCAGTTTAAGAAACCAGGGTTTATATTCCACTCCAGTCTTTACAGACTCCTCTTGATGGCCTTCATCATCATATTTGCATACCTGGAAATCTACAGTTTTGTCAACACTTGCTGAGTCACACTTACTGTTAGTCTTTACTTTGTATCTTGTAAAAATGCACACAACTGCATGCAAAATGAAATTACTGCTCACTACTGGCTTTCATTTGAGCACTTTAAATTAATTTCCCTTGACTTCGTCACACTTAGCAATATATAATACAGTTAGACCCCACAGAAATTAATCTCCTCAATAACTGACTTCAGGTTGATAGTAATCAGAAATTCTATCACAAAAAATCAATTTCTTCAATTTTCTTTGTTCAAGATACAAATACAAAGGCAAATCAAACATGAACTAAAACCCAGAACAAGCAATTCTTTTCTTCTCAAAGTGGAAAAGAACCTGAAATGTTGCTCTTAAATTCCTATTAACTTACACAATTTCCATTGCAGCTAAACTAAAACCAGAACTGAACTGAAAAACTTAACTGGTTGTGCTTGCTTAATGTAACCTCACTTTTTCTTAAATTCATTAAACTTCATTAGAAACATATTTAATTTCTCATTAGAAACTTCAAAGCAATGTCACCTTTGTAGTGGAAAAAATGCATCCTCTCAAGAAGGTTTTGGCCTTCCCCTACCCCCTCCATAAAATGTTGTTGTAACCAACTTTGTCTAAACGAGTAATCCAGGCTTCAGAGATCAGCCTAGGATACACATTTCTCTCCGGTAAAAGAGTTTCCTATTAACCCCTGTTATATTTAAATATTGATTTGGAAACTCGAACATGTCTTGCTTCAACTTTTTAAAAAAGCACCAAGTTCCGCTGGGTGTTGGCATTTATATTCATAGATTCTAGTCATGCTCAGCGAGCAGCAATTAGAAGATATCCCTCGAGTAACAGCAATTCTAAAAATATTCTGTATGCATCATAGAAGATGAAGTACCACTCTCCACTAAAGTAATGTATGCTGTACATTCAAGTATAATTAGCACACTAGACTTCGTAAATAGTATTAAACTAATTACTGTTTGCACCACTAGTGGCAGATGTGGTTAGAGATTATTAATTACAGTGGACAATTTCTTGAATTTAATATACCAAATACAAGGCAATTTCTCCATTTTATTTTGTGTCTGAACGGCTATTTGCTGAGTGTCAGGAGGGCTCTTACTTAGGAAAATGAGCAAGTGAAGTAATAGATTCTATTTAAAAAAAAAAAAAAGCTGTTCATTGACAAGGATGTAATTATTTTTAGTTAATAAATTTCAATATACACCTAAATTAGGGAAACCGAAGTGCTATGTGTCATAAATTTATAATCACTGGACAGGCAGGAAGTTTTTTCCTCTAACTACATAAGGTTAACTGATGTGTTCAGGTGGATTTTAAATATACACCTAAAACTCTCAAAATATGTGATGAAATAAACCATTCCCCAGAAATTTAGATACTTAAATAAAACTCACCTACTGGTAGCCAGGACTTAATTAACAGAGAGTGGGATAGTCATTCCCTGGCTTCAATATAACCTTCTGCTGAATGTGGGGATAGGAGCAGGAGAAGAAGGGTTGTAAAGAGGAGCTGTCTCCTTAGTACTATTTTTTCAGAGAAAAAACCCCAGACCATTAAAGTTTAAACAGCTAGGGGAATTTTATTTAATGGGCTGATACAAGGCATTGCAATGTCAGTAAACGTTGATAGACCTTCATAAAAAAATGGTACATATTTCTGTCAATATAAGACACACTGATAACCCATACAAGTAAAACGACTATTTTTAAAAATTTAGGTGATTCTAGAATGATACAGTTGTAATACAGTGACTTGCAGGCTGACAGGCATGTAAGGAGATACCAATAGGTATTCATACCTCACCTACATTTACTTTTCTCTTCTGGAACATCCTTTGCCATATTAAAGTAAATTGAACTGTTTACTTCTGTACTATTTCCCCTCTGACTATTAATTGGTTAGATTGTTGTGCATAAGGACTATTTTCTTGAATACCATTCTTTTGTGAGCATTAATGAAAATAAATATTAAACTTATTTAAATTCCTATTTATATTTTTTATTAATTTTAATACTTTCACTTATTAAGCATTTATAATCTAAATACTCAACTAACACACACACCAAATAGGATCCAGCTTCTAAAAACACTTAATTTCTAAGATCATCCATTCTTATCTAGCACAATCCCCAAGATCACTCATTCTTATGAATTTATCAATTTGCTAATGCCTTTCTTGATTTAAGTGCTATATTGAGTGGGCCCTTAACCTAATTCCAATACAAACACATAAATTTCTGTTTGAATTAAATGGTCACCCCAGTAAGTACAGTGGGTTACACTTCTGGTAGGAATTCAGGCACAAAAATGGACTGGTACAGGTTACAATGATTCGTCAATCACTGATTCAAGCATTCCAACCTACTGATTTGCCGACAACTATTTCACAATGTAACTGTTCTGGCTTCAGCTAGCTTAGCTCACTGTAGATCATTTAACAAAAAAACTTAAACAAATCTTTAGTGATGTAAGAAGCTTACAGCATGTGGGTTTAGTAATTGTAATGCAATTTTTAGTAAGCAATCTGTTATACTTAAACAAAAAAACACACCATAACTGCTATAAACCGTTACTCTTGATGATGTTCTCATCAGGAAGAGTACTGATGGAATGGGATCCTCAACCCACCAGAGGTGGTCTTTCCAAGCTATGTTAAAAGCATATTGACAAATGAAGTGGTGAAATTTTCACTAATATATAGCAACATACTTGCTTTGAGGCTGAAGAAAGACTTACAAAATCAAGTGTTACATTTACATGAAAATCATTTTAAGAACTGCTATTTCTACACTTTAAGCCCTTCTCATTCTCCCTCTAACATCTCAACTAAATATAGTAAACTGAGTCTGAATGCCTTGCTGCTTCTTTGAAAATTAAATCTCTCTATAAAAAACAAGGATTTTTTTCCTGTCAAATAGAACCACAGTACATTTTAAGCCACAATTTGAACAGTTCCTAATTCTTCAAAACATTTTATTATCAATGCAGTTAGGTCAATTAGCCTGCAACTATTTAATTTGCTGTCAGACTTACGGTCAAGCGATGTATTGTCAACAAGACAGGATGCTGTGTTACTGCTTCAAAGGTTGATAAAGTAGTCTTTATCAATTCTTCTGATGCAGCTTGCCCTATCAGTAAAAATCATTGTATGTCTTTATAAATTGCAACAGTTTTAATACCTGCTTATAAA
This sequence comes from Gavia stellata, assembly GCF_030936135.1. Classification (NCBI taxonomy): domain Eukaryota; kingdom Metazoa; phylum Chordata; class Aves; order Gaviiformes; family Gaviidae; genus Gavia; species Gavia stellata. Next base: position 49,592,602 of record NC_082599.1, read on the forward strand.
AGTAAAGCAATATCATAGGTTACCTTACCTATTGCTCCATCCAAGTTTGTTTCTCCTGAAACTATTGATTTGATAAAACTCTACAGAAAAAGAGGCATTTATGTTAAAACACTTTAGAAACAAAACTTAAGAACCATAATCACTGAATAATTACAACATGAAATTCTTTAAAGGACTATGTAAACACAAAATGTTAATGCATCTACATTAGGAAACTCTGTCATAATAATTAAGATATGAAAGACTGAAAGCATTCATGATCTAGCTGCTATAACATAATTTTGCAAGTCTGTAATGCTGCTGGACACTTAAATGTAGAGTACAGTAAGGACTATTACTCTGACTAATAGCAGGAATGATAACATTTCCAGCTAAACAGACAGTAATTAAATGCCTTTATTGTTAACAGAAACCTGTAATTTCTAAGACGACTTTGAACTACCTTGGACATGGCTATGTCAAAATAACTCACTAGAAAGACCAAAGACCCTCCAGAAAACACAATTTTCTGTTATTTGTACCATCTTTTTGATCTCCATAAACATACACACACTACGGATACACACAGGAGAAGATACAAAAATGCATAACCTTCTATAAAAAATCATCTAAATTAGTCATCATTTTGAGGAACAGGGACAATGAAATATTTATAATCTGAGTTAAGTAAATATTGTACAAGTAGACCCATTATTCTTTTGCCTTTTAATCCTGATTTCACTCTTTTGCTTTCACTTCTATGCATAGCTGTTTACTTCATAGGGGACACAAAAGACATGTTATTAACATTTGCTGAAGATGGAAAAATTCTCAGCAGAATTTATTTTATGCTCTTTTTTACTAATGCAGTATTTAATACACAGTGATTTACCATGGACAAACACCTTTCTTATTTTCAGTTTGCACACCTATCTATTTATTTATATGATGTAAGGCATTAAGAAAATGACACTTGTTTTGTATTTCACTATAAATTAAAATTTTTTTACTATATATTAAATTGGCAGAAGTGTCTACATGTGTTATCTTTTTCTCAGTATGTAAGAAACATCTGAAGGATACTTCTCTAATTAAAAATACAGTTAGAAACTAATTATGTATTTCATAATTTAAAAACTTATCTCAGAGGCAGTCATAAAAAACAACTGCTTCTATAAAAAACACAGTTATTTTATTTTCCTGATCATTTGAAGAAAATTACTAGTTATTATCTAATTACCATGTGTTGGAAGAGAGTATTATTTTGTTTGCTCATTTAAGACAGTTTCACACCTAACCATAGTCTTAAGACCAATTTGGAAAAGTCAATATAGATGGTGCAAAAATTGTTCTGGCTACTAATGTTTATTTCCTTAATTTTATATCAGAAACACAAAAAGATGATGTAGTTATACAAAAAACCAACTACCTGGGGTTTTCTAAGCAACAGAAAGGAACAGTGTGTGTATTCCGCTACAGGTGAGTCTATGCCCTGTGCACTCCGCTAGAAGCCTACTATTAGCTGTGCTTTTGGGGCAGAGCATGTCCTCCATGTATTTCTGTTCACAGCCAAAACCATGAAAGGACTGTCCTGACTCCCTCTCAATTTCTTTGCACACAGTACTGAAAATTACAGTGATGATGGAAATAACTTCAAAGCAGCAAGAAAAAACAAATTCTCAAGGAACAACACTTACAGGAAAATAACTATTCCTTTCCTTCCAGATACCAAGCACACATCTTTCTACTCCTAATAATTTCTTATTGTTAACAGTAAGATTTTTTTAATAAATCAGAAAAAAAAAAGAAAAAAAACCCCAAAACCTGAAAGACTGACTTGCTAAAGTCTTAGAGGCCTCAATTATAGCACAGTACTTTGACAAAGTACAAGCTGATGATCGAATGTCCCTTTATAGTTGTCAGTGGGAACGTTGCTAAACACAAAATTCCAGAGTAGACTGTTGCTTGGTATAATGGACAGTTACTCTTCCAGAAGTAATTACATTAGTCATACCACAACACAGTTCTATAAAACAGATTCAAATTTGATATTAATTTTTCAGACATACTACCTCCCCTCCCTTTTTTATGAATAAATTGAAATAGTATATGTAAGTTCCTGAACTGCCTTGTTCGATGCAGACAGAAGGACAAGATGCAGGAAATACTCAGTAAAGAAATCTCCTCCCTGATCTGAGAGGAGAGCTGTGCTAGTATAACTAGCCCGAATTCCTCAGTCAGTAGTTCAAGCAAGCTGGGGTAACATAAAAGAAAACTTACATTGTACCTGGTCTGCTGTACCTATATTGTTGACAGAAGAATTTCACCTTCTAGAAGGTTGATCCAAAACCATTAATAAATCTACTGCCTAGTCACAAATTGTTCACAGAGATAAAAGGCTTTGTAATTCAACATCTACAGTTTTAAAATTTTTATGTTTGTTCTAATGCTAATTTTTATATAAATATTTTAGTAGAGATAAATTAAACCCACATTTTCTTGTAATCAAGAGTCAAAGCAGAAAGAGAAGGGAATCTGAATGGTAAACTTCAATCTAGCTGTTTGTGGTGAAGCACTTCTTCATGCTATTGTGGAAGTAAATACCTAGCTGTCATTTATGAACCCACGTACTTAAAAGTATTTGCTTAACTCCAATACACAACTTTAGCAGAAACAACTGTTTTCATATGATGGAATTACATTATAACAGTACTACTTCTTTTTTGCTATACTATCCTATGGCACAGTTAAACAGTTCATTTTCTATTGCTAATGTCATAAATAGGTAGTAGATGTTAATATAAGACAAATATCTTAGCTCTCTAACTTACAATACTCAGCTTTTCATCAACTAAATAGAGTGTAAAAGTACTGGCAAGAAGAAAAAGGTGACAAAAGGAAAGAATACCTTAAATATAGATTAGATTATAATTTATCTTTCATTTCTACTCATGAAACACTAGCTTAAAATTCCAGAAAGAATATTCTGTGTAATTTAGAGCTAAACTTTTCTACTCTAAAACAAAGCATACAGGAAATTCTCAGTTTATCAGACATGTGCAGAGTTTCTCTATACTTGAACATAGGACAGCATATTTTCCCTTTGTATGCATATGTATATTTTGTAAACAAGATTTAACTCAGATGGTTATACTCACAAGTAAGGTCCCATAGTTGAAAAGAAACTCTTCTGTGACTATCTGGGGACGAAATACCTATTTGAATTTAGCAAAAATTGGAAAAATTACATTAAATGCATATCTTACAACCAGAAAAAGTAAAACATATTTCACAGCCATGTTAAAAAAAAAGATTATAAAATATGTATTTGCTTCTATCATTAGAGTTGTCTTACAACGTGCAAAAATAAGACTTACATCTTTAATGCTGTTATATAGCTGGAATACTCATCAGCATATCTACACATTAATAAAAGTTCTATTTTATCCATTCTGATCATGACCAGCAGAATTTAGATTCTGGGAAACTGCAAGAGTTTGTCTTTTGTTTAACAATTTTTGGAAAAAATAATCTACCTGAGATGTCACAAGATGAAGCACTACAGGCATCATAGGAAGGCACATCTTCAGCTGTCTGGCCTGAACCGTTGATGGGTGTTTACGTCCAGAGACATTAGTTAAGGCAGCGAGAATGTCACCTACAGAAAACAACATTTCAGACCAGTCTAACATCATTGCTTTACTAAACAACAGCAAATGACATATAAAACACCTCTGTTCCAGTATCCTCTGTTCAATCCCATCTTCCCGTTCCTGCGGAAAGTAGTGTTCATGTGACTGCATGACAAATCAGGCTGATCCAGCACTTTTCTTTCCTAGCTCAGTGTTCAGTCAGGCCAATTTCTGCTCTTGCTACAAGAACAGGTGCACAAATGCGACCTCTGGCAAAACAGTGAGGATAGAAATATAAGGCAGGTGTAGAAGCAAAGATGAAATTACCCCTCTTGGCATGGTGGACTTATCCTGGCTTTAGGTGGCTACATATGCATGGAATTATATTCTTGAAATTCTGTGGATGCAATGCTATTTCCAGTAAAATAAAAAGCAAAATTCTCATGACTTCCAGCTGACCAAGAGCTGAATTCACCATGATTAGTAGGTGACATAATGCTCAAGCAGTATGTTTTCCTGCAGCATAGTGCCACTGGAAGAAAGAAACAAACCTCCTCCCTTCCATCCCTTCCAAAAGATCCCTCCACCAGCCGTGAACACACACGTTCTCATACACAAGTTTAACAACGACGCAAGTGACCTAAAGCAACAGGAATTCTCACATTCTCATAAAAGTGGTAGCAGCAGGTCAACGAGAGAACTTAGTTGCTTCCATAACAAACAGACACAATAATGAGGGAACAAAATTTTAATTGCAATAGTGAAAATTATACTTCAGAGTTCAGAAGAGACATATAAAAATCAAGGAACATTATGCTAAATTTGTGTTACATTAACTATTGTCTCAGAAAAGCAAGACGCCTTCTGCACTGGATAAAGAACAGAAGCAGCAGGAGAAAAGTCACAGCTTATATGCAAAGAAGGAAAATTCTGTTCCTATAGCCTGAAAATATTAAAAGCCAAACTCCGTCTTGAAGGAACACTTTTTTTTTTTCCCCCCTAATGAGAGAGGTGCATAAAACTGTAAAAGGGAAATCACATGGACATTAAACAAATAAAGGACAAGATTCGGTATTTTATACAATTTTCATGCCAGAAAAGGCCCCTCCTTTCAGAGCAAGTTACAGAGTTTATGCATGTTGAATAATACCAATGCTTTTCTTCTCCTCCCATAGAGTTCAATTTTCAATATAAGCAGAAATGACAGAGCCTGGCACTAAAGTACGTTGTAAAAATACCTTAAAGATTTTACTTGTTCTATAATATATTGCTCAAGATAAAGAAAGTGTTGCGTGAAAATCTCCAGACACACAAACCAAAATACTGGTTTTTCATCAACACATTCTTGTTTTGAATTACTCACAATACTGTAATTCAACAAGACCTCTCTGTGGTTAGCAACAAATAATTTACTGAACAATCTACTCTCTTTCTATGTTTTAAGGCCCATATAATGATCACATTTGCCAAATTTGCAGTTGATAAATAGATAGATACGGTTACTTTAACTTTTAGCATGATCTAAGGAATTTATATCTACTTCCTAGAAACAGGTTAAATATTATAAATGCAGAAATAAAATTACTTTCTTACCTACAAGAACTGAAAACTTTTAAAATTATCCACATGATTAACAATTTATTTCATTTGTTTAAATGCATCTTTAAGGCAAATTTCTACAGCTTGTTAATCTATTTGGTTTATAGCTCCATCTGGTGGAAGATGATGGGATCAGTAAGGAGCTTATATAAATCCATATTTAAAAAGCCAGCTAGGATTAATTCTAAATCAACAGTTAAACTGCTTTTAACAGTTCCACTTTGAAAATCTGGTTATTTTTCCTTGGGAGCCCATAGCTTTTACCTCCTGAAGCAGAACATGTTCCTTTGTCATACAGCAATAAAAAGCCTTCTGACAAATGTGGACAAATATGGACAGATAGTTTTATCTTAATAAAAACAATCAACACACAAATCTAGCTTGGAAAGAAAAACAAAGTGTAAAAATTTGCTTGATATATCAGTTGTCAACAATGCATTGTAATTGTACATCTGTAGTAAAAAAACCCAGCAGAATACATGTTAAAACAACTGATGTACTATGTATTGTAATGATAGTAACTACATATTTGATGTACAGTATTTTCAGGTTCTGAGGAAATATCAGGGCCTACTATATTAGATACTTATAGTACATACAGACAGTAGGAAGTGAATTTCTGCCTCAAAAATTAAAAGCCTTAGACTTCCAAATCCTGAAATACAGCCAATATGCAAACCTGATATTTATTTGGAAAAAAGGGATCAAGTATTTGCAGCAAGGCAAAAATTTGCATTGTCATAGGAAGTAAAGTTTCTTTTAAAATAGCAGTGTGACATTTAGGTCTACTGACCTTTGCAGTGCTACCATTTCATTTTCAATATTCAAGCAATAATGTAGAGAAGACGAAAAATATATGAGGTATCATCTCATCAGAAAATAAGTTTATGAAAAAAATGTTTTATCATTTAATGACAAAGCATACACAATCAGGGTTGGTTTTGCTCCCTGTCTTTTCTTCAATACTCACAGCATTTCCTCCCTTGTCTTCCTATTTAGCTCTCTTACTTTATTCTGTGGGAGATCTCACCCACCAAAAGTTTTAATAAGAATTTTAATGATGATTCAAGACTGACCACACCAATCTCTTATTTTCTCCTTCCTTTCTTCTTGTCTCCTTCTTCCTCCCTTTTCCCTCTTTCCTTCCCTCCCCCTCCCTTTCTCCATCCCTTCTTCCCCTCCACCCTTTCTTCCACTCAGTTCCTTCCTTCCTCCTCCTTTTCCCTCCTCTTTCCTTCCTTTTCTTCTCACCCTCCTTTCTTCCCTTCCTCTCTCCCTCCTCCTCCCACTTCCCTTGCTCCCTAACTTCCTTCCCTTCTTTCCTTTCTTCTTTCACTCATTCCTAATTAACATTTTCAAATAAAAACCTCATCTTTCCTCATATAACATATGGCACAGCTTTTTCCAGGAAAGACAATCCCACCATTCTTACTCACCTAGGGTAATTTCTGTGACATTTCTTTTATTCAGTATCAACCCTATGTTCAAATCTCACCAACAGATCCTCCTTAATTTTTCAATTTTTATCTATTACTTTTATGCAAATGGACAAAATTTTCATCCTGTTTCATCATCTTCTTGACTGACTCCCTAGACTCTCAAACTAATTTCTTTCTACTCCAGTTTCTTCTCTGGTTGCTCCGTGAGTCTAAATCATGCCCTGCATGATTCAAAGTAGTTTTTTATCATTCCAAAGGGTCAAATACTAGTGAAATTCCAGCAGACATTCACAAAACTGTCCAAATGCATATCCTTGGCACAAAAGCTACTTTGCTGAAACTTCAAGTCCTTATTTCTAAGTATGAGGGATGGGCTGAAGTAGCACTCACGTTCTCCCAGAGAAAGTCTTTCCATCTTTTCTTATGCATGAGCAAATCTGTTTCAGACATCTAGAACAACTGAAGTATCTAGGCTGAAATTTTCCAGAAAAATTGCCTGAAGCAAATGCTTAACATGTAAGTTTCAGTGTAAGCGATTAACATGTACTCACAGATATACCCTGTTGCATCTCTCCTAGCTCTGTGCTTTATGAGGCAAATTTGCTCTTAGGTTTTTCAATATTTGGAATATCTTTAGAACATTGATAAAACTTCTTGTATATTTGGGCTTCATTCCTGACTAAACTAATGGGGCTTACCATTCAAACAAATACAAAACAAAACATTAATACAGGAAATCATACATTCCGATACAAAATATCTGATTATGACATAACTAAAATACTTCATGAAGCTGATATCATGCCAACTTTACATAATCAGACAATACAGTCTTTCCACCTGTATATGTAAGGAGATATTTGTTTCTAAAGAGAGTAAGCAAAGGTAAGATTTGTTCAGTTAACCAACTGACTTTACCTAGAATTCCTGGCAGCTCCTGCACAATGTGGCAGATGAGAAGATCCAGGCATTTTGACAGGTATTCACTGCCACCTTGGTGCTCTTTTCCTGGTGTGGTCTTCCTGCTGTCTCTTTCAATATACATCACGAGTCTACATTTAAGCAAGTGCAAAACATTACTTCTCATAACAAAAAAATGACACTATTATCTCAAAAATACTACCAAACCAGACATTTCTAGTATCTCTGGTTACAATCAAAAAAGATACATTAGTTTCGATTCTGTAATTTTGTTGAAATTTTAGACTTTCCCTTTCAAATAAATCAATTTTTAAAATAACACAGACGACTTTGTCAAGGAACAAGAGGAAAGAAACCCTTAAGCTACTGTAGGTAAGCACAACTCTACTAGTTTCAATGAATATATGATGCTAACATAAGGAGTGAATCCTCTGCAGACTTAGACAGAGACAGACTAATTTTAAAATCCACTTTATTTTGAAATATATGACCAATACATTCAATATGAGCAAAAGACTAAAGACATTCATTTTCAGCATGTAAGAACTCCTAAAGCGAGAATAATTTAAGTCAATGTAACAAGAGATCAACCTTTCAGTCAAGACAAATCATACTACATAAATCATACTACAGCCTATCAAAATGTTAGCACTAGTTACAATGGCCATATTGAAAGAGAGAGAAGTCCAAACTAGCCTTACGTCCTTTCTCTAGAAATGTGGTGTTCAAGATTTCTAAAGACAAACTCAATGCTTACATTCTAACTGATAAGTGCTGTGTAGCTATGCCGTTCTGCAGAATGACATTTCTCATAGTAAACTATGGTAACTGATGTATTAGCCATTGGCTAACTTACAAGAGATAGCTTTAATAATACACCTGTAACAGAATGCTTCAGGCAATATTTTAAAATGCTCATTTGAATAGACAGAAGAACCAGACTTCCCTTTAGGGGCATAATATTGACATCTTTGTTTCACATTCGAACTCCCTGGGGGTCCTGTGCAAAAACTCATCAGTCTGGTGAGTGAAATCCATGCTCTGGATTTTGAGAATGTACTTCAGTATTAGCTTTTTTTGTTTGTTTTTTAAATACCCTCCTTATAATCAGTGCTCTTTTATAGAAGTATGAAAAGAACTTATTTCAACTGCCTCAAGTGTACACAACAAAACTGCAGGACTCACAAACACAAAATTTTATCCTAGGAGGTGTGTTTTGATCAAAAGGCCAATTTACTCAATGAACTAAAAAATACCGAAGAATGCATTTTGCAGGATTAGGCCTCTAAACAATGCATGATTGTTATAGAATGCTACAACTCACCTTATCATTCTTAAACTGTGCTAAAAAGAGAGAGATAAATCAAAAGACTCATTCAGTAACTACCTTTCACCTCTGCAATAGCCCAGATGCAACACGTTCAGCTGCATTTCCCAGAGACTATGTGGACATCTTTTGTTTTTCTTGCGATCTCTGGAAATAGTATTAAATTACAAGGAATTTTGATTTGTCTGGTAGAAGAGAACTACTTAAAAATCTGACATTATGCTTCAAATAAAGCTTTTTTAAGGAAAATACTAATTTTTTTAAAATAAAAAATTGAATGTTTTAACTTAAAATAGTATGAAGCCCTCTAGTCTTTCCCGACAACCAAGTAATTTTTACTCAAAAAAATGTTTAACTTTGAACAAAAACATGACAAAAGGTCAGAGTTTGTATGGATTATTTTTTTTCTTTAAGAAAACACTTCCATGATTTAACAATCGTCTGATTCTATATTGGAATATGTTTAGATCTGTTTAAGTTTTACTTGAAATAGGCTAAATAGACTTCAACATGAGTGGGTTTATTGCTGGGGGTAAAGGGGGTTCATTTTTTAAAAGCATATTCTGTTAGTTAATCACATTTGAGAACCATACAAAGTATATTCATTTATTCTGAGAGAGGAAAGATACAAAGTTTATGTAAACTCATGAGTTGTCTCTTCTTGTGTTGTCCTTACCATCACAAAATTGTCTTTCACGTAAAGATTTTCTAAAAATATGCACAACTATTTTTTCCCTGATAGTATTGTTCAACTAAACATTGACTCAAGAAAATCATACAGATCCATATATAGGCAGGAAAGCATTAGTATCTCTATTTTCCTTCAACAAATTCCTCAGTCATATGTAGAACAATTAATCTTTTATTCCGTGAAGAATCTCGGTGTTCTGTCTAATAGGCAAAACTAGGCCTATGGAAATACATTTATTCAATTCATATAATGCACACACACGTTTGTCTTGCACTCAACAATACATGAAAAAAATATGTAGGTGTTACTATAAATAAGTTAAATACGATGAGGAATAAATGACTGTCTATGAAGCCAGGTTTGATTTTAAAAAAATTTCTTCAAGTATCTGTATCGAATGATACGGCCATCAGTGAGCTTTTACAGAAAAAAGCAAAACAACCCAAGTCTTCTGAGAAAAGACGTGAAGAGTGGAGCAAGAAGGAGGATTGCAGAGAGTTAACAGTCCTGAGTAACAGGACTGGGAATGAGGTCTACTTCTTAAAAAGTATAAGAACTGTTCACTCATAAAGATGATCAACATGAAAAAAAGAGAAGATTTTGTCAAAATTCAGAAGAGTGAGCAGAGATGTGGTAAGGCATGGTCTTCAAATACACAGAAGTCACTGCAGAAGGAAAGAGACTATATTGTTTTCTGTGTTTTCTGTGCTTAACCTGTAGAATTGAAATGTCAATGAGAAAACAACAAGAATTTTTGAGTGTTAGGAATAGTTAACAATTAAAACAGCTGTCAAAAAGAGGTCATGGAATAACCACCAATTTCCACCAATCCTTTGTCGTGGTTTAACCCCAGCTGGCAACTAAGCACCACACAGCTGCCCACTCACTCCCCCCAGGTGGGATGGGGGAGAGAATCAGAAAAGTAAAAGTGAGAAAACTCATGGGTTGAGATAAAGACAGTTTAATACGTAAAGCAAAAGCCACAGAGGCAAGCAAAGCAGAACAAGGAATTCATTCACCACTTCCCACGGGCAGGCAGCTGTTCAGCCATCTCCAGGAAAGCAGGGCTCCATCACGCGTAACGGTTACTTGGGAAGACAAATGCCATTACTCCGAATGTCCCCCCCTTCCTTCTTCTTCCCCCAGCTTTATATGCTGAGCATGAAATCATATGGTATGGAATATCCCTTTGGTCAGTTGGGGTCAGCTGTCCCGGCTGTGTCCCCTCCCAACTTCCCGTGCACCCCCAGCCTACTCGCTGGTGGGGTGGGGTGAGAAGCAGAAAGGTCTTGACTCTGTGCAAGCACTGCTCAGCAGTAACTAAAACATCCCTGCTTTATCAACACTGTTTCCAGCACAAATCCAAAACGCAGCCCCATACCAGCTACTATGAAGAAAATTAACTCTATCCCAGCCAAAACCAGCACATCGTTAAAAAATATTTCTCAAGCATAACAGACCTTGACCTGGATCAGAAGGGTAGACCCTGCAACCTCTCAAGATCTCTTTAAGAACTGTTTTATAAAATTCATTCATTTTCTTCTATCAGCAACATTTACCCTCAACATCCTTAAAATCAGTTTTAGATATCAGTAAGGTTCAGCTATAACTTTAACAGTATCTCAACAGGTGGAAAAATGCATGCAGCTGCCAGATGACTGAACCTAAAAGCAGGAGGTCTCTCACTAGCAGTCTTCTCCCTGTTTCTCCCTTCAGTTCACTAAGTTCACAGAGAATGACAGACCTCCATGAAACTAAAAAATGTCTTGCATGCTCTGAGGACATATGCAGTCCATTTTCCCAAACAATTCAAGGACCTGATTTTAGTCAACCTCTGCTAACTGAAAATGATGAAGATTTTTAAAGGATGTTTAATATAGATAAATTGTTTATTTTACAGAGATGCAACATGGGATGGCAGATCATGCTAGTAAGAAGGGTCAATCCCTATTTCTCCCTGTCTACGCTTTTTTTTTTTCAGTTTGATACCAGCTTGCTGGGTTTTTTTCCTGAAATCACTGACTTGTGTAATTGTTCCCTCCTGCCTTCCATTTCCATGTTTTCCCATTTGACTGCGGACCAAACTTTTCTGTTCTTTTCCTCACTATTTTTCTAAGCCAATCTTAGACATATAAGGCCAACAGGCTATACTAGATGTGAGACTGTAATAGGTAAAGCTTTTCCTTTGAGGGCATATACAAGATTTGAAAATTTAAAAAATATGGGAGGTAGGGACAGATAACAGAGCGAGGTTTTGCTCAAAAGTTATGCTTTTGTGCACAGTTAGGCTTTTGCAGACTGTGAAAGTCTGTCGGGAATACTACCCTATCTTTCCACAAGTGTCCACCTCTGCAGACAGCAGAAAAAGAGGTTTAAAATTCTTTAAGGAGGAAGTTCAATCTCCAGGGCAGTCTCTGTTCATCTAGGAAATTATCTGAAACCATTTAGATCCAGAAAGAACAATACAGTGAGACTAATAGGAAATTACTACCAGTTCAGAAAAGGGTGAAATTATAAGTCTCAACAAAACTTCAGGTTGTATCCCTCCCCTTATTAACAGGTAGCCTGCCTTTGCAAATCATGGAAAAACCAAGGAGACTAGAAAACTCAGGGTGACTAGCAAAAGAAATTAATTTGCATATTGTAAACAAACAAGTGCTCTTTCAGCCTAAAAGGTCTCATACCTTTTCTAGCTGTATCACATGTGGAAGAACAAAAGGTATGCAATGGACTACTATGAGACAGGTACAAAAAAGAGTAACAGGTGGATTGTATCAATGTTGTGAAACAAAAAATTCACTTCAAAATTACATTTGATATTACATATAAATGCTTTTCATCCACAGATCTCGAAATCTCAAAGTACTTCAGAAAGTCCCAGTGGAATTTCCTCGGTGACATCCAGTGTCAAGTTCTTGAATTACATGCTCCCACCACAACTAATTTCATAATTTAAAAATACGGTATGACAGATTCAGAGAATTTGGGTGGTTGGTTTTTTGTAAATTTTTATTACTAAACTAAACAAAAGCCTTTTCCAATGCCAAATTGAACAACATTTAACTTGAAGCTGTACAGATATATGCAGTGTTTCCATGAAAGAGTTATTACTGACTGTTTTATCATCTGCATCATATCCTTTAACTGATGCACACTGAAAAATTGCCTTATATTGATTATATTTATCATAAACAGATTTTATATCTAAAGCAATATAAATCCCTTACAGGCATTAGCTGCAACTGCTAAAGACAAACCAGCAAGTAGAAATCATGCACATTTTACTACATACTGTCTATATTTCTCAAATCAAACACCTTCATGAAGAGAATTTGAGTATATCAAACATTTTCAATAGTTATCCAACTTTTTACCACTTACTGTACTAGCGATTTTTAATTTATTAGTAAAAATTTTGAAGTAACCTTTCTGTCATAGAACTGGAGACATTTAACTAAAATACACCAATAGGAATTCAACAGTATAAGTCAAAGAATCTCCATTATCTGTACTGGGCTTAATAAAATTCGTTCAGAGTTCAGGATATTATGAAAGTAGCTGTCTCCATATATAATGGGTCATTTCTGCTCTCTCATCCTACTGTAGCCATCATACTTTCTGGACGTAAGGGAAAGGTTTTAGTCTAGATGATCTATCCTGTCAAGAGATATACTGTTCACCAAAGAATAATTATGAAGAAAACTTAACCAAATTAAGAAAAACAGTTCATCAATTCAATAAAGCTGCTATAAGGCTTGCCTATTGTTTTACCTAATGTGTTATATTACGTATTGGTCTCTAATCAGCTCTGTCTGGAGCATCACAATACAACAGCAGGATAAAGCCAAAATTCACAATACAAAATAACATCCCAAATACACAATACATTCTCTTCAGAAAGGCTGCTCATTAGAAAGCATTATAAATAAAGAGATCAAATTGTCAATAAAAATTATTAAAGTTGTTCTCCCTCACATAATACCTTAGGTATAAAGAAACAAATAGTAACTGTCAGTACAGGACTTCTGTCAGACATTTCTCCAAACACACAGCTCAGTCCTATGTGCTATAACAAGCATATGAATAGCAGCAGTTGTTAAAAATGTAGCCATTCAAAAAGTCACTTACAAATCATTAGAGACATTTTTCACTAACCAGAATACATCACCTGATAAAACATTTCTGGAAGTATAAAGATACACATGAAAAAGAAACTTGGATTCGGTGATCATTCTCTATGATCTACAAAAACTGGTACATCTACAGATTTGTATGTGAATGGAGGGGTATGTAATGATAGCAACCCACAAGACGTTCTCTCACAATGACTTCATGGTAAAACTCACCTTGATACCAAAGACTTAATTATTTAGCATACAAAGAACAGACCCCTTTGTGCAAACTTTGTACAGGTAAGTTAAGAAGATACTGCGTCACATAAACTGAAATATGCATTAGTTTTCCTGGAAACGGGCTGGCTGTGGTGACTGGCTGTGTTGGATTATATTGATGTTGTTTACCTTGAGATAAACAGTACACTGAGATATAGCACCTTGGAGGAGCTTGTGGGTCTCCCAATAATGACTGATACACAACCTTGATACTTGGTATTGTTTACATACCAAACAGCAAAGTCAGTGAAATGCCCCAAATGGGTGGCCTAAGGCTGACCTACCTCATTATAAAGTTAAAAACCACACCTCCTAGCTAGAAAAGCCCCCAACCCAAATAAGCCCCCTACTCTCTGGGCATGCGTAGTGAATTAAAAGAGAATCTTTAAGATCAAGTAAGAAAGATACTAACCAATAGTTAGCTAAGGGGTGGGACCAGTAGGCCTAACTAACTTTGTTAACTGCTTGAATACTTGTCATGATTTCAAGTGGGTGTGCATGCTAGGAGGAAAAATCCCCCATGCACCCAGCGCTGCAGTAAACCAATGCTGGCTTTCTAAACTATCATTTGGTTTGGAGAGTTTCCTTGGTTACAATTTTCAGTAACAACCTGTTCCTTCCAATCCAGCCTTTTAGATCCAATGCATATGTCCTAATTTTTCTCAAACTTCAATATAAGATATAAAGTTATATTTGCTGTAAATGTAGTTAGATTTACAGCTACCCACAAGCCTCACCCCTTTTTTACTTTCAGTTCCAAGCCTGCTTTATTCCAAAACCATAAAAATTGGGGTCTACACTACATTTTGCTGCTCTTCATAATGAAGAATAGAAGATATAAAACCCAAATAAAATTTCTTCCATCTTACTTCTCCAGTCACCCCCAAAACATGGGGACAATTCACATTCTAAAAGAGTCTGATTTCCTCGTGTCTGATATGGGTAGGTTTTTGTACCATCCGAAGACACAAAAATTCAAATAATTATTCCACTATGCGTCAAATATAATTGTAGAGAAGTAATTTGTTGCAAAGTATTTTAAAACATAGAAACAAATAAAATATTTCATGTAAAAGTCACAGGAATTCAGTGGTCATTATATAAATGCACTCCAACAACACATAAGCCAAGAAATATTATTTTACCTTGAACGTGCCTGTACTGAAAAGACTATGGATTATACCACACCCCAAGATGAGGAAGGTACATGACAGACCTTTTTATTTTGCTTTCCCACCATAGCAACAACTCACTGCTGCAGTATTTGTTTTGCCCTACCCAACCCAAAATCTGCTGCTTGCTAATGGTCACTGGGACCACAAGTTACTTTAAAAGACACACTCTCCCTTAAGACAATGGTTTCCGCTTTTGAGTAATTATCACCTGATGACCCCAGACAAAAGAGAACACTCTTTTCTTGATATTCTCTTGAATAAAAGGATTCATATTACACAAAAAATAGTTAATTACTAAAACACTGGCTCAAAAATACCACACATTTTAAAGTATTTCAGGTACGACTTTGAAAATAACCATTACATCTCTAATTATCTTCCATTATCACCTTACCTTGCTTGACAACTGAGTAACAACATCTCCCTGTTGTTAATTAAAACTTGTAGCAGGACCAGAAAGGCTTTTGCTCGAATAAAAGTTGAAGGGCTTTCAAGTAAACGAGTAACTGTAGTCACAAAATCCTTAGTGGAAATAAACATAAATACATTAATATTATTGTATGGAGAAAGGTTACTTGCACTGTATTTTAACGCTGTATACATTTAAAATTTCATCATTTTCATGTGTATTCTGTATTAGTAAGGTACTGTTCATGTCACTCATAGGGAAAAAAAAAATTCATAACACGCTACTAAATAAATTCTGTCTAAGACAGACTGGCCCAGTGCAAAGCTGCTTTGTACATCTTCTCAAGAGCTGCAACATGTAAAAACTATCTAATGTACTATGTCCAAAATGGTATAAAATATGATAGAACTTATATTTTAAAATGTCTTACCTTAAAGATAAATGTAGAATTTTTAAATATATTTAATTTTAAAAGAAGACTGAAGGATTTTCAGAATACATAAATACTTCAGCACAAATATGATTAAATGTTTACCTATTAATTCCCATATATGCAGGAAGATTAAAAACAACACCTTTGTTGGACACAATCATGTCTAAATCAGACCCTAAATTATACAACAGATGCTCCAAATAGATGGCAAAACTGTTTCTACCTTCTCTGATTGTACTTGTCTAAACTAACTTTACTTTGGTTTCATGAAGTGAAGAACACCTTTTCAAGGAACAACCCAAATTAGGACTTGGAAAGAAAGAAAGAAAAAGGATAAACTGAATGAAGGGTTAAATCACTGACGGTCCCTGGCTGAGACACTACTGTGATACATAAAAGCTTTACTTGCATAGTTTTAGTTATTCCTTGAGCAGAATTGATAATAGGATGTTTCAAGATGTGTAACTCCCTTCCTGATAAGATCAAATGGGCCTTGAGGTAGCTCGTTAACATTCCGAGGCCAAAGGATGGATAAGCCAATCCCATGACCATGCATGGACAAAGGAAGCCCGAAGTTCAACTAGCAGACAGTGTGAGGAAGACTATGAATGACCACCGGAGGGTGAAAAGACCCTAATCCTAATTTTACTGTGCATGCTTGGACTATGCAAATGAATTCCAGGAACTCATCCACATAAGACCAGATAAGACCAGCCTTTGTAGAAATCTGATGAATATGTATGATTTTTCTGTATATGAACTGAGGTGCTTTGCTAACCCTTTGGAGCACTTGTGGTGGACAAATTCCCAGTGCTGCCCAGCGCTGTATTAAAGAATGCCTGCTTAATAACAAACTAGTTGTTATTGAGTTACTCATCTCGGAAAACCGTCCCGATCGCGGGCTCGGTACCGACTTTGTTTCAAAACCACAAGCAGTAAGGAGCCATGACTTTCCTAATCCACTGACCATTCTCTATTCCTATGATAAAGTCAATTTATAAGATGCTAAGATCCTTACTAACTCCTTCCTTCCTGTAAATCCAAATGAAAGAATAATTTAAAAAGTTTAACAGCATAGTGAGAAATAAAGAATAACCACAAAAATATTTCCCTTCAAAAGTTTAACAATGGTTAGCTGACTGGATTCTGAAATCAGAGCTTGCGTCTTTTTTTCTCTCTCTGTCTCTCTCTCTATTTTGCCCTGTATAGTGAAAGTATTTTCTTCTCTAGTTTCAGGAATGCGGCCTGACGTGGAAAGATGTGTGATTCACGTGTACTGCCTCAGCTTCCACGGGAATAAAGCTGATAATCAATGGAAGGAAAAAAGAGCTGTCATATTATGAATAACAGCATTAGGTACTATGAGTTGTAAAATGCGTAAGATGAGGATCATTTATGCTGTCCAACGATATGTTGTAACTCCTGAAGAACCAGAGGAGGAAAAAAGAAAAAGAAAAAAAAAAAGACAAAAACGATATGGACTATCCTCTAACTCTAAGGAATAAAAATATCTGCTACCCATCTGTACTCTTCATCTACAAAGACCAACTGGGCTATCTGGTTTAAAAAAAAAAAAAAAAAAAATCTTCAAAGATGACCTTGCTGGCAGCAGCAATGGTATTTTTGGATCAGCTCTTGATCAAAATGCCTTCTTGTGAAAACACAAACCCTACTTCAAATCTCTCTCTCTCTTAAAAAAAAAAATAAATAATCAGAACTCCAAACGGATCCAGAATTTACAAACTGAGTCAGTTGGCTCTATCCAAAAATTAGACTGATCACAAATGCCCTCATCAACAGAAACTACCTTCAAACATTTCAGCTGGATTCTCAAGGGAGTGACACTACAGAACAAAGAGGTGCCTAGTGTTTGCCTGCATGTTGCGCACAAAGTGTGTGTGTGACGCACATTTAACATACCAAGTATTATTCAAATTCTATCTTTTGCTGACAGAATAACTGAAAGGCAACTTCATTGTCAAAAAACTGAAAATCAACACTGAATGTAATTTATTAGAGACAGTCTTTGCAACAATTAACTATACCTCTTCACAGAGGCTGAAAAAAGAGTTGGAGTGTAAGAGCTGGCCAACAAACCATCAGATTTTATTCTGATACCATTTTAACATTGTCTTCAAAAGCAGTCAACATAGACAGTAACCACAGAAATCCCAGAAAAACAAACTGTTATTAATTATTCTAGAACCGTTTTATTGTATTTCTGTAATTTACTTCATAAACAGAAGAGTTCCTCAATCTTGTGGTTAATAAGCATAAGCTGTGTAAAGTTTACTGCTTTAAACACTTCAACAGCTCCCGGAGCATGACTTGTAGCTCCTCCAGTATGAACCCGCGGTAAAGTTCTTAAATTACAATGTACTGAAAGCAAAGGTTGAAATTTTAATAAAGTGGGGTTTTGTGGGTGTTGTTTTTTTTTTTATGAAATTACTCAAAACAACCAAAAAAAGTTTTTACGTTAAGAAACCCCATAAAGCCTCAGACATAGTGAAAAAGTATATATAATGCAACACTGCCTGCTACCATAAATGGACTTGATAGACCAAGCACAGGGACTTCATGACAAAGACACATGCAACTACAAGCCAAAGCACATCTGACTATTCCTCATGCTCTGGAAGGAAAGAATACGTCAATGTAACATGTGGGGGTTACCATGGGTTAAGACAACATTGTCAATTAAAATCAGTTACATCAGACTTATCTGGGAATGTTCTAATAATCTGGCTTAAGAAATAAATGTGACATTTTGGAATTTGATTTTCTGGCTGGTCTGAGGACTGCAAAACAGCAACAGTTTATCCAAAGAAAATCTGAAGTACATCTTTGCTGACCGGCAGAACTCAATCTATCAGAAAAGCCAAAAATTGCTGAAATACCATCTAATATATTAATTATTAATTGTTTCACTATTATATTGTTCTTCCCTCCCCTGCAACTGTTTGATGTATCCATGGAGACTCCACAGGGTAAGGACACTCTTTTCATTGCAAGTGAATGCACTGTCGACTGCAACAAGATCAAGATTTCATATTGGATACTCTTAGTAATACTGCAAAGCAAATTTAAGACAAATCACAAAAATCAATGATGTTTTTGAATTGGCTACACAAGGGGAAAACAGTTAGACCACTATTTCACTATACAACAACTGAAGTTGTAATAGCAATCATTTGTTGTGTTGTTGTGTATTTTCAAATTCCCTTTCTATGCATTGCAAGTGCCTTATTATTACAAGTTAAGAGTTACAAAGATTTTGTTAAAAGACATTTTTATCTTTTTATTATTTCATACTGATATTGACAAAACCATCAACATCAGAGGTAGCTACTTGTCCACATTCAGGCAAAGGACAAAGAATTGAAAAAATAACTGAAATATGAGGGCAATGTTTATAATGCATTTATAATGCTTTTTTTCAGTGCCATAATTGGATATGACCAAGATAAAAAGAGACTATGGTCACTGGTGCAGGGAAACAAAGAAACAATGCAGTTGTGACAACGTATTGCTGTAACTTTCTCAATAATTTTACTTATTAGCACTTCAGAAAAAAACCAAACAGATTAAAAAAAAACCCCACCCCATTATCTGACCTCTGGAAGAACCTAACTGCATTCAAAAAGTTATATGACTGGTTTTCATTCATTCAAAGGTGAATCTTGACAGCCAGATGAAAGTAATTAGCAATGGTGGTTTTTTTATCTACTCCTATAGTGTGTCAAAGATTTTTGATTTTGAGTTCTTTTTTCACATTTTATTTTAAAAACATCATTTCACCTTTTTTTGTTTCTAAGACAAGAAACTAAAATAGAAAGGCTCTGTATCAGAGAGGGACAAAAAATAGTCCCTTTTAGCTACTGCAGTTCTCTGAAGATTTATACTAGCGTAGATGACCACAGAACTGCATTTCTCCTTTGTCTTCTGGCTTTTATTTTGTAACTAGTTTTATCGCTGTTCTTGAAGGGAGTAGAAAACAAGGGCAGCCTTAAGTCTTGTAAGCTAAGTGAGTTTCCAGATAACATATACAAAGCTAAATGATCTCCAGATTGAATTTGTATCTTTAAGCATCTTTTAATATGTTGGTTTACAGCTGTATTAAAAAGATAGTCACAACCTTGTCACTACCTTCTGTGTAACACTGAGGTCCTTCTGCCTCTTAAGCTATAGCATACAAAAAAATCTACAGAAGGCAAAATACTTTGTAGGCAAACACTACCCACGTGTTTTTTCTTTTCCCTTCTCTCATTAACGTGGACTTGTGTGTCATGCTCATGGAATATTGAAAAGTGCATGGATTATTAAATTCAGTTTTTGGCAATAAAATATTATCACTCCATGTAATGTGACAGTACCTGGCAGTTCAATTCAGTAACAGGATTATATTTTTAGATCCTATTCAAGAAAAATTGAAATCTAGTTTCTGCTTCCAAAATCCTACGATGTAATTTGAGCAAAGTAGACATTCTATGAGATACAGATTTATCTGAGCTGTAAGGCAGATACAGTTACCAAATGTGAGCACATGCAGTAGAACTAGACCCTCTTTACTGTTTCAAAGCACAATGTTTTTCAGTTACAACTTTGGGTACTATTCCCACTTCTATCATTAGTTTGATATATACTGTTAAAAGAATGTCTATGTTTGTGTATATTTCAGTTTTCTAATCTGCAAAATTGTAACACTTGCTCACAAAACACCTATGACAACTCATTAATGATTAAGCAGCAATTTTAAACCCACAAAGTTTCAGCCATTACAGTACTTCATGCCAACAAAATACTTTCTATTTTCCTATAACTGGTTGGAGAATTTCAGAGTTGATTATTTTTATAACATCAAAAATTTGATTAAAATAGTTCATAAGAACTGCAGTATCAGAAAGGGAGTCCTTTTAGCAATGTAAGTCCTATATAAACAAGAAATTCTTCACAGAAAACATCATGCTGTAACCACATGCTTGTTACACGTCACATCCTTCCACTGAATGTTCAAGTGAGTATTTTTTGAACTTCTCTGACTATACCACCAACTCACAGTAATGTGCACCATTAGAAACTGTGACATTACAGGACAATTTGCCACCTGTTCGTGCTGCTGTTGTGGAATCTGTGGAAAGCTTAAGGCCAGCTGACCCGTGTTTATAAAAACACCCTGGCAATTCTGACAAGGCACAGAAATTATTTTTAGGAAGAGAACGAGTGATTGCAGGCTGCAAGAAGAGATGGGTGGAAAACAGTAGTTTATTTTTTAATTTAAATATTGTTGTTAAAACAATGTGTATAGAAATCAAATTAATCTCTCTTAACTAAAGCCTAACAGATTGTTATAGCCAAGATGACTGTCAGGTTACAGCATACATTACAACAGAGTATCTTATGAAAACACAAGCTAGAGTTCATCTTTTCTTTGTGATTTTTATCCTTTTCAAGCAGAGGGGGATTACTCTTTATGAATTGTGCAGACTTACTGCCAAAAAAATAAACACTATTTCTCTAAACACGGAATAATTTGGTAATCAAAATAGAAAGCTTTTAATCATCTCTTCCAAAAATTATATTAGACATAAATCAGAACCAGTACTGTTATTCAGTGACACTAAAAAGAGAACCCTAAGTTATTAAAATGCTAATTTCTGCAAGACATTTCACTTACAAATTTGCCTAAGGTCCTTTAAGGAGAGAATAAAGTACAGCTTTAGATTCAATCAGGACACTCATTATTTTCTCTTTTAAATGTCGAAGAGAACTATGTCAATTAGTTATCCTCATGTCAATTAGTTATCCTCATGCATTGCTTATTGTTTTTCCTTAGGGCCTTTATCAATTATGGTCAGGCTAGAGTTTTCCGAATTGATAGAATTCCAGCTGCAGTAGCAATTTATACACCCATTAGTACCAGCTCTTGAAAATCTGTGAGAGAGAAAGAAAAACTATACCCCTCATTATTTAGATTTTAAGCAAATAAAAATATAAAATAAACACATTCCTCATTTCTTGCTATTCAGATATGTGTCACTGAGTTAAGCATTTTGAAAACACAAAAACACTATAAGAGCCAACTTTAACTTTCCATTAGTGAAATTCCATGCCAGTGAATACTATTAATCTGAAATCAAACCTTTTCTTGAGTCAGCCTCTGTAGATGAATCCCACATGACAACATTGCCGAAAACATGGTGAGCATGTACTGCTGAATTTTGCATATTCCATTTGCCAAGGAATTTAGTACAGCTGTTAATCCCACTTTTTCAATGACACTCTGGAAAGCATTGGGTGAGTAACGAGTAATTCTGCATAAAGCCTACAAAGTGGAAAAAAAAACTCCATTGTTATTTAATGGGATTATAATCTCAAGAAAAATAATGGAGAATAAAAACAGGTGGTGACTTTTCCAATACTTCAGGAATATAGAGAATTCATACAGTTTCATTCATAAGACAAATACTAGGGGAAAAGGCTACTTATTTTCAGACACCTGGAATTCTTCTAAATCAATTTCTATAAACTCCATGCAGTTGAAACTGAAATATTTGGCACAAACATCAAACAGCATCACAATACTCTCTCTGTAGAGAACAATAATGATGGAGCAACATAGTCCATGCGCGAGTCTTTTATAAGCACAGTATGTAGGTAGCATCAGGTAACACTGTACTAGAAAGGAGCACAGGCAACAGAAAACAGAGACAGCACACACCACAGAAATCCTGGTCACCCATAAAGGTGGGCATTTTTCTTCTCTTTCTCTGCTCATGGGCCATAATCTCATATGTAGTAGTTCACTATCTAAAGTCTATCTTTAGATCTAGATACTACTTCAGATCTAGATACTTGTTAAGGAACAGTGTTTAGTACAGTAAACATGCAAACTATTCTCCAAATGGTTGATTTACAAATATCAGTGATTAAAACAATTCTAACAGAAAATGCAGATGCTAACCATACTCTAGTGAAGTTAGCACAAATCTAGTCAGTGTATACTAACTTAGCTATTTCATAACAAACATTACCAAATGACCTGGTAAGAAGCTGGGCCCCTCACTACAAGACATTGAGGTGCTGGAGCGTGTCCAGAGAAGGGCGACGAAGCTGATGAGGGGTCTGGAGCACAAGTCTGATGAGGAGCGGCTGAGGGAACTGGGGTTGTTCAGCCTGGAGAAGAGGAGGCTGAGGGGAGACCTCATCGCTCTCTACAATTACCTGAAAGGGGGTTGCAGAGAGGTGGGTGTTGGTCTCTTCTCCCAAGTGACTAGCGACAGGACAAGAGGAAGTGGCCTCAAGTTGCACCAGGGGAGGTTCAGGCTGGATATTAGGAAAAATTTCTCTGCTGAGAGAGTGGTGAAGCACTGGAACAGGCTGCCCAGGGAAGTGGTGGAGTCACCATCCCTGGAGGTGTTCAAGGAACATGCGGACGTGGCATTGTGGGACATGGTTTAGTGGGCACGGTGGTGTTGGGTTGATGGTTGGACTTGATGATCTTACAGCTCTTTTCCAACCTTAATGATTCTGTGATTCTGTGTGATTGACCTCCAGGGCAGATTCATCTCCAAGTCAACACAGCTTTTCCCTGTGATACCTCTGGAAATGCATCCTTCAAGATACTGTAACTGCTTTTGTTCTCTTCAGATAAAGAAAATACGACTCTTAAACATTAAAAATTTCATTTTCTTTGGCCTGAATGTAATGTTAGGATAGTAAAACAGATTATGTCAATTACTTGCTTCACATGAAAATCTGAATTGGTTTTAGAAAAAAACTTCGAAGACTACTTTCTTCTGTGAAATGTAGACAGTATTACCACTTCTTTGTTGTCTTCAGACCAGCTATATTTAGAAACTGCTGCTTACTTGGTGTGCATTCAATAGTGAAGTCTCATTTAAGAGAAACTATAGTCAATTACACCCATAGAATACTATCATCAGAGAAACACTTTCCATGTAGGAACCTCAGAAACTGCCCAGTTCACCAGTGCACTTAGAAACACCACTCAAAACATGCTTAAAAAAAAAAAAAAAGGCAGGCATAAAACACAATAAATCAAGAACTTGTGATTTTTAAACAGACATTTTATTGATCCCGTTCATCTACTCTGCTCCTTTTCTTCCTTGTCCTTTCTGGTCCAGGAAACATATCGATTGCAGACTTTTTTGTTTCCCCCTGCCTTACCCCCCTTTTAAAACACTCAATCTCAGTTTCTTAGTCCAGCATGCTCTATTTCCCCAAGGATACAATCCAGCCCTTCACCTCTAGTCTGAGTTCTCAAAATGAGTGGGCAGGAGACATGTGCATTGACTAAACACATCCTGGAAGGTCATATTACCAGTGAACTTCTGGGACATAGGGACAGACCGCATCAAAGCAACACGGAGCTAATTTGGTGTGCTAACGTGGTGTATGCAGACTTGTCAATGCCTTAGCTCTCTGCTACAGACCTCGTCAAACAAGGGTGACCATAGCCACAGGCCATCAGATGACCTCCAGGCAAATTTGGTAGGAAAGACATGGCTGTCTTCTAGGATCATATTGCAGCTTTGGACACAGCAGGAAAGCTCCAGCCCACCAACAGCCAAGGGGAGAAGCTTTAAACTCCCATGAGCTTGTATGTCACAGAGTGCCCTGCTGTATGAGTGAAAACAACACTTCAACAGAAAAGCAGAAGATAGAGTTTAACAGGAGATAGAAGTCAAAGTATCCTAAATTAATTCAGTAGATCCAGATTCTGGAGAGAACAGATGGAGATAGGTCAAAAGGTGGTGGAGCAGGAACTGGGAACCAATGATGAGAAGAGGTAGGCGTAGAGCTCACACCATTATCTCTCAGCAGTAGTCTTAGAACAGGAAATTATGACAGTGAGAGTAAGGCATTGGCAGAGCCTCTCCTGGAATGGGCTTCTCTGTCCTTGCTCTGCAGACAGCCTTAACCAGCACCTTTTCTCCCAGCAGCTCCAACCCTAGCATCATGATCCTTATCGGTCCCTTCCAACTTGAGATATTCTATGATTCTATGATCATCTATGCCCTGTCCATTGCCTTCTAATGTTACATGCCACATGGTGGCTGGATAACATTCACCCTTTCAGGATGTACTCCATGACTCTCTCAAGTTTAAGAATGAATGCATTTATCTACAATACCCAAGTCTCTGAAAGAAACTATTCAGCACCAATTATCTAAGAAAAAAAAACAAAAAAAACACAAACAAACCCCCAAAAGATTGTGTTGAGCTTTCCCAAATTAGTTTCCACTTAAGTGGTTTATGTTTTGTTACTCCTCCTCCAGCAGAAAAAGCCATCTCTTTGAAACAAAATTAAGAATTATTTTTTAAAAAAAGATTTTTAAACTTTCAGTATACTGGAAAGAAAATATTCTTCCTGCTGCTGAGCTTGTCAGAATGACACTTTGACATCTTACAGAATTATTTTTTCTCTGAGTCTAGCAAAATGATAAAAAGATACAGCTTTCCTACAGGCAAAATCTCTGATATTAACCTGAGGCGTGTTGAACTCCAAAGTGAGCAAAAATATTGAGACACAGTCCTTGTTTGTCACCTCTGACAGGCAGGACAAGGCAAAGTGTCATTTCTTGACTCCAGAGACTGAAGACAGAGAATCTTCTTGATACATTTTTATTATTGATTGAAATAATCGTAAGTAAAATTCCATAGTGCCTTACTACTGATATACTTTGCAGACAGCCTGTTAGCTCTAGGTAAAGATATGACACATGTATTTCTTAACAGAAATATATTTTTACATGTGAATATAGAATAAATTGCTCAGGAAGAATAAATTCCTCAGGTTACATTCAAACAAGGCAGGGATGACTGCATAATAAAATACAACAGGACACTGATTTATGTGGTCATGCAGAATAAAGATGCCTCCATATCTAGAGCAACAATTTAATGAATGTAGAAATTGTACGGTACAATATAGCTGGAGAATACATTAGTGTTTTACTTGAAAAATTAGCACATTACTGAAATCTCTATAAACTTCAGTTGGTAAAAGATCTGCCTGTGCTAGATTTCAATATTGATCGGTTATTTTTTTCTAAAGTTAAGACTATATACCCAAATACCCCAGCAGTATTAATACATAACCATGATTTATATCAGGCATCAAGTAATAAATCCAACAAATAAGTTCACCCTCTTGTTACTTTAGTGTTTCACTACAAAGCAGCAAAAGGATTAGAGTACCATCTTAGTGTATCCTACTTTAGAAGCTTCCTTGTCCAATTCACTTCATATGCAGTATAAAATAATTAAACCTCAGACTTTTGATAAAGGACACAATCCCCAAAACAGTGGAGGGGAAAATGCAG
This sequence comes from Gavia stellata, assembly GCF_030936135.1. Classification (NCBI taxonomy): domain Eukaryota; kingdom Metazoa; phylum Chordata; class Aves; order Gaviiformes; family Gaviidae; genus Gavia; species Gavia stellata. The sequence goes on from NC_082599.1 coordinate 49,618,944, forward strand.
GAACACATTCAGACCCAAGCACACTTGTGTGAAATAATCTGTCTGGAAAAAGGAGGGGGAATGGGCTACCTGCAGAGCAATAATTCCCATGAAGACCAGAAAAACAAGAAACAAAGCAGTTGGACCAAGGATGTAGAAGAATGAACGTCTCTTACTCTTGCAGTCCCCCTCACTGCTGCTTTCACTTGAAGCTCTCCACTATGTTAGTCTGGAGCAAGCCCTACCTCCAGCATGACTGAAACCTCAGTAACTACCCAAGGGAAAGGTATGATCTCCAGTAAGCCTACTGCCTTCACAGGAAAAAAAAATGTTAGTTGGAAAGTTATTTTTTTGCTTATATTGTCCATATGTAGATTTATACTGCAGATTTGCGCAAGATGTTGAAGAAATTTTTGCCTCAGCAGAACTCAGTGTGCACACACAACTTGGTCATCTCTTTAAAACGCTGGCCTCAACACTAAAGCATGACCTGCTAAGGAACTTTGACAGAGAAAAGTTAATAGAATGATAAAAAGACATCTTTCTTACTTAGATCCACAACTGCCATTGAAAGGATGTCCCACAAATCAGCTGAGTTTCTGTAGGGAATCCTAGTTATAGCAGCTATCATGACCTCCTAAAACACACTGCTTTGTCCTAACATGTCATCTATAAGAGGGTTTCTAGATTAGTTCTTGAGGACTGGTAAGCTTTGAAAACTAAGTCTTTGAATTTGCATTATAAAGGGAAGAAAAAAAAAAAAATCAGGAGGTAAGAGCTTGGCAAAAACAATGTCATTGCAAGTCTTATGAGTGCCAACCCAGGAGTGCCAGATGATTCAATTTTGAACTACAGTATAAATATGGTAAATTACTATACATGTCACTGCATTTAACATCCCTGGTTGAGCAAGAAGCCCATAGAGATCAGGTTGCTCTATCACAGCTGCAGTGACAAGAGGTGTAGGAACTGAGGAACTCAAAATATATGATACTTTCAATCTGCTCACTTGAAAGAGACCACACAAATGCCAGCACTGTTCAACTGAACTAAGCAATTAAAAAAGCCTCATTGACTAGTAAGTAGTGGTAGCTGTCACTGGACAGAGAAGAGAAGAGGAGAAGAGGAGAGAAGAAGAGAAGAAAAAAGAGAGTTGTAAACTAGGGTACAATAAACTCTTCAGGTTTCAGCTTCCTCTTAAACATTTTTTCTACCTTCCAGATAAGATGCACGAAGACTTTCTTCTCAACAGATGCTATAGAAAAAAAGGCAACTCCAGTAGTGATTAAGAGAGTCTAGCTACCCATAACATAAATACTATGACAAAGAAAAGATTTCTTAGTGGTTCACCTCAACCTTGCAAGCCTTGGGAGGATTGAATGATCTGGGATCTCAAAAGAGGCTGAGGATAGAGAGGGACAAACAACCCTCTCTTCTCATAGTCACTAGAAACCTCATCTAAAGGCAAAGTGTACAAACCATATGGCACTGATAATCCTGACCTCTGAGCCCACTGCTAGAAAAATCCATAGTGAGACTGCAGTGATGACAAGTGTATTCCTGAGAATCAGAATACAGATTCCTGAGAATCTGCATCTTACTGAGCAGACAAAAAGCTCTTGCCTACCGTAAGCATACTATATTGTCGAAGAAGAAACTGACTTTTCAAGAAGGAGTTGGGGGGGAACCCACTGACAATTCCTCCAGTGATCTTTCTTTGCTCAGTGCCTGAATGTAGTTCAGACAGGCTGTTTCTTTGGGCTACGCTGCTCACCATGGCACACAAAACAGGCATAACTGTCCAACTGGCCCCTACAAGTGAAGCAGCTCTGGAAGTCTGGTGTAGGAGTCAAAGAAATGGTAAACGCCGAAGCAAAGTTCTCCAAGTGGATAGCAGCAAAACCGGAGAAAAACTTCAGGACAGGTTGAAAGAAATGAAAATAGCTATGATCTAGTAGCAAATAAATAACAACTGCCCAGTCTAATGATAGACAAAACTGAAAGCACGAAATACAAGACATCCCTTTTGGGAAAAGTAGTGGTAGGAGAAAGGACTGAGCAGGCTTGTTTAAATACTTGATAAGTAAAGGAAATCATAACTCTAATCTCCAGCCTTTTACTATATATACAGTCATGACGTGAGCATACAATTCACAGATCAAATGGGTAAAGAGCCTTTCTGAAAAAGCAACCTACAAGTCAGACTCACAAGCAGGCTTAAGCTATAAATGCTCTGTATAAAGGTTACACATATATTTTACATTTTTAGAGACCAACAATCATCTACCCATAAAAGTTCTAAAATTAAGTTTTTACAAAGAATTTCAGATGCCATGGAACAAAGGCTTCTGTAACACGTATTTTACTAAATAAGTTAACTGTTCTAAAAGGTCAACACATTTTCCCAGTATGTGAGCAGTTTATTTCCCAGGCAAGACTCTGCCACAAATACACACTGAGGTAAATGTTTAATACATACATATATTTTTTTAAATTATAAATTTATTCTACCATTTATCTCTTCAGCCACACTTCAGATATATTTTAAATTCCCTCTGTTATTACTTCAATGCTAGATTTGTCTAAGTGCGTACTGCTGTAGCAGCAACATTACCATTTTCCATCTGGGAAGCCAACAGTAAACTCATTAGTGAGCCTCAGCTCTACTCAGGAAATGAGCATCCAGTTATTACACTTCATTTAAAATAAGTCAACTTATTGTTCCACTCTAAAATATTACATGTATTGGTGGGTAAGGCTTTTGTTTTGTCAACAAGAGATACTTAGCAGGGCTGTGAGTTTAACTGTATTTTCTACCTCACAAATCTTTTTGTTCCAAACCTTTTGCTTGCATGTCATAGCTCTGTTTGTCTTATTATCATCCTATATTAACTTACAAATTCAGGGTAAGGACTAGCCCTGACAATTTTACAGAAAGTAACATGATGATTTCAAATATGTCTTCTAAGCCAGTCTGTGATAAAAAGAATAAACACTTTTCATGTAAAACATCATATCAAAAAGAAATTTCAATTTTGCAAGAATGTAATTGATTCTTTGAAAGATTAAACTTTTCAAACATAACTCATGAACACCAGCATAAGAAAATACATGTTGCAGAAAATGATGAATCGCAAGGACTTTTCATAAGCATTGGACTGTAATATGTGCACTTTTCAATTTCAGAAAATTTGTAAATATATATTAATGTAATCTGAAATATAAATACACATACATATAGAAAACATGCTGAATGCTTTTCAAAACAAACCCCAAAACATTTCTGTATCACAAAAGGAAATTCCTTACCGAAACAGCAGTTATCTTCAAAGAATCTCCTGTAGAATGTGTGAAAAGGTACCATAAGACAGGTCCAATTTCTCCTGTAATAAATCCTTGTGCATGGCAAGAGAGAGTAGTGCAAACATTTTCAATGATCTTTGCTGCCAAATGATTCACCACCCGGTCTTCCTATAGGAAGGAGAGGAAAAGAAAACTCATATGCAAATGTTTCTAATGTTTCTGATTTCTTTTTAAACTACTGCCTATGTCCATATTTTATTCCATGTATATTGTCTTAGCGTGGTTTCTTAATTTTATTTGATACTTGCCAAAGTCATTTCATAGGAAACCTCAACTTGTGACAAAGCTATGTTTACAAATCCTACTTCCCGCCACTTTCTCTTCTACTGCAAAGACAATTTAATACAAGTACGATTTAATATGAAATCTTTCAGGTCCAAATGATCACCCCAAATTAAATGTAGTCACTAAAAAATGCAAGGTTTTGTTACATTAGAGGTGTTCCATGATCAGTGCTTTATGAATGAATGTCTGTGTATCAAACCTCATCACTACAACAGGCTCTGAATAGCAAGATGATGACATATACAGTTCCTTTAGGAGAAACAGAATTAATTACATTAAACCCTCTTAATTCAGAAGAGCCAACAACCCCCTGGGATAAAGAAAAAGCCTTCTTGCAAGACAAGTTATTCCATAACTCCTTTCTTTTCCTCTTCTGCAACAGACAATCCTGACCAATGTTTAAGATAAACCATTGGGTCCCATTTACTACATCAATTCCTAAATTTCCATAAGGGATTCTGAATCCTTCATATTTTTAATACTAATCAAATAATTTTATCTGCAAAATCATTTGTGGAAAGCCACTGTACATGCAGCTTTAATATCTACGTAATACTATTCATACTACAAAATCTCCATGGAATGAAAAACATGTCAGAATAATCACAAGCCGTCAGCACATCATGAACACCACATGGCATCAGCTCTTTCTCAAGAAAACTGTTACTGACTCCAGTGGAAGCTTAACTTAATATAGATCATTTAAAAGCAGAATCGCTACTTTCTCTCTCTCTTCTCCCCCTCATCTCCTTTCTTTAGTATGTCTTTTTTTTTTTTAACTCTGCTTTCACTTAAAAGCAGAGTCTATACCTTAACAAAAGTGGAAGATTCATTGCTGCTGGTTTTTTTGGCTGTGCATTGCCTCACCTTATCTCAATCTTTAACTATGAATAAGCGAAGTCTTTCAACAATGTCTTAAATGGCATTCTCGAGTTCAGCAAGAGTGAATTTTAATATAAGGACAACCGATTTAATTTGTCAAGTCTACCTCATAGTCTGGCTTCACAAATAATTCATCATAATATCTAATTGATTTCTTTCTTAAACTAATCTCCACATTATCATACTAACCTTTGGATTTCTGACATTTATCTTCACAATCGGAACCACCAACAACTGTGAGTAATGATAATGAAACCTTTCAGAAAGCAGTACAAAAGCGTTCCAGAGGGGAGAACTTACACTTCATTAAAGATATATTCAGTATCCACTCTTCCTTCTACTGACATAGGTATTCTAAAATATAGACACTGATGTAGAACTATTTGGAAACTCTAGTATAATGCCATTAAAAAAAAAAAGCTGTATTAATCATTTTCATGCTAATCCTTCCTGTTGTCCCAAAAAACTGCAGCTCTACTCAAAATACTTAAAAGAAATACCAAAGCCAATTCCCATCTAAACCAGTTACACTCTTTTATAAAACTTGACTGATTTCTGTGGTCTTCCTTCTGATTTACAGCCATGAAACCAAAGATGATTTAGGCTTCTCTGTTTTTACAGGTTTTATTACTGCAATATATTGTATCATTTAGATCTTTTTTGTTTACCAAAATAAAGTTTCTCAAATTTTTTTTTATAAATAATGTTAATTTTTAATCTTTTTCTGTGTTATACTTCTGAATTTCAGTCTTTTTTTTTTTGGTACAGTTAAGGTAAAAATACATGGATTTATCAAACTGACTATACACATTTAAAATCGAATCCATAAATGAAACGTTAATAGTCAAGTTAAATCTCTCTTATATATGAAGCGATTACTAGGAATGCCAAATGGGGCTCCACTGCTACTTTAAGCAGGCAGAAACACTTAATAAATGCACTATAATCCCATTAATAAATCATAATCAAAACATTATATAGCAGATAACTATTATTATGAATGTTAACAAACTTCCAGATGCAATTACAGCTTTTCTTCACAAAACCTAGTCCTGAAGATGTGCTTTATTTCCTTTCAGCCACCGCTGAGATGAGTTATGCCCTGTGCCAGACAGTCCTGGTACTTTGGCTAGGAAAAGGTCATGTATCATCACAATGCTCCAAAAACTCAGTGAGGCTGTCAGAGTAATTCCATTTGCTGCCACCTGAGACTGTCCATCTCAGCTCCTCTGGGATCTATTCCTGAGCACTGTCTAAGCAACAAGACTTGAACCATTTTCTGCTTAATTAGCTCTCTGAAAGGGAAGCCTGACCTAAACTAATATTTGGCCTCTTAACCAAAGCAGTCATCCTGTCATGTCACCAGGACATAAGCTACGTTAGTGAATAGAAATGGATCTTCAAGATATGAGTAAAGCAGTTCCATATAACAGTTAACCTCTGTTCATATCACAAACTGCATCAAATCTAAATCTATGAATAGAACTGTAGCAAAAAGGACATACTCTATTTTCACTGGGTTTAGATTTCAACTAGTTTTATAAAAAAAAAAAAGGAGAGTTTATCACCTTTGGAAGAAGTTGCAGGCAACTGAAGAAGAGTACAAGGGTCTCGTTAGGTCATGCGGAGAGGGAATTAGAAAGGCAAAAGCCCAGCTAGAGCTCAATCTGGGCACAGTTGTAAGGGATAACAAAAAATGTTTTTACAAATATGTTAACAACAAAAAGAGAGCCAAGGAGAATCTCCATCCTTTACTGGATGCGGGAGGGAACATTGTCACCAAGGATGAGGAAAAGGCTGAGGTACTTAATGCCTTCTTTGCCTCAGTCTTTCATAGCCAGACCAGGTATCCTCAGGGTATTCAGTTCCCTGAGCTGGAAGACAAGGATGGAGAGCAAAATAAACTCCCCATGATCCAGGAGGAAGCAGTTAACGACCTGCTATGCCACCTGGACACCCACAAGTCTATGGGGCCTGATGGCATCCACCCAAGGCTACTGAGGGAGCTGGCGGAGGAGCTTGCCAAGCCGCTCTCCATCATTTATCAACAGTCCTGGTCAACAGGGGAGGTCCCGGACAACTGGAGGCCTGCCAACGTGACGCCCATCTACAAGAAGGGCCGGAAGGAGGATCCGGGGAACTACAGGCCTGTCAGCCTGACCTCGGTGCCGGGGAAGATTATGGAGAGGTTCATCTTGAGTGTGCTCACAGGGCATGTGCAGGACAACCAAGGGATCAGGCCCAGCCAGCACGGGTTCATGAAAGGCAGGTCCTGCTTGACCAACCTGATCTCCTTCTATGACCAGGTGACCTGCCTAGTGGGTGAGGGAAAGGCTGTGGATGTTGTCTGCCTGGACTTTAGTAAAGCCTTCGACACTGTCTCCCACAGTATTCTCCTGAAGAACCTGGCAGCTCATGGCTTAGACAGGTGTACCCTGCGCTGGGTGAAAAACTGGCTGGACGACCAAGCCCAGAGAGTTGTGGTGAATGGAGTGAAATCCAGTTGGTAGCCAGTCACAAGCAGTGTCCGCCAGAGCTCAGTTTTGGGGCCGGTCTTGTTTAATGTCTTTATCGATGATCTGGATGAGGGGATCGAGTGCTCCCTCAGCAAGTTTGCAGATGACACCAAGTTGGGCGGGAGTGTTGATCTGCTGGAGGGTAGGAAGGCTCTGCAGAGGGACGTGGACAGGCTGGATGGATGGGCCAAGGCCAATTGTATGAAGTTCAACAAGGCCAAGTGCCGGGTCCTGCACTTGGGTCACAACAACCCCATGCAACGCTACAGGCTTGGGGACGAGTGGCTGGAAAGCTGCCCTGCAGAAAAGGACCTGGGGGTGTTGGTCGACAGCTGGCTGAATATGAGCCAGCAGTGTGCCCAGGGGGCCAAGAAGGCCAATGGCATCCTGGCCTGTATCAGAAATAGTGTGGTCAGCAGGAGTAGGGAGGTGATCGTGCCCCTGTACTCGGCGCTGGTGAAGCCGCACCTCCAATACTGTGTTCCGTTTTGGGCCCCTCACTACAAGAAAGACATTGAGGTGCGGGAGCGTGTCCAGAGAAGGGCGACGAAGCTGGTGAGGGGTCTGGAGCACAAGCCTTATGAGGAGTGGCTGAGGGAGCTGGGGTTGTTCAGTCTGGAGAAGAGGAGGCTCAGGGGAGACCTTATCGCTCTCTACAACTACCTGAAAGGGGTTTGCAGAGAGGTGGGTGTCAGTCTCTTCTCCCAAGTGACTAGCGACAGGACAAGAGGAAATGGCCTCAAGTTGCACCAGGGGAGGTTCAGGCTGGATATTAGGAAAAATTTCTTTGCTGAGAGAGTGGTGAAGCACTGGAACAGGCTGCCCAGGGAAGTGGTGGAGTCACCCTCACTGGAGGTGTTCAAGGAACGTGTGGACATGGCATTGCAGGACATGGTTTAGTGGGCATGGTGGTGTTGGGTTGATGGTTGGACTTGATGATCTTACAGGTCTTTTCCAACCTTAATGATTCTGTGATAAAATGCACTTAAAGACAAAGCTCCTAATTTTCAGTCATGTTGAACACTTGCAGATGTATCTGTTTCCAGTTGAAGTCATGGATGTTTAGTGAAAATGAGCCCTGAGTAAGAAAGCAAATACCAAAAGGGTAAATATATGTAAACGGCTAGAAGAGAACTTCTTCTAACCAAGTCTTTCTAATTGGGGGTGGGGGGGAAAATACAAATCGAAGTCATCAAGGAATCTACCTTCATTTTTGGAAATAACTGAATCTACTGGATATTCGTATTGATTGTTAAAAACTTAACATTGCACTAGAAGTTTTGGAGGCACTGAAGATACAGTCACTACACTAACCAACATACTGCCTAAAAATAGCATAATTTCATTTAAAGTTTAAGATAAAATATTTTATAATATTTTTTAATTATACTGTGTATAGATACACACACTTGAGTAAAAGCATAATACTGAGAAAGAAACATTGGAGAAACTGAAAGATTCAGAAAGTAACACTGTATTCCATCATTATTCTAAATCAACTTCCATACACTTCTTCCTTTAATCTAAAAAGACAGAATAAAAAGAAACTACAAACATAACAATGAAGTAAAGATGTAACATCCTAAGCATTCATGATTATAAGAATTAAATCTTAATTTGGCAACAATTTGCAACACAAAGCCTTCACAGAGAAGAAGGAACATGTAGAAATAAAAATTTTAAATACCTTTTGTGGAAAAAAAATTTAAAATTCTGTCAGTAAACTGAAGAACTGAGATCTAAAGAAGAAATTAAAGTGATAATGTCTACGATTCAGACCATTACTTGTGTACTATAGGCAATTCTGTCAGTAAACTAAAAAAACCTGATGTCTAAAGAAGAAATTGAAGTGATAATATCTATGATTCAGACTATTACTTTTATATTATAGGCAATTCTGTCAGTAAACTAGAAAACTGATACCTAAAGAAGAAATAAAAGTGAGAATATATAGGATTCAGACTATCACTTTTATACTACAGGCTGTCCTATACTTTCTGAGAAAATAGTTATGATTTTATTCTCCTCCAAATTCACTGTAAAGGAACTGCTCTGCCTAAGAATATACATTATAAAGCATACTGCCTTAGATTATATATTGGCTATTACTTTTTAAAGTTATCTTTTATTAATAAAATTCCTCATCAGTTCAGAACGAAAACCCTCAGATTTATATCTTGCTCCCTCATAAAGGAAGAATTCCATATGAAAGAGGGATATGTGTACTATAGAGCTTACTGGTAAGCTCTAATTTATTAAAAATCTTGCTTATACAGCACCTTGAAAAATGCACATCCAAGACACAGAAAATTATCCTGTAACCTCATCCACTATTTCTGATTCAAATATATTCTCCAGGTGCCATGTTTTAAAATGAGAGGATTATGCACATTCTAAAATCCAGATAAGCTAATTAGCTATAGCTGCCTATATTAATTTATCCATGCAAGTGTATTGGCTATATACAATTTTTCTAGATTCTATGAAGTTATTACCAAAATTGTATATAATTGCATATTTATATTTACATGCCCTTTGTAAGCAGAAATGGACAGATACCAAGCTCCTGAAAGCTTTTTCAATGGTTCCTCTCTGCTTTCACACAGGAAGACTTAAAAGGAGGCTTGCACACAGTTTCTGACTCTGCTGTCTAGTTTCAGTGAAGGACCTCATCAAAGCAATATAATCCAGACCAAGTCAGACAAGAAAAACTATAACAGACACCAAAAAGTAGTTCGGATATAGGAAAGATTATGAGTTCTAAGGAGACTATCTGAAAAAAATGTTTTAAAACAAGAGTATCTGAAGGAAGGGAGGGGCAAACATAAGGGAGAAAAGAGTGGAACAGGAATTGTGTGTCACTGTTGGAAACTGTTGTTGGAAAAGATTAGTAAATCAATATTGGAATATTTACTACATGGGTTCTTGCAGACTGCAACATTATACCAAGACCAAACATGCCAAATTGGGCTTATAATTTATTTATTTATGAATGTACCAATTTCCTTATTTTGACACATCATGGAACATGCTAGTTCTTTGCCTGAACTGAAAATCAACTTCCATCTCAAGTTAACAGCACTTCAGTGCAAGAAATCTGAACTTGTGATCCCCTACAGATAAAAGAACTTGCCAATCTTCTACTCCATTGTTCTAAAACTACTTTCACCTATACATATTCTTTTTGCTGCCGTTAGATTTTCAGGCGTAGAAGGTATGTGGAAACAACACTGCCTGCATTTTCTGAACATTTTGTTCCTTTACAGGCAAATAAAAGGAACACACGCACATTTCAAACTCCTTCCTGCTCTACTGTTCTGTTTCAGAGGGCAATTCTGCTCTGATTATGACGAACCTTACAAAACTCCAGAGATCCAAGTACACTTCTGAGTAGTTCATAATGAAACTGAAGGACAGTCAATTTATCTTATAAAACCCAAAGCTATATAAACTATAGTACTGAGCAACATAAATTGGTTTTAGTTTCTTGAATTCTTATTAAATGCATCAAATAAAGCTTCTTAACTGGCGATAAAGACTACAAGTAAGTATTTATAATGCATATACTTAATACACTGTGGTAATTCAGAATTTACTACAAAAAGTTAGTTTGCCATTTTCATAAACACTGAGACAAATTATTAATATACAAATATTAACTCCAGAAAACATACTGCACTGAAATTAAATTAGCTTAGAACAATTAAAATAAATTTATGATTCAATTAAACGTAATTATAATTTCTTAATTACTGATGTAAGAATACAAAGCTTACAAGTAATAAATTGTTAGATCAGGGAAATTTATTGAATAAATAGCAGATTACAGGCTACAATGTAAAATAAAAAAATACAACTGCTAAGATCTTAAGCTGCAGTCAAAGAACATTAAGCACAGCGAAGGCAAATTTAGACGATATTTTCAAGGTTTTCACATCCAGTTCTTTACTAGTGCAAGCAATAAAATTTACACAGAACCTCATTTTCATTTTAAGTCAGACCTTAAAAAATTCTGGATTGTTCATTTTAACTATTTCTGTTATCTCCTATTTCACAGCAGGATGGGGAGGAGAAGTGTCATTCATACCCTCCCCTACCACATCTGCATATCAGCCACTAAACGTTGTGAGCCACTCACTGTCTGGACAAAGCAGCTCTGTGCCTGCTACCAGAGCAATGCAAAGTTGACTCAAAAAAAACCCAAACAGAAAAACTACATTAGAGGTAGTGTATTAGGTTAACAGAAAAGAGCACTGATTCAAAAACTGGAGAGGTTTGAAAAGCAACAAGAAAGGTTTCTATTGGTACATCAGTAGCAAAAAGACGACTAAGGAAAATTGAGTTCCCTGCTGAATGAGGCAGGGCCAAAACATAAAAAAAGCTCAGGACGTCACTGCCTTCTCTGCCTCAATCTTGACTGCCCTCAGGCCTTCCATGCCCGTGTACCAAACAGCAAAATTTGGGGGAGTGAAGTATACCTACAGGTCAGGAAGGAGGAGGTAGGGGACACTTAAGCTAACTGAAGATGCATAAGTACATTGAACCAGAAAGGATGCAACCAAATGTGCTGAGGAAGCCAGCTAGCAATATTGTGAGGGAGCACACATCTTCAAAAGTTTATAGTCATCAGGACATAATCCTGTTGTCTGGGGGGGGGGGGGGGGAGTGGGGGGGGGGGGGGGCGGTGCAAAGGGCATGCCCGCCTTCCGAAGGGCAGGAAGAGGAATGCCTAACTCTGTCCCTGAAAAAACTACAGAGCAATTTCTCCTGGAAGTTATTTGCAGGTACATGAAGGACAAGAAGACTGGTAACAGAACAGATTTATCAAGAGCAAAACCCACGTGACCAATGTGACAAGCTTCAATTACAAGATGACTGGCTCAGTGGACTGACAGAGAGTAGATTTACCTTACTTCAGCTTTAACAAGGCTCTCCAGATGGTTTCCTATACCTAACCAAATAGCAAAGACCTGGACTTAAGTGGACTACAAGGTACACAGAAAGCTGGTTGGACCACCAGACTTAGAGGGTTGTCATCAGCACTACAAAGTTCGGCTATGGCTATCAAGGGTCAATATTGGGGCCAATGCTGTTCATCATGCTTTTTAACATAACATATCTGGCAATTAATTAAGAAGCAATTCTGAACATTAGGGATTTTTCTTCCAGTTATCATCTTGGTAGCACTCTGCTGGACTCACTCTTGAATGTCAACATCTTTCTTGCACTGGGGAGCCCAAAACTGAACACAGTACTCCAGATGTGGTCTCATTAGTGCTGAACACAGAGGGGAAGAATCACTTCCGTGAACTTGCTGGCTACTCTCTTACTTATACAGTCTGTGTTGCCGTAGCCCTTCTTTGCTGTTAAGGCACACTGCTGGCTCATGTTCAACTTTTCATTGGTACCCCCATGTCCATTTCTGCAGAGCTGTTTCCTAGGGAGCTTGTACTGTTGCAGAGGGTTATTCCATCCCAGAAGCAAGCCCTTGCTCTCACTTTTGTTGAGCTTCATGAGGTTCCCATCAGCCCATTTCTCCAGCCTGTCCTAGTCCTTCTGACCAGCAGCCCTGACATCCAGCATATTGATGCTGGTCGCCCCACCAATTTGGTGTTATCCAACTGGAGAATACACTCCAGTTGCTCACTCTGGTCATTACTGAAGGCATTAAACAGTATTGATGTCAGATCAGAGGGACACTGCTAGTTATTGCCTGCCAGCTGGACTTTGCACCTCTGATCACCTGAGAGAATTTTCCTGCCCACCATATCTTCCATTTATCCAGCCCTATGTCACCGATTTGGTGATAAGGGGAGTATGGGAGAGTGTGTCAAAGGCACAGGACAAGGGGCAATGGCCACAAGTTCCAATCATATACAAGGAGAAAATTTTCTAGTATGAGGGTGGTCCAGGCATTGCCCAGAGAGGTTGTGGGATCGCCATTCTTAGAGACGTTCAAAAGTCAAATAGACATGTCTATGAGCAATCTGATCTACTTAGACCTGCTTTGAGCAGGAGGTTGGATTAGCTGACCTCCAGAGGTCCATTCCATCCTAAAGTATTCTACAGTTTTACAGCTTCAAACAAAGGGGTTTTTTTGAAAGAAAAACCTCTAAGTCATGTGGTTATATTTTAAGTCAGTTTGATGACACTGCACAGATGTTTTCATAGAAGTTCATTAAGTAATTTTTTTGTGTAACTTTTTCTGCTAAAGATTGTGAGGTCTACTTTTTGACAATAAGGTGATAGACTGAAGAGACTGATACGTTATCATCCTGGATCTGTCTACTTCAATAGTCCTAGTCTTACATGTTTTGAAATAAATATTCAAAAAGGACACCATAAATTTAATTGAATACTTTAAAATATTTTTCTGTTTTTCCATCTTTATTCATTCCTCCTTCACCCCTGAATCTAAAACATCTGGTACAAAAAAACCCTTATTTTATATGTGATTATTCCTTCCTTAAAAAAAAAAAATCCCTTGCAAACAGATGTCTAACAATAATATGATTTTAGCTATCTAGTTTTAGATGCTGCAGCATCATTTTTCAAGAAAGATGCGTGGCTGTTAAAGTTACGGAGGATAAGAGGAGGATTGCTACAAGAGTGGAGGAAAAAAGTAGCAAAAGAAATTGTAATTTCCACACGTTGTGAAGTACTTTACATATTTATGGATATTTTTGATTCTTCAAATGGTGCTGTTCTGGAAAGTTGAGGCTGCTACAACTGAGACAGAGCAATTTATATTAGAACATTTGCACTGTACTCAACAAGCAAGCACGAATACTTAATTCCATTGCAAACCTCAAGCACCTTCAACAAAGAGAAACTGTAGAAATGCACAGCTCTGCTTGGTTACACATAACTTTACATTTACACTTAATTAATTTTATATATAAATAAAATTTATTTAGAAATAATAACAAATTATTATTTTTAATTCAAACTATTGCATGGGAAATGTATTTCTATTTTGTGTTATTTTTTCAAGAAAAATATATCAGGATAAATTATTAAGAAAGTTTAAGTTTTATCTCGATTTAGTTTCTCTACACTGAATGTTTATAAACAGCAAGTCTTCCATTACTAAATTTATAATTAAATAGCTTCTCACTAATGTGCCTTAGAATGACATCTTACTCTAATTATGAGCTGGAAATAGTCCACAATACAATCACAGTTGTGTGTTCTTGATCACCTGAAGGCTTGAAGGTGTTAAAATGCATCTACACTGTACCTCTATTAATCACAATCTGTAGGCAATAAAGATATCAAAAAAAGAAGAAAAAAGGTATTTCTCTTGCTTTCCCCCCCTCCAGCAACCTCTGATAACTTTTCTGCCTTGAGCTTTGCCTTGGGCAAAAATAAAGTCAAGTGGTCTCATATAAACAATAAATGCCAACCCTCTACTCAATTCTTTTTCATTTTACAAAGTGGAACTATATGCATGTTTTTCCTCCCTTCTTCTAACACAGCTAAGTCATCACGAAGAAAAATGAAGAACACAGCATAGCACATGTAGGAGAATAAAAGTAATTACTACTTTTTGGCTTCAAAAAATGCTAACAACCCAGTACAACAACAATGCAGTTTTCAAAAACTGTGTATCAGCCACTTCAAAATAGAATGTAAATCTTGCTCAAAGATTTACAAAAGATGTATGAAAATCAGATTGCAAGAGGATAGTACAAACTGTCAGAACATTTCTCAAAAGAAAGCTACAGCGTTAACAAATTTCACATTTATTAACAGTAATTTATATTTACTATCCCATTTGAAAAAAAACAAGCAGCAATACATAAATGTTGAATGTACAGAGAACACTGCATTTTTGCATTCATCTCCTGCTTAGGTCATGCTCTTATCACAATTATTTAAATTCAAGACCAATATTTGGTTGACAAGGTACTGCAGTGCTGCAGGCTACAATCCTCACACAATGCCTAAAGGGTTATTACAGTGGAGAAATTCTATCGAGGACAATGAAAGAGCCTTACCCCTTCCCGAAGACACCTCATTAGCACAGTGTAAGCAGCCAAGGGAACAACCCAGCATTCTCTGGGGTGTTCCCTTTTTTCCTCCTGAAATGAAGCCAATGGCACAAATGATTAAATCAAAAAAATTACAATTATCTCACTCACATAAAAAATGGGTAACAGATTCTTAATAAGGTTCATATTATACACATTTCAAATTAACATATGCTAGAAAATACATTAAATTCCAGAGCAGTATTACTATTTAATGTTATTTCATGTGTGGCACAGAAATTGATATTTTATTATTTAAATAGTCTCCAAAATCCATAACAGAATTTGTCCTAGTATTTCTGGGTTTCATCAATTCCTTCTAATTCACACACACAAAAAAATATTCTTGCATTCCTCTCAATCATTTTGATTACTACATTTTGATTATTAAAAGTAGTAATGCTTCTCTTTAACTGTGATTTAATTACACCAAACAAACAAAATTTTTTTTTAGTTGCCAGACAAAAGTAAAGTACACTTTCTTTGGAAAAAAAAATATTCAGAGTCATATATGGAGATGTAAAGTGTTTAATAAAACTTAGTGTATGGAATAGCCTTCAGGACATATCACCACTGTTCCAAGATCTTTATCTATATTTCCTTGAAATCACCCTGTTAGAGAGGCTAATTCACTGCCAGTTGAATCAGGGGTTTGATTTTTCCATTAGAAGTTAATGAACTCTACTTCACTGCCCCCTCCAGTAGCCTACTGTAAAACTTCAAGTTTAAAAGAGGACACTTGGATATCATTAAGACTTAACTAAAACAACCTCCATATCTAGGCTAGTAACACAGAGATATTACCAAATGAAAAAAAAAAAAAATAGCCTCTTTTGGGAGAGGAAGTGAGAAATAACAGGCATTGGATGGTATGAAGATGATATGCCATGAAATCAATGTGTAGCTTGTCTTAATATGTAGACAAAGGACGACAAGCAACAATTCCTTCAGAAATTATACATTTCTTGAATTCTATTAATCATATTAGTAAATTATTTTTAGCATTCTAATTAACTGTTTATAATAAAGAGCATAGGATGGGCAAAGTGGAGGTTAACGATACAGAAACAAATTATACTTTCTGAATTTCCTGATTTCTGAGTGGCCTACACTAATTCAACATACATGATGTGATAATGTCAGGCATTTAATTAAAGCATGGCACATTAGCAGCAAAGACTATTACTGAATTGCCTACCAAAATTAATTTTCCTTCTTTATTGGAAATAAATCAAAACTTTATTTGCAACATATATCAATAGAGAAAATGGGTTTGTTACATCTCCCATTTTTTTAAGCTTTATTTCTGCTAACTTTGTATTAGGAGGTATGGAACAATATTCCTTGGAAGTAATTTACAGACAATAAAAGTGTTTGATATCCGACAGACATCAGATCTACTACATTCCACCTCCTTCATCTTATCTGAGTAACAACATGTTGACATTGAATCACAGTTTGCCTTTTAAGTTTAAGAAAATGCAGCCCAAGTTTCAAAGAAGGATGATAGGATACTTTCTAACAGTCAAAAGTGGAATCTTCTCAACCTGGAAAACGCAGGACAAGACTAGGAGTCAAGACAGAGTTAAAATGACAGCCTATGCTGGAACCAGCATGGGTCTGTTTCGCGTTTTATTAATCTAATTTAATCAGAAATTCTGTCAAGTTTTTCTGTAACCATACATAGTAAATGTACTGTAAAATAAAAAGCCTTAAGAAATGGTGCAGTCCTGAAACATTAATAGTTCTTCCATTCTTCAGACTGATTAATGACTTTCTGCAAGGTTTAGTCTCTAGCTAGAAATAAAAAAAAGGCGAAAGGTGTACAAAACTTAGCACCATTTTTAATTACCTAAACACACCTACACAATTTGACATTTAGTAAATTTATATCACCAAACACTGGGGGATCTTCCTACTTTTTGCTCACAGACCATGTTGATTTTGATTAAACTTTAGGTTCTGCACCCTAATCACACAAACAGAATGAAATGAACAGAAATATTAGATAGAACTTGAAAGTTTTCCCTCAAGGCAATTTGCTTAAGAGTAACAGAACGTCCTCCCGGGTGTCTGCTCATGCTACTTGTGCATTACTCTTGGCTTCTGTTTGGAAGAAGAATGCAGATATAGAGCTTAAGATCTTACTTAGGAGATCTCATATGCAAGTACACACATAATGTCAGAGTTTAGGATTGCAGAGGACCATTACAATTATCTGGACTTTTTCCCAGTATTTTCTAAGTCACAGAAATGCAACCAGTGATCCTGTATTTAATCTAATGAATCATGCTGCACCTAGATAGCTGAACTTGATTTTAATTGTTTGATAATTTATGACTCACCAAATGTTCATATGAAAAAGAAATAATCTTTATCATTATTTAATATTAATATTGTGGTTGGACCTAGAAACAGTTAGCAAAACCCCAGAAGGAGTAAATAAATAAATAAAATCAGCCATGTCCCAAAAAATTTCAGTTTAAATGTTAAATATTTAGCAGCTTGATAAAACAATCAAGCAGGCTGAACAGCAAAATGGAAGAAAACAAGGAAAAAAGAAACCCAAAAATGTTGTGTGTGCAGTTCCTAATGAATCAGATGCAGTTATGATATTTTTCTTGAATTAGTCAAGGCATAAATCTTCGCTGTTTAAAGGTACAAATTGGGAATAAATATTCTTGTTTCATCGTATTATACTACCATTGACTTAGTGTGTGATCTTGGCAAGGTC
The DNA here is from genome assembly GCF_030936135.1 of Gavia stellata. Taxonomy (NCBI): domain Eukaryota; kingdom Metazoa; phylum Chordata; class Aves; order Gaviiformes; family Gaviidae; genus Gavia; species Gavia stellata. Next base: position 49,636,736 of record NC_082599.1, read on the forward strand.
ATTCAATACTTCTGTTCTGCGGTTTAACGAGCAACAAAATGCCTACAACACTACAGTATTCTCAGGTTAAGTAGGTACAATATAGAGAAATGAAAAGCTTTATAAAGGGTTTTTCTTAAAAAATATTTAAAAAAATAAAAAAATGTTAGTGTCTCCAAGCATACAAATCACATTGATATTTCTGAAGTTTTACCAAGACACAGTGCCTTGAGTCCATATGTGTAGAGTAGCTCCAAATATTTCTTCCTATTCTCTGATAATTTCTTAGCTATAACTCAAAGCAGTGCAACCCATTACTATAGAACTTCCTGAAACATGATAGAGTAGTAATTTAAATACAAGTTATCATGCTTCAAACATTGTGAAGTTCATCAATACATACAGACTCAAAAATTTGTCAGTCCACATTTTCAGAAGAAAAGAAAAATATCTATTCGGGTCAGTGCATGCAAATCATTTTGCTGTTACAGAGCCAGTGTAAACAGATTTGTTTCAATCACTAAAGTTTAATTTCAAAATAAAAACCAAGCACTGCAAAATACTCTTGCCAAATATAATTTTCAAGGTGGAGTTTTAAGTTTATTTCTTTTTATTAGTGATTAAAAATTATGTAGTTTGCAATCTGTCTGATGATGCCAAGTACAATTTCCCCCCCCAAGGAAAACTAAGAAAGTATTAACATACATAAAAATAAACTGTGACTGTGGATTATTTTCCATAATATAATTTCTCAGTGTTAGAACAAGTTCTGCGACTCAGAATCACAGTATCATTAAGGTTGGAAAAGACCTCTAAGATCATCAAGTCCAACCATCAACCCAAGACCACCATGCCCACTGAACCATGTCCCTTGACTCTGTATATTTGATAGATATTTTGGCAATTGTCTAACCAGAAAAGGATGATGCTTGCTAACCTACAAAAACCCAAGGCAACCATTTCATCTTGTGGAACACGCAAAGGAGCTAGGGGATGAGGACAATGAAACATAGAAGTTCAGCACAAAGCCATAACTACAAAATACAGATCCCTTTGGTATTTTCATTCCTTTATCAAGTGACCTCACAGACTGATAACTAACGCAATAGCATTCAGAGCAATTAGATCATGCAGTTAATACAAAGGCTTCAGAGAAGCTAGGGCTAGGCTTTTTCTGTTTGAAGTCACCTTCGTTTCTAATAAGTAAAAGAAAATATTTTACTCTTTGAATAAGGGAAAATAAAGGTGAAGGTTAAGAGGAGCTGTCATCTTCAATTCCTACTATTAATAGTATTTCTTTTCTACAAATAACCTCTGTTTATTTTTAATGTGAATCTACTATTTCTAGACTGAAGATTTAAATCAGTTCTAGTCAAGAATCACCGCAATTCTATTTGAAATTAATCAAGATCATTTCATTTCCTTTTCTATGGCATTGTGAATCGAACCATGCTAGGATAAGACCTAATATGGACTAGATATATTAATTGATATCATAGGCTGTACTGACACATCCTATTTAATCGAAGTTTCTAGCTAAGATGTTCTAACACTAAGATCTGCCACTTGGAGGCCAGCAGTCATTATGGTGATTGATGAAATTGTTTTATGAATTTAAAACTCTATACTTGAAGAATGCAATTTAATTTCTCTCAGATGAAGTACATGATTGAACTAACATGTTTCTTAAAGTAGAAAAAGTACCACAGAACATACAAGGACAAGAAACCATTGAAGATACAAATGACAAAGTAATTTGCTCTTTTTGTCTACTTTTCTGTGGGAAATTTTTTTTCACATTTGTTAAATTTGTAAGGATCAGTTGACAGTCTTACCTTGCTGGCTATGAGGTAAAGAAGCTCCCCAAGTGCTGGTAAAAGGCATTGTTTCAATTTGCTATTTCTGAAGTTCTCTCTGATGAGTTCAGTTAAAAGTATAACTGCCTAAAATAAAAAAATAAATCATAGAACAACGTGTATAGCTTTTCTCAAGCAAAATGTACTGTTAAAGGTAACAAGCTTTATCTGAAATGACATCTTACTGATATACTCTTCACTTATGCTAAAGAGCCATTTGCAAAGGATTTAGTAAGCATGAGAAGACAAGAACAAATAGTAATTACAGAACAGATTATATACGCAACTTGGAGAAAAATGCAATAAGGAAATAGCCTAGGTGACAAACTGTCAGCTATCCCTTCATCTCTTTCCGTCAGGACAATAAAAGTAGATCTGCCAGGAAACAAAAAGTCTACTTGCTGTTCCTACGTTTCTATCAGAAGATCTAAAAGTTTTCCTCATCATCAGGTTACAAAAAGAACAAACAACAAAAAAAACCCAATGCTGTCTTTTGTGTAGATATTAAATCAGGAGATAGGAACTCTTAAAGTTTTGTCTCCTGATCTCCAAGTTTACTGTCGACTCACTGCATGAGAACTGGACATACCATTTTAGTTCTCTGTACCTCAAGAGTTTCTGTTTGCAAAGTGCATATATACATATAGTATCTATATTGAGGGAGTGGAGGGAAATTGGAAATTCTGATTAATCTTATGCAGGTGACCTAGTAAGAAATCACTTTCCCATACACATATGGAACAGATTTCAACCCAGCATTTACTGCTGGACTCATTCAGGAAACCAAGGATCATTTAGCTACCACATGTTAAATTGAAAAGCATGCTATCTGCTGGCTGGGGTGTGCTCCAATATGTAGCAAGCATACAACAGTATAGAAGCCAGTTGTTTCTTAAATTAAGGAAAGATGGATCTACATGTACCCCCTGCTCCAAAACATTCATGCCTTGCAAGAGTAGGAAAAAGACAACAGTTCAGCAAATATGGATTTAATATACTTCCTATGTCCCTTAAGTAGTTCCTATGACTATTGGGAAGGATTTAGTTCTAATACTTTTAAAGTACTTATGAGATACAGCAAATAAACTATGTAAACAGATACTGTCAGTGAAGTCAGTGATTTCCAATACTTTGCATAATACACTAGGTGAGATCTGAAGTTATTTTTATGTACTTTGTACTTTAAATAAACAGTAATATTGTCCATACTATTCCATTTTAAGCCTTGGAAACAGCCAACTTTTTAATTATTACTTTAAATGTGTAGCTTGCACTACTTCTTTTTATTAAACAGAGAAAGCATTGCTGTAAAGTATCTTAGCCTACAGAAACAGGAAAAAAATAGTGGTTCAGGCAAATAATTATAATTATTGCATATTTCATCATTACACAAAAAACAAGGCAATAGAAACAATCATACTATGATCTCTTTTAGTATAACAAATGGAGCATGAATTTTATTTCATTCTGCTTATGAACTCTTCCCATCCCCTTTAAACAGCAAACACATTATCAGCAGTATCACTGAAACATTTCTTGTGTTTATTTTATGCTCTCGTAGAGAACAATGGACTTTTTAAAAATGGACTTGTTTAAAAATATTTTAAAGTAGGACTAATTCTATGACAGTCCTATCCCAAAGCCATTGAGTCCAGGTCTTAGATATTGATGATGCTACAAATATCTGATAAGAAGCACCAATGTTTATACAACAAAGATCATCTAACTAATCAAATCATAATGAAATAAGTACTGGATGACTGTAATAGACTTTTTATTGTTCTCTTCTAGTTTAAAATCACTTTTTACATGGTTAAACAACAGGGAAGAGTTAATGACCTGAAAAAAAAATTCTCTGGTGTTCTTCCCAGTTGAGCAAGTATTATCTGTATACAGAGCACATGGAGCACAGACTTCCATCACTCATCTCACAGAACTCAACCATTTACAGTCCTATTTGAATACAAACAAGCAGCACTTCAACCCAGGCACAAGGGGTCTAAACAGCAGCAGTTCTGGGAAATCACTTACTTTGTGCAGTCAGTTTCCCAAGATATCCTCAGACTTTGCATATGGTTTAAAAGGAGAACCTGATAGCCATTCTTGCAGACTGGTCTCAAATTAATCCAACAACAAGATATGAATTTTTCAGTTCTGATTACAGCCGCATCAGTGTGGGCTCCTTTCTCCTTGTGTGGAGGATCCAGGTCTAACTCTCTTGAGCATCAGCTTCATTGCATACTCAAAGAACTGCTTGATTCACTTCAGCTGACCAAGTCCCACCACCCTAACACTTCCAAGTGTCACAGTTTTGCCTCTGTTAAGAAGCTTTCCCTAAACAGAAAAAGGTACTCACGTAGACAGAACCTTTCAGAGGAACCATGAGAGATGGCTCAGATAACTGGTTTTCAACACAGCTGAAATACTCACACAGCCCAGTGTGCAGCAGAAACTAATATTTGAGACAGTATATTTAAAATCTGGAATCACCTCAGCTGGTGACCTGGAAAAGTCAAGCAGTTCACAAAATCTAGTTAAACTGTGGTGGTTAATCTGTGATTTGTTTGCCATTATGTGTTCTCTAACTCTTTCATGTTCTTAACCACACACTTCAAGCATGGGAGATTATGCAACAGGGATGGAGTTATAGAGACAGACTACAGCCAGGGTTGAATATGAGGCCACAGAGAGGGAACACATGCTGTTGCTGACTACTGTATTGGGTCCAGCTGAGATGGAGTTTATTTTCCCCATAGCAGCCCTCATAGTGCTGTGCTTTGTATTGGTAGCTAGAAATGTGTTGATAACACACCAGTGTTTTGGCTACTGCTGAGTAGTGCTCACACAGCATCAAGGCTGTCTCATCAATATTTCCCTCCACTCACCAGTAGGCTGGGGGTGGTGGGCAAGATCTTGGGAGGGGACATAGACAGGACAGCTGACCCCAACTGACCAAAGGGATATTCCATACCATATGACATCTGCTCAGCAATAAAAGCTAAGAGAAAGGAGGAGGAAGGGGGGGGCATTCATTATTTACAATGTTTGTTTTCTGGACCAACCACTATGAAGCCCTCTGAAAGGGATTTAATGTGACATGCCTTTGAAGAGATGTGTGGTAACTGAAGGATGTAATACAAAAGTTTTCCAGAGTTACAAAGACACACGCTCTTTACTTTGGGTAGCACAGGAAAAAAAATAATTAAAAGCCAAAACAAGCAAAAACCATCAACACCAAACAAACTACCAACATCAACATTGTGATTTTCTCACAAATCATGAGAAGTGTTTCGCCAAAGGCAAAGGTTATCCGAAATAGTCCTGGCTCTCTACTTTCAAAACACGCTCTCTCCTCCCACTACCTCAAAAGGCCTAGCAAAACACTGTCCTATCTAGTCATTAAGCAAGAAGCAGCTAAAAAGAAAGAGTTATTCTGAGGTTTTTTTCAGAAAGCTAAAGAAAATTGTGATTTTGAACATAAATCCCATTGTATATAAAGCAATGCATATAAATGCCAGAACACATATGTTGGCTGCTGATCACTGCAAAGCAGATATCAAATTTGTCATGATGCATACACCCCATTAAAAATATGTAATACACGTATACTACATACCCACCAATAAAAAAAGAAGTAAAAACATAATTTAAGTTTTTATCCACGAAGAACAACCACATAGCAAACAGGATAACTTAGAAAGTATTTTAACTGAGAGGCAGGAGACAAAAATTCTGTTATTTTCTGGGAGAGGACCAGTAAAAATGTACATAATCTTGAAAAACCAGAAGATAAATCCATTATCATCCCTGACTTGCAGTTCAGAATCTCAGTATACCCTGATATTATCCTGATATGAGAAACTGCCTCAATGCTTATCAGCACCTTATAAGTCACTTCAGATTTCTTGCAAGACATCATCTTCTAGAGATCTTTATCTGAAAACTAGTCGTAGATGTTGCTGGATTCTGAACTGCTTTCATTACAAGGTTTAAAATTTTTTACAATGATAAATTCACGGATGCATAAAATCAGTTGCTCAGTAAACAGCTCTTGTCTCCGAGATCCTTTGCTAATACTAAATGCAATTTATGTTTTCGCAAGTCATAATATTTTTGCAGGTAAAGGTTTGATTCCAGTCTCCAACCTTACTAGCATTTGCATCTATAAAGAAAGAGGCAAGATATTTACACAAAGGCCTCAAAAGCTTAAAGAAAATAATCAGTGAAAATTAGTCTCATTTTAGCAGACTTTGCAAGAAAATATTCTGTGAAAATCCGTCACGGACATTCACAAAAGCATATAGGGAACTGAAAGGTGAATCAGGTAGTGTAAAAAAAAAAAAAATCCAGGAGTTTACAGAGTGTAACAATCATACCAGAAAACAACCATTTCCAGTCCTAAAAGTTATAAAATGTACTCTTCTTTTTTTTTTAAATAGTTTACAGATATATTTGACAGTACAGCACTTTTTCTTCCTCAGAGCACTAAAGAGTTTTTATTCTCACCTTTCCTTGATTTCCCTTCACCTTCTGACCTTATCAGCTTCATAACTCCAATCTTTGTACAGAGAAATCATAAAAACTGGAAATGTAGTCTTCAAATCAAAGCAAAAAGTTCTACTAAACAAACTTTGACCTTCTCTGCTTTTTTTTATGTAATGCTATGTTCATTAACTGCTTTCTTTAACTGCTTTGAGAACATTTCTTGAGATGTTATTAAGGAACTTTAAATAGCCTGCCATTCCAGAGAAAGCTTCACTTTCTTATTTAAGTGAAGAAATAAATGCATCAGTAGTTTTTAAAGCTTCTAATATATCAGCTTGAGAAAGTAGTAGTCAAGTTGATTCAAGTGCAATTCTGCACTAAATTATGAACACATAATGATACCATTCTCCTTTATTAGATTTGCTTTCTATAGCTATACAGAATTACTCTTGCTTTTCTGATAAAATACATATTTTGAGAACTACTTTAACTGTTGAATCAATACCACTAAAAGTACCTCAGCACTGTGGCATTAACAGACATTATCCATATTCAGTTAACACCTCTCAACTTTGCCTCTTTAGACTGAGGGTGAACACACCATGAAATAGCATTTAGACAACACAAAACTGATGAGCCATGTGGTAACATGAGCTGCAGACAATAGTCCCAGCAAACTAGCTAGGGACATTAAATCATCATGATACCTACATTTAGATTGCTTGTTTGCTTGCAGGCAGGACTTGAAGAAAATACAAATCAAATTGTACATCTGCTACAGAGAATCAATGCAGGCTGTTCAAAATTACTGGTTTTAATGATGTATCTTAACCAGCAGAAAACCCTGATTTAATATCAACACTAATCTTGTTTTGGACGTGTAATATTTATTTTCCCAAAGCATGGTTAGGGTGTCATCAAAATTTACCAATTTATTATCTAAAGACATTTATGTATGCAGTCCTAAAGTTTTCAGAATCCTATGTTCTATTAAATAAAATCGTCAATTAAACTTCGTATTTAGTAAACTATTCCTTTACTCACTGTACTAAGATCTGTTTGGCTGCCTTACTACTCAATTGTAGTTTTTAAAAACTGTCATTAACATTAAATATACTGGGTAGATTATCCATCTTCTGCGGTTTTTTGGTTGTTCATTAAAATTAAGAATTTAAGATTTATAATTAATGAAAATTAAATCAAAGAACAATATTTTATATTGGTGAACAGAAATTACTGTTTCTTATTCTCCTTCAAGATTTTAGGATTAGCAGACCTAGTTATTGTTATTAGGGCAGCATAAATTTTAGGTATAGTAAGTTCACTACCTGGAAAAATGCACAACAGAAAAATCAAATTTATTCTAATTACATAGTCTGACAAATAAAGTCTCCTTCTTACCTATAGTACTTTTTTTTCTTTTCAACCTGCCTACATTTTCGCTTTCAGTGAAGTAAATAGTATGAACTGCAAGTCCTACACTGCCTGGTAAAAGCATCTTAAATTTAGTAAAATACCTACCCCTTTTACACTAGCTGTCAAACTGGATGGATATAGTATAGTTATAACAAGAGAAGAAAGAAGAAAGATTCATATCTAGATAGACAGTCATTACCTTCATTTACAACAATAGTGCGTGGAGTTGATATATTACCTGTAGCGGATTCTCAACCCATTTCAAGCTATATCCGGAAGTTTCCCTGCAGTTTTAGGAATCCAGAAGTGAAAATTACAGCATATTCAAGACGAGAAGGTATTTTATACCTTAAGATGTAAAGTGGCAATGTATAGATTTACAGTATTACTCCATCTTTGATCTATTAGTATGACTGTCAGCAAGTATTAGTGGAAATTAAAACATATTTGTAATTCTGCAAACCCTTACAGTGATAAAAAAACTGGCTATGCCTCAAACAGAATGGAAATTACTTTTCAGTTCATTTTCTTGTGAGTATGTGGACAAGTAATGCTAAAGCAAACGCACTTTCCTTGGAGAAAAGCACTCTCACTAGGCTAAGAAAGTTAAGTACACTGTGGTTTTATTGCCACTAACCAGAAAAGAAAATACAGTAATATTTATACCAAGTACTCACCTTTAAAATGATGCATTAAAAAAAAAAAGTTCAGCCTTCTCTGAAGATCTTGAGCATGTTGCCTACCTCCCTTCTCAGTAGAATATGAATAGTTAAAACATTACAAGGGATAACTGTACTTAATCAGGAGTTGGATCCATATGTACTTGTGATCTACTCAGCGAAAGCTGGTTAAATATCCTGAAATGAACAAGTGGCTTGACTGAAGAGTCAGGTGGTAAGAAGGAAACAGATACTTTTGTCAAACAGTGCAGATACAAGAAGAAAGGATCCGAGTCAGTGAAATATTCAGGTTTTGCAAATTTTGTGTTCAGTACAATAAACTGGGTCATGGAATGAGGAAGACTGAAGGGAAGTCTATCAGGCTATGGACGTGGTGTTAATGCTGTCCAGAATGCAGAAAAAAGATAACCAAATGTACAACATATCACACAATTTATGCAAAAATTTAAGTCCTCTAGCGCTCCTCTAGGGAGCAATATAAGATGGATGTGTGACATTTTTCCAGGTGGAATACAATGCAAAACTGATTCATCATGAAAACTCTTATCTTTTCAACTTTTACGTAACTGCTGTAGGAAGAGGTCTTAGGAGACAAGTAGCCAACCAGATGTCATGAACTCAAATGGAGGCTCCATCAACTCGCTTTGGAATCAACTCAGGATCCCAAAGGGATACAATCAGACACAAATAGTAGGAATATTAACTTACAGATCTGTTGTATTTACTAGCAAATCAAAAATGCATTTAAAAGAACTGTCTACAAGCTTTGGGTTTGGTTTGTTGTTTTTTGTTTTATTTTTAAGAAAAAAGTTATTTCTTCTCCTTGTCTGTCATGAAAGATGTATTATTACATGACCTCAGTTGCAGATGTTCATGAATATATCTGATTTCCACCCCAGCCCTTAAGTTTGAAGCTTTTTAATGACAGGAAGAACCAGGTAAAAATATTTGCTTCAAAGAGTAGAGAGATCCTGTTTTCATTTTTGCCAAGGGCAGGAATGAAAAAGATTGCTGAGAAGTCCAAAAAGTGACAGGTCCTGAATTAGAAAGATTTCTGCCTTCAAAACTGAGGTCAATGGCAATCAGCTGGAGCTGGTTTACATCTAAAGATGTAAACTTGAACTAAAAATCAGTCTTCACAGAATAAGATTCAGCACGAGCATCCAAAGAAGAAGTCTTTTTCTTTTTTTTTTCCTTCTCTTCCTTTTTGTTTCCCAATATTTAACTATCGTCGTAATATGCATGTTTCTACCATTCACCCTTGCCTTTTCTGAATATCATGTTTCTGGATTTTTATGCTTTTCATAACTCTACATGAAGTTACTCTAAGTCATCATCTTCTGCTTCCAGGCAGTGGGCCTGTTACCCACTTAATTTAGAAACCATGCTGATGACATTCTTGAAGACCAATGTCCATCAATAAAACATCCATGTAGGATATTTCAGATTAAAATATGAGAAATTCTATGTAGAATTTAGAAATTCTATAGAGACTGAGGATTTTCCATAAATTTTCTTCGAAATTAATTCCCTTTATTGATTATTGCAAATTCCTTCATCCTGCTCAGTGAAGATGCAAACCAGACCAAACAATATCTGGCTAGAAATTTCCTTTTTCTCTACAGATTCCTTTTTTAAATGTGTTTCAGACTAAAATCACATTTTTTTTTTTTTTCCAAATAATAGCTGAAAGAGCTGGTATTCAGAGGGAAAGCTAGGACTACAACCAATATGCAACTGATGTTGCCTAACACTGAGACTGAGCCTGATTTGAGTGTCTTTTAGTGCTAGAATCAGAAGGCAGCAGGAAATTAGGCTTTTCAGCTACGACCAGTGTGCAATTTCTATCACAAAAACATGTTGTAGCCTAATTGTGTCAATCAAGCAAATATGTGCTTTAGAGGAAAAGGCTGAATTTTTTTTCTCCTGTTATTAGTCTATGGTTTGATTAATTTGCAAGTGCAAGACCTTTTGTCAATCCAAGAAATGAGAGAAACATAATATTTTCAAACTATTCATTTTGATGTTTACCTTAATTTTCATTTTCTGTTCTACAAAATTTACCCACAGTATGCCAGTGAAAGTAACAACAAAAATAGATGCTATAAGCAAAGATCAAAGTCTATCCATGATGCCAAAAAATACTAGTGAAAGAACACATCTTATTTAAATCTGTATCACATGTGACAAATTAATCTCTCCTTCTGTCCCATGATGCACAACTGAACAAGATTTTCGACTCTTACTTTTGACGTGTTGTTTTCATGAAAACCGGGGTAGCATAAAAAGAAAAGAGAAGCATTTATACAATCATTTCAGTATTGCCTCCTTCCCTGCAATCATTTGCATCATTACCTAATTTCTACCAAACTAAGCAAGAGTGAAAAAAATGTATAAATGAATAGATGTATTGGTGGGTTTTTTTTGAAACCTCTAGAAGCAAAATAGCAACATAAAAGTGACAGAAGGACTGTGGTACAAACTCATATCTCATTTCTTTTTAAACAGAGAATACATATATTAAAACATTTTGAACACACTACACAGAAAAAGCTTAGAGATTACTCTATTAAGTATCAGAACACACCCTCCTAAACCAAGAGTTTTCTGTTTAAACTTTGTGATAACTAACAAAGGAAGAGGTGAATATGCTAAATGATAGCCTTTATGTAATTAAGTTTAAAATTCAGCCAGCTGCAAGTCAATTAATGAGAAAGCAGGCTCCATTAGCTGACAGATCTGCTTGTTAGCTGTAAAAGTAAGGATTGTTCAAGTATCCCCACTGCATTTTCTACATATGGATTTAGCTGCCTATTTTAAATAGAGAGAGGGAATTGCAGGCAGTAAGTGCTCTTGGGGCTTTAGAATATTTGGAATTTTTTTCCTCTCTGTGAAACAGTTCTTGGTGCTCTCAAGAGTACAGGCTTTACCAAGAAAGCTAAGGGCATACTCCCAAAGGTAACTGGTAAAGTGGCTGACAGTTTATTTGTTAACATCACATTCATTTAGTACTGCTGACAGGCTGAATCTTTCAATTTTTAATGCTGCAGGATAACCACCCTTATGTTTTTGTGAAAATAATAGCAAGGTACCTTAAATTTCCCATATGGGATTTGATTTTACTTATCTTGATTTTTTTGCCTTTAATTTAAGAAAAACATTAAAATGCATATTCAATTCATCTTGCTCTGTGTGTGTATGAATAAAGCCAAAAAACTTTTAAGAAATCACAGAACATTTTCAGTTTAGATTCCCAAATACAACCAATAAAGGCAAAATTATTCCATGCATACACAGAACAGGACACAAGTATATATTCTAAAGCCTCAGAAAAGCGATGCCGGAGGAGGGACAAACTGAAATTAGTTCAGCAAAAGCCCACATAGTACTACAGTCAGAAAAACTAAGCTTCCCACTGCACGGTACATACATAATAAAGGTAGCTGTCAGATAGGTGGTACGCTTCACATAATCATCATTTTCCTCTGAAAGTAAGTTAACCTGAAACTGCTTATCACCTAGGATGAAGACAAAAAGGTAAATCCTATTCAAGAATCCTCCAGCTGCCTTCCAAATCAAAGAAGCTTCCAGGTTTTATTCTTTGCAGCCCTAGGAAAGGATGGTTTGCACAAACTAATCCATGAAGTATTACTTTCTTCTCTTACACTGCTTAAGAACAACCTCTGCTCTCAGACAAACATGAAATTGGTAGACTTAGGGAATGAAAAGTTAAAACATACATAATTATTTATAGAAGTTTTCTATGCAGCTGAATTGAAGGAAGAACATAACTCAATGTTGACACTATAAGCATTACTTATTAGCCTAACAGTTATGTTTATCTTACTTTTTTAACAATAAAAACTATTGGGTCAAGCTCTGTTTCTTAGTAAGTTTTGCACGGTAGGAATTTCTTTGCATATTTCTGGTTCTGAAATGGAAAATAAGAGATGATGTACCCCAGTTTTTTTGGAACAAGTTTAGTCCTCACTAGACATAATTCCCATTAACATTGAAAGAAAATATTGATTCTACACTTGTCATGCATGTAAAACTCCCTTCAATGGGAGTCAATCATCTTTAAAAGCTACCTGGGAATAATCTCGGACAGAGGATTAACCAGCTTAAAACGTTGCAATTTATTTGACTACCACAGAATTTAAGTTAAAAAAAGTATAACAAATAGTAATTTAGAAAGTTATTATTTTACAGTGGAAAAAATACTACTTTTACCTACAAATGTAAAATATTTTAACTAAGTAGGACTTAAAACTGTATTCCTCGCTGTATGTTTACATTATAATGGATAGAATGGAAGAAAAAAAAAATGGAATTACAGACGTCATACAATAGAGTTTAAGCAGCTGCATTTTAAACTGTATATGATGATTGTTTTATGCTAGCAAGTAAAATACCGAGATCTTAAGTTTCAAATACTAGTTGTAGTGTTAAAGAAGTCATTATACAACAGCATTTTTGTGAGATAATTATGTTTCTTTAGCTGTGGTAATATGCAACTGTAAGAGAGCAAATGACTATGCAATGTTAAAAAAATGAAAAGCTTAAAGCAGAGCAATTGAAACAAGAAACATTTCCCACTTTAAAAAGAAATACAGTGGGAAGTGCCACAGGTACAGAAAACAAAGTTACGCTATGCTTTAAACAGAAATCTCACAGCTGGTGTTACAAAAATATTACAGTAGAGACAGGCGAAGATATCAAATGGTTAGAATCAACAAAAATCTGTGATTACAGGAAAGCATATATGCTGAAAATATTCCTACAAGCTGTCTGGTGAAACATGAAATGCTTCCATCATTATAACCAATTACAAAGAATCCTTTTAAAGTGTTCTCTGATGTAAGATGTGTTATTCTAAACATAAGCAACTTAAATATGGAAATCTTACACCTGAATTGCTCATCAGTTTCACAGCATCTATACATAATAATGAAGGTAACTTTTTTCCCCCCAGTGTTTCACTCCAAAATGGAAGTTGATTTTAGTGTTCTACTTTCTTCATACAAATAAGTTTACTTCTGAAATAAACAACATAAAAAAGTTACACAGCAATATTAAAGGTAAATTAGTTCCCCCGGTTATAAACATTCAATAAACATAAAAAATAACTTGACATAAGTCAATGTGTGTATTCGTTATAAACCAACTGTGCCAGTAAATTAAGGTTTTGTATAGCTATATTTTTATCCTAATAAAAAGTGTTACTCAATTGTTTAAAATCAAGATGTATGGAAAGAAATCATGATTTCACAAGACAAATCTTTGTCAATAAAAACACAAGATGCTAAGCAGCTGCCAACTGGATCAACACTGCTTGTTGGCTTTGTGAGTGGTCAGCTCCAGATGCTTTTTAAAGAAAAGGTACAAAAACCCTCAAAATGAGCTTGGACACCCTAGTTAAAATTATCTCCTATCTCCAAACAGCTAGGTACTGACATTAAATCTGAAGCGCACCTTTAGAGGCTTTCAGAAATGTTTTGCTAGCACTTGCTATTGTAAGCCTGATACTCCCATTACCCATATCAATCAATACTTTAAACTCCTCTGAAATTTGCCAACTTTCCAGCTTTCATGTTCTCATGTGGAAAGGCGCCTCTTTGTCTCATTATGCATCCTCTCATTAGATCTTAATTTGCCACTTTTCAACTTCATAAAGTAGCTTTATTCTTAAACTACAATATAGGAAAAACATTCCACCCTGCATCACTCAGCATTTGAGGATAATTCAAAGACATATTTTTACTAATGAATCTGACACTCTTCAGTACCCTCAGAGGTCTTTTATTTATTCATTATTCTTGTTTTTCCTCAAAATCATCTTTAAATCCTACAGTGCCTTTTTTGAGATAGTGGACTAGAACTGGACATAGTATTCCAGTAAAAGTTGATGGTGGGGATGTCTCCCCTCTACTTTAAAACCCAGGCTGATGTAATATTGTGGGAGGGGTGGATTTGAAAAAAACTGGACACTGAGCCACAATCTCCATAATATCTAACAGAAATCCCATGAAACAGCTATTGAAAAGATGGGAAAACAGTAATCAGAAAATACTTTGAAGTTAGAGTTGGAAATAGATAGTCATACCCAGTAACTACAGTTTGATACTTCTGTACCTTTAATGTTATCTGATTGGGAAGCTGTTTTCCCTCATAACTCTGAATCAGTATCTGGATGCCCACTGATTTCCTAAAGTCTTTACGTGGATGTGAATTTAAGGTCTGCCTTTTCCCCTAACGTATGTTATCCTCAATTCTCCCTTAACAAGCTTCTCTCTGAAGCTTACAATAGTCCAGGTCACTATTGTAGTTATGATAGAAGTAGCTGATGGAGAACATCGGCTCGGTGTTTTATAACACCGATTTAGGAGGAATATAAATTATGCTTAGAATTCTGAATGAAATATTGAAAACACAGAAAAAAGTCTGCCAGATAGCTTTTTACCTTCCAGAGATGTATATATTTATCCACTGAAAAAAAGGATCCTAGGGGCACAGTTCTTCATTATCCCAAAAATAACAGACTTGTAGAAAAAAACCCCACAGCATTTTTGCTATCATAAGAACTAATTAAATTGAAGACTATTGCAAAGAGACATACTGGCAGCACCACTGATGTCATTTTAATGGAAAAATGTACTATTTCATCTCTCAAAGAAAATAGAGTAAATTTAATGGACTATGAAAACAGTGCCAGTTAAATGTCTTTTAAAAGGCTACAGTTTTTGCTTTGGTCAGGCAATTAATCCAAGAGAATTGCAAAAAGTTATTTAATCCTGCAATCAGCAATGTAAGTTTTCAGTTACCTAGCTGAGAATTTACTTGTTTTCCACTACCAACTTGGTTTAGACTTCAAACATAAAGCACGTCCAATTAATTGATTTGATAAAATTCATTTGGGGGGGGGGGGGGGAAGAATCTTCCTGCAATTATGATAAAAGGTCTTAATATCTTCTCCAACAATCCAGAACTGCCATGCTTGACAGATTCATTGTTGTTAAATTTAATTATATTTACATTTTCTGTTTATTAACTTGGAAGACTTTTCTCAAACACACCATGAGTTTCTGCCAGCAGAGGCTAATTTACCTGAGAAATTTTTGTTTTCCTCCCATGTGCTCCTGGCAAGTATATAAGCTATATGCAGTGGATCAGGTTGTTGAAAATAAATTGAAAAAATTTATTATAGTGGTTTAAATTTTAGTAAAAGTCACTCAAAAATCTTAAATGGAATCTCTTCTCACTGTTACCAAAGTATTAAGTAACAATCCTCATTATGCCAGAAAGATAATTTTAAGGTTTTAAAATAATCATTTTACAAAACAATAGACAAGTCTGTGTGTGCTCATGTGTAAGTATTTACACACACACTCTGCTACAGCTTCTGTCTCCTGCCTACAGAATCTTTTTAACTGGGGTGGGGTTTTTTTGTTTTTGGGGGTTTTGGGGTTTTTTTTCACATAAGAGGTATCAGGGCAAAACAAGGAAGTGCCTTCGGAGGAAACAAACAAAGATACCCTAAAATTATGATCATTTGTGAACAGACTCAAAAAATTATTTTTCAATAAAAACATATAAATAAAAACAAATAAAACTAAATAGGTTGGGAATAAATGGCCAAATGAAACCATTTTTATTTGGTTCTCCTTACAATATGGGCAGATGTAGATAGACCTAGAAACAGGAGTTATCAGAGACTTAAGCTAGGAACATGATGTAAAAGTGGCATTCTGTAAGAATTCGAATGACAAACTGTAGACCTAGACCAAAGTAGATACAATCAGACTAGCTAAAGTCTACATATGAGTTTACAGGTCATAAAACTGGACCTGTAATGATGGCAGCTACTTTGCAACTGTAGAAAACAACAACTAAATTGTATTTCAAAAAATCAGAAATAAAAAGGCTCAAATTATATGGAGTTTTAATTTGGATGGAAACAGAAATCAGAATATCCTATTGCTTTGACAAAGGAATCACATTCTAAGCTGAGTATTACAGAGTTATTCTAACATGCTGTCATTCTCCATGGGATATTTAGTTTCGTAATTTAGCAATGGAATTCCATAAGCCAAAGACTTTTTGCAAAGAAACTTGCAGTGTGAAGGCTGTAGCACGTTCTCTGAGCCCTTTAAACACTCAGTAGTTCAGTCTGTAAAAAACCCAGGCACAGCTGCTTAGGTCATAGTGTGAGACTGATATTCCCAATTAGCAAGTTTAAAAGAGGTAAGGAAAAGGACTAGATTTTTGCCTCCAAAAGGACAGACAGAGAGCAACTCAATAGGTGGAGGAGGCTGGTCTCCTACCAGACAGAGAAGGACACTGCTCCCCAGCATGGAGGCATTCTGTGAAGTTGCTCTATCATCTCTTACTAAAATAAAAGACCAAGTCTGAAATTTCACATCTGAGTGGCTGTGTCATAGACAGTAGAAGGCCCGATCTATTCACAGAGAGGAAAGAACAATAGCTTCCTTTAATAAATAAGACAAATTAGACATACATGGCAGCAAGACTCCCTAACTTGGGAATAATTTTTCTTTCTGTAAGATGAAGAATAAGCACATTTTTCTTTCCAAGAATCCAGGAAAGAAAGAATCTCTTTTTTTTGTAGAACCTAGTTCCTTAAGAACAAGTTTCAAAACCTAAATACAAAGATAAAACTTTAACATTTAGGTGTTTTCCTAAGATAACTAGGAATACATAGGAGGAAATTATGTTTCAGAGTTGTAAAGGGCAATTCCATGGAAAAAAAAGCCTTACTAAGCCAGGGAAAAAAAGGTGACCTGTCAACAACTTTCATTGCAACTGCCAGATAGAAGTTGTTACACATAAAATGTCTTTATTTTCAATATAAGAATGTGATTTGAAGAAAAATATACAGGACATCAATTTCCCCATTGTATTCTAAGATCAGTCTCATTTTTTCTAATCAATGCAGTATTCTTCTAAAAATACTTAACTGGAAATAGATCAACTGCAAGTGAATTCACAGGTATAAATATTCATTTATTATGATTTTTTCCTAATATGACTTACATATTAGAATACATCAGCAGAATAAAGATAGTGCACAGTTCCCCAGTGACATCTTTGTCTTGTCTGTGAAATAGTAGTTTACTTGCATTTTATTTTTGCGTTTTAGTGACCTCTGGTGGTTACATTCGAAACAAATTGCTGTTCACCTATTACCGGAATAAGAACTTTTTTAAAAAAATTTAAAAATGGGAAAACCATTAATTGTTCAAAGAAAAACAAATTAAAGGCTTTTGGCATACAGTATGTGAAAGTTTACTTCAGCCTGTAAAACGAGGATGAGGTTTCTTTTCTTTCCTAAAGTTTTTCTGCTTCTTCAGGACTTAATGTTACTACTATTTCACAAATCGTTTAAACAACAACAAGGTTAATGGAGCAGATTCAACCTCAAAGACAGAGGAACTCTCCTTAAATAAGTGTATAACTGGGTAGAAGACAGTAGGGGGTAGAAATGAAGAGCCAGACTTTAATATGTAAAGGGCCAGCAGTGGTGTCCTGCACGAGTCTCTATTAGGTCCTGTGGTACTTTAAAAGCACAAAAGAAATCACAAATAACTGGATGAGTGCATAATGACGTAACAAAGAATTGCAAAGGGGCTGTGATTGAGTGATAAAAATTGGAAAGAAAACTTGGTCTACGTAGCATGGTACACACGGGGGCAAAAAAAATTTCCAGAATCACATCTTCACGAGCTCTGAACTGACTTTTCACACTTGGGAACAAAATTTTGGGGCTATAGGAGATAGCTTTACAGAGACATCACCTCTGCCTAACAGGGGTCAAAAAAGCAAACAGTATTAGAAGTTACTAGGAATGGAGGAGGAAACAAAATAGAGAAACAACTACCAATAGATAGATCACTCATATATCTTTAGTCTGTAAGACCTGGATCACAGAAAATCATTTTAGATTATGTTGTTCTGACTAGCTACAGCTTGGTTTTGACATTTCCTAAATCACGGTGGCCACCAAGAAACTTCAGCTGCAGCATCAGCTGGCTCATATAAGACGATAAATTACAGTGTTATATTTTAATACAGTTTATAATGCTGGTTCAAAGGTTTGTTTTGTGGTTTTTTTGTGTTTTTTTTAAAGCATCACACAACAAACAATAGCTGACAGTCCACAAGAACGTTCAACAAACTCACAGGTTCATCTAGTTCCTTTGCGGGGAGCAGAGGGGAACACGACTCTGTAGGTGAGAAATTCCTAAATGACTCCTTCTGACTTTTCCTATAAATGAACTATCAAGTTTTGTGTACTGCCTATAGTTATCTGATTTTAGATTACATAGGCAAAAATAAATCTGAAGACAGGAAAATACTAGGATTCAATTTTTTTTCCTCATTCTAATTTTGTGTAAGTATTCAAAAATATTTTCTAAATTCAGATATATTAATTTGGGAGAAAAAAATTGGAATGAATGTCATTACAGCAAGCACAATAGATGCCTTTTGAACAGTATTATAACTCGGATTTCTTAATTTTAAAAAATAAATCCTTATTTTCCCAATGAATGTATATAAAAATTAATTTTAATTCACAAAAGAATGGGCCCAGAAAGTTATAATGAAAATGAATTTTCCTTTCTAGTCCTTCAGTTTAAATGTCACTGGTCTCAGATTTAACTTGTTTTTTGAAATATATGCATATTTCTAGAAATGCTAAATTCCATTTGTGAATTATTTCTATGTTCATATAAAAAACAAAAAAACTGGAACCATTTTGAACAAAATAATATTATAGCTCAATGTAGAACTACTTCAATCTGTTGCTTTTACATATACAAAGCAGACTAGGATATCCATTTTCTAGGATGGAAACTGGGAAGCTAGGCAAACTATTGCTGAATATATTAGTGCTAAACACCTAAACAAACACCTAAAGCCAAAAGTTATATGGACATCTCAAAATTACTTTTGAGTATTTTCACTGGAACTTTTAAAAGTTAAATATCAGAAGAATCTGCCACATACAAGAGTGCACTTAAATTGTGACCTGGAATTCAATTGACATGCAACTGTCAATACTGAAAGGCTTTGACCAAACTTCAATGGACTGCAACCATAAGGACTCTTTCCCTACTTTGTAACTTTATAAAACAAACAAAAAACCCTAGGTAATAACAATAACGTTTTGAGTTCAGCTTTCACTACAGAATTGAAATGTTAAGCAACATCGCAAGATAATCATAATAATTCTTAATATTCAATAAGAAGAAACCAGAACGACCTAGAACAACAAAAAAATCCTTAGCTGCATTGCCAAAAAAGTCACCTATTAACCAATAACTACATGTACCTACACGCCAGATCGGCACGGTATGGAGGCATACATCTGTTTAGCAGTTGTTTCTCACATTCAAACACCCATTACATGCAAATCCTGACTTCATCTCATGAAGTAGAAATAATGTCACATTCACACTTTAAACAGGTATTAAATAGCAGATTCTGTCAAGTTTATGTAATTTGTGTGCATGAGTCACATGCAAAAGAGGACAGTAAGATCACTTTGTCTAATCAGTCTTCTGTTTAAGTCAACTACTGAGCATGCAAAATGACAAAGGATTAAAAAGATCTTTTCTTCTCCAAAGAAAATGACTTGCCCTTCATTACATGCATTCTTCAAGAACTGTGAGGAATCTCAAACTAGTCCCATCTCAATTACTTTTTGGAAAAAAGGATTTCTAAGAATCAATTGTACTATTTTTGTATTAATTACGATAATTCCATTTCAGGATAACCAAATATGCCAACATTTTCTTCTTGTTACACGCACAAGAAGTATGATAGTGACTACTTAATGTTCTGAAAAGGAGAGAAGAGAGTTTTATCATTGGTGCGTAGTTCTGCCGCAGGTTAGTAAAGATCAAAACCACAGCTACATAGAATAAAATCAGAAGTTTATACATTTAATTAATTGAATTGATTATAGTCCCATTTACACATATGAGAAAAAATAAAGCAGGGTAAAAAAAAAAAAGCTGTGAAAGTTTCTGATGTAAATAGTAAAAGTAGTAACAAAACTACCACCACCACCCTCCACCTAAAAATAAAGGAAAGTTACCTCAGAAACCGGTACATTTTCTCCAAGTTCAGATGCGTGCAATGCCAGTAAACCAATCACTCGAGCAACTTTGGCACGTCTGCATATAAAATAAATTTTTTTGTAGGTGCAGAAAAACTATTTCAAAAATATCACAAAAACAATTATGTCTTGTTTATATTTCACACAGATTGCTAAGGGTAGGAAATATTTGAAATGCTATTTACAGCACTTATTTTTAATTTCTTTGTATCATCAAGTTATTTCAGTATTTCAGCTCAATTTAGCAATAAATTCATGCATAAAGACATTTATTTCCTTTAGCACTGAAGAACAAAGATTCTTTAGTTTTAGTCTTACTAATCAGTCATGCTCATGTTCAGTTTTCTTATAACACAGAAAACCCCTATAGATAATTTTAAACTTTTCAGAATAGCTGACAAAACAGAAATCAAATCTGTATCAGCAAATCAGTTTTAAATGTTTCACTAAAGAAAAACTGGAATAATAAAATCAACATTTATGAAGCAAACAGCAGAGGGCACTATCACATTGAAATATTTCTGACAGGCATTACAGTTATTGTATTACTATTATGGTATGGGTTGGTTTATTCAGTGATTTTAAGTAACCTTATTTGATACACTAAATCATATAACTTCTAGATAACATTTCAGTGATTTTTCTGTAATTTTTGGTCCTGTGAAATAGCAATGTATTAATTCAATGCTGAAAAAATTCAATGTTATATACACCATCATACTTCCAGTCAGGTACCACAGTGATAATTTCATATTTGAAAAAATTAATTTAAAATAATTGTTACTTACATATCCCAGTTGGCGGCTGCACGCAGCTGCTGTATCAATATAGGAAACTATAGTTTAAAGAAGATAAACAAACATTAGTGATTTTCAGTGATCTGATATGCCCTAATGATAGACCAAAAAAATCAAAATATCAGTAATTTCATAAAAACGTATTGGGATAACATTTGCAAAACGTATTATCATAGACAAATACTGTAGATATTGTCCAAATATTGATTAAAAAAAAAGGCTGAGAGTAAAATTACGATTTCTTTCTATGTTCCCTTAAACTAAACTGCTAAACATGTATTAGTGTGTTTAAAACCCATTTTTTCGTGATGAATAACACTATGCAGAGGAAAAAACTCTGATACTTTTCTACAAACACAGAGATCATCATATAGTATTATCCAACAAGTACTTAATAAATGAAATTTATTTTGTGAGAATGGACAAAAATAGTTGGCAAATACTAGAATAATGAATGGACTGTTAACACACATAATCACATAATAATTATGAACCAAACTGCATAATTAATAACTCATTTCTAAAACATTATGTTAATTGGCAATTCAGTTATCAGATTACTGTCCCCCTAAAAAGATTCTCCAATGATAATGGAATACACCTTCCAGCAATTCTGTTTCCTGTTTTCACAAGAATTCTATGGCATAAGACCTTCTATTGCTTCCAATCTTAATGTCCTTCACTGAAATTTTCTGGCAGTGCAACTTTGCTCTTAGTAGCTCTATATCCAAAAATAACGTGTCAGAATATGATTTAGATGCATTAGTATAAATGTAGGAGCACAAGGGAGTTTACTTTTTATTTAATAAACTGAGAAGTGCACATCTTGGGACAGCCTCTGTGGTCCTTTTACACAATAGGAAAAATAAGTCCATTTCTCTTCTGCACATGCAATACTCTGAGAAACACGTTAAACCACTACAGAGAATCCTAGTAAAATTGTTTGACTGGTAGAAAACAGTTCTTGAAAGGTGAAACCACCTGGTTTTGGGTATACACCAAAACAGACTCTTCAGAGAGCATGCTCACTCTTTGAAGCAGTGTTTAATGAAAGTTTTAGTGTATGTTCTTTAGAAAGTTTTTGTTGCTCTTCTTTACAGACATATGGCCAAATAAAACTGATTTAACAATTCAAACATTAACTTTCTTCAGTCTTCTCTGTCACTTAATGATTTACAAAGACTAACATTTCATCGTATGTTATTTCACACACTCCATAGGGTTAGTTTTTACTCCAACCTTTTTACTAATACAGCAAGTCTATATATAAACATATCTGAAATCTAAGAGAAATAATTAGTTTTCCCCAGCTCTTTTAAAAAAAAACTTATGTGGAATTTAGTATTTTGTACTTAGTTTGCCATATTATTTTTGTCAGTACCCCAATGATTTCTTGAAATATAATTAAAAGCAGCTGATTTTTGCTATAACAGCAAGTATGTAAATCATGTTGATTCAGTCAAAGCTTTATTATTTACCAGCTGAGAGCTAATTAGCCTGCTTGCAACTTCCTTGTGGACAGCCACAGTACATAGATAGTACAGTAAGTTCAGTTTAGAACGTGCTGCTCCTGTATTCTTCTCGGTGGGATCAAGCAGTGAACATACTCGTTGCAGGAAGTCATTCCAGGCCACGTCCTTCATAGATGATAACTTCTCAGCTAACCATAAGAAGCAAACAAGTAGTTAAAAATAATGTATCTTTCATGTGGCTTTAACACACAAAAAGTAACATCAACATGAACAAATAAGTTCCAAAGTTTGAATCTCATTATAATGTTAGTACCTAAAATATTAAAGAAACATGTTATAATTAATGTCTGAAATCAAAAAAGAGGAAGAGAAACAAAGCATAAAAATGTAGCAATAAAAGCCTCAAAACATTTTTGAAAGTGCAACCCTGCTAAGTCCTTGGACTTCGTTTAAGTAAACATTTATTGGCATTGCATTTAAGAAAGGTAGTAGTTGTTGTCCTTAATTATTACTAATTCTTAATAAGAAAGTGCAGTTTCATTAGAGTAAATTTGAGGCAAAACCTAATGAAAGTCAGCAAAATCCCCTCAGAATCAATAAACTGAAAATGTGTATAGTTATTCGTATAGGTAGGTATCCATCTAATTAAGCCTTAGCAGTATCAGAACATAGATGACTTCAGGAGGAGCACAAAGTCAAGTCACTAGGACGATTAACATAAATCCTGTGGTTCAATTCACTGGCCACTGTACGCTAACAGAAAGTTTTCAAAGACTTCCTTATGAGTCTCAATGGATAACTTCACTCTAGCAGCCATACATTCCCTTGGTTTTGGTTAGTTATTAATAAATAACTTATCTGCCACCCTGATATGCTCTAGTACAGAATATTTAACAGCATGTCTTCTGTCTTTTACTCCAATTTTACACTTAAGTAACAACACCTACTAATGAAGGCAATTATAAATTTACATTAGTAAAGGTGAAGAGAGGTTTGGATTTCAGGTATTTATCTTAATTTTTCCATACTGTCTTTAATCATTACTGACAAGCAGCGTCAAATTCAGTATCTTCAAAAACAATCAGAAAGTTGTCCAGAAATAAGCTACAACCCTGAAAGTGTTACAACCACAGAAAACACTATCCCAAATACAAACAACAATAGTTGAACATATCAGAACACCAGTGTGATAAATTAGCTACTTAAATGCAACATGAAATAAAATACCACCCCCATAGGCACTTAAATCTGATCATTTTTGCCTAGGATGTTAGCCAAAATAAAAACATTTTCTGTTACGACAATCTTGATTGGGAGACTAGGGGACATTGTGTTCCTTTCCAACTATAAAATGCCTTCAACAAATTACCTCTCCAAAGTACATACTTTCTAGAAAGAAAAAAGGATCTTTTATGTCTAGGAAGAGGTGCTATGTGAATTCTAGAAGGACTACATATGTGGCTGACATGCCTCTTCAAGGACAGTAAAGTGTAGTAATACTTCCTCAAATAGACTAGAGGAAATTTTCCAGGGGAAGAAATGTTACACTCATGACAATGAGCAGCCTTTTGTTTTCAGAAATAACAGTAGCCTTTCTAGACATTAAAACGAACAACAACAGAAAAAACAAATCCCAAACAACTCCACACTATCTTTTGGGACATGATTCCCATAACATTTCATGATTAAAGGTGGGACTGGCAAGGCTGCCTAGTATTACAGCTGATAAACACTGCACATTTTAAAATCCTGTTTTCACTTGCTTCTCGACCTTTATCAAATTTTAATCTATTTGGTTGAATATTTCAGTTATATCTCAGTTGTTTACAAAAAATAACACAGGAAAAACATGCTGGTTTTCCCACACTAAAAGTGTTGACTGTCTTATTTTAAAAGCTTTTGAGCATGGGCTTGTAACTGAAGAAGGCAGAAGAGAGAAGAAAGGCATATAACTGTTAGCACTGGAAAAGTCTACTCAAAATTGGTCTAGCTAAAAACATTACATATGCAACTTCTGTTACAGAAAAGTTACAAGTTCTCCAACGGTGACAGCGCACCATCTACAAAGGGAGGGTATAGGTCTTGTGATAGAAAGTTGCACCATCATACGCAGAACTTAAGTTTTAATAACTTCAGCAGAACCATACCTGAGTATGTTGGTATATGTAAAATTTTCGAGTCAAATCTAACTGGCACTTGCTTCATTATCTGGAAAGATAAACAAACACATTACAACTAGTTCTAATACATTTCTGGAAAACTCTAAGTAGTTGAACATGAAAACACGAAGATGCAAAAATTTTACAGGATGGGTATACAAACCACTGCTCATTACTGAGACATTTTCCATTGTTTTCTGGTATGTATTTCTTCCAAGGAGACTGAGATTTAACTCTATGTTTTTAATATAATTAAATGGTTAGTATTTCCATTTAAGCAATTTTTTTTTAAATGGGAATACAAAGTGATAGAATTTTTTCACTTTATATTTTTATCTTGCATGTACGTGGAAAAATACTTGCATTTGGGTTTCAAAAGCTACAGAAAGGAACTATGAGCTGAGAGCTCATTAAATGCTTTAGCCATTCATTGCCATACAGTAAATACATATATATACTCTAGACCATCCTAAAATATAAAAAGTAGTATTATCACCAACCAATCATTTGTAAGGTATGGGGGTTCCCCCCCACCCCCCCGACATCATTTTCTGGTACGTCATGGAATTGGATCACTGCTCAGTGACTGAGCATTTAAGTGTGATTTTCAGTAACTAAAGCATACAAAAAAACATAACTGTATACTGGAATTTAGCCTTTGACAGATGAAGCCTAGGTGTAACTAGAGAGTTATTTTCTAAAAAAAGGTCTTCAATTCCACAGATCTGCAGAACACATGGAAATTTTACAATATAAACTGACATTTCAGCTTTTAAAATTCTGCCAGCATCTAGTAAATCCCTTTCCAGATTAAATTGCAAGCTCTTCAGTTTTACCACGTGTCAGTATCATCCTTTAGTCTGAAGATCGCCAAGTATGCACTGAGTCTGATGACAAGTCCCTGGAATTTAGTGGGCTATTTTGTATTAATTCTGAGTCTGGCATTGCATGGTAAAGCGCTTAGTCTCCATGTGCACATTAATATGTCCACTTCCCCCTAATCTTATCTCTTATACTTGTAGTAAGAAGAGAAGCAGTAAAGGGCTAAGGTTTTGTGTCCGAGTCCTGAGACAGAACTGAAAATTCAGAGAGGTGGCATTCAAATGCATCATTACCTTGAAATTCTCCACTGGCAACAACGTCCCCCACCCCAAACACATTAAAGCAGTATTATTGGGTAGTTACTTTATCTAGCTGTATAAGATATTTAATTTTTGAGAGTGTTAGGAATTCCATTACAACAAACAAACCAATTTTTATACTAAAGCAATACAGCAACTAAAAGCTGTAAGACATTCTTAACGAGCCAGATGCTCACTTCCAATGAAAAATATTGCATTCCCTGCATCTGCCACTTACTGAGTAAAGTTGCTAAAATGACTTCTTTTTTTGCACAGAAATAAAAGGGGCTCTTGCTTATCACTCCTTCTACTAATACTACACATGTGCCCATACATGCACATTACATGGTCATTGCAGTGCAGAACTCTGATTCTTTTTTGGTCTTCCTTTTGCTGCCAAACAAGTGTCAGTCTTTGCTCGAGACTCATCACAAACCTTTATCACATTAGAATCCATACGACAGAAACTGGATGGACATTTCTTGTAACTTCAGGTCTTCTTTTCCAGAGGAAATAAGTTCATATTTATTAGAAACATTATCACATCTAAAGTTTAGTTATTCTGTAAAGGTGTAACTCCTAATCCAGAAGGCTTCATAGATGGCCTTGTTTTGAGTATACCAAAGCACACTCAGTTTTGCGTTCATTTAAGTAATAGATACCAAAGCAAGTTATTAGAAAACAAATCTACAAAAAGACTGAACACAGCATTTAGTAGTTTCTATTTCTTGTAAGATATTTAATACTAGTATTCAATCCCAAAATAACTCGGGTCTCCAAATTAGCAACACAATAGGATTATAAAAGAGTGCCAAAAAATTACGTGAGAGCTTGCCAGATGACTGGGTGGAACTGTTTTAAAATGAGAATTATAAAATACAGGAAAGGAGTTTCACCCTGATTAAAGATTTATCTGCAAAAATAGCCTCACCCACAAGTTCCTGAATCTTATATTTTATTTTGCTATACCTTTGGATTGTCAATGATTGGTGTTATGATAAGATCAGATTCAGTGTAAATGAGCTCTTTCAATGTTGACTCCATATCCTGCTGACTTGAGCACATATTTTTAGCCTAGAACAAGAACAAAATTTTTTTAAAAAAAAACTGGTTTGCACAAAAAAAGAAAGTTTAAGTTTATTCCCAAAATATTTCATTTCAACATTATACCACACAGTTTGACATATAAACAACATATTCTAAATTACTTTTTATTATGTACTAGCAGATAGGACCAACTAAAAATTATGATAAAGAAATGTGTTGAAAGAAAAAGTACCGGGTCCAAAAAACCCTGCAACTTAAGTTTAAAAAAGTAGACTGAAAAGAAAGAAGATAGCATTATCCATTTTATACAGGGGCGGGGGGATGGGGAAGGAGACTAAGCATCTTGCTTAACTCTCACATCTGAACTTCTGCAATTTTTTTTTTTTTCTTCAATAACTTGCACACTGTAGGAACTGCTTTCCTGTTATAATTATGGAAGGATGGAGAAGAAAGTTGACTTTGCCACAGACTCCAAGCTAAAATTCTAACTGTAAAAGATACCTCCATCCATTAATATTATTTTTCTACTCACCTTTTTCAAGCATGAATCTCTCTGTGGAGAATTTTGGATTGCAGCAGTAGTAGCATCACTTACTTCTACTGCAGTGCTAGTTCTAGGAGTGGGACGAGAACTTAAACAGGAAAGAAAAAATTAAAAAACAGCAAAGAGTACAGATTAAGTCTCACTGCAACTACTTTTTTTGTTGTTCTTTTGAAACTTTCATGCCATACAGTAAACTTTCAAAGTTGACAAATGGAAATGATGCTATGCCTGCTCCATCAACTTGAGCATGAATTTCCTGTCTTTAAATATGTCCTGACAAGGTTAGGATTTGTTGTCAGTAATTTGGTTATTTTCTCACCCATAGTCACTTCTCCAAACTGGATGCTAAAATATGATTATCTTAATTCCTAATAAGAAACAACATACAAAGAGAATTAACTTGACAAAAAATTGCAATTTATTTCATGTTATTCTCTTCTGACTGCCAACTGTTGGCTAGGTAATGGGAATTAAAAACTGCCTGATTCTCATGTATGAATGTGAACTGGGTTTACTTTTCAGTTTTTCGTTTTAAAACAAATGTCATTTGCTAATTAGAAAACAAAGAAAGGAGAGACCAAAACACTGCAAATTTGCTGCTAGCAAACTGATTTTTTGTAGTATACATTAATTTAAATCAAAGTGCTTAAAATCAACTTTAGAATTATTAAAATTGTCAGGCCATGAAACTAATTTAATCAACAACTTCAAATGAATGTGTTTGCTTGATTAGCAGAAAGTAATATACACATTTAGCTGCAAATCAATTTATTAGAAAAAGCAACTAAATTAAAAATACAAACACCAAACAAAATTAAAGATTCTCATGAAAATCAATGTTCAAATGACTAACATAGTTGTTCTCATTCTTATTGTGTTAAAAAGGCATCTTTTATCTCCTTTCAACAGAAACAAATGTAAAAGGCACAATGAAGGGGTGCCAAAATATTCTCTACTAGCTAGATAAAAACTACCTAAAATGTCCTAATTTCTATGGTTTAAAAAAAAAAAAAAAAACACCACACCACACAACAACTATCAGGATCTGCTTGGAAGTTTAAACAGTCTTATTTCCTAAACCAAAAAAGCATGAATTCTAGCTAGGAGGCTGAACAAATTATTCTAGGTTCCCACATACTTCAAAACATGTAGATTTGTTAAATATATTTTTTTCCAAACCTAATTTGCTTTCATATGTGTTTGAGAGACAGCAGATCTTTCCTACTTTTCCAGTTCTCAGCTGGTTTCTCAGTTTAAAACAAGACAAGTGATCATTGAATTAAGCTAGCTGAAATTAATAAGATCTATTCCCTTTGCACATGTAGAAGAAGCTACTGCTGTCAAAAGCTGATTAACCACTTCAACAGCTAAGTAACTTCTGGTGCCAAGTGCCAGGTCGGCAGCCTCCCTCCACTTTAATGTTTCAAAACTTTAGCAGGTAACACATGTTGCTTTGAGAAATTAAATCGTTGAAGCAAAAAGAATTTCAGAAAATAATAAATTAAAAAAAACCCTCTGTATTACATTTCAAATTTTGTATTAAAATAAATGTACTTATCATAAATAAAATAAGTTGTTCTTAAAAATACATAGTTTTTCTATTCTCATTCCTGACATAATTTGGATTACATTTTGTTATACCAAGTGTTTGTAATGCCATTGCAGCCTTTCTTCTCAGCAGATTCCTAAAGCAAACAGCAAATACCATTTTAAATTACTAATAGCATGGTGATGGTAGAAGTTGTGAGATGAGAAGTAATACTTTATTAAAACCAACTGAAATAACTGGAAAAGTACACCCACTATCATGCACAATAGCCCTATTTCAGGTTATGCAAGAAGGTCGAAAGATTATTTCATTTTAAACTGGAATATTTCTGCTTGATGAGGACAAGAACAAAATCTATTTTACTAGATAATCTTCTTGGCTTGAAAGCTAGTACAAAGTTTCAGAATCAGGCCTCAACCAAAACAAATCACTGTTAAACCAATCATTTTTTATTTAATACCTACGTAGTACTTAGTAGATTGTTATCAATAGCTTGTGATGAAAAGCTGCAGGCAGAATTTATTGGTGGATCATAAGCTGAATACTTATTCTTGTGTATTTAAAGTAAGCATATACAAAGCATATTCTTATATATATATGAAGTGAGAAGGAAAGAAAGTTTAAATAAATTCTTCTGTTTAGACAGACAGCTAAGAAACCAAAAGCCTACTTCCAAAAACCAGTGTAATAAAGCCATAAAAGCATTGCTTTACCACACACACCACTTTAGCAGCTCTTCAAAGGTGTCTTAATATTAATTAAACTGGTGATAGAAAATTCAAAAGGAGACACACTAACAAAATGTTACAAAAAGAACAATAAAATGTCTGAAGAGATGGGGGTGGGGGGGAAATGGGATGGGACACCAAAAAAACCAAACCAAAAACATAACGGGTTTCAATGGTTTGTAATTGTTCTTTAGGTTTTCATACCTGAGAAGAAATATTGATTCATTTGATTCACCATCAACTGCACTTTTTGGGCGCAATTCAGTCTGAGTTTCTACTGAAAAGAGAATGTGAACTTGCATTCAGAAGTTAAGAATAAATAAAACATAGGGAATAAGTGTGTTGGTAAGACTGACAAAATTTACAGGACAGAAAATAATTCAAAATAATGTAATGAATAATATTACCTATTTTGAAAGAATTGCTTGGTAGCTTATTACTTGCTCTTGAGGATGACAGGTTATCTAGATTTTTATGAGTATCAACTGGCTTTTTGGCACTACAAGACACAGATGACATGGTGTCTTCACTGCTGCTTAATAAAAGATATTAATTACACAGATTAGAAAAAAAGAGGGATCATATCCATTATTTGTTGCAATTATTAGCATACGATCTAGTTGTTATTCTCTAGATCTGCATACTATTGTAATATGTGCTACACATACTTTTTATATTAGTAATGGCAATGTTAAAAAATAAGTTTAAAGCAAACAACTTGGAGAATATTAAAAATTCTCTCGCTTCCTCAGTAGAACTTGCATGAAAGAAACTAGAAAAGCTCAATTATTACCCCGTAATACCAGAGCTATAAAGAAATATTAAAAGCTTTAGAGACCATGCAATCTTCGCAGGAAAAAGTCACAACAAACATACTTCTAATAATGAAGTCTGTAACAAAAATACTGCAGCACTGGTATCAGAAATGGGTATTAAACAACACAAAAGAGAATTTTAAAACAGAACACAAAACCCTTCAGCATTCTAAAAGAAAACTATTTTCACATTAGTTCCCTAGATTGGAACCTAAAGTATCTTTCAAATATTTAGAACAAAAGAACATATAAATCAACACTAAATATCGTAATTCAAAATTAAAAACAAAAACCAGCAAGGTAACAGAATTTTTGAAGAAGCCTAACTTTTTAATATATAGAACCTATTATTCAAAAAAAGGTTTGGGTTTTTCTGCATATATAGCAGTGTAGAGTATTACAAATTTAGAAAAAAAAACCTGTTAGATTAATGCTTTATGTCATAAGCAAAGAATATGGGTCAGCTGTATTTGCAAGGATATAAGGCTGAACCACAAATCTAAGATGCTGTACTGATAGGCTTTGTGATGGTCTAAGCTAGTGCATAAAAACAAACAAAAAAAATCTCAGTAGAGATAAAATTGACCCATATTTATAGGATTCTACAAAAGCTTTCAAAAAAAAGTCAAATTACTGTTCATCACTGTTATATAAACACATAAATAAAAATGAGAGCAGTTAGTTCAGAAGTAAATTTTAACACATTCTATAGCCAGGAGGAAGAAGTTTGTTGAAAGCGAACAGACAGTATAATACACTAACAGGATAATTCCTAAGCATCCAAAACTGTGCACTAAATGGTATAAAACTCCAATCAATTAGTTAACAACATGAAAATCCTAAGCAAAATTCAAAAGCGGGAAAATTTACAGAAAACCATAATAAAAATATGTAAATATTTGTTCGCTTAGATTTACGATACAAGAAGTCTTCCTTGAGCATTCGGTACCTTGAGCTTGTGCCCTGGCTGTCTGCAGAATCACCACCACAATGGTTAAGGGATCCTTTCCAGAATGGATGCTGCAATAGGTCTGTCCAATTCAGCCTTTTGAAAGGCAACAAATAAACTGAAAAAGCAGTAGCTAAGTACAATTCCACAGAGAGATACCAGACTAGGTTTTGAACCCAGTCACAGTACAGAGCAATTAATCCACTCGTTCATTTTTATTTGGTCAACAAAAGTTTTCTTACAGGGCAAACTTTTTGCCTCAAATCAGAATGGATAAGTCACGCAACACAGAGGTATGAGACTAAGAATGAAGGAAACTGCATAGCCAATCCCAACATGTAAATTATCTGAGTTACCCTATAAATTATAATCTTATGTTATTCAACAATATATCAGCTATAAATCAAAGCCTCATAAAATAGATGTGCTCATTGCTCTGGAAAAGCAAAGCCATCCAATTTTAAAACTGCCCATCATTTCTGTTACAAAGTTATCTATTTAACACCAGCTACAAAAAACCAAAGATATACTTAATCAAAACGTTAATTCTGTATATCTTCACATAAGAAAAAGCACAATTTGTTCTTTTATATGAGGAATTAAATGATTTTTGCATTCTTTGTGATCTATAAGTTATTATACATACAGTATCATAGCAATTATTTTTTCCAGAGGTGAAAAAGATGATGTAAACAACTGTCATGGATTAGAGAGTTTACCTTTTCTGAGGATCCTTTTGAAGCAAGCCATCAAGCAAACTAATGAACTCAGCAGAAGGTTTGTGAAAAGCAGAACCTGTAAATAGAAGCATTGGGAAGATAAATATTGGGCAGCAAAACCAACTGTCACACAATGTAGATCAAATAATTATCTACAGATCATGCCAAAAAATTTTTGTTTAATAGTAATTTCATCTAAAAAATCTGAATGTATGAAGAATCCTAAATATACACTCTTTGCGCTTCAAAGGATTCTCAAAAAAAAAAACCAAACAAAACCCACAATACAACTCCCTCCAAATCCCAAAAAACCAAAACACCAATGCTCAGTCAAACTAATTAAATTCATTTATATGTTAAAAAAAGCACCCTCCTGTTATCATATAGTTATTAGCAAGAAATGAAGTTGAGTTGAAATCTGCTTTAATTGAAATTAAATTTCCCCCAATCATGGTAATTTTAAGAGGACCAATGTTGCACCCTATTATACAAAAGAAGCTTCCAAAATTCTTATTTAACTGAGAAAGACTCTACTTCCGAGAGCTCAGAACTATGAAATGCACTTTATCCACTTAGAAAACAAAATCTCTCTTAGAATTGAAACAAGTAACAAACAGTTTTAATTCCACAGGTCACTGTTTTCACTACATTACTATAAACTGAAAAGAGCCACTAATATTTAAGTGTCTCCGTGAATACCATTGATGCCCAGAATGACTGAGATCAAAAATTCCATACCAGAATGTAGATTTACTTTTATTTCTTAGCACTAAATGATATGCCTGTCTGTCAAAAGGTAAATAAGCATTCATCATCACTAATGGGGAAAATGTTCTTATTAAAATGAAGGCAATGCTAACATTCACTTTGGACAGTTAACTGATTCCTGCAATCAGCCTCAGCAGAAATACTGCGAAACAAAACTTTAACTTTCTAAGTATTGCTCTGATTTCATTCATTAAACAATAACAGAATGTTACCCTCTGGTCTAGGTGGCAATGGATCTTCATATAAAATCTTTTCAATTAATTCAGAAAAGCTGTCTGAGAAGAATGGTGGTCTTCCTACAAACAAACAGAAGTGTATTTCACAGATTAGGCAAACTTCAAAATGGCTGTCAGGTGCATAATATATGATGGGTTCATTTTCCTAAGGAAGTATCCAAAGAAATAAACACCCTCAGTCTGAATTCTATTTATCAAGTTCTCCTGCCAATTTAAATATAAAACCTTGGATTAATTTTTTCTATCATGAACAGCAAAAGAAACCAAGAACAGAACAGGCACCAAAGATGGCTATATGGAGGTCACCATGATAGCCTTCTATGAGTCAGCAACCAGACAACAACAGGAGAAGGTCTGGGCAGAAATTTCAATATCTATGTAACTATGTTGATTCAACAGATCAGCGTATTGTTTAAGGCTTCAGAAGGTTGCACTGTAATTCTCTTTTGTGATGAATTTTTCCTTCCAGCTCCAGCCAATGCTAACAGGTGCTTTATCTGCAGGAAACCCAATTACTCTAGTTTTATACTAGTGAAACAGTTTTCTCTTTCAAAGGTCAAACTAATGCACCCAGAGTTTAATACTGAGGAGATTAAAAACATTACACTGTCAGAATTCGAGGACTGCTATAATTTTAAATCATGGTATTTAAGCAATAGTTAGCATCATAATGTTTAGATCACAATCGAAAGGACAACTTAATATATTGCTTCACTTGAAACTCCCTTTTTTTTTTTTTTTAAGTACAGTTAGTATATTCTTCAAGAAATCTTTAAAATCTGTCTTAAGTTTTTCTAAGTCTTAACTTCATCAGGAAGTTCACAAGAATTTACTCTGGGACCACGACCTATGTTGCCATTATTATAGGTTTTAAATAGATAACAAACTTACAACCTGAGAACATTTCATAAAGTAAACATCCCAAGGACCACAGATCACTGGCTTTGGAGAAGTCTTCTCCCTTTACTGCTTCTGGAGCTGTGTATAATGGAGAGCCTACAAAATACAGTATGTATAATGCACTTTTATTTTCATTCAGCATTTATCCTGTTCAACACTTCAAACTTTGTCTCCACACTTCAGTGAATTAGGGATTATCTTCACTTCATATAAGAAAACTGAGATACCAAATGTAAGCAGTTTCAAAGGAACTTCTCTCCTATACTTTTACTGAATTATGTAGGATTATGTATGCTATTCTGTTGTTTATTTCACTTCTATTAACCAAGCTGGCTTGTGCTACATTTTTCTAACACAGTGATTAATGCAAAGTATATTTTGATATACCTTGACAGCTTCCAGAGCCAAGCAAACTGAGCAGAATGGTAAAGCAACATAATTCTCATGTGAGTAACAGAAGTAATTACATCAGGTTTGTTTGTGGTTTTTTTTTTTTTAAAAAAAGAAAAAAGCTATCCCAAGACATAAACCTTCATGAAATTAGAAAACTGTTACAAAAACAAGGTAGCTAGCCAACTGGATCACTGTCTAAACTAGTTATAGCTATTTTCACACTAAAACACTATGAAAACATCACATATCAAATTATAGCAGCTTATTCACAAACCCCTTTTGTCTTCATATAGAAAAAGAGATATATAGTTCCTATTGCTACAGTAGTTCTCATCTAAACACTAACTTGGTTCTCAAAAATCTCTTAAAAAAAATTACACAAACTCAGCAAAAATGTCAATTCCATAGTCCTTTAAAAAGCTTATTTCGGACTCCCGTTCTTGGGTTTTATTTTTTTAAGTGACAAAAGGTCATTGACCATACACATCAAAACAGCTGTTCTGAAAGGCAACAGGAAAGAGATTAGATTTGTATTTCTTCCTGAATAAAGATCTGTTCTTGGTCTTAGTTTTTCCAGTATGGATTTTCAGCAGGAGACAGCAAGGTATTAAGAAAGCTTTCTTTGTTCCCATAAAATGTTGCAAAGAATTCCATTGTTCCCAATAACAGCAACTGCTATGACACATCATTATCTTGGAAACAGAGGTCTGTGAGATGCTCCGAGATGATAACTAGTAAAAGATTCAGAAGACTAAACCCAAGTTTCTGAATTTTTCTTATTTGATGACATAGTATTCACAGCCTACTACATTTGCATGTATCTGTCTGTTGAAACTGAAGCACAGTAACTTTCTCATACTTTAAAAAAGTGATCATTAAG
Source organism: Gavia stellata (assembly GCF_030936135.1). NCBI lineage: Eukaryota > Metazoa > Chordata > Aves > Gaviiformes > Gaviidae > Gavia > Gavia stellata. The sequence continues at coordinate 49,672,371 of NC_082599.1, forward strand.
TAAAAGGTCCTGAAACAGTCGAGCCTCAAACTAGAAATCAAATCACTTGGACCATTCACATCAAAAAGGACAATAAAGTACAGCAGTGCAAAGTTTCCAATGAAAGAAGCAGCAGTTCTGTGCAGTACTTACTGAATTTTGTGTATACATTTAACATGAAGTTAACTGAATTTGGTCCTCGACCTTACAGAGAGCACCTGCACAGACTTTTTAAAAGTCCATAAATAATTCCATAGCTCAGTTTTTTCTGAGACAAAACAGGATTAATTTTAAATCACTTCTTCTCTTTATCATACTTCCAATACCAGTTATTTCTTCATTCTCCAATTACTACTTTATAACTGGAGCACAAAAGGTTGTAAATAAGTGATTTTTTTTTTTACTACTTTCTTTAAATTTGGGTTTTGTTTTGTGGTTTGTTTTGTTTGTTGATTTTTATTTTTTTATTTTTTTTTTAAATACACTGTCCTATAACAACTAAATACCAGAAATACAATTCCATCAGTTAGGAAAGCCAGTTCCAGTTTGAACTCAGAACTTCCAAAGTTTTAGTGATCTTCTCATTCTTCTAATTTTACTACTTGTACTCAGTTGATGATATGTGAAATGCACCAAGGACCAAAGGTATTTCACAGGGCTTCTCTTCCCACCAGTTTTCATCAAATAGCAATTAATAATTAAGCCTCCTCAGCAAATCCAAACAAAAAATTAATATTTTTAATTAATTAGCTACCTTGAAACATTTCAAATCTCATTCATATACTCAAATGGGGGGGGGGGGAGTGTTTGTTGTGGGGTTTGTTGTTTTTGGGGGTTTGTTTTTTTTTTTACTTCTTGAAATTTGGCTTTTTTTCTCCTACAAAGAAAAAAAAAAATCAAGAACAGTTTATAAAATAATGAAAACATGCTCAGGATAGACAGACAGTTTGCACTTTAAACTGTACTGGAGGGATCTGATGTCAAGCTCCCAAAAGAAATTTAAAATAAGCCACCTCCAGTTATGTTATGTTGAAAATTTGTTATACAAGTATTCTACAGTCTATAATCACCTGCATATGAGCTTCGATCCAAAAATAACCTGAAGTCTATTTACAAAAAGGAGGAAAGGTCAGGAATTGTTAATATGTCATACATTTTATGACAGACAGAAGTATATTTTTTCCAGCTCTTAGATAAGCTGGCTTTGTGAAACTTTACCATATACTGGTAAATACAGTTTCTTTTCTTCCTACTCACTTGCAGGTGTTGTTCCCTCTGTAAATTACAATCTCTCTGAGCAATCTTCCTTAAGAGCTAAATTTTGGTTTTGAGCTTACTTAAAAAATTCCCCATACGCAGGATATGTAAAACCTCCTTACAGAAAATGTACAGCTCACGCTTTCCGTTGCAAAGATACAGGCAAACACATTAATCTTTACAAATGATAACACAACAGATCAATTATTCAGTTTCTCTAGAAATTTAGTCAGCCCCAACAGAACAATAAACAACTATTTTATTTCAAGGTGTTCTCTCCAAATTACTTCAAACAAAGGCTTTTTCCAACTTTCATTCTGCCTCTTTGGTATAAGTTAATTTTGGCTAGTAAAAACATCATACCTCGAAATCTGTCTTTCGGGTATCTTTGTGGAGTGCTTTCACTGACATCTCCTTCGCCTTCTTCAGTTCCAACTAAAGCAAAAAATTCTTCCAAGTTTTCACCATCCACTTTAGCCAAGCAAAAATTATTGAATTTCAAAGTGCCAGGCCCTTCCAGCAGAATCTAGAAGAATAAACATAATCCAACACACAAGTATCATATACTAAAACTGATGACTGCTGAAATTTCCAACACAAAGTATAAAATAATTTATTTTTAAAAAAAACAAACCACAATCTCAAACCATTTAAGCACATAGAGATGATTACTATAACTGAAAACACTGAAAAAAGTTTAAGTCAACACCAATACTGTCTTTTTTCTTATAACCAAAAAATTACAGACTCTCACAACATAACCCTTAAAAGTAAGCTTTTATTTACTCATTATTAGATCTAAATCAACAACAATGTTACTACAGAAAAGAAAGCAAAAGTAAAGTAAAACTGTATAGGAAAATAGAAGTGCAGTAAAAAGAAACATTGCTTCATTTGAGGAAAAAAAGTGACTCTAAGTTTATTTAGCAGAAAATTCCAAAGATTTTGTCCAATGATGATGAGTGTTTTCTCTATGCAGTCACTGCTTATTCTCGTAAGTAAAAGCTTCATAATTCCAAAAATACTGTTTGGAGAAATAGCCTGTTCAGTCGGGGGGGGGGGGGGGCAGGGGGGCGCGGGGAGGGGAATAAAATAAAAGCAGTCTTACTTTAGTACTTTGTATTTTGTGTTCAGAGTACTTTACAGCAACATTCTTCTTCAGAAGAATACAGAGGCATCTCCATTATGCTTTTTCATATATTTTTTTAGTGCTTTTGGACCCACAAATGACTGAAACTGACTATAATTGTGCAAGACTTTACAGAAAATTCAGAGAAGGGCAACTTGATCATTTATAGATCAAGATCAAAACCAAGTACTGTTAAGCAAGAATTGTTTGGTTACAGTTATATTTGGGTTACTACATAAATTAGAAACAAACATGGACTTTGACAAAACTATACATAAATTCCACACACATACACAAAATCAGAAACTACATAAAAGATTTGTAGTTTTATGCAAGAGTAAGATGATAATTTAAATGGCATTTGGAAACAATAGAGAAGGTTATTAATAAAGAAAGTTTAGTTAACTATATTCCCTCATTAGCATTTTCTATGACTTCAAAATATTCTGCAGCATGACAGAATAGGTGTAATAACAAAATTATATGTCTGAGAACAGAGAACTAAAACACATCATTAATTCAAGCCAGTACACCAAATCAAAGAGAATCTATCACATTATATCAAATATACAACAGGGAAAGAAATCAATTAGATCATAAAATATTCAAGCTATAGACTTGTCTCTCATTGTCTTCACATATATTATAAAGCTCCAACCTGCGGTGAGCCTCTTCCAAAGGGTAAAATAGAAATAATGAATTAAATGCTGATGGCATACAAAGTAACATGCAGTGTCCCCTACAAATAATACTCCTTCTTACCTTTCCAGGCGTCAGTTCACAAAAGATAATTCCAAGCTTATGAATATGGTATAAACCAGTAATTAAATCAACACCAAATTCTCTCACTACATCTTCAGGTAGATGTTCATCTTGAGCGATAAGAGATTCTAGAGAACCACCTGAAATATGTTTACACATAGTGAGCAAGTGCATATAAAGAAGATGCCATACAAATCATTCCCAAGGACATTATATAAGCTTCTTCAAAAGATGTCAAGCAAAAACCATTATCAGTAGACACTAAAAATATTTATTGATATTATCCAATAGTTACAAAATCCAAGATGTACAGAAAAAAAAAATCTATTTCCAATACTGTGACAAAAATCTTAATTTTGACTACAATTAAATTGAGTGCATGACTTCAAAGTTACTTTAATATTGATTTATTTTACAAAGGAAACAGAATGGAAAAAAAGAAACCCAGAAACTGTGTCACATCACAATGTAATAGTACCCAATGGGTTTATTCAAATTCCTTAGCCAGATCCCTGTTGCATAAATTAAAAGAATAAACAATACCAAGAGCAGGCTATCAACTTCTGTGAACAAATGCTAAAGCTAATGACAACAAAAATACCCAGGACTAAACTTTCACTTTCCAGGTTTCTCACACAAATCCCAGTTTCCTGACCCAGCAAGTCCTACTCGTATCTTTCTGGACTTCTCATCCTAACATGAGACCTTTCTCTGTCCTTCCAAAATCACCATTCTCCTTCTCCGCTACATTCCAACAAATCCTTCCTCTTTTTCTGATCAGATTACACCTACAAAGCCTTCTAATTATCCCTCACATATATCCTTTATCACCTGTGTCCTTCCCTGGGCTTCACATTCACCCTCTATGCTTTCCCCCACTGATTGTTACTGTTTCTCTCTCCTTGCAAAAACCTCTTTTCTTTCCCTATCACCTACTTCCTCATATCCCACTGATTCTCAGGTGTGTCAGACTCATCCCATTTGAGCCATTCCAGTCCTAACTGTTCATAGGGCTTGGACTTCTCCTAATCTCATTTCCCGCAAACTCATTGCTCAAACAGTCATCCTCCTCCTTCCCATTCCAGTCTCCCATGCTAAATTCCACATTCCCATCTCTCCCAAAATCTCTTTCCTCAACCTCATTTGGTCCTTTACTACTCCTGCACCAAACCTCTTACCCTGAGACTACAGCTTGTATTTGTGAATTACCTATGGGTTTCCCAGGTTATCTATTATTTATATTTTACCCAAATCCTGCAGATTTAAAAAAAAAAAAAAAAAAAGACACACATTTAAGTCCCTGAATGAAAACAGGGATTAGGAGAGCTTTTCATGGAAAAGGATACAGATCTTTTATTCCAAATCACATAATAGATTTTCCTGAGCTTTTTTCCCCTTTGCTCAGTAATTTCTTTCAGAGAATAGTAAGACTAAAACATCTGTCACCACAGTATTCCTCAAATTATTCAACACTGCTGAATCTTAAAATTATTTTTTTTCTAAGCCTTTTTTATGCTGTTTAGTAAATCAGTCATTCCCTTAAAACCAAGCCCATATTACATAGCTACAGTAAAGAATTTTCCATCATGTTTAATTACTGATTTTTATAATGTAATTTAGAGGACTACATATAGAATAACTCCATAATATGGCCAAATACACAAAGGGAAAAAAAAAAAAACAGTGAAACCAGCAACACAGAAGTATGCTGCATTTGAAAACAGAAACTCACGTTGTCACCTTGAGACAAGTGAGAGAGATGTTCCATATTTCAAAAGCAGTTTTCAAGGCTCTACAAAATTATTAAGAAGTCCATGTCTTATTCTATTTATAAGTAAGTTTGCTTCAAGACACTCTCCTTGCAGCAAACTGCAATACTGCAAGGTAAAAATATATGAAAATTGTTCAGACTGTACTTAATAAAAGGCTGCCTGTCTAATGACTTACATATGTGCGCATAAGTTAGACTAAGGAAATAGACCAGAGCCTCTGTATGAGCCATTAACTTCACTTTTAATCATTGAAAGAATGACCTGTGGGTTTTTGGTTTGGGGTTGGTTTTTTTTTTTTTTTTTTTTTTTTTCAGAACTTGTAGCTTCTCTTCTTCAGTAATTTTGGAAACAGAATTCTGGATAGAAAGAAAGGCTGTGTGTAACATGGACTTTTATTACGAAACAAACTCCAGATACCAAAATCTTAACATGAATCATTTGCCTAATTGACCTTCTTTTCTTCCCATGTGGAGTAAAGCACGCTATCTGGAGTTTAAAACATGCAGTCATCACAATTAGAGAAAGCTTTAAAAGATTTCTTTAATAGATTGATGAGAACTTATCAAAACTCAGTGAATCACTTCATGCAGTTTTGGGTTCTGAGAGCTCTGAAATTAACGTCTTAACAGAAAAGTCAAAATACTTCTACTGAACAGGAAGAAAACTTACATAATTTACTATTAGCTACAAAATTGCCCTTTGATTAAAAAATTTGTTTGAACAATATTAAGGCATTTGTACACTGTAACTTGATTTGCTCCTTGCTCTCTTTATTATTGTGTGCTATAAAATGAAAAAAGAAAGTCAAAGCTGCCAGTCCTCAAGTAATTTTTATTAACTTCAAGTAATTTTTATTTAGCTACCCTCCAACTATTCACAATTTGTTTTTAAGTTCCCCCGATTAGCCCTACCTCTTCAGCTCTTAAAAACCAGCATTATGTCAGATCAATTAACATTTAACATACATATACAGTGAAGCAGAAGAGAAATATGACATCAAATGATTTCTAAAAATGTTTCCAAAAGCAAAACCATTTTTTATATATAAATAGGATTCTCTAGTTAATAATCTGACAATTATTAAGCTTTTTCAAAGATCTAAGTATTTGTTGTGGAGAAACTGTTATAAGAAATCTCTTACAAATACTCACTCCATAAATTTTTACCTTTTAAGACTATCTTACCTGTGCATAATTCCACTACAAGCCAGAGATGGTTGCTTGTTTCATACCATTCATGAAATGTCACTATATTCTTGTGTCTGATTTCATGAGTCAGACGAACCTAAAACAAAGTTTTGAACATACTTAACTGGGGGGGGAAGCAAAAAAGCTACGTATATGGACTTAAGGGGGAGGGAGACAATACAACTTTACTCTAGATCAACTACTTGTTCTCTTACCTTTTCCAGTGCACTAAAATTATTCTCCAATTCAAATATTTTAGTTTTACATCTATGTTGAGGAAAGATAACTTTCCTCGCAGACCTTGCCCAACTCACCTGTTTTTAAAAATATAGGAAAAAAAAAATAGGAAGTTCCCCAACCCAAAATTATAAGGACTATTTAACCTTCCAGCATCACTAAAACAACAACAAACTGTAAATCAGGATTTGGAGTCAAACTTGCATTCCTACTTTCTTTTCAATGAGATAACAAGTGTGAGACCATTTGGTGAACACAGTAAGAGGAAATAAAAAGAAATTTTTCCATCATTCTTAATCTTATCAGGCAAGATCAATCATTCAAGGGTCCCTGGAAATCTTTATTTCTATGTCACCTACATGGCCTAATCTCTACAGAAGCCTCTGTATCTTGTCAGAGTGGTATGTAAGGTACCCCTAAGGGCTTCCTAAGAGGAATACACTTCTAAGAAAAAAAATGTTTAAATTGAGCAGATCCGTTAATCACCCAATAAATTATCATGGAAAAAATGAGAGGGAATATGAAACATAATTTATCAACTAGAAAAATAAAATACTTGAAATGTCTAACTGTATCAGTTACAGTTTCTTTTCCAGAAAGTATTCCACGTTTAAAACTTTGCCAAGCTTTTACAAATCAGAATGATTTACCTTAAATGTTATTCCTTCATCAAAAATAATTTCTTCTTGGTAAGTAAAAAATTGTTTATTAAGTGGAAGGTATTACTACCACTGAATTTGCACAACTGGTAACAAAATAAAGCAAACCACTACACGCAAGTAACAGTTTTTACAAGTTCTCTGACACATCACAGAAACAGTAAGCCTGTAAACATGGGTTTATTAATGTGATTTAAACAACAATAAAATCAGATGCAGAAAAAAATGCATTAAAATAAGACTCTTTTTAAAGTATAAGATTTTAAAATCTTAAGAAGCTGATCTAAATTGTGACAAACTCCCCGTAAAGAAGCACATGGTATTTTTCTTTTATATTACCTGTGCTACAAGGATTTTGTAAACTATATATTTCCCCAGATTTAGCAGGAAAAAAACATTACTTACCCAGTTTGTTACTTCAGCTCTTTTGCATTTATCAGTGCAAAGAATGGCAACAAAATTAATTGTCCCCTTTCTTCTTCCTTTATAAACAACTGTCTTATTTCCTCTTCCGATCTCTTCATACAGGATGAAGTTCTCCATACTTAAGGATGCTTTACAGGCAATGGATTGGAAACATGGTATTAGTCTCCTAAACAAATAAACCTTTAAAGAAGGAGTGAAGGGAGGGAGGAGAACTCAAATTGTAACAGTCACTGATGTATAGTACTTACCCTCCCAATTCTTAAAAATAGAAATTATATACCTCCAGCAAGATCAAACATAATTAATTTGCAGAAGGCCTCCTCTCAGGAAATGTGACCAAAATTTTGAAGAGATGATAGAATTTTCCACTTCCAAAGCTCTTAACACATTCAAAAAGTTACAGATGGGCCAGTAGCTACAAATTCTCAATATTTTATCTGTAAATAAAAATCGTACCACCAAACTTAAAATTGTGTGTTCTACATAAAACTGCTGTCCAAATAAAAATATTCTATACTAAAAGCCTTGCCAAATAAGATTGATGTTTCTGCCCAAGGGCACTTCAGGCAAATATGCCTCTGCAACTTTTCACAATGTAATTTAAACCTCCCAAATAACTGATTTTATCACCATAATTGAAAAAACACACAACTTGGTGAATATTAGTGTTCCTACCAATGGTAAGCTGAATGTACCTTTACCAGCTATAGGACTCTTAAGAATTTTTCATGGCTAGAAACAATTCCTTGCAGATAAAAGCTGTGTAAATTTGTTGGCAAATGTTGCATTGTGGGAATCGGACAGTTACACAGGAATTTAATTTATATTTGTAACTATCATTTTTGTCTCAATAATTTTATATGCTTTAATTTACAGACTGAAACAAATGAAATATTTGTCATTTGTTGCAAACCCAGCAAGTGGCATTTGTATATTTAAATTGGTAGATGCTTTTCATAAAAGTCTGGTTAATTCTCTTGTTCCATAACTATTTCCTCTGAGAATCTTGGAGCAATGGGAGAACTGACAGCAAAATATTGAAGGAACTGTAATACATAAAGTAAGAGTTCCGCATCAGCTCTCCATCCTGCTCCTCGGCTAGTCTGCTGGGTTAAGAGCAGAGAGACGCAGAATCCCAATATCGGCATATTTCAGAAACAGAGTATATTGCTAACTAGTCCTCAGTGACCACCTTGTAGTAAGTTCTTCCAGCTCCAGGACAGCTTCACATTCAATGCCCAGTTCTTCCAACTACCAATTTAATTAGAGCAACTCCAAATGGCTTGGAACTTTCTCATGTCTACATGACTTCTTCCATTTTGTTTATAAAACTGTTGTTTTTTCTTCAACAAGTCCACTTCTCAATGTAGTTATCCTAAAACCATAGAAAAGCAGCATACTGGAGAGGGTGGTGCAGCAACAGGAATGATCAGCAAGGATGGAGAGGAAGGGCTGCTTACACAGTACAGCTGCCAAATACCTAATCACTAACCACAAACTCAATTTCACTTTAACTCTTTTATGAGACACAAAACTCCCAGAGTGACAAATGAAAGACCTAAATGAAGACCAGAGAATTCCCAAGTTTTCAGAGAGGACTTCAAGTGAAAATACAAAGAAACATTGAGCAGCACCAGTAAAAAGTATCTGTCACTAAAATACTGGTTCTTGCCAGAACATCAGCCAGGTGCCACAATATGACTTGGATGATCCAGATTTTACAACATACATAGGAACCTCATGGTTCCAGGATTTCCTTTACCAAAGATGCAAGACAGAAGTTTTCTTCCCGAAATAGGAAAGAATCTCACCATTACAATTCCAAAGGCCTTGAGATTAATGCTGTAAATTAGTTCAATTTTACTTAACACTAAGCAAAAAGCTAGGTACAGACAGTGTAACATAGGAAGGAAGACCTTTTTTTCTATAGTTATCTATGAGAACAAGGTAATGATACAACGATCAGTTTGCACAAAGATATAGCATCAGAACAGATGGTGGTCTTCATTTCCCTACCTCTCTTCTCTGATTCATGCAGATCGTTACAACGTTCTTTATGTTTTCTTTCTGGACAGCTTAAAAGACGACCAAAAAACCCATAATGCTATCCCCTAGTACACAAAGATTCCAGAAAAGCAATGCCATAGAAATGCATCCAGCAAGAGAGATTGTCAACCCACAGCCCATCCCCAAAATTTACATGACTGCAGCTCCTTCCCTGCCCTTCTTTCCCAAGAATACTTCAAACCTGACATGTGCTTCTCATCACAGGACTGAAGCATATGCTCGTTAGACGAATGGAAGGTATATTCATGTTGGTCACATGAAAGCCATTATCATCCACTCATGCAATAAACCATACAAATGTCTGCCAGGCTCAATGACAAGTACAGAAATATCTGGTTATCTGACAAAAGCAAGACCAATGACATGCAAATGCACATTGGGACAGAGTGGTCATGGTCACAGGACCGGGAAGCCTTCGTTACTACCTCACAGCTGGCAGTACTTGGAAATAAGGTCTCCATTAGCTGCTCTGCAAGAGGCTATAGGGAAAAGAGAAGCATCCAGTCTTGCATCCCTACATTGGAACAGTAATGGCTATGCCATCATTTCAGTACACAAATCAACAGAGCATGACCCATGAGACAGACTTTCAACAGCTGGAGTACATTCATTGGTTTTGAAATAAAGTGCAAAGAGACCCAGTAAAGTGACACAAAAAGTGAAAATAAGTATCTCAAGATGAGATGGTTGCTGTGGAAGCCTGCCACACCACCACTGTAATGAAACAGGTCTGAAACCACAGAAGCACCCAAAGCAGCAGACTCCAGATGCCAAGGGAACTGCGTTTGCTCTGGGCAGGATGCAGGACCACAACACCAAGGAGACATGGTTCCAGCACTTCTTCCTTCTCTTGGCGAGAGAACGGCCAGAACACTCTGAACAGAGCAGCACGTGCAGGACCTGAGACCTCCTGCAGCCAAAGCTCTGTCAAGAGCGGCCACCTCAGCAGGCCTGAGGCGCTGGGCTGGGCTGGGCTGGGCTGGGCGGCAACCCCCGGACACAGCAGCCTCCTGGCCCACCTGCAGCAGAGGCGAGGTGCCATAAGGCAGGCCATCCCCCGGCGGGTCTCCTGCCCCTCAAGGAGGCCTTCAGTTGGGGTCCCAGAGGGAGTTGGGGGACACACCACACCAGCGCCCCCCCCCCCCGGTCCGAACCTGCATTCGGAGCTAAGGACTACCGCGGGTACGTGACCAGGGCGGGAGCGGGAGGGCGCTCAGGGGGCGGGGGCGGGCGACTGCCGGCACCTGCGCGTGCCCCCCACAGGGGGGCCCCGCCTCGCGCGCCGCCGGGGACAGTTAGGCACGTGCGCGCCCCGCCAGCTGCTCGCTGTTAGCCATCAGCGGGAACGGGGAGGGGGGGGCAGATGGGGAGCGACAGCTGTACCTGTGAGGCGGGGGGGAGGCAAGGAGGCAGAGTTACTATCGCCGCGCCGCCGCCATCAACCGACATCGGCGGAGCCCCGCCCCCGAGCCGGAGTCTCCCATGCCCCAGTGGGAGGGAGGAGGGATTTGGAAGTGTCCCGATGGGAAACTCCTTCCTGCACGCCACAAAATACAGCCAGCAGGAGCGGCATCGGCACAACAGACAGAGCGACTCCGGGAACTGGTCTTTTCCCCCTTACTTTAGCAAGAACACACCGCCGGATCTCAGGCGGGTCTGTCCCCTCTCCCCCCCGCGCACCGCTCGGATGGTTGCCACCCCGCGCCAGTATCCAGGAGACGGAGTCAGACGCCGGAAACAGAGCGGAGCCGCCATTGGGCCAGAAGGCGGCTACGTCAGAGCGGATCCATTGGGCCTGGGCCGGAGGGGAGTTCCCGGATGTTGCGGGGCGCGGTCGCGACGAGAGGTGGCGGTGCCTCGCTGGGGTGGGGGCGGAGGGGGCAGCACGTGCCTGAGAGGGCGGGGCGTCAGGGGCGCAGCCGCCCGGTTGTCAGGGCACCGCCCGTGCCGGGCTAACGGTGGGGGAGGCTGAGGCGCGGCGGCGGGACGGGGCTGTCCCTCAGGACGGCCCGCGTGCTGAGAGGGGCTCCAGCGGAGCCCCGCCGCTCTGAGTCTGGGCCGGTGGGGCTTTTTCATTAAACCTGCATAGGTCTAGCATCGGGCAGCGTCGTCGGTCCTTCACGGCGATCTGTAACCTCTTCATTGGGGAGCACTTTGCTATGACAAAATTTAGCCCTTGAAACAAGTCGTTTCCATTTTTAGCAGTGAAGTGGAGCTTTTGCATTATTTTTCATCCTAGGGTGGTCTGGCATCGGGTGGTTTTAAGGCCCCTGAACAAGTCAAGTAAGTATCCTTGTATGTTACATGACAAAACAACAACATTTGGTTTGTCTTCCTGAGGCAAGTTGTGAAGACTTAGGATTTGTCTATTGTCCCACCTTCATCTTCACCTCCTAACAGTTTCTAACCCAGAGTCAACCAGAGTTGATAAATAGGGCACTTAACAGGAAGGATTCAATGTATGTTTAGGCTGTATGATGGTGGGATGTTTTTTACCCCCACTGTAGGAAAGATTTCAGTATGAATTTAAGTCCCCCCTAATACTGAAAAAAAAAAGGAAAAAAAATCCAAACCACTCTGTTTGGGAGAGGGATGTTAGAAAGGCGTCAGCTGCAAGAAACGCTGCAGTTTTGTTTCACACCTTCTCAGGCAGCAGAGGCTGTAGACACAAAGCACAAATCTGGAGGAAATCAAGCTTCATTAGTTACACAGCTTGCCAAACACTTTGTCACAGTTCAGCTATTGAGGGGTTTGGTAGCGAGTCTACACAACTGGTAAGAGACCAGTGCTGCACACAGGTATAATTTTTGCTGGTTTATTGCGTAGAATTGCATATATTCCTATTGCACAGAATTTTATTGCGCGTAAAATTGACTGGACTCATAAGCATTGAAAAATATCATGCGCATATGAATGGCAAAATTGCTCACTTCTTAACAATTTCAGATCCTGTCCCATTTTGCAGCATATGTTTTTAACAATTACAGGGCTGATCTGTAATTACCAATGAAGCTACAGCTTTGAAACTGCACAAGCAAATTAAATTTTCCATTTCTTTTTTAATGTAAATGAGCAGTTGACTGGATATAAATAAACTGAATGCATAAGTAGACCACCTAGTTTCTTTTAGTAAGCACAAGAAATGTATGCTTTGAAGAGGGATTTATTTAGATTTTAGAAAACTGTTTGTTTCATCTTTGGCTCCGATGAGGGTGACCGATACAAAGAAGAAGAAATAGAATATTAGCTCAATTGCAGACTGGTCCTGACAGCAGTTTGATGGCAGATCTTAGAAAATTCACTTCATTTTGTTGTCTCTGCCTAAAAGGACAAAACTAAGCCACAATAACTATAAAGTTACTGCCTTTACTTCCAAATTTCTAGTGTTTTGTCCTATGTACAGCATTCTGTTAAATTAGTCCATGTTAGGGATTGTTTTTATGCAAAGTGGGTAAATACTCCATTTTGGGGGAGTGAGATGGTATGAACTTCAACATTAACAAAATCTTTTGAGTTCTTCATATAATGGTGGCAATAGCATTACGAAGTACAGAGAGAAACACAAAAAATGCTTAAATATCAAATAAGTCAGAGATTTATAGCTTTTCAAATTAAATGTCTTCATGATGAAGAATTTTCAGTGTAATTAATAGCAGACACAGGGGGACACATTGACTCATAGCCCTCTTTTTTCCAGTACCTCTTAGGAACTGTGTCACTTTTTGGTTATTGATACACACTTCATTACATGTCTGTATCTTTCTCACCATCTGGATACACAATTTCAATGTACTCCAGATGGGCAATTTTCCCTTTGATTTGGTATAAGAATCGGGAATTCTCTCTTCAAACATGTCACTTGCTTCCAGTACAAGAGTCATCTTGAAGAAATAATCTAAATACAAATACAAATCGGGGCTGCAATTATAAGACTCTGATCTTTGGCCTTTTTCTTACAGTTTTAATCTGTTACTCCTTTAGTCTGTTACTGAACATGACTTCAAGCATTGTACTCAACTGCAGTAAACTTTTCTGTGGGAATATTTTCAACATTCAAGAATGGAATGCAAAATATTCTCTCTGCTGTTTGCACCATTTCAATACTCTTAGCAATCTGTACAGCAAACTCGGCCTTGTTATTTGCCTGGCTATTATATGGGACGGTCAGATGTAATCAAATTCTTCTTAAATAAATATATGATCTAATTTAAGGTAAACTGAGATCTTGTGATTGAAACCACATAGTTCAGGAATGCTTAAACACTTTGCTGCTCTACCCTCGATGGGTACTGCAGAAGCCTCTGACATTTTGCGGGGTTCCCAAAAGTCTCACTAGTAGCCTATAATACTAAGGTACGTTTCCATGTTTTTTTCCTTTTGTAAGAAGATCTGTTCTTTAGTTTGCTCAAGTGCCTGTTGAAGATGCTATACACTTCTGTTTTATTTTGCCATATGTACTAGGTTTTCTCCCAGCTATCATGATTACTCATGCTCTATCCCATCTTGCAAGTACATGGTGTTTCTTTCTATTCCAGACTGACCTTATTCTCAAGAGAGTTGCTATTCTCAGTGTCCTGGGTATGGTGATTCAGTTGCTCGTATATAATATTTTTATGTTCCTTTTGCCTTGACAGTTCTGTCATTTCTGGGAGGTACATGGGGCCACTTTTCTGGTCTTTGACCATTTCAGCAGAACGATGGACATGAACGTAAGTACATCTTTATCTTGTGCTTTTTATTCTCAGATTCTTTTCCAACATCTTCTTGAAACTAGCACATTTCATTGTTTGAGTGAAACTTCGTATGTTTTTTTTTATTTCTGCATTTCTGTGGTAACATTAAGATTCTCATGATTTAGTCACCTTGTTTTTCTGGTACAAGGCTGCTGTATTCACTGGTCCCTCTCAAAGTCATTAAATAAATTCAAATGTTACAGTATTGTACACTGCTGATTTTTGGGAGTAGCAATGATTTTTCAAATTCTTTTGGTAGCTTCTGGGATTTTTCTGTTTGGAAATTTATTTTCTCAATCATAGAGTTGACCTTTTCACTGCGGAAACATTATTGCAAAACAGTCCTTGCCCATGTGTTTGTTTCACCTGTGAGGCAAAAACTACTAGTGGTTTCTTTTGTAAGAACAGGGCTCCAAATCTTGCCTCGCTGGATCAACTTGTAAGGTCACCAGTACTGCATGTATAGCATGCTTGTGTTGCCTCTTCCTCCATTATGGTCTCGGTGCTTTGCATATGTCTAAGATTTGAAAGAGATGTGGTAAGGTATCTGCGAATTTTAATACTCTCTGAGTTAACACCTTTAAAGGTTGGCATGTTACAAGCTACTTTTACCTTCCCAAAATCATTGGGGTTCCCTGGGAAGTCAGCAACTGCTCTGTATATGATGCTGTCATATATAAGTCAAAACCAACTTCCTCTTTTTTTGTTGTTTGTATTGACTTTTATCTGCTAATGAGATGGGGTTAATTGTTATGGACTATCACAGTTTCTGCCAGGCATTCCTCATATCACATTCCCAAGTGTCATCAGCTCTGATGCCGATCTGTGAGGCTGCAAGGTTCACTACTAACAGCATTCTCAACACCGATGCCTACCTGCTGGCTTCCAAAATATGATGAGAGGACCGCCTTGCTTACGCAGGAAGGCTGAATGGGCCTTGTCAAAATCTTGCTTTTTCAGTGACTATCATGCTGCTTATGTAATTCTGAGATTATGTAAAATTATCAGTGATGCTTTCTTTTTCTATGTATTTCAGTGTTTGTATTATTCCTTATTCTAATGCAATAGGTAGTGTGTAAAGCAGATGCTGTACTGGTTGAATTACTTTCATCTGTTCTAGGTATAACATGTTGGGAGGACATCCTGTTTTCTTCAAATACTTTCAGCAGTTTGGACTTAAGCAAGAGTCAAATGCTTTGTTATCAAGTATACAAATTCACTGTTTCAGCACGAAGCAATGGCTTTTATATTGCATATTCTGAAGATTCAGCCTGTATACTCAGGATATCCTTTGCATCCTGATTAGAATTCACAATGTCTTGATGGTATTATCATCATTCCACAGTGTAATTTTCATTTGGCTTTGCTTGATTGCACTTTTTTTTCCTTTTCTTGCAAAATGCATGCCTGATACATTTATCATTATCCCACTATCTTGCATTTGATTTCCTCTTTGTTTGTGTACTTGTCTTCACTTCTAATGCTAATCTGAGCTTTACAAAATATTTTTTCCAACTTCCACTTTATTAATGTCAAATATGTGCAAAAACCCATCCTCTGAGTCACTGTTTGCTTTCTTCTTTTTTTTTCGGACTGTAAGCTCTGCAATAATGCACTTTTTTACCATAATTATAATATATAATCCTCTATGCAGGACATTTCTAATGAGTTTTCTCCTTAAGACCTTTTATCTTCATTTTATTTGTCTCCTCTGCTTGTGTTTATGCTTTAGCTTGTGCATAAACTTTCACTTCTTTGATTTAGCCTCTCATTTTGCTTGTGTTCTTTTTCAAGTTACATGCATCTGCTGTCCTTCGGTCACAGTTGCAATAACACTTCAGACCAATGCCATAAGCTGGTGTTGCTCCTGAAAGATGCAGCCCCTTTACAGGAAAGAAATTTCCAGTAGAGAAGCAGTTGAAGAAGGAGAAAGCATTGGTGCTGACTGATGCTACCTGAAGGAAGCATAGAGCTCTATACAAGAAAAGCTTTTCTGCTGCTTTGATTCTTCCAGCAAAGGCAACATTGCATACCTTGTTGTAAAACAAAAACCAACCAACCAACCAAAAAAACCCAGAAAAATCCATCAAAAGTACTCACATTTTTGATTTTCACATGCTCAGTCAGGCAACTTGCAAAAATCTGTGTTTTGATATTCAGGTAAAAGCAACAATAGCTTTACAGAAAACGCCATTTAAACAAGAAAAGATGTTCTACAGGCAGCGTCATGCAGACACTTCATAGATCCTTTTAAAGGACTTAGAGCATTTCTTAGTCCATGCTGATATAAAAGTGTGAGAAATAGGGCCAGTAACACCAGGTATCAGCAGGAAGAACAAAAAGAGGAAACACCACAACTCCTTTCTTCTTAAATCCACAACACAGCTATTCAGGAACACATTTGGGGGATATGTTTTAGTTATTTTTTTTCTCAGATCATTGTTCATGCCCGTTGGAATTAGCTTGTTCTCTGAGATTAAAATAATCTACTCTACAACCACAGCTGCAATTGGGATCTTCAGCTGGCAAACTAACCAGAGATTTCTGAAACTGAATTTTCAAATACTTTTAAAGCAATATGGTATTATTTGATTGTTTTACAGGGACTATAAAGTAAGTTCTAGAGACAGCAAGTGAGGAACTTGCAAGAAAAACAACAGCATGCTCACTGAAAAGTGTATTTGAGAAGTGTTCTATTTTAGCAGGGTGGAAATAAAAAGTGTCTTCTAGAGGTGTAATCAAAATTGAGCAAAATTGAGAATGAATGTAAAATATCATGTGATAATCAAGAAGAGAGAGGAAATGGAGAGAATAATGAAAACAGAAAGAGAGCAAAGAAATCTAGGACACTTTTTAAAAATATCTGGTTACTTTATCAATTGTCAGCTTTGGAATTACTAGGTGGATGAATTGAGATGGCAGTAACAATGCAACCAAGTATGCTTATGTGCACTATAGCACCATGCAACTAAAAATCATATGGAGGATTTGGTGCAGCAACCACCAAACAACTGCTGCTGTAACCCACGACCAGCATACAGGCACGCCCCTTGCATGCAGGGGGCTGGCAATACCATAGTCCCAAATTCTCTCCCCTGATGTACTCCCAACACACTGTGTTTGTGTATAAATAGTGCATATCATTGCCATTTGTCCCACTGTGAAGGACTTCTGCTGACTCTAACACGGCTCTTTTCAGTCTCCGCAGTACATCTCAAATAATCCTTGTTCCTTACAGACATGACAGGTCACTTGGTTCTTCTCAACAAGAAGTCTCCAATCATGCAGACTTGTTTCTCTCTGTTGTTGGTGTGAATCTTCACTTTTCTACTTCTTGGTTTTCCTTCTGCCAGCAGATGATTTCTGCCTTCGGTTTTTTTCAACATTGGATTTTCTTCCTGGGCTCTGATTCCAAGATGCCTCTGTTGTGTGTCTTCCTCCGTTTTTGAGGAAAGCTATTTTTTCTTTATCCCTTACCAGCCTATCTTTGCTTTTTTTTTTTTTTTTTTTGCTTCTCATTGACATTCTGTAAAGCACAGAGCAAACTCTGTTCCCCAAAAGCACTTCTTCTTCACTGTACAGACCCCTCCTCCTCACTGCTGTCTTGGGCTTATGTTACACATCATAACAAGTGCAGAGCTGCTGCTGAAAGGCTCGATCCCTTGTTTGCAACCGCAGAGTCTTGTTCCTTCTCTTGTGCAACCTCTGTCACTCATCTGACTCCATTGCTAGCTGTTTCAGGAATTAATCAGAAAACTATCCTTTTTAAAGCCCCCTGATTTAGCTTGCTCACTGGCTAGCCCCAGGGTCATGCGTATACAAGACTGGGCACAAAGGAAGCAATGGGAGAACTCAGCTGAGGGTGAGAAGTGGAAGGGAACGACCTTTTTAATGATAGCTAAGTGTTAGACTTCCTAGCAGTAACATGAAGTTTCTGGTTTAAGGAGGAGTTAGATGAGACTACCGAGATGATTTAAGAGTGCAGTGTCACCAAAGGGATGGTCGTCTTCCTCCCAGAAGAATGGTTTCAACTCTTCCTTTGTGCTCTGATACTTCTATGACCTTAGGGTGAATCGATACAGTTCACTAACCTGGCAGAAAACTGACAAGGGAAAAAATATAATTAGTCCTGTTAGGTTACTAAACTGAGTCACTCACTGAGGAATCCTAAGCACCAGAGCCAGCCCCTGGAAAACCCAGGATTGCCTGGAGAGCAGCAAGCTTTTAGGTTGACTCACATGCCCCATCTAACTGCACCCTTAGTCACTTCCAGGGGATCTCCTCTAAAGACACGCCTGTTCGTCAGGTGCCTGTGTCCTTGTAACATTTCTCCTCTCTTTTCTGTCATCCAAGCACATCCCCATCTGGGATTCTCTGCGTTTGCATCTGTGAAGGGTTGGCGCACTTCTTTTTAAGGGTTATTCAGGGTCAAACCCTGAATCCATTTACACTCCCTCGAGGTTAACACACATTCCACACTTTGAGAATCCTGTCACCAGCAACTGCAACTTTTTTGTCTTACCAGCTGTAACCTTTGACATAATTCTGTTCTTCCCTTGCTGGTAAACAGAACCAATCAAACACTCCTCCAACAAATAGTTTTGTGAGCTGCAGAAATAAGAAGTCGTATTTCCTTTGGATTTCATTTTCTTTTTCTTTTTTTTTTTTAATTGGATTTATTAAGAACCCGGACTGAAGCTTTTCTCTGTTGGTGGGACATTAATAAAAAGTCTTTTCCTTTGGGGATTTTCTGGTGTCTAATACGTCTTGCACTCATACTGCAACTTTCCCCTCCAGGAGGGCATGGGCAAGATTCTTCTCCTTCGTTCCTCTACCAAACTTGAAGAAACACGTATTTTGAACGTCTAACTTCCACTGCGATCCTCTCTCCTACTCCCGTGTCGGTTGTTCTGTCCACCAGCGTCCCGGCAGCCTGGCTGGGTGCTTGGCCAGGGTTTTGTTCAAGCCTTTTTGCCCAGCTCAGGCCGGCAGCGCTCTCGCATGCACCGTGACAAATCCAGGAACAGGTCGCCGCGGTAGTCAGCCGGCTGTACCAGCCCAGGTCATTCAAAAGCGAGACGGCCAAGGTGGCCGTAAGAAATCCCAGCACTTGGCAAAACCGCAGCCCCCTTGGCTGGCACACGGCGAGCAGCTGAGCGCCTCGCTGCCGCGCGGGGAGACGCGGTGGGCCGGGGCGGGGGGAGGAAGGGCCGGGCAGACCGGCCCCTGCCGCCCGGCGAGGCCCTCCCCGCACCGCCGCGGGTCCCTCTCAGCCTCCCACACCGGCCCGGGTCGCTTCGACAAGCTACTGCCGACCCAGCTACACCCTCCCCAACCGTGAGCCGCCCGCTCACGTCCTGTGGGAGGCAGCCGCGTCGGGGCGGCGGGAGCCCCGGAGCGGCCCGGGCCCGGCACCCCTCGCCCCGGCTGCTCTGCAGAGAGGGCCCCGCGCGGCCACAGCGCCGAAGGCCGGGGAGCGTCCGGCCGCGGGCAGCCCGGCCAGCTCTGCCCGAAGCAGCGGTGAGTTACTTCTAAGGCGGGCGGCCCGCCGCGCCCGAGACACGGGGGAGCGGTGGCGGGCAGTGCTGCCCGCCGCCGCCTTCAGGCTGGTCCGCGCAGCGACAAACGCCTCCCGCTGCGGAGAACCCCCCGGCCCGGCCCCGGCGCCCCCGGCGCGGGGCAGCCCGTCCCGCCGCCCCGGGCCGCGGCAGGGGGCCGGTTGCCGAGCGACGCGCAGCCCCTCCCCCGCGGCAGGGCTGGGCCATGAGGTAATGGCCGCCGGGGGTCGGCGGGGAGCGCTGCGACTACCGAGCCAGCGGCCTCCGAGGTGGCCGCCGGCGGCAGTCCCCTTCCTGCTGCCCCCCCGGCGGCGGACAGTGCCGCAGCCCCCTAGGTGTCCGCGCCGCCCCGCCTCCTGAGGAGGCCGCGCGGCCCGGCCCGGCCCGGCGGCGCGAGTAAGGGTGAGCGGTGGAGCCCCGCGCCAGACGGAGGCCGAGGAGAGCGGCCGGCAGCCGCCCCACGTGCGCTGCCGCCCGGCCGGCGGGAGGGGTTCGCAGCGGTCCCTGGGTGCTGTTTGAGGAGCGGGGAGCTGAAGCGGCGGCGGCCCGCGCGGAGAGACCGGGGTCGGAGGGCCCTTGAGGCGCTGGCAGGAGGAGGGAGCAGCAGCAGCAGCAGCCAGCCGGCCACAGCACCCCCAGCGCTCTGCCCGCGCCGCACGCCGCGGCCCCTCGGCGGCGCGGGCCGAGGGCGAGCCGTGAGGGGAGAAGCAGCCCGGAGGTGGCCACCGCCGGCAGCGAGGCTCCCCCGGCCCGCGGGGGCGCCGCCGCCCGCGCGCCGCTGCCGTTGGCGGCGCGCGCGCCTGGGGGGCCCGGAGCGGGGTGAGTGCGCGGGGCGGGCAGAGGTGCCGCTCGGCGTGTAACGGTTCGGCGTGCGGCGCGGCCGGGGACGGCGGGGCCGGCGTGGCTGCCTTTGCCCCCGCTCGCCCGTAGGTGAGCGAGCGGCTGCGGGATGCGGGGGTCTGGGGGCTGTGCCGTGGCGTTGCGAGGCCTGCTTGGATCGCCGCGCAGCGAAACGGGTGGGTGAGCAAGGTGCAGCGGCTGCGCCCGCTCGGGCCCGGGCAGCCCGGGGGCGGCGGGGCGACCTTCACGGCCGGCTTGCTCGGGGGCGGGCGGACCGCCGTGGCTTTGGTGCCCGTGCTCTTTCGACCCTTCCGCCCCCTTAAAGGAAAGAGGCAGTTGGGTGTAATTGTTTACCGAAGGTCAAGAACCGCTTGCAAAATTTGGCCTGTGAATTATTTACCGGTAAGCTGCTGCTGTTGTCAGTTGGAAGGACCCCCGCTTATAGAGATAGCTTTCATAGCCATTGGGGAGGGACATACGAATATTAACTGGGTTTCTTCAATGTTAGGGATTATGGATAGCTTTTGGCGGTATACCTCTAATTAAAATGACTAAAATATTCCATTATGGTTTTTCGCAAGTTTGAGATCTTAGTGTCAGCTTTGGTTTGTAGCTGATGATTTTGAACTTAATGTTTGGATGAGCTTATTTTCACGTAAAATTAGGGAAGGGTAGGAAATATCCAAAAAATGGAGCATCTGTTGAAGGGTGGGAGTCCAGGCTTCTTTTTCTCCCTTGCTCAGACTTTGGGATAAGTCTTCTGCCTGGACACTTTTCTCTGGCTTGCAATCTATAACCTTATTTGAACCTTTCAGTCCACCGAGATTAAATCGTGGGTATAATGGCAGTCGGGAAAGCAACAGCAAAAAACCAAACTAAACCAAAACCAAAACAAACAACAGGGATGATGACCAGTTTGCCATATGTGCATGCTTTACTGCTGAGCATTATACAGTTTCATGTACTGTAAATAATGCTCTGGCTTCTGACCATGCTGGAACTGAACTGCGTTTAAATGTGGTTGTTCCTAGTAGGGCTCTTCTGGAGCTTCCATAAGAAGCCTGGAGGAAGGAGCGTTGTCCCCCAGGCCAGGAACCGTATTGACAAAGCTGTGCCTTCTCTGAGGCGCTGTAACCTGTTTTGATTGAGCCAGAGCAACCTATGGTGACAACAGATAAGAAAGTCATTTTAGAAGCACAGAAGAAAATTATATTAAGCCATGATTATAGATTATAGCTCTTACTTCTCTGTTTTTCAATGAGCATCATTATAAGGGGGGAAAACCAGAAAGGTAAAAATCCTAATGGAAGGCAAGAGTTTTCAGCTTTTAATGTGAGCTAGTGAGTTAAGTGAAGACCAGACAGCTGTATGTGTGGATAGAATTTAAATTTCTGTTGAAGTAAAACAAAAGTTTCTGTCAGTTGGATGAATGAACTCCCGCTTGCCAGTGAATTTAACTGCATGGTGGATGACAGTAGTGGAAATAAGTAGAGTCTCTCTGGATCTAGTGCAAAAAAACCCCTAACTAAACAAAAATCTTGTCGTTTGTAACTGAGCTTGGTGCCTGTTCTAGAGCACTGGGTATGCTGAGGAAGCATTAACGTGATTAGGCACATACACTTATGTATGTGGTGTTCCATGTTTGATATGTGTATGCATAAAACCTCAGTGAAATCTGAAGTTGTTGCTGCAACCTCTGAGCATCTGACTAGTTTAATCCAGAGTCCTGACTAATGAAGCAGTACCAGCATGTGATCTGCAAGTTTTGCCATGTATATTAATGGATGTTAACTTGGCACGCTATCAGTTTGTGGAACATAGGTGAGAGTTGGTGGGAGTAAGTGAACTTGCGTGTACCAGAGAGCAGGATCAGATGGAAAAGATTTGCCTGGAACTGTTTGGGACTCCTGTTCCTCTCTTCTGCAGCTCATAGCTGAGCTCCTTGCTGCTTCACACATTCTGTCTCCTGTGACAGATTACCAGCTGCTTTTGTAGAAGTAATTTGATCCTAACCTTTCCATGTCCTCTGAGGATTTTCTTTGGAGTTTTGAAATGTTCTAGCCAGTCTACTTTGGGATAGAAGAATGAGATTAGTATTGTAGAAATGAGTGCATGTTAAATATTTTTGTTTTAAATGTTCACTTGATCAATACTATTGTTCCTTATTGTTGTCACAGTGTAAATATGAAGTTAGTACTCTGAAAAATGCTGAAACTTCCCACTGTATCTGCTATGATAGCCAGTAAGCTGAATGCAAGATATTTTTTTTTTCTAATAGTAGAAAGAATTCTCAGAATGAGTGCTATTGAGGCAAAATCTGCAATATCAAAAGGCAAGAAGTTAAAAACAAACCTTTCACCCTTTCTAAAAGCTATACGTATTTTTCTTCTTAACAATTTCCTGTTACTTAAAAATTCCCTTGGGAGAGGGGAAATAATAAGGGGGAAGGCAGTGTATGAGTTCTCTTTGTTTGAAATCTATTTCTTTCCAAAGCCTTTAAAATAATTTTCCTTGATTTCCATAATTGGGGTGGTTTAGTGCTCCTGCTACTGGCATCAGAAGTAGCATTTGTGGGACATCATTTGTTTTGTGTCATCTGGATTTTGTACATTTATGAGTGGTATTCAAGTCAAGGTTGGTGGAATGTTTCTTGTTAGTTTGCAAAAAACGGTGTGTTCTTTGTTTCAAATTTTGAAACATATAGTTCTCCCCCTGCCCCAATAATGACTGTTCTGTTTGCAAAAATGGTTGCCTCCTCTAGTAAGTCCCCCATATTAGGCTGGCTACTTCATCAGTGTAACTTTTTGAATGACCCCATTTTAACCCTCACAAAACTGTCACATGATTTCACGCTCTGCTTATTTCACGATACTCCCGTATCAATGCAAGAACAAACAGAACTGTATAATGTGAGAAGTCCTGATAACTAGAATATGGAATTAGAAGCTGTGTTTTAGCCTGTTGGTTAGAGAACTATTGTTGATAGGCAGGCTGTTATAAATGGTTCTGATTTCATTTGAACTATCCACGTCTCCAGATGTACACTGCAGTTATGCTTCTGTAGGAAGCTTAGTGATGCCACCAAGATCAAGATTAAAGAATAAATACACTTAAGTTGCATGTAAAATGACCAAAGGCATACTGGCATCTATCTTCCTGTGTGATTGTTCCTTGTTTCTGCTGTGACTGGGATTGTCACTCATGTGTTGCATAAGGGCTATTAAAAGGAACAGATTCCAGTAGCTACTGTACACCGAGTGGCTTTCAGAGTCGTCATAAAAATGTAGTGAAGAGGAGAAATGCTTTCTACTTACTGAATGACAGCTATTGCATCTCAGTTCTAGGCAGCTCACTTAATGTATGAAGCTGTGTAATGCTGGAACTGTAAAACTGGTTTGTGATCTACAGTGCCTGTGCTGTGAAGGTATGTTTCTGAGTCACGTTTGTATTATTAAAACTCCATGAGCAATGCCATTGCCTCCTTGGAATGCTGCACTTGTATGGAGGGCTCGGTTTTGTGGATTCAGTTGTGGGATCAGTGTTACTGGGAGAGATAAGAATCTTGAGAATTAACTTCCTGTTAAAGTCGGCTTTCCAACATACCACTTGGTGTCTGATTCAAAGCCTTCCTGCTTAGTCTGTGGTTTGACTGAGATAGCTGTGTGAGTTTACAAGCACTCTTACTTTACTTTGTAGTGAACAACGTGATGTCTCCTAAATAAATTTCAGGAGTTCACGGCTAATATTCTTTGTCTATAACTGCCCTTTATTTGAACTTTGATTCATCAATATTTCACTTTTTATTGGAGCCTATTGATTACAGTGCAGAAAGTCATGCTACATAGTCATCCTGCTTATGGCTGTCCAGCTAAGAGGCTTATTGATAGCACAAACAGATTAGCTCAGAGATAATTCTTAGATTCAATTATGTTGGCAGATTTGCTTTAGTTAAATCGGTTAGTGACTGTACTGGAGTCGATTCTTTGCCTTATTGTACAGCTTCTCTGGACAGGATTGTCTAACCTTGCAGTCCATTAGATGCTGTAAACCCAAATAATGTTGCTACTCTTTAATTGTCATATTTCCTTGTATGCATGGGTGTGGGGTTTTTTTTGTGAAGTATTCCGATGGATTCATATATATTACAGCCCTGTTGTTTTTGCTTGCATTTATAGCGTAAGTTCAGAACACTGTAGCAGTCAGAGGAATAGAAAGAAGGAAGGAAATGTGAGAAGAGCTTGGTTTAAAAGCTCTTGCAAAGTTTCATTATTGGCTTGTTTTGACATAAGAGCATGTTTCTGCCCAGCAGAGCAAATTTTCCCCTGGCTGTGGATTCCCTCTTCTATTGCTTTCTGTGTTATGGTTCTGGGAATCAACTCCGTGACTTAGCCAAGAACTGTTTTTAACGTTAATTTTCAATCAGATTGTCCGTCCTCTGGGCAGCTGAGCAGCTGCTAGCAGTGGGGCAAAGGAAGCAATAGGAGTACGTGGCTGAGGCTTCGGTGTCAGGAGGGAAAGTCTTCTCTGAGCATAAGCTGATTTTGAAGCTGCTGCACTCTAAGCTCTGGTATAACCAATGCCAGTTGTGTGTTGGTAGATGAGATGCTAATGCCGACGCTGGTAATAACCTGCTGCATACTTGTGCGCTTATGGAATATTCTTGACTCCTGTATGAACAGAAAAGAGAAATACTGAGTAGTTGATGTTCCTAGGCTATACACAGACATTGTCCTTTATGATACAGGATGAGAATATACTTAAGAATAAATTTGAATGTTTTCATTACACTAACTTTCAGTTTAGACTGCATGAGTGCTCTTTCCTGAGCAAGATGCCCACAAATTATAGTCTTTACTATGAATAATGCAGTCCTCAAAACTTAATGTGTAAACCAATATGATTTTAGACTTATAAAGTCATATGAACTAACCTTAGACAAAAAAAAAAAAGACTGTTTTCCTTCTGCCTTCTTCACTTATTTGTTCTTAGCAGGCTTCGTTGGAAAGGCTTTCCCTTTTTAAAACTCATACAAAATCAGCAGAGCTTTTTTCCCTTAGGTTTTGTAGCATCAGCAGGTAAATGTTTTTCTTCATAGACCATAAGACCAGAAAGAACAATTGGGTGATCTAGTTTGATTATCGAAGCTATGAGCTTATGGCTCTATCCTGAAGTGTTTTAATCCGAGTTAAGACTTCTATATGTGTTTGCAATTGCTCTGGGGAAAAATCATACAGGTATTTTTCATTAGATGTTGCTTTGCTGGTGAAATAGCCATGTGAAAATTGCTCATTCTGTTTTCTTTTTTTTAAAACTTTTCTTATGACGTGTTCTGAAGGGTTTGGAAATTAGAAGCGAGAGGTTCTATTAAGACAGTTGCTTTTTTTCCCCTACTGCTTTTAATTTGTGTATGTCTTGTAACTTTGCAGGAGATCTGCAAATACCTTTAAGTCTTCTGTGTAGTAAAACATGTAAAAGTTATTTCCTTAGTTTCTTTTTGCAGACTCTTTAAGGAAATCAGTGAACACCAGGATGAAAATGACTGGTGTAGAGAGAAATTACAAAGAAGAGAAACACAAAGTGATTAAGAATTAGTATTTCTGGGATTTTTTGCAGGCAATGTGTTGCAAAAGAACAAAGTTGACTTGATGGTCCTGTGTGAAGATAGGAGCTCTGTGGAAGGTGTGCTACTTTGTGTTTGGTGGATCACAGCATGGTTGAGGGTGAAAGGGACCTCTGGAGGTCATCTGGTCCATCCGTCTGGTCAAGCAGGGCCACCTACAGCCAATTGCTCAGGACCATGTCCAGACATCTTCTGAATATCTCCAAGGATGGAGACTCTACAACTTCTTGGGGTAACCTGTGGCAGTGCTCGGTCACCCTCATAGTGAAAAAGTGTTTCCTGATGTTCAGGGGGAACCTCCTGTATTTCAGTTTGTGCCCATCACCTCTGGTCCTGTCACTGGGCACCACTGGAAGGAGCCCGGCTCCATCCTCTGCGACCTCTCTTCAGGTATTAATACATGTTGATAAGATCCCCTGAGCCATCTCTTCTCCAGGCTGAACCATCCCAGCTCTCTCAGCCTTTCCTCGGAGGTGGAATGCTCTAATCTCCCTTCTTTGTGTTAGTGGCCCTTCACTGGACTGTCTCCTGTAGCTCCATCTCTGTTTTGTACTGGGGAGCCCAGAACTGGACCCAGTACTCCAGGTGTGGCCTTATCAGTGCTGAGTAGAGGGAAAGGATCACCTCTCTCATCTAGTTTCCCACCTGTCTTACAGCTGTTAAAGGAAAAATGTTAAGAACCACCGCCCCCCCGCTCCCCTATGTAATAATTCCAGTGCTTCAAACAAAACATGGAAAAACTGCTTATTATTAGTTTTCAATGAAGTTTAAAATAACACTGAGTTGACTTGTCCCATCTTTTAATAGAAACCAAAGGTTAGGAAAATGTTCATACACTGGAAACATTTATAGTCTAGAGGGGAAGAATGAAAACCTTGGATACACTGAAATAGTTACGTGCACCTCTTTGAGGACATCAGTTGATTACTGTAAATTGGAACCAATCACTGCACTTTGTATGTTCACATAAAAGGCAGGTGCTGGTAATTTCATATTGGACTTTAGTTTCATGCTAGTCAGGAGTCTGCATGAATTTGACAGTAGCCATAATTTGGTGTCCTAGAGAATACTGAAGTGTGGTTTTGTTTGAAGAGAGGGGTATTTTTTTAAAAATTCCATCGATGTCTGCTGCTTGTGGGAAATAGACTTTTACTGTCCTCTTTAGTGTTTACGTAAGTGGAGCTTCTATTACTAACAACACTGCCTATCCCAGAAAGCCTAGTTTGACCATCAGATGCTGCACACTTGCATGCTTCGCAAGGGGGCACCGTCCACTCCTCTAGAGTAAGCAGAAACCTTGTGGTTCCAAATCCATGCAAACATATTGCCCCAGTGGTACCTGTGAAATGAGCAGAAGTGGAAGACATTGGAGCAATACCCAAGTCCTTAGACTGTCCTTTAAACCTGTTTTGAATGGCATTTCTTTTTCTGCAGCTGTGACTGATCATACTAGCTGTATTTCTGAGGAGGTATGCACTGTTGATGTGAAGTGTTGAGGAGGAAATCAATCTTTCTGGTATTATGGTTTCTTACTTTAGATCTTCTCCTGTAGTCACAAATTGCACTGCCTTCAGAAAGTAATGGTAGACTTCTGTTTTGTTGTGGTAATACTACAGTAGTGATCACTTCCAGGAATTTATGGAGGTGTTGGAGATCAATGTTTACTGAAAACATTACCTTCTTAGAGGCTTTGGTCCTGAAATGAATTCTGCAAACCTGCATGTGTGAAAGTCGTAGCAAGATCAGCCCTTTATGGCTGTATTTCCTGAGGGTTATGTAATCTTGTCGGGTGGTAGGTAAGCATGTTATGATTTGACCCAGGGACTGAGAGCCATAAATTTCCAATATAAAGCAGTCTGAACTGAAAGTGCTTCTTCTGATTGTCTGAAATGTTTATAACATTTGATTACTCTTTTATTTGTTCCCTAGAATTTTACTCCATAATGGCTTTCTCAAAAATCTTACTTTGCAAGACATCCAAAGCCTTTAGAATGAAAAGACTGAGAAAGATTAGATACCACACTTACCTGGCAGAATACAGTCTTGTCCCAAAGTCCAGAGTGGTCTTTGCTGTCATGCTATCGGATGTATGTTATGATACCATTTTTCTGTAGAGAGCATTGAGTTCTCCATGACAGTCACTTGTAATGCTTTCATCAACTAAATGAGATTTCATTTAGCAGCTGTTGTACCTTAGGCAAATGCCAACTTTCTTAAATACTTTGCCCTTTTACATTGCAAAAGCTACAAAACATTCAACGTAAACTTTTAATGAACTGAGTTTGTTTAAGCACTCACAAGTCACAAAAATCAGTCTTCTCTTACAGCAAAGGATGAAGAGGGTCAGCAAGAGCAAAACATTCGACTGAGGTAATTCAGGAATTGGTGCCAGTACTAGAAGTAAATATGGTTCTTGTGAATCTCTGTTATAAGCCTATCAGTCTCTTAGGTTCAGTGGATTGGTACACCCTCTGTGGTATTAGCTGTTTAGGACCTGAGAGGGTGGAGGTTCTGAACAAGACAGTCTCCTCAGTAGGCATGAGTGCTATACCTGCACCTTTATTTCCAGTACCAAGGTTGATAGCGTACATTACTAATTCTCCTGCAACAGAAAAACTCTAGGTGGGCCAGAAGACTCTCTTTTCTGTGAAGAGTGTATGATTTGCTCAAGTAATTTGAGTGCATTTTTACAAAAGGTTTAAATACATCTCTAGCAGACAGGTTGTTCAGGGTAAGATGGTGCTACTATTACAATAGTGATTTTAGTGAAATTTCTATGTTCTTTTTGCCTTCACTAAAACTGATGGACTATTAAGCTAACCATGGTGTATTGCTATGAAAAAGATCAGTGTTCAGAATGGGAGTCTGGGATATTCACAGGCTGGGAACACAGCACATCCAAGACACAGCGCCATCTTGCTTTGCTCACTGATGACTGTTCTAGCTAAGTCAGAGTGCTGGAGCTTCTTGAGCCTGACTTACTAACCTCCCCCCTCCAAGAGTAAACACTGCACCCATTTTGTACCATTTATCAACTTTCAGAGGGCGCCTGCTGTATGTTGACGTAAAGAAAGAAAAATGGAAACTTTCGTTATTAATGTCCCACTGTACTGATATACTGCATAGGAGGAAAGAGAGGAGGGAAATAAGATTTTTGAGTTGAAATGTCTGGATAGGCATCTTTTTTGTTTTGTTCAAGGGGGTATTGCTGTCTTTTTAAAAAAATGAAATTTAGATAACTGCTTTTGTGGCAAAAGTAATGTATTAAAGCTAGGGATGTTTGTATGTAAAGGCAAAGTTCATAACCAAGTGTAGTTCGAAGGGAATAAACATAGAATTAAGAGTTCACGGTAGACACCTAACTAATGAAAAGCTTCTCAGCCCTGGTGGAGCAGGCAGGTTGATGCCATTGCACTTTGGGTATGGATGCTGAATATATGTCCTAAAAGCAGAGTGGATTTCTTAAATTCAGCATTCATGATTTTATTATGATCTTATTTCATTCATTGAGGGATATTTTGTATCTTATTCCTGTTCCCAAGGTGTTGTTGATGATACCTGATGGCAGGAAATGTATCTTAATGATATGACCTTAAATGATATGCACAGAGAAGTTGTGGATGCACCGTCATTGGCAGTGTTCAAGGTCAGGTTGGACAGGGCTTTGAGTAACCTGATCTAGTGAAAGATGTCCCTGCCATAGCAGGGGCTTGAACTAGTTGATCTTTAAAGGCCCCTTACAACCCCAACCACTATGATCCTATGAAATGTGGCCTTAAATGTATTTTCTGGAGCCAAAAGTAGTATGAATGCCATATGTTGATCTGTATGAATGTTTACAGTACAAATTATGAACTGGAATAAATTTCACGTATTTACTAATGTAAAACTAATAATTCCTTAAGAAAAAAAGTCACATGGCTTGTCAGCTGGTATTTAGACAGAAGTTGCAATTCAGGTAGACAAAACTGTACTTGTAAATGGTCCTTATTGTTCATCATATTTAATTTTTTTCCTTTAAAAAATTCTTGGGACTAAAGATGACCTTTCTTCCTTTCTACCAACTGACTAAATAGATTATTTCTTGGATTTGTAGATCTAGCATAGCTGCTCTTCCAGCAGGTATGAATTAACAAGAACAAAAATGCCTCTTGGCTCTTCAGTTGCCAGTCAGTTTCTCAGCTTTAGTTTCATATGACTATTGAAATGACCTGGGTAACGCAAAACTGAAACCTCATCTCTTTGTATGTCCGGAAGAGGCCATTGCTGTCAAGCCCTGGGTTAATGCTGGTGTAGGTTCTGTAAATTCTGGCTCTGGGCACTCACCTAGTGGTTTCCCTCAGTCCTGTGGTGCCGTGGGTACGCACACACAGCAGTTAATGGAAATATTGATGATCTGAATCCCACCAGGGATTGCTGTTCTCATGGCGATGAATATTTGAATATCCTGAAAGCTGCAGATAAAAGTTGGGAGGTGACTGCCTAAACCCAGCTGACAAGTAAAGCCAACAGAGTGCCTTGGTTTAGTGGTTTGACTCTTAAATATGTGGTTTCCTGGCAAGTAACTGAAGCTGCAGAAGAGGCTGGTCTTCCTTCCCCATCCTCACCCCTCCCTCATCACTGCTTCTTGTATGCTGTGGTCCAGCTGAAAACTACTTTACACTACGCTCTCTGTGTTCCGCCCTGTACTCCCCCCCACCTCCTTGGCTTAGCCTTTCAACCAGATTGCATTGCTGATCATATTGATGTGGAATGGTACAAGCACCAAGGTCTGTATGAGAAAAAAGGAGGGAATATATGTCTTCAAGGTAGGTTTGTGGTAGAGTGAGGGTGTGCTTTCAGGACAGCCTACACTGATATTAGATAGAGATGTCTGGGAAAGCGTGTGCCTGAAGGCTGTGCTTTTGCAGCCAGATCAGCCTGGTCTCACGGTTTATCATGTCTGGTGGGAATAGTCCTACCTTGTCAACAGCTATGTGTTGTACTGCTTTGTCCACAGATCCTCCAAGCTGACTGTCACCCAATGGGGAAATAAGCCAGGGAGGCAAATTGGAAAAACATGTTTTGAAAAATCATTTTTACGTCTTTGGGTTTAGTTTTTTGCCAGTTTATGTTTCTCAGAGAGTTAGATGAACACTAGAGATGGCACAAAGACAAGGCAGGAGTGTGCAGGCAAGACCAATTAGTGTTTAGTTTGCTTTAGGTGTATAATACCAAACCTTGTATTTAGCATGTGTGCATTAAGTTATTTAGCTCTCTTTAAAAATAAGAGTTAATGTTACAAAAAATCTATCATTCACTAGGTGTGTGTTTGTTTGTTTTTTAATAAAAGAAAGCTCCAAACATCCCTTTAGTAATCTTGGTTAGCAGAATTGCATGGGGAAGATTGAATACCCAGTCCTATTTCTGTTATCTGAGATGGTAAATTAGCACTAATTACCTCATCAAGAAGGCTGAGAGGAAATTCCTGAATGCACCTAGCAGCAAGCCTATTGTTTTGATCCTATGACCAGCGGGGATAACTTGAAGATAAAGACATGATATAATATTGTAGCGGGAGAAATGACTAAGAGGAAATAGGAGGGGCTGCATAGTCAGGAAAATGATTAGCTTATAACATGACTTGTTATAGCAGATGTAAGGCTGTGTTCTTCTGTTTGTTCCTCAGACCTTTCTCTGGAAAAGAGAAGGTAAGCAAGCAGTCATTATAATGTGGGAAATAAAAGATTTTTTTTTGATTTAGCAAACTCTTAGACTGAACAGCTATAGAATACTTACTCTGAACTCCAGAAGTTAGGAAAGCATGAAATTACAGGGCTTCAGCCTGTTCTGGCTCTGATTTGAATCCTGCAACAGGTAGCTAATTTCTCTTTTGAATGGGAATTGGTGGTTCTGATTGCCCTGATTTCTAACTGGAAACTGTTGTTTGTTTTGTGATAGAAAACTTACAGTTCAGCTGTGTGGCAATTTGGAATTGAGTATATGTGAAGCTGAAGAATAGACTTTGGGGAGGACTGTTTTGGACGCTGCATTGTTCAATAGTATTGTCAGTTACCACTGGAGAAACAAAAGGATTTTGAACTCTTGGGTTCTCAGAATATTAAGGCATTGGATGTTCTTAAAAGTCACTAAACACATTTGCAAGCATCTTTTATGAATTCTGACATTTTGGCTAATCTTCTCTACTTTTTCTCCCTGCTTTTGGGGTTTTTTTTCTTTTAACCATACTGTTTCTCTGGCTTTGTTTTGTATGTCAGGTATTACAGATTTTCCTTTATCTCCTCAGCTAAGAGCTCAAAGAGAGAAATTGGCAATCCCCTTTTCTTTACAGGGAGTCAGTTAATGCTTTGTAAAGTTCTTGGTAGCAGCTGGTTACACAGAGGCATTTCAAAGACAAATTAACAAACAAGGTTAAATGGAATTGATAAAATGCAAGTGAAAGTCTTATTTAAGATTTAGCTCTCAAAAAAAAAAAAAAACCCAAACCCAAAATTGAAATAATTATTTTCTAAATTTATTTTCTAAATATCTTTTCACAAAAGATACTGAGAAGTTTTTTTCTAGGAAAACTTATGCAGTATGCCAGATTTTATAAAAAAACCCAGAGATGGCTGCGGTGGCCGAAAGAAGTTATGCTACCTAACTGTATTCCAGGTCTAACAAAAACTTCATAAAGTACCTGTTAAACTTCTGAAAAAAGGCATTTCTGAACAAGTGGACTCAGTAGCCTCTTGGAGAATAGATTTTAACAGGACTTGGAAACTGATATTTACAGATGTAAACGTCTATCAATTATGAGAAGCAGTATATGGCCCTGTAACTCAGGAATGGTTCCTTGAGTAAAGTCGAAATCATGACGTTGTGGATTACTGATTTTAAAGGGTTTGGTTTGTTGGTTGGTTGTGGTTTTTTTTTTTTTTGTCTTGAGGGTTATCTTTGCTCTTTTGGGAAATAATTGCAGGAGCCAACAAAATGAGTCTAGCTTCAATATAGTTTACCATTTACACTCTAGAACAGCAAAACCAGACTTGAATCACAATGGTTAAACAAGTTGTTACTTACTGCTTTCTGTGTGAAGATCACCCTCAGTGTGCCTGAAGTGAAAAAGGTTGAGAAGGAGAAAGGAAAATAGTGATAAGGGAGGTGGGTGTGTTTTGGGGGAGAGAGAGTAGAATTTGGAAGGCTCCGTTACATTACAAGACATGATGTTTGGTCCAAAATGGCTAGTATTTTGTCTTGGGAGCCTGTATAGACCTCTGGACTTCTCTGCCTTTTAATTAAAAAAAAAAAAGGGCCCAAATTACTATTGTTGGATACGGTAGCGCAGCTGACTGAATATAGCTAGTATGTACAATACCTCAGCTGTGGAGGTAGAAGAGTCTGGAATCCTTGACACCTCAAGTGTGTCTCTGAATTACAGTCTCTTGGATCTTGTGTGCTGCAATATATGGACCATGTCAAAATGTCAGCAGCTGCTTCCACATTTGCAGTGCTGACAACATGACCTTCAGGTTAAGAGATGTCCACTGACATAAGCTCTGCCCAGTGAGTGTTTGTTTTACTCTGTATGGAGCTTTTGTAGTTGTCTACTTCTAAATGACCACAAAGCAAATGAGAGCATGAAACAACTCTGTCTTCTGCACTTGCAAATGGCTCTTGTAATACTTAGGCACTGATGCTTCCACTTTTTCATTGTGCCCTGGGGTATAATACTTTGTGGTAAAGTACGTGTGCAGCTTAGATGAGAAGAAGGCGCGAAAAGGAGCAAATGTATTTCTTTGCAACACTGACGCTATCTTTGGACCAGTTCCCATTTGCACCTAGAAGGGTGGGTTTGCAAGTGGGGGATTTTGCTTGGGAGATGGTGTAAACAGGAGTGTAAGGTTAGTCTGTTAACCTGTCTCAGCTCAGTGCTGGTAAATGCAACTGAGCATAGTGAGGCCATCTTGGGTATTTTGTCCAAGTTTTGCCTCTTGTCTGCAGAGCATGCCCAACTCAAATCAGTACAAAGTAGCAATAATACGAGTGTGCTATCCACTTCTGTTAACTATTGCTTTGATATTTATTCAAGACAGGGGGTTATCAACTGGCACAAGATTCAGACATAGTGAAATAGCTGATAATTCCATGGTGTGTGCTTCTAGGGTTTGTTACCCTTTGAGCTAAGTTTAGCCAAGTGACTTTCACTGGAGCCTATCACCTCTTTATAAAAGTGCTCAGCTGGTGTGAATCAAACTGTAACTCTGAATATTAAGGCTGTGTAAGGTAGGGGACTGTCTCATTAACCAAGCTTAACTGTGGTTTGGAAGGCCTCTAGGCTACTCTGGCTGCATAAGTCTGTGATGTGATGTTATTTATGAGCTTTGTGATTAGTTTGTAATGTTAAAACAGCTACCCCATCCACCCCCCAGTCTTCTGCAGACTGCGTTGCAGCAGTACTGTCAGAGACATATGGGAATCGGGCCAAGCAGGAATTATTACAGGTTGTGGTAACTGTGTCTATCAGTGACTGTACTTTGCAGTTATACAATGTTTGCATTGTGTCTGTCTTTGTTGTCTAACGTACTCATTTGTCTTACACCTCAGCCTGTAGTATCCTGAATAGTGAAATACAAGTTCTGTCAGGACAGCTGCTTAATAAGGCACATGTTGAAATACTCAGGAAGGGAAACCTGTTTTCTGGATAAATTAAAAATGGCTGCGAGGAAGGACACAGCATGCAGATGAGCATGCAGGTTCCTGGCCTTTTCCCAATGAATAGCTTGATCTTGTAAGTAAAGTAAGGCTGAGTACTTGTAAATTGCATGCAGGTATTGTTGTACTGGATGAAATAACACAACTGCAGTGCAGGGCAACTGCAGTGTAGATGGCTAGGGTCTGTCTCTTTGAAGTGTGGAAGTACTAACCCACGTAGAAGGACTCCTTGTCTCTACCTGCTTTCTGTCGCATGGGACTTGAAGCTACAGCATGTGGCACCAGAGAAAAGGGGAAAAGGAGTTTGGGCCTGTAGCAAGGGAGGAAACAAAATCTGGACACAACAATAGTTATGTGCCCACTCTGAGCCAGCAGTTATGAGCTGACTTACGCAGGAGAACTTTGTTAGTTCTGCAAATTGTGCCTCTGAGAGATTATGCTTGTTTTGTGAACGGCGGTCTTTTGTGCCAAGTTGAAGGGCATCGTGTGTCTTATTTGTAGTTACTGTATCTGTTACACAAGCAACAGCACAGCGACAAAAGACTTCTTTAATGTGTCTGATGTCAAATTTATTTTTAAAGAGCAGTGTAATTCATTATTGGTGCCAGCCCAGATCTTTGCCATAGCCACAGTCAACACTTGTAACACAGCTGTTGCTGCCATTGCACAGTTAGCTCCCCAATTGCAGTTTAAGGTGGGAATGAAGTGGGTTTGCCTTATTTGCACTGTCAGAAATCTACAGCATGGCACATACAGCCTTTTGTAGGCAGTTGTGTTGTACAATTTTTGGAATTAAGAATTCATGATCAAACTGATATTGTTTGAGGCCATGTCTCTTCTTTCTATAGATGCCCTCCTGCTGCAGGTTTTTGTTTCTCCTTTGACGTAGTTCTTGCTGATGTTTAGATTTTGGTTGAAAAGGAGTGGCAGTTTGCCTAGTTTCTTAAAATACACTTTTTCATAGTGAAGTCAGAAATAAGGGCGTGTGTGTAGTTTAATAGCCTAATTGTGAGACTTGAGGGAAAAAATGCTACCTAAAATGTATCTTGATCTTACAGCTCTGAGAGAAGTTACAGATCAGATAGAGGGCTAGCCAGAGGAGTAAGGCATGTAACTGATGCATCACTGTAAGTGTGTTTGTCACGGCCAAATTGATGACTGTAACTGGTCTGATTTCATGTATTAGCCTTTCTCAGACTTCAGTGTTTTCATATAAAACTAAAAAGTAACTTGCTCTGTATTTTCTCTTCTTTTTCCCTTTGTTGTTCAGTGATGTGGTGCAAATTAAGAAAGATTATCTGCTAAATGGCTCCTATTTTAAAGTGGGCCAACATTGTTGGACAGTGTGGGAATTTACAAAGTGTTGCCTTTATCTGCTTTTGGCTTTTTGTCCCCACACTCCCTCATGGGAAATCAGAATGAAAACGTTCTTTGATGAGGATGTTAGTGTCACATATTGGTGTTTTATAGCAGACTGATTAAATGGGTTGTTCTTGGAATTTGGAGCTCGGTATTCAGTCTGTTGTTACTGTGGATACAGTAATTTGCTAAAGTAGCCACCGCTTCGTGCTTTGCCAGTGACTAAACTTGTCTGTGGAATGCTTGCCTCTCCTGTCTGTGCTAGAGGCAGTTATTGGGTCAGATCTAGCCTTTCATGAGTGCACCTGCACACATTATATTAAATAATAAACTGAACTCTTACCTGTTGACTGCTGGAAGCTACCTACATTTTTGTGTAGATGTAAGAGTAAAGAAGACAGAGGGTGGACTGAAATGTAATGAAAGTCTCTGGCACCTCACCGAAACATTGCTTTCTTTGTTCCCACCTCTAAAACATCTGTGTGATAGATACCTGTTAATGCCCAGTGCTGACTCTGTCTGAACTAAAACATAGTTCCATTTCCTGAGTTCCTTGCTCTTCTGCCTTCTTTTTTTTTCTCTTTGAAATAAAGGTTTTTCTCTATAAACCAGCTTTTGAACATGCTTAAAAGCAAGCGGGTAGAAACATATATTTGGAAGTAAACTAAATGGACAGGAATGGAAGATAGTCTGAGTTTAGCAGAGGGGAAAAAAACCCCTAACATCTCTGTAGTACAGTTAAGTGCAGTTAAAGCATTTTATGTTTCTAACCCTGCATCACTGAGGCTTGCAGTTATTTTCTGGAGTAGCTTCATTTTATGGAATAGGGAGTGCTCTGCTAAATTGGAATTTAATGAAAGGAGCATGGGGAAATCCTGTGGAAACAGTGACTGTTGAATTGCGTGGAATGTAAGCATTTCAACTTGCTTTCTGCATTGGTGCTTTTGTGAAGTGCAAATCGAGTTGAGAATGAATGAATGTGTCCAACCTTTGAGTGTTTCTGCGCTTTGCCTGGGTTGGGGGCTAGAGTCAGAAAGGGTCACGTGAGTCTGTGCTGAGATCATTAGACTGGGGACACCAGCTGTGCTGTTATTAGGGGTTTTAAAGTCTGTGGCAGATGTTCTTAGGCTCTCTTCCAGCCCCCACCTATGGTGCAGTGGAGTACATAGAAAAAGAAATGTGTGGCAAATTGTTTTTCCATGCAACAAACAGATTTTTTTTATTTTTTCCCCATGCAACTGGGCAAGATATTTTATGTTAACTTGCATGTATCAAAAACCGGTTTGAAGTATTTGAAGCAGAAGAATGAAAAAAGTGATCATATGAGAATAAATACAGGTGCTTTGTTTGGAAAGTAGAACTTGGGGGGCTAGCCAGGGCTCAAGTCTGTAGGTGCACATGTTCTGCCATTCATGTATTTGTTTTCTATTTTCGTTGACACTGCTATTTAGACAGAGGCCTTGTATTACTTTTTGTGTGTATATATAATGTAAAGATGTTCCTGCAAATATTTTGAATGTATGTGATGAGACATAAGATGAGATGTAATACACACAGAGCAAAGAGGTATTAACAATGTGGTGATAAAAATCTCTGAACAGAACTACTGCTGCTTGTATTACAGTGATATAGCATGTAGCACAGAGAAAAGCGTGTTTTTTCTTTCTTTTTGTCATAGTAGGAAAAGAGTATGTATGTCTTGTTTTGAATGTGTAATTTGTGTCCCTTCTGGAAGTCAGTTAACCAGTTTAAATATCGTAGAAATATAAATCACAAACTGCTTAGTATTCTGTGGACTTCTGGTATGCTCTGTGTTGTACAAATGCAAAAGGGAGATATCTTCAGGAAAATGCAAGACTGACTAAATGGCAAACCAAAGGTGCATGAGGAGCTGAAGAACGTGAACTATTTATAATAGGTAACGAGTATGTCTCTGTATTTCTTGTGGTATGGGTTTTTTAACCATGTAAGCATGTTGTTGCTAAGCAGAACAACGAATGTTTAAACAATTCCCTATGCATCATCTTTTCCTTTCTGTCATTAAAGTGTGTGGTGTTTTTTGAGCTAAACCAGCTGAGATGCTGCATGATTTGTCCTGTGTTAAGCATGAAGGGAAGAAAATGCAACGCTTGCTAAGTTTTTATTTTTATACGTCCATCTCTCAGCTTCCTACCTCTAATCAGACAGCTCTCTCAAACAGAGCTTTTTAGTATGATTAAAGAGAACAGTACCCAAAATAATCTAACATGTGATTCTTGTTGGGGCTCTAATGCTATTCCCATGCATTTCCTCTGTACATATTCCTTTCTGGATGTTACAGGTATAGACCGTACAATTGATCAGAAAATCTGAATACTCGTTCTCTGTCATTGTTTTGTCTGACACCAAAAAAACAATGTTGGTGACCTAAAGGTGTTTTTTTCTTTTTAACTAAGTGAACTGGGATGTTAGTCAAGTGCTAGGACCCACTTGTAGGTGCATATTTCTGATACATCTCTAGATCTAGTCTGAATTTGATTTCTTCTTTTGATCTCCCCATCTTCAAACTGTTAACCTTTCTACTTTCTAGTAATGGTGTTGTTTTAAAACGTTGGAGACCCAGATAGTTCTTCAGGCTGTTCTCACAATACAGTGAGAAGAGCAAGAACTAAATGCCTCCGCTTATTGCAGTGTGGAGAGCTGTGGGATATGACCCCAAAAGTCTTTGGTGGTTCATATGAATGCGTGCTGTTTTATAGCTTATACCCAGTGATTTGAGAGTACTGCTGTATGATTGTACCCAAAGGAAGATGGTATGTGTGCTGAAACCCGTGTGTCAATTACTCAGATTGATGACAGTGGGGAATCAATTGCTATTTGAATAAGATTGCGGCAGTCCACACAGTCATATAGCTCCTACGAAAAGAACAGTGCCTCCTGTGTTACTGAGATTACAGTCCAGAACCTGGAGAAAACTTAAGAGGATTAGTCAGGGCGTGTTGCATTAAGCCTGACTGCTTAATCAGAAGGATTTTTTCCTGAGGATTATTTTGTTGGCAAAACTGAGAAAATCAGACTCTTGATGAGCTCCAGGGGCTTGTTCTGAAGGCTTGGAACAAGTGAAGTCCTAAGGTGCTAACATGACTGGTTAGAACATGTTTTTCCCAGGTAAGCAATGAACTGTCGTGTCTGCGTGATGGGAAGGGAGGAGACAGTGGTAAATGTGCTTGTGATAGTATACTTGCCTTGATAGGTGGCAGCCCTTGTTTGGCTAGAATCCAGTATTTATATAGCTTCTTACAGTATCAACAACTTTCTGACTGGAAAATAATTGCTTGGATTAAAGTGGTTGAGTCTTGCACCGAGCGTGTTAAGCCCTGGTCAGCTCTCACCCCCCTTCCCCAGTTCTGAACTTTAGCAACCTGTCCAATTTTCTGTGCATGAGGTTGGAGGAGAGGAGAAGAGGATTTGTTATAAACATATTCCAGAAGTGCATTTTCCCCTCCCAAGGATGTGCTAGAGGAAGCAGTTGCGCTTGTTAAATCTTAACTTCCAGGATTCTCTGCGATGCCAGTGATGCCATCAGTGATGCTGGTTCACATGCCTCTTTCAGCAGGACACACTTCCATGCAATGGGTTCAAGCTAAACAGTTACCAGTTACGTTTTCATTTCTCTGTAACTCTAGAATGCTTTAGACATGCAGATTCTCATGTGGGTGTGTATCTTTGTGGGTAGATGGATCAACCCTTGACAGATGAAAATCTCATCATGTTGCTGAACATATGTTCTAAATTTCTCCTGTGAGAATGTGCAGGAGCCTACTAGCCAATTTTGCTCTCTCTTCAGCCTTAATCAGTATATCGTAAATAGTGTGGGAACTGCCCTGTTAGGGGCATGTATGTATTTGTTTTATGAAGGTTCATTTTGCTAATTGACAGGTTGATAGATTAATACGCCCTCCTGCTCCTTGGGTGTATTAAAGATGGGCTGTGTCTTTCTTTTAAACTATCCCCCCCTCCTCCAAGCTTAACACTTCTTTTTATTGGTATCTTACAGTACTGAGCATGTTATTGCTTCAAGTCAGCAATAAAAAGAGAAACTTACTTGTGTTCTAAATGAGTGAAACTCTGAAGAAGCAGAGTTTCCCATTCTCTCTCCCTCCCCCTAGTTTAAAATTAGATCTGCTGGCCCAACAGGAAGGGGCTTACATTTCTTGCTCATTTTCCAATTGTCAAGTAGAGCATGTAGTCATGATGAACAAAGCAGCAGCATTCCTGGATCCTTTTAATGATGTATTCAGAACTCCAGTGCCTCCTGATTTAATGAGTACAGTGAATGTATTCACAACTAACAAGAGCTTGCTCATTAAACAGCAGTAAGTTAACTGTCCTATTCGCTTCTAGCAATCCAATTCATAATTAAATGGTGCCATATCTGAATACAACACTGGGCTGCCAAATGGAGAGGTTAGATGTTCTGTGGATATGCATGGTTAGATAGGATTGTTGGAGTATAAGTAATTTAGCTTAGCTTGCCTCACTGATAGGGCTACTTTTCTTGCTGGGGGCTTTGTGTTTATGAGTCCCAACCAACCAAAAAGTTTGAACTTAAGTAGTTAGCCAAAACGTTAATTTAAATTGTCTTCTAGTTTGTAGCTTTCAGTTTTATATTCTACTGTATTGTAGCGTTACTGTTGTGTAAATCCAAAGTAGCACAGCTGTACTAACTGGAAT
Source organism: Gavia stellata (assembly GCF_030936135.1). NCBI lineage: Eukaryota > Metazoa > Chordata > Aves > Gaviiformes > Gaviidae > Gavia > Gavia stellata. Next base: position 49,713,363 of record NC_082599.1, read on the forward strand.
TACTGGAGTGTAACTGAGGGCAGAATTGGACCCTTGGTTGACTTGACTGCTACACAAACTCAATCTCACAGTCCTGATGGTTAGGTAGTGATATTTGAAAAACGAATAGATCAGTTTAGTGTTTCGGATTCGCAGATGCAAGCTGAACAAAGGGTTATGCTGCTCAGAGGCATACAGAAGCTTCTTGGAATTGTCTTCAGGGATGTTAAAATACACATAGCAACTGAGTGCTCATGTAAGTTATCTGCCCCCAAAAGCATACTTAGCTTAATTTTTCATGGAATTCCAGGTGAAAGCATAAATTTTGAATACTCATCTTTGCTTTTAATCTGATGTCTGTTCTGAAATATTTTGGTTTTAATAGTCACAAGCAGTAGTTAATTACAGATTTGGAGGCAGAGGGAATTTGGGCCTGAGGGAGGGATAGCACGCATAGTCTGTCTGCTTTTCTACTCGCAACCTCCTGACACTATTTTGGGGGCTTTTATCATCATCAGGACGACACCAAGCCAATTCTTATTTAAAACGAGCTGACAGTCTATTCAGTTTGTGCTGTCTGTCTGTCTTTAAACTGGTTTCAGAAAAAAGCCGTACAGTCCTTTAGTACCTGTTTGCCATCTGGCGCATCAGGCTCCCGTGTGGATAGGGGCAGATGTCCTGATGCAGCCTTCTGCAGCTCCCACAGGCTGGCTGGCCCTGGCTCTGATCGCTGTTCCTCAGCCAGTCCCTGCTGGTCCCTGGCATGGGCGCCTGTGTAAGTCTATCAAACGTACGCTGAATTCTCTAATAAATAATCATTAAAGTTTCCTCCTTTCCTCTTTTCCTTAAGAGCCATTTTCATTCAGATACACTGAGTAGGCATCATTGCTTGTCTTCTACATCTGTCCTTTCACATTAATACTGAATGATAAGATTCCTTTTAAATCTAAACTTACTGCTTTGTTCATGCTGGTGTATGTTGTTAAACCTAAGCATGAATTGTTTGATGTAATTCAAAGGAAAAAAAACTTGCATGCTTCAGAGTAAGGAAGAACTTGTTCTTTCCATCTTTAAATACGAGGAATGAGCCACAGTGGTTGATTCAAACTGGAAACCGCTTGTTTACTTGGGGCGTCACGTGGAGACACACTTGGAGCTACTTGTGTGTAGTGAGTGCACTGTGTGTAGAGAAGGATAGAGTTGGGGAGGAGACTTCAGGGTTTCTTTGTTTGGTTTTAATCTTCAGTAAAACTTTCCGTGCTGGTGCCTGGAACAGGTGAATTCAGCTGCATGACCTTTTTGTGTAACTTGTTGATGGAGGTGCGATGGGTACTGCCATAGGGGTACCAGATACAACTGAGGCACGGAGTGATGTTTTGTAATCTGTTGCTTTCTACTTCTGGCCTCATGGTTTTTTCTGTCTATATTATGCAGATTGGTGAAAGGCCTAGGTGTTTTTCTTCAGCGTGTGTGTTTGGAGAGGCTGTTGTTTTGTTTTTTGTGTTGTAGGATTGCCAAGGTGGAAAAGGACTATTTGGGGAACAAACTACTTTTACTTTATTCTTATTTCTGAGGTTGAATTGCTTTAACTTTTTTTAATACTAGATCACATATGTGCATTAGATGAGGAGGAAAGTGGAAACAGTTCCTGTGTTACAATGCTCAATCCTATTTTTGCAATATTTTAAATCTCTCTAAAATAATTCTAAACTCTATCTGTATTGTGCCTTATAGCTTTCCTTTAGTAGCCACATAACTTATTTTATACTTTGAATATTAAGACAGTCTACTACTCTGCCCGTTTGTTCAGAGAATAATCTGCTGTTTACTGACTGTGCCTGGGTATCTGAAAAGCTGATACATGTTCCAAATATTCTAGTTCTGAATAGTAATTTATCCTGCCTACATACAGTGTTTTCAGAGAAGCTGCAGGGGAAGGATTTTGGATTTAATGCATATTTGCTTGTGTGGGTGTGAAAGGGCGGTGTAGGGGATATTCCTCACTGGAAAAACGATGCACAGTTTTCTCTGTAAACTTTCTTGGCCCATCACTTCGGTTTGGATCTTTATACCCACTGTGCCTAATAGCAGTTACTATAATGGACAAACTTTTGTTACCTTGCATTAGTAAAACAACACTAGTTAATAGCACAGACAAGCTACTCCCTTCTTCCAAACTCTCTCTAGATTATTTTTAAAAAGACAGTGACCTTTTTCTTCCTCACCATCAAGCTAAGATGGTAATGCCATTTATATTACAAACTTAGTTCAGAAATGAGTTGAAATATGTTGCAGGTAAAGGAAATCAAGAAATTTTGTGCTTTGCATGTAGGCTTATTATGAGGGTTGGGTTTTTTTGTTTGGTTGGTTGGGGTTTTTTTCCCATAGCAAATAGACTGTCAAAGAACTGATGTGCCAGACTGTAGCCTTGAGTTACTCCAGATACCTCTGCAGAACCACCATGAAGCAGACGCTCTTGAGGATATGCAGTGTGAGTAGATGGATGATGTAGGTCATGCAGTACTGGATTGTTCCTACTGTGGTGGCGTAATGTTTTATGGGTAGGCAGGAGACATCAGGTTAATGCCTTGAGGCTTCGGAGGTCTTACAGTATCAGCAAGGTGACTTTTCTTTATAAAAATCTGTGTGTAAACAGCACCAAATATATGTTTGCTTGTTGCTTATGAGTCCTATATTTATACTTTGCAAAATCTGGGGTAACGCCCAGGTGTCCAAATCTGTCGTTTGCTGTTCTCCCTTTTGTTGTTATCTTTTTGTCTTCCCATCCTTCAAGAGCAGAGCTGATTGCACTTCTGTGAGAATTTAGTCTCACTGCATGTACTGCAAGTATCTTGAGTAAAATATGCTTTGGGATTTATACACGCCTTTTGTTTTTGTAAAATAAAAAAAAAAAGGGGGTGTGTGATCATTCAGTAACTGTTTACCCAGGTGCTGCTCAACAGATTGTCTTGACCGAAACTGCTTTTCCCCTGTTAAAGTCAGGTGAATAGTTGATGATTCCTTTATCTAACAACAAATCAATTATTTAAATTAGAATGGGGTAGAATGCCTTGAAGGTCTGAGGTACACTAATCTGGCAATTCACATCCACGGTTGCATACAAAGCAATGACTTGTGTTTCAGAATAAATGTTGCCGAATAATAAACCCAAGCAAATCTATACAAGGTTTAGTAGCCAGTCAGCTGTAGAGTTAAATCTTAATTTTTCTCATTGAATATTTAACAGTGACACAGTCTGGCAAAGGATAAATAATCTGTCAGTTTAATTCTTGATTATAGTGTCAGCAAATCTTCCTGCTGCTGAAGATGCATGGGCAAGACAGATGGAAGATGAGAATTACATGGACTCATTGGGACATCTAAAAGGAAAACGTTGGTTGAAAAATTCTTAATTATCAGAAACAGTAAATTTTGTAACTGAAAAATTAATGAAAACAAAAAATGGATTTTCACAAGATATTTTATCTGCTGTGATTTCAGGGAAACATCTGTGGAAATCCCAACTTGTACACAAAGGGTACGAACAGGAAATCTTTCTTCTTAGGTTTGCACGTTGGTGAAAAGAAACATTTTTGTCTGAAATGTCAGCCTTCAAAAGAGTATTTAATTCCATTCCCTGACCACTAAAGTGCTGTATTTGCATATTGCTGCAAATGTTAGTTCTGGATTGTCTTGAATAGATACTGAATGCTGAAGGTCTACTGCTGTATTTCTTTCCTACTCTTTTTGGTTTTTTCCACTCTTGGGGAAGAAAGGGAAACTTTTTTTAATTCTTTTTCTGTATCTCTGTGTTTTAAAGTTCTGTGGTACTGGAAAAAATTTATCTCCCTAACAGTGGAACTAAGTGGGATGGGAAGATGTCATCTTTGAAATAGGACAGGTACAATATTTTTGTCAATGAAAAGTTTGATGTGAAATACTTTCATCTGTTATTACTTTAGATCTTGTTACTTCACTATCAGGCTCAAATTTAATTTCTCCTATTGCAGGTCTTTGTGTTCAAGCTTAAGTTGAAGTATAGAAGTGCACATGGGAATAGAATTACATTTACAAATGTAAATCACCTCATCAAATCCACCATTCACCATATGGTGAATTCCAGTCTTCTGTAATCACAGCCTGATATTCATAACAGTTCGTGCACTTTAATATGTTAAAACTGCATGAGTCAGGACTGTTGTGAAGCAGGAAAACAGTGGTGTGAAAAGGCACTGGGAATATCTGCAGCTCCGCTCATAAAGTAAATGACGGTTTAGGTATCTTAAAGGCTGGACATTATCCAGGCATACAGTTGTGCTCAGTCTTGAACTGAAGAATAACAGTGCTCAGTCTTGAACTGAAGACTAACAGGATGATTGAATGCAAATCAATCTGAAAACATGCACGAGTGTAAAGAATTCATATAGTAAGAAGTTAGTCCAAAATGAGGAATCTTCTTTTGATCAGAGTTGGGTTGTCAGCATCCAAAAGCTTGATGGAATAGGAAGCATATGTAAATAACCATCGATGTAGGTGTGAGCCTTTTGCATAATTACAATTGAAATTTTAAAAAATCTAGATAGTTAGACACTAGTGGGAAGGTCACTTCTAATAAGCAAGATCAGATAGGAAATGTTTAAAATTGCATTATCCTTTATTTTGTCTAAAGGACCATCTGTTTTTGGAGCGGTTTTGCAGGGAAGGAGTTGCATTTCATATCTACAAAGATTCAAAACTTTGTCATTGGTGTGAACTTACCCTTGGAGGACAATGTTTACACTTCCTTTGTTTTGACACTGAGAGTTCAATCAGTCCACAAAGAGAATTACTACTGGGAAAAGAGGTGGCACCAATTGCATACTTGTCCTGAATGTGATCACTGTTGTGATCTGTCTTGGAGGAGAAATTAAGAAAGGGAATTGCTCAATAGTTTTCTTGAGGAATGATAAATTATTTCCAAATTCTTAAAACGCAAAGTTTGCTGAGGTGACAGCTCATGCACTGTATAAAAATGCCATTTTGAGGAGGGCAGAGTTCGTGACTGGCTTCCCTTTGGAGGGTAAGGTCAGCAAAATGGGGTTTAATTTGTGGGAGTACTTGTGTGATTGCCAGATGAGCTCGAAGCTCTGTTTTCTCATCAGTGTTTCAAGACTTGCAGCAGAAAGCCTTAGTCTTTTGAAATGTATGCAGTTTTAAAGTACTGCTTTATTTTGTTCTATAGATAAATCTTACTACTTTTGTGAAGACTCTGGAAACACTTGGTAGTGTTTTCATGATGGTATACACTTCCCTGTTTATGTTTTCTATGTGATGTTTAAGAGGAAAAGATGTGCTAACATCTATTCTGTCCAGAGGATGTTTGCATACAGTTGTCTATACTGCCCTGTGCTCAAACTAAAAATTTTGGACGTGGTTAAGAATGTAGATACTGTAAAAAGCACTGGAAAGATCAAGGTTTTAATGCAGCAGACTGAAGAGAGGAGTAGTCTAACCCTTTCTCTTTTGACTCAGTTTGGTAGTTTGTGCAACTGCTCTGCCAAGAGAGGGCGAGGAAACTTGTGCGTGAGCCAAAGTTACAATTGCATTCAAATGACCTTACAGCATCAAGAACTGTTCATGTGGGGGAAACACAAATAGAAGCGACACTTAAGTGAGCCTGCTAGCCAAATGGTGAAATTCTGGAGGGGAAAAGGAGGCTCAAGAAAGGAAGAATGCTATGCGGATGATCAAGAGCAAAAAGAGTTGAAATCCAGGTACAGCAATGTCTGATACGGAGCTGTAATCCCCTGATACTGTTTGTCTCTCTTAGAGCTTAGCTTTGAATGTAGTATGTATGTAGTGTGTATGCAGAGGCATTGCTAGCCATGTTTTAAATTAATGCAGACAAAGGAAGGGAACATGGCAAATGCTGCTTTAGTACTTTTCAGATTCCCTTACTCTGCAGTTTAGTTGAATGCTGTTTTTCAACTACTGCGCTGCATAACACTGCCTGGCCTCTGTCTCAAATAATGCTGAGCTGAGCTGCTCTTGTGTTGTCAGATGCAGATTTTGTTCTGGTGGGGCAGGGGGAAAGACTTATGCTTTGATGTGCAAAAGTAGGGCCTGGACAGTGTACTGTGCTTGAATGGGTCAAGGATCCCTGTTTACTGTGGCTGCTTTCTCCCTTACTACCTCAGGGTCTGAAGTTAGTCCTAATATAAACTGCCACGCTATTTAAAATCCTGCCACCATAAGGGGTTTTTTTTGAGAAAGCGAATATTTTTAAGGTTACAGATGAAACTGCTTTGGGCATCAGGTATCTTAAGTCGTGATACTATTATTAAACAAGTGTTGTGGGAGCAGGCAGATCCGTGCAAGCTGAATTACTTGCACAGTTTCACAGGCTTTCAACTGCAAAGAAATTGTGGTTATTTGGGATACACATATTGTCCTATATTCATAGGACAATTCGTTTGTCACTGATTTCTATTGGCGATCCTCGAGCATCAGAGGCAGGAAATGTGTTAATATTAATGTGCTATGTGTATTAATCTTCATATATGCTGATTGATAGATACTTCGGTAACTTTAAGTCTGTTTACTGAAGTATACTATGCTATTAGTGATGCCTGTCTAAGTGGTATCCTGGACTTCATTCTGCTGTTAAAATGGAAATTCCTACAATATAAGGAGCTTAGGCATGAGTGTTTCCTTTGAAATACAAGATAACTTGTACTAGGGATGTCATAATTTTATTAAGCTCATTTTCTGGATATGCTTTTAGTTTGCTTTTCTTATCTGTGTTTAAATTTGAAACCAGAACTTTAAAACACAAAAAAGCAAAATGGTTAAAAATCAATGCATGAATTTGGGATGGTATGAACTATTTTCTTCATAAAAATTTTTTTTAAGAACAATTTTTTAAACTTTGTCTCTGAAATTTTAGATTGCTGTTGGAGACTTATGTGTTTGTGTTCTGGTTGCTGGAAGGTAGGAAAGCTATTTAGATTCCCCCCCCCCCCCCCCCTTGTTACTGTGGATTTGTTTGCTTACCAGTTAGTTTCAGTGTAATAATCTTCACTGCTATAATCAAATGAGGAACAACCCTTTACAATTTACTAATTCTTTTTACTACTCCACAACTTGGCTATGTCTGAACTCTGTTAAAAGAATGAGTACATTTAGTGGATTTGTAAAAAAAAATTTGCGACTGCTTCTAATCAAGTTAAAACAAGGAATAAAGTTTAACTTTATTTTTCACATGCTCTTTGTTACAAAATCCATTTCATCTCAGAGCCAAAATAGTTTAAAGGGCCTTTCCATGGTTGGGAGCTATTTAGCTTTGGAACAATGCCCATAATAACTGTTCCTTGCTCTGTGATTGACTGACTTGAAGGAAGCTGACATTTCTTATTCAGAAGCTTTACATTTTAAAACTTTATAAAAATGCTTTGGACTGGCACTACCTGCAATACCTAAAATCCTTAACATACTTTTGTAGAGTTGTTAGCATCTGTAACACGACTTTGCAAATTATGGGAGCGTAATTGTAGCTGGACAGAGATGGAGTTCATGTCAGGCAGAAAGAATACCCTTCTTCTTAGCTCTTTTTACTCTCCTCCTCCATTCCCACTAGTTCAGCTAGGATTACATGGCAACCGAAGGGCACCTGAATTCTAGTAGGAGCCCTTGTCTGTAGGGATTAGACTAAAAAAAAGTCTGAAGTGTTCTTGAGTGAAATACAGCTGATGAATTTTTCTTGTTCATTTTCATATGGCTCACTTTCTCCTCTTGTAAATTCCTGTTTCACCCCCTGATAAAGAACATAAAGGTACAGTGAATACAAAGAGTTTGTGTTCTCCCTGTTCACTTAACTTACCACACTTCTTGTTTCCTTCCGTTAAGTCTACTACCAGTGAGGCGCTTATATTCATCACAGAGTGGCTCAGAATTTGTCCCCAATTTTTTTATTTATCTCTAAAATATGGAGGAACATTTGCCTTACACAGGTGTTGAGCAATTTTCAGTTCTTGTGGAGAAAGCCTTTTTGAAGGAATATGGTAAAATCAGAAATATTTTTCAACAGACTTTTATTTCTTCTCAAACTCCACTCCCCTTTGTGTATGCCAGGTGTTGCTGTTTAATGTATGGACTACAATGGAAATAAGTTTTATTTCTTTCTGGTGAACTGTGTCCCAAAACATGGCATTAACACACATACTAAGAAGAAAAGTTGGAGGCAGAGGAAGCTTAGTGAAAGGTGCTGTTAGAAACTGCCCTGTAGTCAGGAGGTCTTGTTCAGTGAGCAGTCTGGTTCTAAATGCGTGAAGGGAGCTTGGATAAAAGCAAAGGGTAGGTCTGTACTAAAACTTGCAGTCTTTGCAGACTAGCAAGAAAACAGAATAGCTTAATCTTAAGTAAGTCTTTAAACAATGCAATTTAGAATACATTTACTAGTCTTCCTAATTAGGATTTTAGTTGGAATTATTCTGAGACAACTCATTTCAAATATGAAATTAAAGACTGAGGTGGATACGTGGCCTTTTAGAGCAGTACAGCTTGCCTTCAAATCATTACTAGTCATCGTGGGGCTGTACAGGAATTACTGGGAAAACCTGAGGATTGGAAGTGATAGGAGTGTATTTCACCTTGTGGTTTCCATGTTCTTAGGTTTTTAAATACTGAAACTATTTCCTCGTCAACTGTGATAATGTTTCCTTTGATCACACCTCATTCTGAAATCCTTTTTCTCTAAAAGAGATGAAATGTGCTTCCTGATGTCATTTGACTTCACACATACAAGGTTTCATCAGAGCGCTGGAACTGAAGTTGAAAAATATAGCTGACAAAGAAATGTACAATACAGGAGATGCAGAAAGAATAGCTGCCTAGTTAGGCTGTAAAAATCACGTGAACTTTAAGCCACTTGAGGTCAATTTAGTGGAAGACTGGCCGGAGAGGCTTAATATAGATAGCTCAGATATCATGTGGAAACTCTGATTTAGACATGTATTGATATAAGAGACCTTGAGCTTATTTTTATTTGTTCCTGGCCAGATTGTTTGTTTGCTTCCCTGCTTTAACCCTACTCTTTATTCTCAGGGAATGCAGTACATTAGCAACTTTACTGCACAACTACACCTAACTGTACTAGGGAGAGTGAAGGAAAATAGGCCTTCCGATACTGGCACTTGTTCTTGTTTAGCCAGTTTTCAGTGGAGTCTTCAGTAAACTTGTTTGGTACTGCTCCTGGTAACTTTGACTGGGAAGGTGAAACAAGTAGTGGCTCTGGTCAGGATATCCTTCCGCTTGCTGAGAAGTGTTGGTGACTTTTGAACCTGTTTTTTCCTTTTCTTCCCTTAAGTGAAGTTCTTGAAGTGGTGAGAGAGACAACGAATGTATTGGGGAAGATCCTTGCCTCTCAAAGTTGAGAGGAAAGCAGGTAAGTTAAATCACATGCATCACCCTCTCAGTGCCCTCATTCCAATGTAAAACAAAACAAAAGAAAACAAACTTCAGTTTAAGTGTTTATCTTGAAATGGCAGAGTTTTTAGGTCAGACAAATTCTTCACTCTTCTCTGCCTCTTGAAGAAAGATGCAAGTTCACTGGGATTTCTAATCTTTTTCCTTTTTCTTTTTTTTTTGTTATGCCTAAGCACTAGTTTACTTGTATGTTTCCCAATACTGTATTCAAATTATAGCTATTACATCAACAGCACAGTAATTTTTAACTCGATTCAGAAAACTTCTTGTTTTCTGGCGTGGTCATTAACATAACATCAGTAGGAAGGTCATAGTGTAACTGATGTGACTTGCCCTCTGATGAAAGTGTCATGGGAAAAACAAATGGAGAATGGATTCCCTGTATGTTTACAGTAGCCATGGAAAGTTCTGCTTTGCTAAAATCTACACTAAGCTTAGGAAAAAAACCCACCCACGCTCTAAATCTTTACTTTAAAAAAACTGATGCTTTCAAGTATCACTTCAACTCTCCACAGGAATTTATTTGGGGTAAAATCATACTGTTGGTCTGGAAGCAGCTGGGGATTTTAACTGTACAAGAAAAAATGCTTCTGAAGCATGTGTTCAAAGTAGGTGTTGTTGATATCACTCCCAAACTTCTTAAAATTGCAGCCCTTGCTGCAATCACAGTTTATGACATGTAACTGTACTTATGGATCTATAACATCATAACCAGAGATTCAGTTTGGGAGGTATCATTATGAAAGCTACTGTTGTCTTCCGTATGAAGAATTAAAATACCTCAACATCCTTATAAAAACAGAGACGGAGTAAATAGGACACCTTCATGTTTAAAAACTTTTAAAGTTGATGGTGAATGTTTCACTGCTTAAATTCTCTGGGAACAAAGCTAACTTCTATGAACCATATAGAATAAGATTGGGAATAAGAGTCAGACCAAGGCTCTTTGTGGTGGGTTGCAGAGTTTTTCTGTAACGACACAAAAACTCTGTTGTTCCATCCATTTTGAGTAAGTCACAGTACTGTCCTCTGGTAGCAATGAGTGGTAGAAGATGCAGAAGTTTGTGGTCTATACAGGGAGGACAGTTTTGTGTATGAAGTTTCAAAGTCTCGCTAACTTTTTCTGTATCTTTCTGAGAGACGGCAAGTTTCTTTTTAGTTAAAAAAATCTCATATACAGATGCTGTGAGTCAAGATGATTTATTTTAAGATATCTTGAAAGTTTTGAATGGCACTTAAGCATAGTTATACAGTGCAGGATGCTATTTTATGCAGCATCTGAAGATTACCTGCTTATTGTTACATCTCTGCAATTACCATAATTTAAAAGTAATTAGAATCTATTGGTTAGCATAAACCTAACTTTTTGAAGGGGAAAAGAGGGAAATACTTGTATGTTGTCTTTATTGAACAATACTGTATTGCTTTGCTACTGACAAGAAACACGCATCTCAAGTTTTTGAATGAACATCTATGTGAAGGACAGCCTCAACCTCTATGATTCATTTGCAGTAGAAGTAGGTTTTGTTACAGCTACCTCCCAAAATGCAAACCAAATGTTTTTATGTACAACTTTTTTGAACATCAGACCAATCCCTTATTCCATTAAATTCTTGTTGTTAAACTAGAGAACTCAGTTCTAGAGATAGAAAGGAACAAGCCACTCAGTATTGTTAGTGTTAAAGCACTCTTTCATTTCATGAAGTACTATCAAAATTATTTTCCCTTCTTAAGGTTTGATGGACACATGCCTCGCATACCTTTTTGAGACTCTATAACTGGCCTTTAATTCTGTAGCTCTGAACTTTGGGTACTGGAGGATCTCATGTGCATTTTTCCTGTAGTGATCATAGCATGCAATGAAGCAACAGAACCAGCAACGCAGGTATCCATACAGAAGTTACCTGGGCAAGCTTTTTAATCCCTCTGTCTGTTTTATAGTGAGAAAAGTAACTTCAAGAGCGTTGCACTTGCCTACAAAATGTCATGTACGTTATTACATGTTGCTTGTAAAGACCTCCAGAGAAACAATCATGGAAGACTGATGAATTGTGAACTAATGTATATTTCAGTGTACTTCAGATTATCAATGTGTTTCCAGCATATTCAGATTTTATAGTCAGTGTTGCTTATAATGCAAAAAAAGACATTTTCAATACAATTTTTTGAGAATGCCTGTAAAGTGCCTATCACCCGGGGAAAAAAATACACGTTCTGTCTGTGATGGGCATGGATGGGCATGCAGTAAAGGTTTCCCTAACTCAACAAACCATTCTTTAGTCTGCCTCTTTAGTCTCTCATGTCATCAGACCGAGCTGTGGGGCTGTTACTAGGTCTGCAGAAATGTTTTCTGCTGATAATGTACATGTCTTGTAGTTGAGAAGCTGTTTTTAGCAGTCTGGTTAGACTCTTAGAGTCACTGAGGGACAGAGTCCTGGCAGAGAGCTGTAAAAGGGAGCTGCCAATGGTTTGGAAAGGGAAGGGGGGAAAAAAGGTACCTTTCATTCCCAACTGTTGTGACTATGTTGTTATTTCCTGGTAACTTGCAAAGAAAAGGCAGGTTTCTCAGGTTTGTTAGCTTGCGTTTTGGCTAGGAATAATCTCTGTGTTACTGAGGGAAAATCGGTAGAACTGCACAAGGGAAACTTCCTTTTTCACTGTGACAGTGTTCAAAGGCTGCCTGGATCTCAACAAACTGACACCTTTTAACTAGAGTGAATCTGAGAATGCTGCTCTTCGCTATGCCTTAGTGGAAAGGCTCTGATGTGAGACAGTTTGGATTAAGTGGGAGTTGCATTAATTTGTACACTGCATTTGCTTGTATGCAAAGCTTTTTCCTGATTGCATGGTAACCAGGGAAGGGTGATGCAGAAAACAGTGCCACTGAAAAAGGAGACTGTTACAAATTGTGGAACCTTTAATTTGACCATGATACTCAGCTACAGGCAGCTTTTTAATATTTAAAATTTGATATTTAAAAAAGCTCTTGTGAGCTTCAATTTGATCTATTTTATTCACAGAATAATTGTACAAAATGACAGCTGAGGTAGAAAAATAGCACAAAGCACAAGAGGGGCCACCATTTTACATGATTATGTGCTATATTATGAACTTGGGGCAGGAAAGCTGCTGTTTCTTTCCTGGTGGCAAAATAGCTAGTGAGAGTCCCCTAAATACATTGCCATGGTTTCCCCCACCTTCCTTCCAACTTTTTTTTAATTTTTAATGTGTGTTTTGTTTTAGTGCTAAAGTCAAAGGTCATCCCCAGCGTTTCAATCTCCATGTGCATGGCTGAGTGAATGTGCTTTTCTTCACTTTCAAGTTTATCTTTGCAAATAAAATTTGCAGGTAGAGAATTTAAAATGGAATTCAAAGCTGTTTGAGACTTCTCTAAATGACATACTTGGGAATGCTGCCACATAGCAGAAACATTTCAGCGATGTGTATTTCATTGCTGTGGGGACACCAAAGATAAAGTAAGGTAGGCTGTGTCAGTTGCTACAGTGTTTCATAAAATAATGTTCCATGCAATGGAAGGTTTGCAGGCATGCTGAAGTGAAAGATCAGCTATTCCTCTTCTTACTATTTATTGTTAGGTTTTATATGTTCCACTATACTATCTTTTCATACTGGTGTAGTATCATCTACCTGATACGGAAAAGCTTCCTTTTATCTCAGTTGAAAATAACTTTCAAAATGTTTGTCTCTCTTTCCTCTGGCCAGTCAGAATGGGTTCATACTGAATGTCATCTTTCTTCATTTTGACTGGTGGGTGTTGGTCCTGCTGAGACTATCGTATGATTGTCACAGATGGGATTGATAGAGAATGCACTTCACTTGTAAGAGAGAAGCAACAATATATTTTATTGATATGAAATACTGAGTTAACTAAGTTTTATGGTAAATGTGACAGTATTTTAACCAGTTCCAGTGGCAAGGTACACTGGATTATTTACTGCATAGAGGACAGGGTCAGACAAAACTGTCAAGAAGACCCTCCCATTGAGTCGTGAGGTTCAGCAAAGACCCCCTTTTTGCACTATGAATGACTGGGCAGCACTGTGCAGCTGTAATGTCTGCAGGTATGTTTGGAGCAAGGATAGAGCATGCTCAGATTCTCTTCCTGCCTTCATCTGTAGGAATATACTCTACCACTGTGCATTAATGTGCAGAAGAAATTCATGTATCTTAAGTGACATAGCTGTGGTGCATGACTGCAAAAACAAGCTTCTTATTAGCTAAGAACAAACTTGTGCAAGGGAAAAGAAGAAAAATCTGTCTGAATTCAGAAACCTGCAGCTAAACACCATGCCAATAAATTATATATGCATTCCAGTAGCAAGAAAATATTCTTCTTTGTGCTAGCTCTATATTTGGGTTTTGTATGGTTTCTTAATTGCACTGTAAATTGGTATCTCTATATAGAGGCCTTCGAAAAGCTAATGAACAGCTCTGTTCTACATTCAGTGCCTTCAGGTCTGAACACAATGTAAAGACTGAGGAAGAATGGAAACCTATGAAATGATACTGTTATGCAAAAGTTTGAAGAAGAAAACTTGCAAAAATCCACCCAAAACATAGTGCCAGTTGTTAAGTGATCTGTTGCGTGTTGCTGGACTTGTTTTCTGTTGCTTTTTTCCTGTTTCGCTGTAGGTTTAGCATGGTTTATCTGAAATCAGCGGGAGTTGTAAAACACCCTTCTGTTCTGTATCGACATGGCTGTATGAGCACTCATTTGGCAGTAGGATTCTGTAGGAGACTGTATAGGTGTATGCTGTGTTGTTTCCATGCAGTTTCATGGTATGTTCTGGGAAAGCTGGTCTCTTATCTGGCCCTTCTGGCATACTGTGCAACTGATCTTAGCCTAGAAAGTCATGGATCCAAGTCAAATTGCTGACCTTTTCTTCCTGCTTATTAATAAACGTTCATGTTTCTACTGCAGTCAGTGTAGGTAGCGTGAGACTGAGGAAGAGGGCATTTCAGCATTGGCTCATGCCGCTGGGAAAGCAGCAGCATGCCATACTTCAGTTGCACAGAGATCATTTGGGCTGTAAGCAGGGGGGCTGTGCAGACAGCTGGTGTGGATTTTGGTGACTGTGGAGTCTGGACTGAACAGCAACTTTGGAGCAAGGGCGTGAGTGGTGGAACTACAGACCTACAATGAAAACCTGTGGATCTCTTAAAAGAAAGAGAGCTCTAGGAAGGTTCTGGTGCAACTTGTCAGTACCAAGACATTCACCCCAGACTTACTGCTGCTTCAAAGCTGGCTGCCTTTTCTACCCATAGGATGGTGGCTTATTTTGGGCTTGACATGTCAGTTGTTGGTGTTGATGATAGTGGAAATTTACAAGGGAATTATTGCTAGGCCTGAGTCGTGGGAAACTTACTGTGCTTCCTGTTTTGGCCATGGAGATTCCAGCCTAATGATGAGTATCAGTAGGGTATTTTGACAATGATTTTTTAATTTAATAATATAAATGAGGTATGTGCACAATGTTTTTTCTTCCTTTTCTGTTTCCATGGTGAGGGACAGGTATGTGAGAATTGAGCTTCGCTGCTGTGGGCCATGGGATCTTACAGACACATACGAGCACAGGGAAGAAGAATGGAATATTATAAAGTGGCAATTTCAAAGTGATGGCAGAATATTTTACTGAGGAGAACAGAAAATGGTTCTTAGTAGAAACTGGGGGTCGTGTCTTTGCTGAACTTTGCAGTTGGTACAGATGAATAAACTATGTTTCTGAAAACTGAGTCTGGATCCAGAACAGCAAAGGAAGTAAGGGTGGGCTAGTGTACCCATGTCTCTACTCTGCAGTAGGAATAACTACAATGTTTAATTCCCTGCATCCTGCTAGGGGAAATACTGCAGTTTTCTCTTTGGGATACAGTCTTGTCTTTTGCTTGAACTGCTGCATGAACTGTTTGGACTGCTTTTTTTTTCTAACCAAAAGGATGACCAAGAATTTGTTAAACAAAGTCAAAACTGTTATTTTTATGGGGCAAGTGATGGCCTGGAGATCTCTGCTGCTATTGGGCATGCATTTTAATGTTGTTTCAGCACTTCTTGCTGAAAACTCTGTTGGACCCCAAACCCTCAGGCAGATACACTACAATATGTCACCTTGCTTGTGCTTAAAGCATGACTAAATTTAGATTAAAAGCTTTTCTACATGAACCATAGAAGGAGTTAAATAGGTTGATTTCATTTCAGGGAAGTCAATGCCTGTGTAGAATATGAAAGTATTTTTCTAAAAATTCTCTCTTCTAATGATGTGATGTGCAGCCCATTCTAGGCAAGTTCATTTTTCCCTGTCTGCCACACTAAGTTGCAAGGAAGTGCTCCCCAGGCCTTCTTTAATAGCAAGGAGAGTTTCATATTCTCTCCTGACAGTAAAAGAGATGTGATAAAGCTTTGAGGTCTGATGCTAGAACATATTGGACAGAGAACCTAAAATTAATGAAGGCTAAATAATGAAACTGAGAGTGCACAGTCTCAAAGCACTTCTTAATTTTGTTGGCTTCAGCTGTCAAATCTTGGATTCTTTATACCTTTTTTAGCTCAAAAATGTTTCTATGTCAAATAAGCAATCTACACAGGGAATTTCCAGAGTAGGTAAAGAGGTCTGTTTCTTTCGGGAAATCCTGTGTTTATATGCAGGATTGTATTTGTAGGCCTTGCTTTCCATTTTGCTTGTTGATCTAGAAATCTGACTCTTCCATAGTTCCCTTGACAGAAGCTTGCTTCTTCGTGCACAAGCAAGAAGTGTGAAAGTCTTAAATAGTCAGTTACTTTGGCTCTAGTGATACTTTCCTATTGTGTCAAAGTTGATAATCTTCTTCTAATGTAACTGTGGGTGCTGAAAGTCCAGATGATGTTCTGGTCTTAAATCTAAGTAAATATCATTGTTACTTTAAGGAAACTGAGTATTGGGAATGATAACTTTGCCTGTGATAGAGTATGTGCATGGGTCGAGGAAAATGAATCCTGATTGTGGTTCTGAGGCTGATAGGACTTTTGCTCTGCCAAATCTAGATCATGAAAAAACAGTTCGAAGGAAGACATTTCTAAGCATCATCATGTACTTGTATTGAGAAATGCTTTCTTTTAAACTGGGGACAGGGAATATTAGTGATTTTTTTTTTTTTTCTTAGTTGAGTGAAGAAGTCCTTCAAATGCTGTGTTTTCCAACTTTGTAAACCTGCACGTTGTTTTGTGTACTTTCACCTTTACCACATGTGTCTACTCTTTTACTGAATTTGTCCAGTTCCTCTTACTGCCTGAGCAAGGGTTGCTTTTGATACTGTAGTGAAAAATTTCACTTTCAGAGAAAGTTTTCAGAGAAATTTCAGTCTACCAGTTAAGTTGTAGAGTACACACAGGAAAAAATCCTTGACATGTAGGAATAAGGTTTGTTAAAGAACTGTTTCCTCTCACTGGAAGCTGGATTGGTTGCTTGCCTGAGGCTGTTGGTATACTCAGAATGCTTTCTGACTGCGCGCTAAGATACGAATAAGTCATAAGGCATGCTGATAAGTGGGAAACTGAATTGACTGATTGGTTAGCGGGTCGGCTTGCCTAGTCCACTTACAGTAGTTTTAGGTCTCCATCAACAGAGATTTGCACTACAGCTGGGGCTGGCAGGGGGCAGTTTGGTCAAGTGCTTTCTTACTGCCGCTGCCATGACTGTGGTGAGTAAGTGAAGTTCAATGTCCAATGCATTTTGGAGAATGTGTACATGCATACAGGAATTTATTTGAGGACAACTTCAAGAAGCACCATGTTTAAGCGTTACTGCAATTATTTTCCAAAATCAATTTCCAAATTGTTTGGAACCATTTGACCTGTCTGTATTGAGTGACTTCAGATTTTTATTTTTGTAGTCCTTCGGGGAAAGCCACAATGCTGGATTTCAGCTTCGTTGCGTAATTAAGTAAAATAGTTTAGTCTGCAAATGAAGCAAAAACGTAGCATGTATTACATTTAATTTGCATTTTTACCCCTTAGCTTGTGCTCTTGTGTAGTTCTCCCTTGTAAGGAGACTTTTCACTTTGTTTTTTGTTTAAAGACTGTATCACAGCGTTGCTCTTGCCATGTTTGTGTTAATACCCCTGGAATTTTCTAAAAACTCAGTTCCAAAATCTTTGCTAGTGTGACTTTGACTTTAATGGCACTAAGCCACGGATAATTGGCTCCGTTTCCTAAAATTCCACAGCCTGTTGTTAAGATAAACATTTCTAGGTTCCCAAGAACACAGATGCGTGTATATGGTAATATACTGGGTATACAGAGCAACCTTTAAACAGCAAATTCTTATTTTCCTATTTCATTCTTGATATTTACACACAAACTTCATAAGCAGAAAAATGACTTGACGGAATAATTTTAAACTACATTGTAGCATTTTGAGAAGGGCTGTGAGATTTCTCTTTTTTGTTGTAACCATTAACTTCTATGGAAGCTGAAGGGAAGTAGACCTGCGTTGGAATGGTATGTGTTGAGAGACACCCTCCTTAGTCAGCAGCTCATGTCTCAGTTGCTGGGAAGTCCATGTGACCAAGGCTTTGGTATAAGGCCCAGGATTGCTGGTTGTTTAGGAATTCATAGTCTTGTTATGTTGCTCCTCAGCACCGGTACCTGAAGTGACTTGCAGGCCTGGGTATCCACAAGTGTTGGAGGTCTGGCTTTCTCTTTGCTGAAAAGGACTGTCATCTGCATTTCCCCCTGGCCCAAAGCTTTCATGAGGGGCTATAATTTACAGCTTGTGACAGAGCTGGGTTCAGTTCTCTCATGTCCTCTCAAACATAATAGTATATGGTTGAAAGCATTGCTCCCATACATAACTACTTTAAAATGACAAAAGAATATAGATGTGAGGTCCAGGGATATTAACAACCAGTTAAGAAATTGTGGGATATGTTCTGAGGAACTCTGTGCAGGTTTAGGGTTGTAAGACAACCTTGAAGAGTGAGGGAGGTTCTTGCTGGATAGTGCCAGTTGCTGGAGCACGTGGGGAGGCTTGCTGCCAGGGAGCGAGGGCCGGTGATGCTAGTGAGCCAAAGCAGATCTTCTTAGCATCTTAGAGGAGGAATTGGTGGTCTGACTGTCCTTGGAGGTAAGCTTCCTAATAGTCATCTTTAAAATTGCTTCTAGCAGCAGTAGGAAACTTTAAGTTCTTACTTCCTGCAAAAAATGGGATATTCTTACTCAACAGATTGGGGTTTGATTTGTTTGGTTTTTTCTTCTTTTTTCTTTATCATTTTTTTATATGATTATTCAACTTAGTCCAAAGCAATAAACTCTGTCTGAAAGTAAGTGCATCAGGACACAGCAGGTATGGTGTGTGTGGGTTTTTTGGGTTTTGTGTTTGGGGTGGGTTGTGGTTTTGTGGGTTGGTTGTTTTTTGGTTGGTTTTTTTTTTTTTTTGGTTGTTGTTTTGTTTTGTTTTAAATTTAGGGCAGTTTGCAAGGAATTTTGTTCCTTTTTTCTATCAGCTGGTTCCTCCCACCCCTGTTCTCACTGTCTCTCTGCAGTAAGAAATAGTAAAGAAAAGCAGCAGTCCTAGTTCTGTTACATGGTATTTTGTGTAAATGTTTTCAGAAGGACAGCTATTAACGTTTGAAATAATGACACTTCTCCAATCCCATAAACCAGCTTTTTTTAAAATTATTCCATTATAACAATTCTATGGAGAGTCTTAAAAGTCATTGTTGAGGGTGAGAAATTAAAAAAATCCTCCTGTAATAGGAGAAAAACAATAGTAATGCACAACAAGATTAAAATCCCCCCCCTCGGGTTTTAAATGACAATAAATATCTGGTTTGAGTCAGTCTATTCTTTGTTTAGCGTTACTTGACTTAAACTCTTGGCCTTAATTTGTTGGCAGTTAGGTTAATTGTATCTTTGTTTAAACAGTAGTAGTGGTGGGGGCAACCACCATTTTAGTGAAAAGAGCTGAAAGACCTTGCTTTCCCTTGCTTTTTAGTGTTGTCCTGAGGAAGAAGGTACGGCTTGGCTGTCTGATCAGGGTTTTGGTTTGGCATGGTAATGTATTTTAATTTGGATATCTTTACCTACTGCGTGCTGTCTTAGGCCCAGGCACTGTTCAGTAGGGTTGTTGGAGTTTTTTTGTTTTGTTTTCCACTTTACTAGTAGCTAGTTCATGTGTGTTTAGTGCATTTGTGCCTCTCTTCTCTGTTCTGCCTCTGGTCAAGTGCTTTTGCTGGTTCTTCCTGTGGATAGGAAATGAGCTCAGGACTCAAGAGCAGACACAGTGGTGTTACCTCCTCTGCTGCATTTCAGAGAAATTGTGGTCATCCCACAGCTTTTTTCAACTAGTGGAGAAGCAGTAACGAATACTTACTTCTCTTTTGAAAGTTTTTGAGGCTTACAGAGAAGTAAAGAAATGGGGAGTTTCATGCTTTTGTGTATAAATGAGCCACACTTTCCAGGTTTCTGTTATCACTGTTCCCATCTATAATATCTGAGGACCTGGTTTGCTGCTGGTGTAATAGTTTGCCCCATACATGAACTGTTTGACAAATCTTTGATACCTGCCTTTTTTTTAGTGGTACGAGGAGATGCGCTGGTAGGCAGCATACCTGTTAATGTACTGAAGCTGACGTTCGTGTAGTTTAACTTGTGTATTGGCTGTGTATGAGGCAGGAGTTCATACATGCTAAATACAATAGCAACCTGATCCCAAATGATTTGGTGGTTTGTCTGTTCTTTGTTTTAGGTTTTTTTTAAGTCATTAGATCCTTTCTTCTTCTTCAGCAAGTATTGGACCACGTCCATTGGACCCGTCTTGTATTGATCTACCTCAGTGAGCACCTTGCATGTACATGGGTGTGAATAGAAAGTACATGTTCGAGGTGTTTATAGTTTGCATTGCCATACCTCTGAGCTTTGTTTTGTTACCTGATGAATTCCTTTGGCTGCACGTGCAGTTTTCATAGACTTTGTACTAGTGGTGGTGGTTGAACAGCTTTCCCTTTCCAAGACAGGTACACAGCATGTCTAGCTAAGATCTCCCAGCCAGCAGCGTGATGCACTAATTTTTAACTGTTTTCAGTTTTATTTGTTCATGGGGGGTGGGTGGGGAGGCCAAGTTTGGTGGCCTACATAAAAGAGAGGGAGCTGTAAAAAGCTCCCAGTGTAATGCGAGCCTTACAAAAGGAAGACCTATTTATAGAACCCTGCAACACTTGCCTCAAGGAACTTCAGAGCAGAGAGGGACAGTGTTACATAAAGCTGGGTGAGAGCACGCTTGTGCACTCACAGCTGCGAAGGTCAAACCCAGGGCTTGTCTTACAGTATGCTTCCACTCTCCCTTGGCCTGAGGGGAGAAGAGACTGATGGGCGCCTTCTGAAGGCCAAGTCCTACTGGTGAGAAACATTGGTTTGTGGAGAACAGTGGGGTGTTTTTCTTCCTTTTTTTTTTTTTTAAATTTTCTTGTTTTTATGGGGCTTTTTATTTGTGGTGTTTTGACTTGCATTAATTTTTGAGAAAACATGACTCTGTCTTGATTGATGACTTAATGGTCAGATAAGGCCAAACAAGGTCACAGAAGCAGCTTTGGGGACCTTGAGATTAAGGTTTTATGCTTTACATGTTCATACTATCATTTAAGCATCTTTCTGGTTATTGCTGCTGCTATTCTGGCTTTTGTTCTCTAGAGGTGACTTTTTTTATTCTAAATGACATTGCCATGCCGCTGGCAGTTAGCCAGGTATTGTTCTGGTTTGGATGCCTTCATCTGCTTAATACTTGTTGGTTATGAGGCTTTATAAAAAGTGATTCTGGAAAGCCTTCAGATCTTCAGCTTGAAAACATTCTTTAATGGTTTCATAGGCAGAAGAGCCCCTCTTTGGGGAGGCATATACCTGAGAAGATCCTTCATAGCATGTGACATAACCACTCGGTGTTGCTGTTTCTCTGAAAAGATTGTATTTGGCTGGGCCAAAGAGTTCCTAACCCCTCTGTGGAAAAAAAAAAACAACCACCAAACACAAAAGCATGGAATATCATTTCAACGTAATGTCAGGCTTGAGTAAAAGGATCTGTGTGATGTTGAAGCAGCAAATGGCTTTGGTGTGACTGCCTGGGTCACTGGACACACAAACCCTGTTAAGAGAGTGAGGCAGTGTTTCCTCCAGGGTGATGTAGGAAAGATGTTTGATTAAAAGGTTCTTAAATGGCTTTAAAACTTTGGATAAGGATGTAGTCTAGAGTTGTCCAAGATGCTTGATTTGCTGTAAAAATAATGAATCTCTTCTAGCATGAGAAATGCAGTACTTGTTTTTATGTACTTTTTTTACGTAAAGTATTTGAAGGTAAATAAACTGCTTGTCACATTCTGTCATTCATCTATGACACTTTGACTATTTATGTCCCTCGAGTTAGAGGTTTAATTAAGTGGTCAGCATTCTGCATATTTAAAAGCTAGCTCCTGAGTGGAAAATAAAACCCCATGGTTTATAAGAGGGTATATAATACAGGACAAGATTAAAACAACTCAGTAAATTATTTGGGATCAAATTCAGTCTTTATCTAAAAGTTAAATAGTGATTATATATGTATGTGTGTGTAAAAGCCAGACTTGCTGCAAACGGTTGTTTCTTTATGGTCTGACAAAGTGTGTTTAAATGGATGTAGGCATTTTGACTGGCTTTTGAGCCCACCCACTTAGTGAAGAAATTGTTTTTAAATTTAAAAAAAATGCAAACTCTTGTAGATGCAAGATGTGAATTAGTAAAGAAATAAGCAAGTTGAATGCTCAAAGCAAGTCTTATTAAGATACTTTTGTCAATTCAGTGGTTATTTTCCAAAACAGAGACTGAAGACTGTATTCTGAATTACTGTGGGTAGGCCAGCATGTTAGTCTATTTCACAGATTAGACAGATTTATAAACTGGCTTTGATTTGCTCCAGTGTCTACATGGTGCATTTTGCATCTGAAGAAAGTTTTTTTTCACGTAAATAAGAAGCTTGAGGGTTCTTTTTAAAGAACTTAGTAAAACTTAGCAAAACAGAGGTGTTTAGTGGATTTACAAAGTGATGTACAAAACAAGGAAGAACATTTCTGGTGGGACTCTTGCAAGTACATTAAAGGGAGGAGTTTGCACACCCTGAAACACTCTGAAGTGTTTAACCATCAGTTAGTTGGTAGTAAATGAGAATTAGTAAATTAGTGAATGAGAACACAGGATCAGAGCTCTGTAGCTTCAGGCAGATGCTAAGAGTGGAAAGCTCTCTCAATCCCTTGGTACTGTGAGGTTCTGTCTAAATTAGCAAACACTTTGGTCAGTAGGGATGGATGAGTAGATCAAAGTTGTTGGCACTGAAGCTTCTTAAATCTTCGTTACTGATTTGGGTGGGTTACTTTAGATTACATTTAGCTTGGCACCTTGGGTTGAATGTCCCACTTACCTGTGCAGTTTGAAGCTTTCTGAAGGAGAAAAAATATCATAGGTACATGCCAGGTGATCTTGCAGTGATGTAGCCTGCAGGGCTATTTGAAGTCTCGTATCCCTGTTTGGCAGCAGGTTGCATTTGAAGTGCATCTTGGAGTGGAGTTTTCAGGTTCTCTTACTCAAAAGGGAATTGATAGTTCCTGTGCACGAAAGTTGTTCTGAAAAACCAGGTAGCTCACAGCAAATGGTTTTGCTTCAAAACTGTGCTACTGCTCTAAACCAAATAGCATAATTAAATTAAGTATGAGAGTGTGCATAGCAAAAGGATGACCTGTAAAAAAGGGGAAGATTTTAGTCGGAAGCAGTAGAAAGGTATTTTTCCCCTCTTCTAAGGAAGTATTTCATTAAATTCGCAGATGATTGCAGTGGTCAAGCTGCCATTTTAGACTAAGGAATAAAAGTATTATTTGAAGCACAAAATCTGAACTAGATGGATAATTAAAAATTGTTCAAAGCTTAATAATCACCATAGGGTGCAGCCTGTGGCTCTTGGGTAGCAAGTTACTTGTAGGAGTTCCAGACATTTTGTGACTACAGTGAGTTGCGGTTGGTGCAATCCAAGATGGTGATGAGAATAATGTTACAAGGTTACAGGTAATGTATTTGTTGGCATTGACCAGCACTGGGTAAGCACATGGCTGAATAGCTCGTAACTCATTTAAATTCAGAGTTAAGTTGTGTTTAAACCTGAATGCAGAAAAACTTTATCTCAAATGGCTGTGAAAAAGCAAGTGGTTTATTTTATTTTATTTGCATTTGTATGAAATTTGTTATGTATGAAACTCAACCCCCTCCTCCCAAAACATACTGCAAACAAACAATGAACTTATTTTTTTTTAATGGCCAGAACCCAGAAAAGGTTGACTGATATGGAGACTTTTTTTCTTTACCTCAAACCCCTCAAATCTTGGTTGTTGTCTGGTGTAAATGTGTCCGTTAGCTTTCAACTGCTTTGCCTAGGTACTTAGAGCTGGATAACTTTAAAAAAAAAAAAAGTGGAATGCAACGCTGGCTAACCACAACTCAATTTTTGACTTGACTTTTGTAATCTGGGCTGCCACAGGTACACTGCAATCGGCACCCAATGTACTTCATGATCGAGTCTTAGTTACACTGCAGGCATAGTCCAAACTATTGTGTAGATGTACTATTAGATGACAGTGGTGTTTGGTGTATATAGAATTTAAGCTCTTTGTACTGTAATCGTGCAAACACTCTATTTTAAGCATTTGTTGGGTTAGACCAAAAACCTGGGTATTATGCAGAGGAGGTGTGCAGGAGCAAGTCTTTGTGCTTAATGTCATCGCCCTTATAAAATGCAAGGTTTGAGTGAGTGCCTTTAAGAAACAGCTTATAAATAAGAGGTTTTTTCAGAGTAAAATGACCTGGTTTAAAACATTCAGATGATAAACATAAGGGAATTGTGCTCTTTCTGTGAACAGTTTTACACTGAAGAACTAAGTTCATACATTCCAAATTAAATATTTCTTTAGACCCAGGTCTCTTTATTGGCCCCAAACTGTCATTGTATTTAGACTGGTAGAAATGGTGCAATACAGCCACTGAGGCAAAAGCTGAATTATGTCATATTAGGTAGACGAGGTATTTAAATCCTGTATGCAGGCTGTGGTTGACATATGCCATAAGAAGAATGAAATGCGTTGAATTTTCATCAAGAAAAGTCATAATCTGACTTATGAATTGTGTACTTGTTTGGATGTCAGAAGGAGTAAATACAAAACACCACAATAACAATTTGTATCATCTTTTGGACGTCAGAAGGAGTAAATAGGAAACACTGCAATAACAATTTGTATCATCTCATTATGAATACTGTATATGCAGGTGAGACTGACTGAAGAATAATATTAGTGTTTTGTATTTCATGGGTATAGTAGCTACAATGTCTGTTTCTCTTCATGGCTGTTTTGGCAATCTGGTAAATACCACTCAGCTGTAGTTTGTTTTTTCTTTTCTGCAACAGGAAGATTTAGATGAAAATTTAAAGGAAAAGTGTGTGCATCTGGATTAGGTGGTAGTATTTGCATTGCAAGAGAGGCCATGCAAACAGCGCCTCTATAGATTTGATAAATAGTCTGAACAACATTTTTTCCACTGTGTGTATGGAAATTGAGGGTATTAAATAAGTCTGAAAGGAAGCAGGCATACACATTTATGCCTGCTTTCTTCCCTCCATAATACAAGGTTTTAAGATCAAGACAAATTCTCTTCCTTAATCCAGAACTTGACTTTCTCATGTAGATGTTACATATGTTTCTGCAGCAGACCAAGCAGACTGACTTGTTGGGATTTTTTTGGGGGGTGGTTTTTGTTTTTTCAAGCTCCATTTATTTATAGTTTCCCTAAGTGCCAACAGTGAAACAGCTTGTGTGAAGGAAGAGCATGGATGACTTTCTGTTTCTGAATGTGTCTCTCAACTTGTTCTTAACAGTGACAAGGCAGAATCTGTCGAGTGCAGTTTACGGGTTGGGGAGAACTGGTTCTGTGGTACCTCAGTGGGGTGAATGTTAAGCTGGGTGAAGGGAGAGAGGTGAAGCTCATTCAACACAAACTTATAATGCAACTTGCAATGTTACGTTCTGGCCAAGAGTATTTTTGGTGAGGACTGTGTGGGAGATAAAGTGGTGAATGAGTAAAGGTGATCAGGTATGTCAGATGTTGAATGTCAGCGTGTCTAGAAAAGCTACGAGATCTCAGATTCCCAAAACTCACTTGAAGACTTTTACACACAAATCACACTTTGGTATCAGTGTTATTTAATTGGGTAGTGTTGTTATGTTGCTGCCTTCCTGTAGTTGCTAAGGCAGGGCATGAGGAGGAGGGGAGAGGAGGGCAAGAAAAGCTGAAGAGTGCTGTTAATGCTTGCAGTTACTTACTCCCAGACATGCACTTGTTCATAACATCAGACTTATCTAACAGTTACCCAAAACAAACGTGATTCATAGATGTGTGGTAGCAAGTAGGACAAAATGAAGCCCTTTTAATCAGTCAGTCTGTGCATTTCCAGTATATTTTCTTGTTTATAGTGTAAGCTGTTTCTATCTTCAATACAGAGGGGAAAATGAAGATCTGCATTTTGATTCCAATTTCACTTGAACAACTAATCTCTAATATCAGTAATCTCCCTCTTGTTATTCCTAAAGAGCCACTTGAAAGGGAATAATTTTAAAAATAATCAGTACAAGTGAGCCCACTTGTTCTGTATGTACTGTGATAGCACAGGAATAATGGATGCTCTGCAGGGGCACCATGAGATTTTCTTAAAGCACTCGAGTGAAACTTTCTATTCCTGCAGCTGCCATAGTAAAGTACTATTTGTATGAGAGTATGGTATCATAAATTTGTCTTTTGATTTAATCTGTTCCTGTAGCTATTATGATCATTACAAAATACAGATTTTGAGCCTCACAGTGTGAGAACTATTTCCAGGTTAAGTGATACCATGCAGAAATACAAATGTATGGAATTGAGGAAAACTTAATGAAATGTTGTTTTGTGTATGAGGGTGGTTTTTTCCCAGAATTAGTATTGCTCATCCGTTTTCCAATTTTGATGTTCTGATTTCAGTGTGTGTGGGGGGGGGAAAGTCCTTGTTGAGGCCCTCTGAGAGGGGGAGAGAATTTTGCTTTGTTGTTCTTATGCCTGTGGTGGAAGGGAAAAATAAATTGAGAAAAGGTGGTGTTGTACAGTGTTGTAGATTTGTTGCAAGGTTTCTTTGAAGCTTACTCCCAGAAGGTCTAGAATGCATAATCTGTATCTTGACGGTTTGGAGACAGAGTCTTAAGTCTTGCAATGAGATTCTAGAAATACTGTTTTGCTTTGGTGAAGTGATAATGTTGTTTACTAGAAAGGCCAGAAAATAAGATGCCAAAGTCCTGAGTATAACTTTAACAACAAAATAACATTATCTGGACATGTTCCTAGAGATTAAAGAGAACCTTTTTCATAGTATTCTCCAGAAAACTTTTATTTCTGGGTCTCAGTGAAGTACTGAACATAGCATGTTCTCTTGCTGCACTTGCATATTGAGTTGCATCCACACCTGCTTGCAGACCAGTGCATTTTTGTCTTCTTGCTGGCTGTCTTTCTGCCTTTCCCACATAGTCTGGGTGTGCTTGTGTGGCCTGTTCGTCAGCTGCTGCTTATGCCTTGTAACCACTGCATATATAAAGTCTTTTTTTCCTGCCTTTCAAGTCCTTTCCCAAGTCTGGTCTTCTCCAATCCCGTGATTGTATTTTCCTTTGCCAGCAGTAATGAGCATTTGCGTCTTTTCTTACACTCCTGAAAACCAAAAGCAGTACCATACCACCAATTATTGCAGTGCCTTTAGCCCCTTATCCAAAAGGTTCGGTGAAGTTTTTGGATAGGAGGTGCTCTTCTTCATTCCTTCTCTGGCCAGTTCAGCCTTGCTGGGGGCATTGGTATCAATCTTTGTGGGACTTTGTTCCCTCTTTGCTGCTCCGCAGTGCTTCAGCCTCAGTAAGTTGACACCCTCTTAACCCAGTGCACCTTGATTTCTATTTCCTGTGCACTCTGTAAAGGGAGCAAAGATGCTAGCCGGCAGTCTGGCAGTGAAGGGCTGGGCTGTGCGGAGTGGCCCACTGGAGAGAATAAGCCTAGCGGTGTTATAGTGTAAGCTCCTAATCATTTCTGTATTGTTTGGCATCAGTAAATTTCAAATGATGATGTTATTAAAGTATCAATAAATCAACCATTGGTGTGCAATCTGTCTGCACAGTGTTGCTTAAGCAGCAAGCTGGGTTACATAGAACTTTCCCTTGGCTGATGTGAGAGAAAGGCAGTTGGTGAATGAGCCAAGGTGGATGGACTGTGCTTAGCCCAAGTTGGGTTAGGCAAAAATCTGGATGTTTAATCAGCCTTTAGTAAATAACACTGTACAAGGAATAGCACTTTCCTACTTGACATGACTGTGCAAAGATAGGCAGCTGCTCTGTGAAGACTGTTTGGTTTTTAGTATTTGCTGAATTTGTCAGGTTAAACTAATGTTTAAGGAAAAGAAAATAATCTATTCTGACTTATGCTGTTTGGAATGGCTTGAATTGAACATTTGTTTCTTTTGTGTTTTGCAGACTTCCTGAAGCCAACTCTAGCAAAGAGAAAGAGTTCTGTTTCTGCCAGCCAGACCCAGTCTCCAGTGCTGGTCCCCCTGATGGCAGTTTGTACAACCCTGTGAAACCTGCCAAGCTGGACGCCACAGCTTTGCACGACTGCACTTTGGCCGCCACTGTGCCTCCTTCGGAGCTGTCGAATCATGCAGTCCTAGCCTGTGACACAGGCATTCATGAAGAGCAGTATGTAAGTGAAGCAGTGGAAGATGATGTGCCAGACTGCAGAGAGTACAGAGATGCCTGCACCATTACTGGTAAGCAGTCAAATCTTTTATCTTGGGAAGGATATGGAAATGTATAGTAAAGCTTCTGTTCTTAAGCTGTTGGTGAGATATCTGGTTCATGGACAATGCTGCTGCTGTTCTGCACATTTTTTCTTGTTTAAGAAGTGATTTCACATGCATCTGGATTTTCAGTGAAAGCACTTTGTAAAGTTTGAGGCTCTTGCAAATATGCTTGACCAAACTAGGATACTAACATGCTTGGGAAGTTGAGCCATTTGAAGTTTGTTTGGAAGATAAACCAACTGAAAGTGAGGAATGAGGGGAAGGAAATACTGCAGCTTAAAATAGTGGAATGGTTGTCCTAATGTTCAACATAATTTAGATTTTTATGTCGATACGAGAATTGCTTTGTGGGAGAAGGGGACTGGAGAAACAGTATGTAACAGCATGTTTTGACTGTACATCTTTTTGCTTTTCAAAACCATTCTATTTTTGTCACATTAGTGCTGAAGCTATAAAAGTTAATGTAAAAGGAACAGCTTCTTCTGCATGCTTGTATGAAAGGTTAAATGCCTTTTTATCATGGAGTTCATAAACGCATATTCCATTTGTTTGTAAGTGTGGTATTTTAAATAGAATTAGATTTTTAGTGATGTGGTCAGGTGACCCAATTTTTTTGTGTTTGAATAATCACTGTAACTCAGTTTAGTCATGGATATAGCCATAAAATGACAGACAGTTTCCATTGCAAATGCATGGTTTGTTGGCTGAGCTGTAAGGCTTCTTTTAGCTTAAAGTGACCTTGTCAGTTCCAAGGTCTTCTGGGAATGTTTGAGGAGTCAGCTGAGTTTTTGGGAAGGGCAAATGGGAGGGCTGAGAAAAACAGAAGTAAGACTGGAGTCCTTCTAATTAACTGCCAGATGCCTTTATCCTGGGTTACTTCCAGCCATTTCAAGTATTGTCTGTAGGTCAGAGAACTAGTTAATGGTGACCATCAACAGACACTTTTGTAGTATGCCTTAACTTAGCTCAGCCCAACTGCTGTGTAGTTGCTGAGGGTTGATATTCTGAAAAAAGAAAATAGAAAGAAGGAAAGAGGTGCTCTGCATGTCCATCCCTATTCCCTTGAGAAGACAAGCAGCAGGATTAACACTGAAGTCACTTTCAGTCAGGTAGGCTTCTACATAAAACAAATGTTTTGTTAACAGAAACTAACTCCCCATCCCTCTTCCCTTGTATTCATGGGTTTAGAGCCCATTTATAACAGGTCACTCTTTTGACTGCTCTCTAGGTATTTTCTTGGTAGGCAGACTAGAAACTACACACTACATAGGTGCATTCCTGGTAGCGTTACTGTTTTCCAGGCCCCTTGTAGAAGGATCTTTCTTGCAAGTTGTTCTGTTGGGTGTGTCCTGTTTCCCCTTCCCTCCTTCAACTGCTAACAGGAAGATGTTAACTTTATGTTTTTCTATTCTGACTACAAGCCCAGACAACCAACTTCTTTCATGAATCATGATGCCTTCTTGATTATGGTTCCTTGAAAGGCAAGACAAACTCTGTCTTACTTTTTTAATTTTTAAAAGTAGTTTTTGTTAAATGGAGGTCAGTGCATGTCTTCCTACCTCACACTCTTTCAAGCCTGATGTAGTTTCTGAATCTCTTTCTTCTTGCTTAGTTAGCAGCCAAGTGTGGTTTACTGATTTATCCTATAATGGTTTTTTTATGAATTAGCTGTTCTACAGCAGCAAATTTGTACTGTTTGTGACCTGGAGACAACACGGTAAGACTTGCAGTAGAAATAGTGGTGGTTTTTTCCATTGGTTGGCTGGTTTTGGTTTTTTGTTTTTTTTTTTTTTCTTTTTAGATGGATTTTTCTGAGTTTCAGCTCTTTGCTGTGGTTTTTAAAGGTGTCAAAGGCATAGACTGGGAGCTAGGAATTAGTCTCATACCTCCTGTAAAAATCTCTATTCTGTCAGAAGTACGTGCTGGTATGCAGCATATACTCTTGAAACAAGCAGAAAGAGAAATACTTGCAGAGGAACAAGGATTGTTAGAGGCTTTAACATGAAGACTTTGTGTAGGTTGGACTGACAGGCTAGCGCTATTTACACTTTTAAACTATTTAGTGGGAAAGAAGTAGCTCATATCAAGTCTTCATATACCATAATTTTTCTTCTGATGCCACGTTGTGGTGGGTTGACCTTGGCTGGATGCCAGGTGCCCACCAAAGCCTCTCTCACTCCCCCTCCTCAGCTGGACGGGGGAGAGAAAAATATAACGAAAGGCTCATGGGTCAAGATAAAGACAGGGACAGATCACTCGGCAGTTACCATCATGGGCAAAACAGGCTTGGCTTGGGGAAATTAGTTTAATTTATTGCCAATCAAATCAGAGTAGGATAATGAGAAATAAAACCAAATGTTAAAAACACCTTCACCCCACCCCTCCCTTCTTCCTGGGCTCAACTTCACTCCCAATTTTCTCTACCTCCTCCCCCTGGGCGGCGCAGGGGGACAGGGAATGGAGGTTGCGGTCAGTTCATCACACATTGTTTTTGCTGCTCCTTCCTCCTCACACTCTTCCCCTGCTCCAGCTTGGGGGCCCTCCCATGGAAGACAGTCCTCCACAAACTTCTCCAATGTGGGTCCTTCCCACGGCCCACAGTTAATTCACGAGGTGCTCCAACGTGGGCCCTTTCCAAGGTGTGCAGTCCTTCAGGATCAGACTGCTCTAGCGTGGGTCTGCTGCAGGGTTTGCTGGCAGGACTTGTGACCTGCTTCGCTGTGGGCTCCTCTCTCCATGGGTCCACAGGTCCTGGCAGGAGCCTGCTCCAGCGTGGGCTTCCCATGGGGTCACAGCCTCTTTCGGACATCCACCTGCTCTGGTGTGGGGTCCTCCAAGGGCTGCAGGTGGATATCTGCTCCACCATGGACCTCCATGGGCTGCATGGGGACAGCCTGCCTCACCGTGGTCTTCTCCACAGGCTGCAGGGGAATCTCTGCTCCGGCGCCTGGAGCACCTCCTTCCTCCCCCTGCTTCTTCACTAACCTTGGTGTCTGCAGAGCTGTTTCTCTCACACATTCTCACTCCTCTCTCTGGCTGCAATTGCTGTTGTGCAGTAACTTTTTCCTCTTCTTCAGTATGCTATCCCAGATGTGCTACCACTGTCGCTGATGAGCTCAGCCTTGGCCAGTGGCAGGACCATCTTGGAGCCGGCTGGCATTGGCTCTGTCAGACATGGGGGAAACTTCTAGCAGCTTCTCACAGAAGCCACCTCTGTAGTCCCCCCAGCTACCAAAACCTGGCCATGCAAACCCAATACACAAGCCTTGACTCATTCTAGAGCAGGCGTGTTTAATTCAGCAATGAGGGTGATCTGTTTTCTTTTAGTCTAAGACTAACACCTAGACCCTATTATAAAAGTCATCTGCAAAAGTTCTTGCAAATAAAGGCTTGAACAAATTCAAGAAAAAACTGGGAAACGGCCAGTGCTGCGTGGTGATGCTTTCTGAAACGTAAGTGGCTAATGGTAGTGTAATTGGAGTTCACTCTGATAGAACGAATTGTATGATGTGCACATTTTGCTGTTTGAGTTTCAAGAAGGCCATTGGTGCTCAAAGAATTTTAAATTCTTGCTGCTTTCTTTTTTTTTTTTTCCCCCCCTATTCTATTTGCTGGCAGTAAAGAGGCACTTCGGCATTCTCTGTCAGCAGCACTGTCTTTCCTGCCTGGGACCTGAGAGCAGATGTAATGTAGCTGAGGGTGCATTGCACATTCTTATTGTGCTAAGCATGTTTTCCTGGATACAGGGTTGGCTTAAACATTTCCTGTCCCCAAACCACCCCAGAATTGTGCTTGAGCAGACTTATGTGGGAGTGCTTGCTACTGGAGGTATTTTAGGCAACTGGTCTGGATAGAATCCCTCCCCTGCTTTTGTGGCAGAGGGGAGACCAGAGTTACTTTTTAGCTAGGTCACACCTCTGATCTGTTCTACTGTGTGGCCTAAAAGCAGTTATGTTGGCATAACCGAGGGAAGGAGCACTGCAGGGATGGGCCTGCGTGACAAAAAACAGTGAGATGATAAGTTTCCTTAAGCTAGTGTGACCTCTGAGTGGGGGACAGCACCATTAAAGACTTCTTCTATGCCACTGAACTTGATAATAAAGCGATCCAAAACTCATAGTTACTACAACTGAGGTGTTATGCCTGTGCAAGTAGACACTTCTGAATCTATTCTAATTTGAGCATAGAAAGGCATATGAAATAGGACAATTGATCCATTTAAAAAAAAAAAAGTTGTGAATGTTTTAAGACTTGTTAAAAAAAATGTTACTGGTGGAGCATGTATTTTCTAAACACTAATAGTATTAAACATCATTTTGGTTTTTGTTAGCAAGATTTAAGAGAAGAGTTCAATGTAGCCTGATTTACAGAGTTTCTACTGCTATCACTTGTGGAGCTCCTACAGGTAAATGGGCAGAAGGAGACTCAAGTCCCGAGGCTGGTGGGCAGTGGGGCAGCACTGTGCAACATGGAAGTGGCAGGCTGCTACTACGCAGATGAGGTACCTATCTTGTCCCGGTTGTTTTTTCCTTTGAACTTTTTTTCTTTGTCTTGCTGTTACCATTCATCTGAGAGCCTAAAGACAGGAATAACGGATGTAGCACCATCTAGTGTCGCTTTTGCTAGAAAGGGAATCGAAGTGCTCTTAAAGCTGTCTGTGCCTTTCCTGTAATTGCAGTGCAGACACAGATACTTCCAGTCAGGTGTTGATGGAAACAGCAACTGCGGTTGGGGGCTTCCTTCTGTGTCTAACACCCGCCGTCCTGTTTTTTGTAGAGCAGGAAGGGCTGTAATCTTGACATGATAAAGTGGAGTATTACCAAGTTGCTCAATAGTTCAATTTTGTGAATTATAAAAGCCTCTTAGTCTGATTGCCTTTTTTCCTTGTCCATCAGCTGCTGTCAGACAAATCCTGTCTTTCTAGAAATGGAAAGTACAGTGGGGATGGAAGTCTGAAATACCACTGGAGTATAGATTTACTCTTGTGACAGATGTCTGGCTGCCAGTTTTTTTGTGGTTTTCTTTTTTCTTTGTTTCTCTTAAAATATGCATAACACAGTATCATTAGCCGTTTTCAGTAAGTTAACTTTCAGTCTGCTTTCTCATGTCTAAAGACTTGCGATTTGCAATGATTTTGGCATGATATACTTTGTAATTCAAGAGCTAACTGCTTAATATGCCATGTAGGTTTCCTTCATCATTCTCTGAAAAAGGATAGAATGAATGGACTGTGACTTAAATTGCCTAGCTCCTTCATTAGTTTGCATGATTCATTTGTTCCTTGTACTAATTACTCTTTCCAAATGTATGTAGGAGTAGGTTCTCTGGTGGTAGTGTTCTGGGCAATTTCCCTGAGGGTTCCTGGGAAATTCTTTGTGGTGTTAACCTGTTCTATGTTTTATTTTGTTTGTAATTAACAAGTTGGGGGTTTTTTGTTGTGTTTTTTTGGTGTTTTTTTTTTTTTAAATAAAGTTACATGACTGGGTGGGTCAAACCATGAAATCCCTTTCTCTCTCAGCTTGGGAGGTATCTCTGAGAAGAGTTGGTATTGTCTGACCTTGCAGGTAGTGTAACTTCTACCTTACTGCACTGACTGCAACGATGGGTAGTCATAACATCCAGAGAAACCAACTTTTTCTTGCTCTCAAGCCTCACGCAATCTTCTAGCAACAAAGACATTTGGGTGCAGAAAGTTTTCTCTGGATTTTTGTCCTGCTTCTATCCTTATTCAGACTATAATTACGTTCTTATATGAAACAGAGCTTCTGTTCTCTTCCATCAGATGTTACCACTCTTCATGGCAATGTCAGCCAATTTTGTTGACTGACTGATCCTACACATAACCAGCATAATTCTGACCATTTTTTCTGTAGTCACTTGATTTTAAAGGGCGTGCCTAGGGCCTATAGAATTTCCATTCCAGTTCCCCCACCCCCCAAAGGTTCATGTTTTTGTTTGAAAGGCTGAATTTCTATTCTTTCTGTTCAGAGTCTGACAAAGCATGACTGCCCCAAGATAACTCCTTAAGGATTTTGTTAACACACGTTGTTACTGGAATGCTTTATTCTGGTTGTGCAGGAGATGCGAAAATACCGTATCTGTGGCTGTCCTGTTTTGCGTTTGTGAGATACTGCCAGGCCTTGCATGCTTGGTATTCTGAGAATATTGAACAGGTTGCTCTGGTTGCGTTTGGTACCTGTTACAGGCTGGGTGGTTGTCCTCTAAGCATTAAATGGTTACAAAAGTATTGATAAAATAATAACAGCTTTGAATTGCTTCCCTCTATTTGAACCTCTCTGAGTTTTGTTGTGGTTACCTTTCTCTTTTAGTGGTTGTTCCCTCCACAGCCTAAACTTGCTCTAGCACTTCCTTCTTCAGTTCCTGTTTTGGGGTACTTCTTCCATGTTTTTCTCAAGTTTGTTGATATGTGAGAAGAGGTGCTTTCCTGGGTCGGACCAGCTGGCACAGGACTGTGTTTCTGACTCCAGCAACAGTAGAGGCTGGGTATGGAGAGCACGTGAGCAGCCATACTCAGTAGTTTATTCTCAGCGTGAGTACCCCCATCACGCAGAACTGTTTTACTAGGGATATAGAGGGTACGTCCCTGCCTAGTTCTTCTAGTGTCTACTTAGTGTTGGACCCTGTCCATCACTTTGTCTAAAACCTTTCTGAATCTGCTGATGGTGTTACCATGCAAGTTCATGCTTTTTACTGGGTCTGTGCAGCAGTACTTAAACCAATTTCCCACTGGTTTCTGCCAGTATTTGTTTTTCTAGTTATGCAGGATTTGGTGAATATCAGTTCTTCATTTCCCCTATGATTTCATCTTCATGATTTTGAAAAATCACCATCATTTTCACACCTGGCCTTTTCTTCTCCCAGCTTTCTTAGTCTCTCCTTTAAAACTTTGAGAATGTGGGCTCTTACCTCAGTCCATTTACTTTGCTATTGCTGTCACCAGTCTCATCCAGTAAGGTTGATCTAATGATGGTTTCTCCCTGCTCTTCTTTCCTGCCACTTCCTTTAAGCAGCTATTGCTAAATTCTGAGCACTCTTTCTTTCTCTAAAGCATGCCAGAAATGGTAGTCTTATTAATATGAGAGCTCCCTCAGCATGACTGGAACTATTATTCTATGAGCCTGACTTTAGTTCTGTCCGGCATACTCTAACAAAATGATCTTACTCTCTATGTCTGCTGCATCATTGCCTCTGAATTTTCTAGCTGGCTTTTGGTGGATTCTCAGTCAACTTCACACAGCTTTTCCTTTTTTTTCTCCCCCCCCGCCCCGCTCTCTGCTTTCCATCAGTTGTTTTCCAGCTCTTACCCTTTGCCAATATCTTAGTATTTTTCCTGATTCCTCTCCTGTGACAGGTTGTTATGCTACCTCTTAGTCTGCATCCCAGGCATACTTTTTCTTTCTTTCAAGGATTATTTTTTTGTGTTTTGGTGGGGTTTTTTTTTGTTTGGTGCGGGTTTTTTTTGTGGGTGCTTTTTTTTTTTTTCCCTCAAGCAGAATTCTGCTGCTACTGCTATGCTCCTTATCCAGCCCTTTGCTTACTTATATCATATTAGGAAGAGGAGTATATGCTTTTTTAGTGTAAACTGTCAATTCTAGAGTCACTGTGAAAGCAACTGCGGGAATTACTGAAGTCCAGTGTACCTTTTTTTTAAAATTTCTTTCTAGATTTCCCTTGTTTTGGGAAGTACTTGTCATTCCTAAATGTCTGCTTTATTCGGAGTAGGGAAGAATGAGAGCAGTAAGTATTCATCAGTGTTCTGGGTTTGTTCTTTAGAGAAAGAACTCCTGAAGTCAAGTGCCTGGTGTATTTTTTGGGGGTGTTTTTTGTTTTGTGTTTTTTTTGTTTTCCTCTTGCAGTGCACTTAAATAGTACTGGAAGACAAAAAAAGCTACGTTTGATTATTGGTGTATTTAAATATGTGAAAATACTTTTATTCCATAATTTACCTCTGTGACAGGCTAACTGAGTGCAGCTTTACCTTTCTCCTTCAATGTATGTATATGTGTCCATCATGAAACAACAAATTTTCCCTTTAAAGTCAACATCTGTAAAGAGCAAGCTACATAAGAATTAACTCTTACATTTTGCTTGTGATTCTGAAGCTTCGTTGACAGCCATTGTTTAGGGGCTGGCACATTTTGTAGCTGGGCTGAACAACAAGCAAAAGCAGGACAATTGCTTTTCAGGGCTTTCCATACTCAGTGATCTGTCAATGGGTTTTCGAGACATTCTCAGTCTGTCTTGGCAGCTGGAAGATCCTAATGGTTAATGAATGTGTTTATTCTTACCGCTGCTGAACAGAGCGTTGCCAGCATGGATTTGATACATGAATAGCTTTTGTTCTTGCTCTGAAAGAATAGCCATGGTGGTGGAGTTTCCTTTTATTTTCTGTTTAACGTAAAAATAAAAGCATGAGTATGGCTGCATTTACCTACAGGGAGAAACATTTCCATACTGAAGCCAATTTCATATAAATTTATGGCATAATGTACAGTAGGGACCTAATAGTTTAATGGCCTCTCATCACCAAAATCTGTCTCACCTTTTTATACCCAGCAGGAATGTGAGTGTAGGATGAAACCTAAGCAGGGAGACTTTAACCTAATAAACAATTACATTCCTCACATTGGAACTGCAGTTTCCAGTGGCTTTATCTTTGTTAGCTTTGATATTTCCAGCTTTGTCCCAGTCAATCTTTTGGATAATATTGAATGATCTGATCCTTCATACCAATTCTCCTTTGTAGCAAAGGTAGAACTGTGATTATATTCTGTGCAGCTTCCCCACCCTTGCACAAATCCTTTAAAACTTTTGGGGAGAAGGGACTTTTTCTTTTCCAGCGATGAAGCTGGATTTGGTGTGTTTGGCTAAGCCAGGTTTTCTCCCAGCTTACTACTTCAGTATGCTTTCAGTTGCCAAATTTAAGCA
Organism: Gavia stellata; assembly: GCF_030936135.1. NCBI lineage: Eukaryota > Metazoa > Chordata > Aves > Gaviiformes > Gaviidae > Gavia > Gavia stellata. Next base: position 49,750,667 of record NC_082599.1, read on the forward strand.
GAATTTCTTACCAAAGAAGGTAACATGCTGGAAACATTAGTGCTTTACATAACTAAAGATGCAGGTGTAGACTGAGCCCAGTGACCTATATGGGAAGACAGTTCTATGGCTTGTCTACTCCACAGTCAGTCTTCAGCAGTGCCAGGTGTGGCAGAACTGAAGGAACAGCATTTTTCCTTCCACTTCAGCTGGCAGCCTAGTCAATGTAGTGAGTTTTTCCCGCACAACATTATTCTTTTGGATAATATTGAATGATCTGATCCTTCATACCAATTCTCCTTTGTAGCAAAGGCAGAATTGTGATTACATTCTGTACAACTTCCCCACCCTTGCACAAATCCTTTAAAACTTTTGGAGAGAAGGGACTTCTTCTTTTCCACTGATGAAGGTGGATTTGTTTAGGGGAAAGAGGATGGGAGGGGGGAAGAAAAGCAAACTCTTGAAGTCTTTCTGCTTTCTACTCCTATCCTTGCTCTTGTAAGTGCATGTTTGTATGAATTAAAATATGAAATGGCAGATAAGTGAAGTGATGCATGGTATTATACAGAGAAGATGATGAGAATCCCTTTGGGTGCTTCATTCTTCTCCATGGGCTGGACTTCTCATCCAGAATTCCTTTTCCATGATTGAGTGTGCCCATTTGTCTACCATAAATACTGCCTGCTTTTCCCGTGGTGCCCCACCTACGCAAGGTGGGAAGTCCAGTTGAGATCTATGTGTGCAAGAGAGAAAGCACTGTGTGCAGTACTGAGTTACAGGTCAGCTGAAGCCTTGCTGTGGCAGTGCAGAATGGGCATATCCGAGGCTGGCATGGGGTCTTTTATTTTCCAATGGAAGGCTGGATTTTGTGCAGTATTCTTCATGTCTAGAGGCAGAAGAACCACTGCTTAAATACTTTTCGTTAAAGGTGTGGCAGGACTTGCAATTCCAAAATAATGTCATGCCAGTCAAGTTACAGAAGCTGCCATGGCTGTTTGAGGAGTCTGGGTTTTAAAGGTACGACGCAGCTTTCTTGTTGAAGAGGTTTTCTTCTAGCAGTTTGACTTTGCAGCCAGCAATGAGACTTCTGATGTGTAGGATGCTAAGGCCATCTTTCCCTTTGGGCAAGTCAGTGAGTTGGGAGGACAGTCAATTTTCTTTTTATTAGAAGTAATTTTCTTTGCCCTAGAAGCTAATCACACACTTTACATTAGACCATCCGTATCGTGTGTGTACAGTCCAGAGTTCAGCAGTAGTATTTGTAAGACTTCAGTATAATTAGTCACATTCTGGGTATCCTAGAACTGAAATTGAATAGGAATGTTGTGAATTCTGGGGTTTTGCCTATTACAGGTGTATGTGCAGAGTAATTGTTAAACAATGCTCAAGAAATACTTGTAATTCTGGACCCTAGTTAATACTTAATGCCTGTTTCTGTGTGGGCCTATAGAGCTCCAATAATGGATGACTACAGGCTGTTTCCCTCTTCAGTAGACTAGCTAGCAGCCTAATTGCGGGGCTGAAGTTTCGTATCTACCCTTTTGCTTTTCATTTTTGTGTACATCTGCTCACAATGATAATGACTAGTTCACTCCATTCCATGATTGTCTAAATGGACAGAAAGCATTGGGAAGATGAGGCTGTTGGGCTGCTTCAAGCAGCCAGGAAATACCTGCTGGAAAAGCATTTTGAGAAAGACCACCTTTATTACTTCCATCCCTGGAACATGATTAGACTTTAGGCTTGTGATCTGCTGAGAAAGAATAATCCTCATGTAGTCATGGCCTCTTGGTTGGTTGTTGAGCTAGATTAGGTGACTTTTCCCAGGAGCTTCCAGAATTTTCTTGGCCCAATGGAATTCAATGACTTTTCACATAATGGAATTGAGTATGTCTTCACCCTTTTAAAAATAGGAGGGATACTGAATAACTGAGAATTTTAAACAGGGAACTTCCTACTTAAATAGTAGAAAATGTAATGCTCTCTTGTGTGAAGATACACGTACTGTAGAATTTTATGTCATTTTACATACAGGGATACAAAATCTGCCAAGTGTTTACTGATCTTTGGCTTCTGGGAAGGCATGCAGACTTTCCGTTTGTGTTCTCTGTGTGTATATGCATCACATGAAGCAAAAACAGCAGTCGAGATTCACTAGTGTTTAGCATGAGATAGCCTCAAGGTGATGAACTTTAATTTTGTGCATTACATGTGGCTGGACTTTAGCCTCCATGCGGTAGCCCTGTTCTGCACAGAACCTTCCTTTTACTTAACTAGTAGGGAGCCAGCACTGGAATTGACCCTTTTCAGGTATTGTGTGCTTTTTAAAAAAATAATTTGCTATTTATTGACCAGCCATTTTCAAAGAGTTTTAAGTTTTTGTTTTAAATTTTAGCAAGCTAAATATCAAGGGGAAATGTAGTGTGTGTGTGTGTGTGTGTGTGTGTGTGTGTGTAAATGGGACAGGACTGAAAACCAGGGAGAGGAATAGGTGGCTCCATATTAGACTGAAGAAGTCTTCCTGCTTTCTCCATAGAGTTTCCTTGTTTCTCTCATCTTACTTTTCTTCCTGTGCTCTTATCTACTTCCCTGTCCCCAACTGCCTCAAAAGGTTGTGACAAGTTAGGAAGTTTTAAATCTGTTGTGGGAAATGAAAGAATTTGCCTGCAAGTCACTATGGAGGCCTTTTTTTCCTTGTTTGTGAGGCCTTTTTTTCCTTGTTTGTGAGGCCTTTTTTTTCCTTGTTTGTGAGGCCTTTTTTTTCCTTGTTTGTGAGGCCTTTTTTTTCCTTGTTTGTGAGGCCTTTTTTTCCTTGTTTGTGAGGCCTTTTTTTCCTTGTTTGTGAGGCCTTTTTTTCCTTGTTTGTGAGGCCTTTTTTTCCTTGTTTGTGAGGCCTTTTTTTCCTTGTTTGTGAGGCCTTTTTTTCCTTGTTTGTGAGGCCTTTTTTTCCTTGTTTGTGAGGCCTTTTTTTCCTTGTTTGTGAGGCCTTTTTTTCCTTGTTTGTGAGGCCTTTTTTTCCTTGTTTGTGAGGCCTTTTTAAAATTTTTTTAAGAAGGAGAGGGTATTTAGACTGTCTCGTGCAGGCTGTGGGCTGAGTACCAGCTGCTGGGTGGTGATGCACTGGAGTTCCCTGGAAGATGTTCAGGGTGGGTGGGTGATACAACCTAATGACCCAAGCTTGTGTTTTGAAAGTTGCCAAGCAGCCCAGCACTTCCCCAAGGTCACACCTAGAGTGTAGCTGTTCTGCTGGACACCCCGCTTCTGCGCAGCAATTGTTTCCCTTTTCTTCACTTCAGGAGGCACTTCAGAGTAGCACAGCTGCTTTGAGCTGTTTGCAAGGTGTTGGCCTCCATCAGGACCACAGCTCTGGAGCACGATGCTCTGGGAATGATACAGTCTCTGGGTAGTTTTCTTGTGGTCTTCCTTGTCTTGACTTGTGTGTTCTGGCCTGTCCCTTCTTGAGCGCAACCCTGACCCGAGCATGGTTCATGGCAGAGTTGAGTTTTTCAGAAATTGTTTTGCTCTGTTTACAGCAATGGGCTGTACATGAGAAACTGGCTGACAAAGTGTCATTTGCGGTTCAGGGGTTCGGGTAATAAGGCACTTGGTAACGCCAGGTGGCAGCATCTACTGCCAGCAGGTTCTGTGCAGACCTGGAAGTCCTTTTAACCTTGAAAGGGAGCCTCTGCTTCAAACCAAACTAATAAAACCATAAAGATGAAGGATGGTTTGGACCAGAGTTCAGACAGACTGAAACTAATTATTTTATGTTCCATGCAATGACTGTACTAATAAGCTGTGTGGTATTGTGTTTCTAAAAACTCCTGCAGATACCAGGCTTTGAGATCTGTAGAGTTTGTTTTCTCTGTATGTTTTGGAGTGGTTTTTTCTTTGTCACCCGTCACCCACCCCACCCACCCCACCCCCCGCTTTGCTTTTGTCCCTTCTCTTTGTTGTAGGTCTCTTCTCTAAATTTATCACTACTTTTTATGTAGCGTTGATGCTGAAATCACATAGGTGCTCCTTGATTATCAGTCAAGCTAGGTTTCATTTCTACAGTAAGATGACTATTTAGCCATAGCTGTAAACAGGTGAAATGCAAAAGCCTGGTAGGGAATGGAGTTTGACTGGTGAGCTGCTTTAAGTGACCATGTTGTTTGGAATAAGGTCTTCGAATCTGTCTACATGTGGTTCATGTTGAACTTAGCTTGAGTTGAAGTTAGTTCAACTGAGGTTGAATTGCTTGGTCATGAAGTGCTGGCATAGTTCCTCCATCCAAATAACACTGACAGCTAAATATATGTTCAGTACTTTATGGGAAGTGACCTAATGTATTGCATGGCTGCATGAGTGCAGGATGAAAATGGCAGTGGGTGACAGCACCCTGCACAATGCCTTATGATCTGTGTGATCAGATCTGTTACGTGCACAGAGGGGGAGTGGCAGTCATTGAGGTGCTGTGCCCCTTCGATACAGTCAGCTCCCATTGTTTTAGACCTCTCACTTCATTTTCTGTTTGATCAACTCCTTGCTCACTTGTCAGCAGAGGAGGGGTGTAAGTGTACATCCCAAAATAACCAAGGGTACTCTTATCCTCTCTTGGTTGCCCTAAAAAATATGCCTCTTTCTTCCACAGATAATTTTAAAAAAAAAAAAAAGCTACCCTCAATTCAATCTCCACAAAGAAAAGTTAACTTACTGTGCTTTTTAAATGGATAGAGGTGTTGGCTAGAAGAGAGGGAACAGGTGAAATAGTCAAAGGTATCCAGATCAGCAAGTCTAATAAAAATTCCTCTAAGGAAATGTAAACAAGCTGAAACAAGCAGTGAACCTTTAGTGGCTGTCTTAAGTTGGGAGGGAGGTGGTGGAGGGGTTTAAGATTCTCAGAGAAGGGGAAATATGCTAGTCAGTCAAATGTCAATGTATGAAAAGATATGGTATAATCTAATAAGTAATCCATTAATAATTACCCAAGAGATACTGAAGTAGGAAGAAAAAATGCAGAAGAGAGCTCAATGGGAGTGTTCTGCCCAGTTTTGTATCTTTTTCATTGAAAGAGTGGATTAGATACTGAAGCAACAGAATTACCAAAGAAAAAAAAGTCTCTGAAAGAACTTGGTTTAATCTCACTTAGAAAACATACGGAGAAATAATACAGAGGGTGTTTGTACATCTGCCACATTTAAGCTATGAACATAGCAAAGCACTGGAATACATTACTTGCAAAAATAACATGGAAAAGAACTAACAAATTTTCTTTGTTTATATATAATTATGTCTACAAAGTGCTGAAAGCTGCAGTCTTCTACAGTATGCAAGAAGAAAATCTTAACTCTTTTCTTTCAAAAGCAGAACCTGGAACGACCCACACTTCAGTAAGAATCATGAGTTCATAATTCATTTAGCTGCTTAAGGTTTGGTAATTTGCTTGTAGAAGTTTCTGTTTGCCAAGGATGTCCAGAAAACTGCAAGTTTAAAATCATTTAGACTACAAAACCCAAAATCTGTAACAGAGCAACTTATGAGGATATAGTTAAACTGTATTTTGTTGTATCACTTTTATTAATGATCAATTTATTGTCTTAGGTTTATGGTGTTATGTTTAACTCAGTAAAATGAAGGTACCATTTAGGACAAGAGGAGGTGCAACAGTTTTATGCCAGCTGGACTTCAGTTAACTTAATCTTAAAACATAAATGATGTCTCGGGGATTCTCAGTAGAGAACGTAAATTTAACTTATCTTTGCAGTTTAGTCAGAAATATTAATTAAAAATATCTGGAAGCACAATCGGCATCTTCTATAAAATGTAACTAGTGTTTCGGGATGGCATTAGTCTGCGAACCTTCTCATAACAAGTGCCTGCACCTCAGAAAAGGGAGGGGAGGAAAAGTGAAGGGGGAGACTGTAATTGTAGCACTGAGAATATTGCTGTGATTTAAATGGTGAACTAATGTTTAGTCATACACAAGTGTAATTACAGTGTCCTGTTTTTATAAATAGGCAATTACATCAGAGCCTGCTCCTATTTCCTGCTGGTATACAGATTTTAAAATTGCAACAGAAGTTAATGACAATAGCATCATAATAAGTTGCCCTTCCAGTTACTCATTAATATCTTTTCCAGCCGTTAGGCCTTTTGAATTGCTCAGAAATACTCAGGATTGATAGAGTAGAAAAATTGTATTGGTTGACTTACATTCCACTATAATTCTTACTTACATGCTGTCTGTCCTTCGCGTTCTGGTTGATTTCTTTTCCACAATAAAACTGTATGGGTTTCTTTTGTGTGTGTGCATGTGTGGGGTTTGGGGATTTTTTTGTGCGTTTTGTGTTTTTGTTTGTGGCATTTTTTTTCCTCCCAAATTTTATTGGTTACTTCTTTTGCATTCCATTTTTTGCTATTTTTTATGATACAGCAAACCATTTTACTTCTCTGCACAAAATTATTTGCCTGAAACTTTCTCTTTTCATCTATAAAGTCAGTCCATTTCTTTTAAAATACTAATTAAAAGCAGAAAGACATTGAAGGTTTGAATTTTTCAAACATTTTCTTGTTCCTAAGAGGACCACCTCAGTCAGGCTGTATAGTCTCTTAAATTTTTCGCAAGAGGAGAATCAACATTTTAGTCCCACTCCCCCCCTCCCCACACCTCCTCCTCCCCCAACCCCAAGAACAACAAAAAAACCTCCCACAACCCTGTATTCTTGCCAGTGAGAGCAATTAGGTAATCCAAAGAGATAGATAAAAAAATAAAAAATCTTTATGTGCATGCATGTACACACAGACGTATCTTTGAATGTTTAGTTGACATCAACAGGTGTTTTTTAGAAGGTCAGCTGGCTTTTCTGAACTCAGATGGTTGCAGGCACTAAGATGGATGTTGTCAGTAATTAAAAAGTTAGCCAGGGAAGAAGAAAGGTTTGTAGTTACAGGTTAGCTCTCAGCTTTGGAAACATGGGAAGAAGGTCTTATCTCTCTGTGTAAGTTAGTCCTCTGAGAGGGCTGCAAGGACCTCTTAAAATGATACATGCAGGCTGACACTCGCATTGCACGGAGCTCTAGAAAAATAACATTGCTGCACATGTGAGTACCTACGCCTACTAACTTTGCACATCCACTTCTGCAGTGAGGTTTGGAGAACAGTAACGTGTGTACAACAGTTAGCAGAACAGCCTGGATGAAACCAGAGGAGAATACCTCCTGACAGATAGTAGCAGACTCTTTGAACCGTAAAGTATAATGCAATTTTTCCCAAGTGGGTTTTAGTTTTACTCAGTAGGACTCCTGTAAAGGATACAGGCAGGAGATTAACAGTATGAGTTCATCTCTGTATCCCCTGCCCTGTTGTCTGATAGAACAGTAACGTTCTTGCCGTCCTTAGTGTTCAGGATGATGCTTATGACAATGCAATTTCTGGATTAGAAAGACAAAAAAGAGGTAATTGATGGTCTATAGAAAAGTATGTGTTCCTTCCCCATTCCCCCCCTCCCCTGACAGATGTTAATTCCACTAGCTTGCAGGTCTGCATCAGTCCTGCAATAATGAGTTTATCTCTTATGAAAATAGGTGTCTTTGTCGGGGAGCAGCAAGAGCAGGGCTGCCTTACAGCCCTGCCGGCAGCTGAGTGTGACCACAGGATGGGAAGGGCAGGATCCTTGTTGACAGAGCCCAGTTGCTTTGTTCCTGAGCAGGGCAAAGGTGCTGGCAGTGACGGTTAAAACCGACTCTCCAGTGATCATCAGACAAGTGCCAGGTACTGAGCGGGTCTGTGGTTGATCCAGGAAGCCCAGGCAGTGAGTCAGTATCAGCAGGGGACAGAGCTGGGCACAGACCTACCCTACAACACTGCACAGGGGAGGAGAGAGGGCTTGGGTTTAAATGGGGCTCCTGGGTCACTGGGCAGAGGGTGCTGGGTAGAGTCCCTGATGAGCCTGGTCAGGGCAGTAGAGGCCTATGGGCACACTCAGGGCCTTGACAGTCTCCACTATTTACTGTGGAGTGAGTCTTAGCAACACTTGCAAGAGTTATGGCACTGGTTAAAGATGGAGCTCCATTGCCTAGCACGTGAGCAGCCTTCCTTAGTGCTTGCTCTTCCAAAATAGGTTTAGAGAGCTCTTTCTTATCTTGGGGCGGGGGCTGTGGTGGGGGGGCTGTGGTGGTCTTTTCTTTTTGTCCTGGCATGGAAATGGGAATGCAGATGGATGCACTAAGTATTTACGGAAAACATACCAGGGGTTGCTCTGTTTCTTAATAATTATTTAGCAAGACATTGTAGTTAATTTTATATGGTAATTAAAATGTATATATTTAAAATGATCCTGCCATCCTGCCTGTTTTGGGTATTCACACACACATACGCAAATTTCTTCATTATAGAATAATACAGGTTGGAAGCTACCTCTGGAGGTCGTCTGTTCTGACTTCTGCTCAAATCAGGTCTTTTAGAGTGCTCATGGCCTTGTTTAGTCAAGCTGTCAATCTTTCCAAAGATGGGAGATTTCCCAGCCTCTTTGCGCCCCTGTTCCCATGTTTGACCATCCTTATAGTGAAAAAGTTTTTACGTTGAATTGGAATTTTCCATGTTAAAACTTCTCAGCTCCCTCTTGTCCTAAATTTAAATCTCCAATTTAAATTGCAACATTTTTGCAGTTGTTGATGGCTGTTGGTATGCATTTTTAAAACTGTGCGCAAACTTGATATACTCGTGAACATAAGGGACTGATGTCGCTGAATGCAGGTCAAGATAGTGTCGAAAGGTTCCCTAAAAGTTCTTGCAGCCAACTTTACCAGTACACCTTAGGTGTGAACTGTGACACCGTTTGCTATTGCAATCCTGGATTTCTTTTTCTTGAGAAAAGTCTGTCAGCAGCAAAGGCGAAAAATACAGTGGTACTGAACTGTGGTCAAAGACCAAGTTAAGGAGATAATGTAAAGCTTGCAAGCTAAAAATAATCTGTCAAGTAGAACATCAGAAATAAAAATTCCTGTATGTACTAATCCTTTCTCCATATCTAGGTTGTAACTACCCTGTCTTGGTCAATGCTTACCTGCTCTCTATTTCCCCCCACCCCCACCTTATTCTCCAGTAGATGAGTACCTGCTCCTAGAGGTTGGGCTTTTTGTCCCTAAGAGCATGCCCTTGTATTTTCTGCTAGTAAATACGCTATTTGGGGATCATTTGTGCTAGTCATATCTTCTAAACCGATTAGTGTCTAGCTGTTTTCTACAGGCAGAAAAATCTTGCTGATACCAAAAGAAACTGACATCTTTGCTAGCTTGTATGTCTAGTACTCAATTTAAAGTAACTAACAGAGATTGTTCTCTTTCTCTTACCAGATGTGTGCAATAGTACCAATCTTCCTGAAGTTGAAATCATCAGTCTACTGGAAGAGCAGCTGCCTCATTATAAGCTAAGAGCAGACACAATCTATGGTTATGACCACGACGACTGGCTTCATACACCTCTCATTTCCCCTGATGCGAATATTGACTTAACAACTGAGCAAATAGAAGAGACCTTGAAATACTTCCGTAAGTCAAAAATTCAGAAATTGTACTGAGGAACAAACAAAATAGTGCTGTTTTTGTTACCTTCTCTGAAGTACCTGTGCAATTCTGTTACCACTGTGGAAAGCAAGAGAACCGTTTGTGATTTATTGCTTTGGTCTTCAAGTTTGTGGTAGATAGAAAACAAAGGAAACATTTAATCAAAAACAGCAGTTGTATTTGTAATTTGTGCATCTACCTCTCCATGTTATCAAATATTGGTGAAACTGAAATACTTCTTTTTGCTTGTGATCTCTCTGGCAAGAGACTGAAATTTCTGTACATGCCCAATGTAGAAAGCTTAGACCTGTTTCGATATTTGCTTTTTTGAACATGTTTTCAGACACATTGCACTGTGTGCCAGCATCACAGCATGACATGAAATAATTTTTCTGCAGCTTAAGCTTCTAGGAAAGATTTGTGAAGGACCAAACTCTGAGCATTTGGTTGAGATGGTTTGACCCTTCATTCTTTTTGTTCATATTCATGCAAAAGGTACCTTTTGTGCCTGGAGGGAAAGAGTGTAGTGTTGCGACCTTCTTGGTTTTTCATTCTTTTGTTTGAGCCTGTAGATGCTTTTATCATGGTGAATGGATTCATGTCTCTCTGGGTTCTTCTACTGTGGGTATTGACTTAGCTGTGCAAGTAGAGAAGACTTCTGTGATACATCCTCTAGTTGCTGATTTATTGAGTAATGTATGATTAAATTATCATCCTCCCCCCCCCCCCCCCCCCCCAGTTTCACATGAAGGAGCAATTTTGTTGCACTTGTGCATGTGTTGAGCGTTAAAACAGTCTGCAGAGTATCAAACCAATAGGTTATATGCTAAAGCTATAGTAGTTAGACTTGCATAGTAGTGGATTTACATAGATTATAGTAGTAGATAGATTTAGGTAGACTCACTGAGGCACTGTGGAGCTCAGAAGGGATGAGTTACAGGGCTCAACACAAACCTTTATAAAAATGGCTTCATTGCAATTTGAAACACCTGGAGAATTCACTGTAAGGAGCAAAGTTGGTAATGAAAAGCCTTAAGAATATGGAGAACTGAGTTTCTGACTGTAATGCTTCAATAGAAGGCATTAAGTATTTTAGTAGATAGCTTGCATATGCTCTCCACCTCCCCCCAGTCAGACAAAAACAGTGAGAAGGGGGAGAGGCAAGCTGAAGTTCATCTATGGAATCAGTTGTACTACAACTCGTCGGTTTGTATCAGTCCATTAGTGTTGTTATAATGATGGCAGAAGTTGGCTTAGAGAAATGTTTTGAAGCGTCATTTTTTCTAAGTCTTTAGTAACAGGATTAGTCCTGTCTCGTGAATAAGATTGTTACATGGGTGGACTGTTGCAATAACCATGGGAAAGATGTTTTGCTAGTGGGGCAAGGAAGGCAAAAACCCATGTGGAAGCATCCTAACTCTCCCAACTGAGATGCTGGTGGGGCATGTCACTTAATAGTGCTGGAGGACAGGGATGGAGAGCAAAATAAACTCCCCATGATCCAGGAGGAAGCAGTTAACGATCTGCTATGCCACCTGGACACTCATAAGTCTATGGGGCCTGATGGCATCCACCCAAGGGTACTGAGGGAGCTGGCGGAGGAGCTTGCCAAGCCGCTCTCCATCATTTATCAACAGTCCTGGTCAACAGGGGAGGTCCCGGACGACTGGAGGCTTGCCAACGTGACGCCCATCTACAAGAAGGGCCGGAAGGAGGATCCGGGGAGCTACAGGCCTGTCAGCCTGACCTCGGTGCCAGGGAAGATTATGGAGAGGTTCATCTTGAGGGTGCTCACAGGGCATGTGCAGGACAACCAAGGGATCAGGCCCAGCCAGCACGGGTTCATGAAAGGCAGGTCCTGCTTGACCAACCTGATCTCCTTCTATGACCAGGTGACCCGCCTGGTGGGTGAGGGAAAGGCTGTGGATGTTGTCTGCCTGGACTTCAGTAAAGCCTTTGACACTGTCTCCCACAGTATTCTCCTGGAGAACCTGGCGGCTTATGGCTTAGGCAGGTGTACCCTGCGCTGGGTGAAAAACTGGCTGGACGACCAAGCCCAGAGAGTTGTGGTGAATGGAGTGAAATCCAGTTGGTAGCCAGTCACAAGCAGTGTCTGCCAGAGCTCAGTTTTGGGGCCGGTCTTGTTTAATATCTTTATCGATGATCTGGATGAGGGGATTGAGTGCTCCCTCAGCAAGTTTGCAGAGGACACCAGGTTGGGCAGGAGTGTTGATCTGCTTGAGGGTAGGAAGGCTCTTTAGAGGGATCTGGACAGGCTGGATGGATGGGCCAAGGCCAATTGCATGAGGTTCAACAAGGCCAAGTGCCGGGTCCTGCACTTGGGTCACAACAACCCCATGCAACGCTACAGGCTTGGGGACGAGTGGCTGGAAAGCTGCCCCGCAGAAAAGGACCTGGGGGTGCTGGTCAACAGCTGGCTGAATATGAGCCAGCAGTGTGCCCAGGTGGCCAAGAAGGCCAACGGCATCCTGGCCTGTATCAGAAATAGTGTGGCCAGCAGGAGTAGGGAGGTGATCGTGCCCCCGTACTCGGCGCTGGTGAGGCCGCACCTCGAATACTGTGTTCGGTTTTGGGCCCCTCACTACAAGAAGGACATTGAGGTGCGGGAGCGTGTCCAGAGAAGGGCGACGAAGCTGGTGAGGGGTCTGGAGCACAAGTCTGATGAGGAACAGCTGAGGGAACTGGGGTTGTTCAGTCTGCAGAAGAGGAGGCTGAGGGGAGACCTTATCGCTCTCTACAATTACCTGAAAGGGGGTTGCAGAGAGGTGGGTGTTGGTCTCTTCTCCCAAGTGACTAGCGACAGGACAAGAGGGAATAGCCTCAAGTTGCACCAGGGGAGGTTCAGGCTGGATATTAGGAAAAAGTTCTTTACTGAGAGGGTGGTCAAGCACTGGAATAAGCTGCCCAGGGAAGTGGTGGAGTCACCCTCCCTGGAGGTGTTCAAGGAATGTGTGGACATGGCATTGTGGGACATGGTTTAATGGGCATGGTGGTGTTTGTTGGTTGGTGGTTGGACTTGATGATCTTAAAGGTCTTTTCCAACCGTAGTGATTCTGTGATTCTGTAATTTTATCCAGCTTTTAGCTTACAAGCATAATGATGGGAACTTTACCATGTTGCTGTGACTGAAGATTTCATCCAATCAACTGGCTTGAATGAAAAAAATTTATGGGTGTAATTCCTGCCACATATGTTTTCCGCTTTCATTGGGAAATAAATGCTTAAAGAAGAGGAACTGAGCAAGGATAACTTTCCTAAAGTTTATTCTTTACTGCTTATATACAGACACTTGTGTATAGCTAGTAGTTTAAGAAGTTTAAGCAAATTTGGATTGAGCCTTAAACTGATACCCTGAAAACAGGTCTCTGACTTTACCCTTGTTTGGTTATCATGAAGAAGTCATATAATGCATCCCTACATGAGTGCAAGGTCGTAAAACTTCGGCATGTTTGGAAATCATGGAATTGATTAGAAACATTGGTTTATGGAAAAATTAACTATCAAAATAAATATTATTTTGAGTTGGCAGAATAGTCCTGTGAATTGTACCATCATCACTTTGGAGAGTGTTCTCCAGGGTGTGGCTGCTTGCACAATGATTCACTGTCAGTGCTGCAATAAAGGCACTCCTCTGCCTGTTTAGTTTGTTTTAAAAACCTTGATGAGGGGGTGAGCAAATACTGTAACTTGTCTATTGGAAAGTTTTAGCATAATCTTACAAATTTCCACTGTTTTCAAAACAGTATCCTTGTGGTCTAAGAATTCTATGGATGTAGTTAAATTTAATAAATAATAAAAATTAAATTTCATAATCTGTCAAAGTTTTCCTTAACTGACCGAAGAATTCATCGATTTTGCTACAACAGAAAAGGATTTGCTGCAAAATAATACTTTTTTCAGAATTAAAATGCACTACACATACAGATTGTTGCTTTACCTTCTTCAAGCTTCTTAGAGACATGCAAGGATAATTGAAGTTAATATTAGAACTTGAGCTAGTGCAGAAGATTTTTAGGTGTGAAATTAAGTCTTTTGATTGCTTATGGTTCCTGGTGTGTTGCAGTGTCGATCAGCTTCAAAACCAGGATGTAACAGGGAGGGAGGGATATGTTGTGGCTTTATTCAGGAAATGTTCACAGACTGAGAAATACAGGATAACAAGGGAGATGTTTGTGTATATTTTAATGTATGTAAATATCATGCATTATTAATATATGTAAATACATCTTTTGTAAGGCTTCCTATTGTTTAGGGAGAGAGTTTATCAGGAAGAGCGACGTTTTATAACCTCTGACCACACCAGTTAAAGTGTAACTACTTAGGTTGGAAATACTCTGAATGGCAACACAATAGCAACAGTCTTGCACTGTAACTCATTGTTTTAATGATGTTCAGGTACCTACTGTGAACAACTGGAATTAGGGAAGGAGAACATGTCTGTTTTTCCACTGGTTGTAATTGCATTCCCACCCCCTTATCCAAGGGCAGTGGAGGTTGATTTTGGGGGGGTAGTAATTGAGAGCAGCTTTTTTCCTTCCTTTTGCTGTAGGTTTTGAACACATTTGTGGCCAGTTACCACACTCAGTGACTCTTTAACCTCTGTCTTGATTGTGATCCATATGTCCAGCTCTGTCCCAACTAATTTTGTACGTTTTGAACAAGGTAGATGTCTGAACCTTTGATCCTCAGTACTGGATTACTTAAAAATATCTCAAGGCCCATGGAAGTAGGAAAGTGGGGTGTTCTAAATATATCTCTCTCTCTCTTTAAAAAGAAGTGTGTGTATATATGCATATTTAATAAATATATGATTTAGTGGTGGACTTAGCAGGGTTAGGTTTATGTTTGGACTTGATCTTAAAGGTCTTTTCCAACCTAAATGATTCTATGATTCTGTATACTATATGTGTATCAATGTACAATTGGATTTGTAATTATCCTTTTGAAAGAGCTTTAAAATATAGTGACCAACTTTTAAATCTCTACTGAAAATGAAAATAATTCCTCAAACGCATTTTTGGTTAAGTCTTGAAAGAGCCACATTTTTTAATCAACTTCAGGGCAATCTTAAGCCTAATAAGTAAACTGAGCTCGTTTGTCAAAAAGGTTATGTAAAAAGCTCTAATTGATTTGCAACCCCAAACCAAAATTTTAAGCTGCACTCAGAAGACAGTGCTGTAATTCTCCATGGACTGTCTCTCTCTGAGAATGTACTTCCAGAGAATTTATTTGCTGTTTAAAATGTCATTTGTATATGAGTTATAGTACATGATTTCTGTATTAGCCACATGCACTTACATGTTCATATATACCCATTGCACGTTTTATAGTTTGTTCTCATTATCTACCTAGTATTCTCCTTTTCTATAAAGCAGGCTCGTTAATAGGGAACTTGTGAATATTGCGTACCTATTTGTCTGTGACTTTTAGTTTCTGAATAATACATTTATATTCAATAAGAGAAGCTCTGTGGTTGGTTGGGTAGATTCAGGTCTCTCCAAAGACCATTATCTGTGAAAGAATCTAAATCACTTGTAGTGACAGTATTCTCTAGTTTGAGTTCATCTGTGTTTGCATTTGCTCCCAGGAGAGAATCCATGAGAAATATATGCTGAATTGGTCCTTGAAGTCGTAGGGTAACTGGCAGCTGCATTGCTGTCCTTTAAAGTAGAAGCACTGATAAGATGGAGTTTTCTGAAGAGCTGATGGGTGTTCAGAGTGGTGTATTATCAAGCTTTTAAAGTATACAGATGCATTTTCATTCAGTTAAAAAGTAGATTAGTAGCTATTAATGCTCACGCGTACTTGTTTTACTGTAACTGAACAGGTACTGTTTCAGGGGGCAGAGAGGGCTGGGTTTCCTTTTTACCACAGGAAGTGTATCACAAGGGAGCACTTGAATTTAGGAAAATAGTCAATAATTTTTGAGTGAAAAGAGTAATTATCTTCTGGATTGCAAAATGAAAAGAGTGTAAATGCTTTTAATAGGGCCACTGTTTTAACGGACATCTCCATTTTGGTTCCTGTGGTGGTGTTGGGTTGTTTTTTTTTTTTGTTTGTTTGCTTCTTTAGATCTCCTTGGATTTGTACATACAGCTTTAATAAAGCATAATGACATTTTAGACCCTACTGTAAAGGCACGGAGTACAACTGTTCTCAAAAGTAACTTGATGTTCACAAAATGCCATGTGTTCTTCTATCCTATTATTTCTCCTTAAAATATGAAAACAAACATTGAACATGTACTAGAAATTAAGCACAAGTGGAGATGGAGGGAGAGCTTCAATGCAAAGACAGAGTAGGGAAGCTGTGGTCTAGGAAGGTTTTCAGTAACATGAAGTATCTTCTGAAGCTTGACTATAATGAGAAACTATAAATTAAACTATTTTGACTACTGAGTTCCAGACTAGCAAGACTTGTCATATAAAAGTCTATACAGGGCAAGTATTTATGCTACACTCATTTCTTGGATGCCCAAGTGCTGTATGCCAGTGATGTGCACTTTAATACTGACTCTCTTTTGGTTCTCCAGTCTACTGAACTTGTTCTGCTTAATCTTCTAACTGTGTGGTTACAACTGAGTCAAGATGTGACCTATTAAAATCAAAAAGTAATGAGATTTTTGAGGGTGTGGATGTGTGTGTGCATATGGTGATTTCAGTAATTACTGAAAACCTAGGTTCTCTGTTGAGCACATCTCTGTTCCCTGTCTGTCAGTAAACCCATTTACAAACTACTTTTTCTTAGTATTTAGATGTTATGTTTTAGCTTACTAGTACTGTTCTTGTAGGCTTGTATAAATGTTGAGTAAGTTGTATTACAAGATAAGTCAAGGATAATAATGCTACAGATTTATAAAATGAGCTAAAATCACTTTTCCAATGCCACCTTCAGATTTCTTAAAATTCATTCTGATACTTGGATAATATTTTAAGCTTTACAATTGCACGATGTTTATTGCTGAAAATACTTTGTTTCTTTCTTGGTATTTTGCAGTAACAAGGACTGTTCTTCTGTCATTATTAGTAGAATCTTGGGTATCTCTGTACTCTTTTCACTGTGGAAGGCAAAGTTTATTTAAGTAGAAATGTCTCTTAAATGCTGCAGCCTTCTCATGCTGAGGCTAGTAATGTTCTGCCATTTCCAGCAAGGGTTTATACTGCCTAAACTCCTTTTAATAGAATTGAGGATGTGCATCATAAGATAGCACAACAGGAGTGGTGGTCTTGTCTTGTGTAAATTGAGTCAATTTTTCTGTAGTGGGGAAGAAAACCAAGGGAATGTTTGGATCCTTTATCTTAAATCTACCTCCAGAACCTACATCAAAACTTCTAGGCAAAATACTGTTTGCAGTTGGCTCTTTCATTCCTATGGGATTCCTTTTATACAACTCACTGGTTTTGACTGGAATTCAGATGACTTGAAAACAAGAGTTATGCCTGGAATTTTAAAATTGAGCTTTTGACTTGGAGAAATGTCTTTGCAGTTTGTGGACTACATACTGAGATTGATGCTGGTTTATAACCTGCTGGTGGAAATGTGATGAGTTCCCCTCTGTGTTGATCCATACAGGGTAAGAGTCAACAATGGCCCTTAGCTATACTACCGTGGCTGTTAGAGCAGATTTTTCTGCCTTCCTGTGGCTTTTTGTTTTTGAGATCCTCAGTCCAATCCCCAACCTCAAAGGCTGTCAGTCACAGAGTCTGCTGGGCAGCGTCACTCAAGAATACGGACACAAGGCTACTTTGTTCTCCTTTTGAATTAATTTTTGAAGATATTGGCAGAAAGATGAATATTTAAATATCCAAGTATTTTAATTTATTAGCACCTTTTGGGGGGACTTAAGCTATAATCAGGGTAGGTGATGTAAAGAATTAGTTCTTAAAATTTATTGGCAATTGGGAAATGGAGTCTTCACACTTGGATGAAGATACCTTTTGGGAGGAACTGAGTAGTGTATTAGGGCTGTAGCTGTTCTTTTTACATTTTGAAACTCCAAAGCACATCTTCGTCATTACTTTCTTCATATGGAAGACTGAGCCAGTCCCTACCAAATTAACAAAATAGAACAGATCTGACCCTAAAGCATAATCAAATAAATCCAATGTCATCTCACCAGTCTTGTTAAACTCTTGAGGCAGAGTGCCTTTTAAGCCAATCTAAAATGTGCTGCGCGAATGTATGATACAGTAAAGTGATGTTCCATCTTTCTGCCCCAGATTAGGGAATGGCAAGCACCCTTTTAGCTGGTGGCTAGGGAGAGATCTATGTAAGAGCCAGGCCTAGAGCACAGCTCTCTGAGTGCAGCTACCAGAGACAGCAAACAGACACGACACTTTGTGCAAGAGTCTGGGTTTTGCCTTGGGAGCTTATGGGGACAGGGCACGGGATTGTCTGGGGACTTCTGGGAACACTCTGAGAAACTTGAGGGTGTCTGCTGCTGCCAGGTAAGGGCAAGGTAAGGGGAGCCACAGGGCTGTGGGCCTGAGGAAGCTCTAGTGGCTTCTGAGAAGCTGTCAGCTGCTGCCTGCTTGGAGCTTTCATGGCAGCTGCTGCTGGTAAGGGATGGTCAAGCACCTTTTTAGCTGGTGCTTGGGAGAGCCCTATGTAACAGCCAGTTCTGGAGCCCAGCTTCCAGAGACAGCCAACAGATGCAGTAGTTTGTGCAGAAGGGTTCAAAGAAGGGGTCCTCATATGAATTCAGAACAGCCTAAACCTTCAGATATGGTGGTGATGATGTGCCACAGGGTGCATTCCCCAGGTTTTGGAGCACCTGTCCCTGCCAGGGCAGAGACTTTAACCCAGACAGATTTTCAGATGGTGGATGCAACCCTTCAAGTCCCAGGCTGCCAGGAGTGCCTAGGGCCTCTCCCTGATGTAGGGAGAGATGGCCTTCTTTTATGCGGGAGGTGTGCTGCTGTTCAAGAGCTGTCACCAAGTGGAGAAGTTAAGAGAGGAAGTTAGCAGGCTGCGCAGCATCAGGGAGGATGAGAGACATAAATAGGATCTGGGAGGAGTGGCTGAGACACGAGAAGATTGTGCTACCATTCAAAGGGACCTTGACAGGCTGGAGAGATGAGTCAAGAAGAGCCTTGTGCAGTTCAACAGAGTGAAGTGCAAAGTCCTGCATCTGGGGAGGAACAACCCCATGCAGCAGTACATGCTGGGGTCTGACTGGCTGGAAGGCAGCCTTGCAGAAAAGGACCTGGGGGTTCCTGGTGGACGCAAGTTGAATATGAGCAAGCAATGTGCCCCTGCTACAAAGAAGGCTAATGGTATCCTGGGCGGAGAAGTGTTGCCAGCAGGTTGAGGGAGGTGATCCTTCCCCTCTACTTGGCACTGGTGAGGCCACACCTGGATTGCTGTGGCCAGTTCTGGGCTCCCTGATTCTATATTCCTTCAATGTAATAGAACTTCCATTCCTTTCCTCTCCCAGGAAGCTGCAATCATGACTGTCAGTGCGTTTTTTCCTTCCTTGTTAGAAAAATAGGTCATAACCATGCTACTGTAATATTTTTGTCTATCCCATTAAGCATGATGTTAAGCTCAACTTTCATTTTACAAATGTTTTTGCTGTCTCCAGGAAAAACACAATCACAAAAAAACAGAGATTGTATTTACGTTATTTCCAGGTGGTGAACAATTTACAAAATCTGACTCTTTAAAGCTTTACTCTTCTTCATTTCTTTATGCTGGCTAGGGATGGATTATCTTAAATGTCCAGCTCTTGCTATCATGGTCTCATTTACAGTATTTAGGTGTGCCCAGAGATACCTTAATTAAACTATGCAGCTGGTTTTGCAGGTAGGTTGCTGAAGTCCACATCAATTTTGATTTTATACAAATGCAAATATAGTGTTCTCCAGTAATAATTTGGGGAAGGGAAGAAATCCTTTCATGTGGAAAATAGGTTTTTGTCCTTAAGTAATTTAATTTTATCTGTCTGCCCCTGTCTCACATTAAATCATTTTGTTTCAGTGGGAGAACAGTTAGGCTCTTCTCTGCATCAGAAGTCTTTTGTCTGTACCAGGTGAGGTCAGTGTGCCCTTACGGTGTTCAGAAGGGACCAGCTCTGTCCCATCTGTAGGAAGTACCTGTACCATTTTTAAGCCCTGGATAGTAATCCCATTTTGATGAAGGAGAGTCAATCAAATCTGAAGCACCCATTTTTCTAAATACCATTTCTGAAAGCTGCTGATACAATGCTTTCACTGCTCTGGTTCCACTCTTTTCAGGTTAAGCAAGCCACAGTGACTTCTTGGTAAGCAAAATACTACACTGGAAGAGATCTCTGTCCTAAGTTGCAGAGTTGTTTGCTAAATATGCAGTTGTTTACTAAATATGTTTGTTGTTTACTAAATATGCAGTCACAGGAAGACTACTGTTCAGTGTTCTTTTAGAAGGTGAAACACCAGTAACTCTTCACTTCAATAAATGAGATTCCAATTTAGAAATAACAGTATGCTAGGCTGTCCTTGAAAATCAGTTAGGCTTTTAAATATGCTTGCTTTCCTTTTTAATGCTCTTTAATAACTTTCTTTTTTTTTAAAGTCAGTTAAAAAATTTCAGTTTGCAAAGTATTGTGGCAGTGCCTGATTATTAACAATATGGATTGCATAGTGGTAGACTGTACAGCTGCTCCTCTGATAAAAAGGACTCCAGACGATGTTAATGGGATGGGCAACTTTATCCTGAGTGGTGGCGACTATGTTGGCGACCGTAGGAAATAATGGAAGGATATGGTGTTTAATTATCTGAACATCCTGATGCAATGCTGTAGCCAAGAGAAGAAATGTGACCCAGAGTTAATCGAATGGGAGGAAATACACTGTTGTAGCTGCCGTGGAAGTACTCCATCCAGCTCCGGTCTTCGGTTTCAAAGGATCCTCCTGGGATTGGAAAAGGTTTGGAGAAGAAAGCTGAGAATGACTAAGCATGGGAACACATGATTTATGCTGACATACTATGTAATGACATTCTTTGGACACTTTATTTGCAAGCAGAGATGACTTGCTGCTCCTTTGCACCCTAGCAACATGGTTCACTGCATCCTTGAGTGTGCTGCGACAACTTTCTATATATAACATATAAACATGAGAGGCCGTGTTTACAAATGGGGTAGTTGAAATTATCTTTGTCAAGAATTATCTTCAAACAAGGAAAAGAGTTTGTGTGATTTTTATAACCTGGCTAATTTAGGCAGATCAGTTTAGTGTTGACCTACGGCATGGATTTATTGCAGCAAAAAGGAAGGAGGAGAGTGCTTGTGAGCTTTTCAGACCAACTTTTCTGCTTAATAAAACCCCTTTGTAACTGCAAACTTAAGGAGCGCTCAGTCTAGCAGATCACAGTTGGCTACCAGAATTCTTTACCAGTTTGTATATTTTGCTCTGTGGAGAACAAATAAAAGTGTTTTTTTCGTTTGCTTTATACTAAACGCAGAAAAATAGAACTAAATCTAGCAGCTAGAAGGGAATGCCGAATGAATGTGAATAACTGTATTTAGCTTTGGAATAGGAAAAAGCAAGTCCCTTATAGTCACAGATCTATTACCTGAAATCTCTCTTAACATCAAGTTTTATATGAACTTTTAGGCAAGTAACACAGTAATACCCCAGCCAAATGTAGTGTTGTAATATGGAGATTTGAATACACAGAGGTTCAATGTTTGTAGAAGCAGTCCACCAGAAAAAGGTACTGTTCTGATAAGTTTTATGTAAGATGAATCAGATACACAGCTGTGGGAAGGAAAAGTAGGGCTGCAGAGGTTGAAAGTAGGTTCTGCAAGCATGCAGCTGCTTTCTCGTCCTGGTCAGACTTTCATGTTCAACTTGACAACCCTCCCAGCTCCCATTTGATAGAGCTACAATTTCTCATATAATTGAATGGATGCCTACATGTGGATACCTGAATATATAGTATTCTGTCTGTCCAGGGTTTCTGTCTTCATGCTGGAAAGATCATACACTTATCCCATATTTCCAGGTCTCTTGAGGAGTTCTGAAATCATTTGACCACACAAGTGATTTTTCTCCACAGAAAAAATAATGCCTTTCTGAAAAAAAAACAACCCCAAAACTCACAACCCCCCACCTTGAACTATTTTTATCCTGTCTCATTGAAAGGGGGTGTGTGTGCAGGGGGGAGGGCAGTGAGAAGAAAACTCTAGCATGTTGAAGATTTCCTTTGTTCAAAATGTCAGGAAATAAAAAGGAGAGAGTTCCTGCAGCAATTTAAGCTGGTAGCCAATGTTCATTCTTTATATTTCAAATGCCTGTTTAATATCATTACCAGACCAAAATTACCTTTTGGACAAAAATAATACAAGTGGAACAAATAGCTTGTATGCAGAGCAATTGAGTTAATGTTGCTATAGGAACCTTTATTTTTCTCTGACAATATTTTAGCAGTGTAGCCTTAATTGTATTTAATAGCATTGCAGTTCTTGCCTTGTGAGCATTCATAACTGAAATTCTGCAAGATTGAGCTAGGGCTGGAGCGCCTTGTCACATTCCTCTGTTTCAAGATGGCACAGTGTGAGGGCGGAGTGATCACATTTGGCAAAAATGCTTGCACTATTCAAAATATTTTTTTTTAAAGATAATTGTATGACGCTTGCATGGCCAAAGGCTTTTAGTGGCTTTTTTATAGTCCTTTGTGATTTACTAACCTGAAGTTCATGTACAGTTATTGTATTGCTTTCACACAGTATTGGGCATAATAAAAATCTAATCAGCAAAATGAAGTGAAAAATAACGTGCTATCTGTCAGAATGAAAGTAAGTTTTGTTTTTCAGACCTTTTTTATCTCAGTATGCCTCTTGATTTCAAGAGGGCTAAGGTTAGCTTGATGCAAGACTGATGGCTGGGATAGCCTCTGTCCCTTTTGTGGGGAAATCAGAATCATTTTTGTGCTTTTCATGTATAACGCTAGAAGCTACTAGGCCATGAAGATTTCCTGGCCTGTGGTGGGTATGGAGGGGCAGAAGCTGAAGACAACAGCTTCTTTCTGGCAGCCAAAGCTCAGGTGCAGGCTATTTATTAAATTCTTGATGACTTTGCATTTTGGTATCCTATAAATTGGGGGGAAGTGCAGTAAATGTGGCGATGCCTTGATTAAGGCTGTGCTTCTTTGCTTTGAGTTAGCCTCCCAAGAATAACAGTGCTTCCAGCCTAGAGCAGATTGACTTACTTTACTTAGGTATTACACCAACACAGTTGTCCACCAGCAATAACTGAAGGACAAACACTGGATCTCCTCATCTGGAGACTGACCAATTGCCACCTCTGCGGGAGAGCTGCAGGCCTCAGCCCCAGGTCACTAGGGCTGGCTTGGGGAGGAGAACAGACAAGGAGATGAGAGTAAAATTAAACAAAGCCAGTGGTTTAGATACATGGGCTGCAGTTTGCTGCCCTGCCAGGAATGTCTCACAATGGTAAGGGGGAACTGTATTTGTGAAAGAGCTCTAGCACTTCAGTCTGTGGTCTGAAACCTTGTGCCCTTGTTCCTACTGTGTAGGAAGTGTTTTGTGTAATGAAAGAAGTTCACAGAATCTTAGTTTGTGGCTATTAAACAAATGAAGTAAATGGGTGGAGGCCCTTGAACTACAAAATCACAGAACAGCAGAATGGTTGAAGTTGGAAGGGAAGGAAGTCCAACACCCCTGTTCAAGCAGGGTCCCCTAGAGCAGGCTGTGTCAGTGCTCAGACACCCTCACATTAAAAAAAAAAAAGAATTATTATGTTCAAGGTGAACCTCCTGTGTTTTAGTTTGTGCCCATTGCCTCTGTTCCTGTCACCAGGCACCACTGAACCACAGCCTGGCTCCATCCTTTGTGTGCCCTCCCTTCACGTATTTATACACATTGATGAGATCCCCTTGAGCCATCTCTTCTCCAGGGTGAAGAGTCCCAGCCCTCTCAGCCTTTCCTCATAGGAGAGATGCTCTGGGCCCCTAATTGTCTTAGTGGCCCTTCACTGGACTCTCTCCTGTAGCTCCATCTCTTTCTTACACTGGGGAGCCCAGAACTGGACACAGTACTCCAGGTGTTGCCTCACCAGTGCTGAGTAGAGGGGAATCCTGTGCATATTGCCAAATAGGTTACTATTACTATCGTAGGATGCACACAATGACTTCCCCCCCCCCCCCCCCGGACTTAAAAGCATATTATTTTCCAGTCAAATAATGTACTTGCAGGCAAAGTGTATTTGAGTTTGGCCCTGGTCTAGAACTTTGGAGTTGAGTGAATAACATAACCAATTGCCACTGACAATCGTGTGGCAGATGCATGAACAGATCTGTTAATCTGTGCTTCAGCTACCAATATATAAAAGGGGTGTGGCAATTCCCAAGCTCAAAGTTACTGCAGTTTTAATTTTTTAGACCAGCAAAGCTGAAATACTAATGTGGTTGTGAAACGGATGTATTTTCCTCTGCGTAGCTTGACTATTCCTTACCTATTTCTGTTACAGTAAAGCAAAGTGGTACCAGTCAGGGAGTAGCGTAAGTGGTAACAACCTAGAAAAGACATGAGTGAGGGGGAGCTTAACAGAAATCTGCAAAATCATGAACAATTGGAAAGGAGAGATGAATTGAGTGTTCAGATTTCTAGAGCTGGAAGCATTGAATGAAGTTAGTAAAAGTGAGTTACAAAGCTAAAGGTGAGGGCTTCTTATATCATGAATAGTAGATGTGTGAAACTCCTTGCAAGAGGAGGTGCTTAAAAATGTATATGGGCTCAAGAATAGGGTAAGTCCTTCAAGAATTAGTAAAAGTAGAAACTGTATCTGTCTCAGACTGTCTCTGAAGCTGGAAAAAATGGGAAGCTGGGAGGGCGGTTGAGGGAAGTATTGGCTAGTTCTCCCTTACCTGCTCATGGCTGTTCTTGTAGATGGAGTCTTTGGCTGGGCAGACACCTCCTTGGTCAGACCTAGTATGGTCTCCTACCTTGTGTTATTAACATACGTCGCAACTTAATCTATCCTAATGCCTCTACTGGTGTTTGCAAAGAAATAGTTTCCTAAGAAAGGGGTGAAGAATATATGGTGGTATGAACAAAATGCATGTCAATCCCTTTGGTAACTGTACGTGCACAGATTCAGACATGCTTTCTGAATTGCTCTGTAAGTAAAGTCTTTTCTTTCATTTCCAAAACATTGAACACAAACATTAAGCTATTCTGTGTGAAGACCTTGAATATTTCTAGGAATAGAGTAGTGAAAGTTTGTCCTAACCCCTTGTTTTTGGCTATGAAGCTTAGATGCTTGAAGAAAAAATGGGTCAGTGGTTCATGGAGAAGGCAAAAAGGTGAAGCAGATTAGCTTTATTGCAAGGGGAAATGTATTGCTGTCCTGATTTTTCTGATTCTTTCATTTTTCTGTTTGCCACTTTTGCAATAACAGGATGCATAAAGTATTCTATTATATCAGCCTGGAATAGTGTAACAAAGCAGCAATGTAGTTTCATTTTCCATGGGGAAGGCAGGCTTTTATCAAACTGTGTGGAGCAGAGTAGTAATGGACTAGATTTTCATTATTAATGTACTGCATGTACCCAGTGAATTGCAATGGCATGATGCTGTTGTTCCATGAGCAGTCAGCAGAGAGTTGTATCATCTTTCTGAGCAAGGATTTTTATTTCCAATATGGAGGAGTACCTCTAGTCTGTAAAGCCAGAAACAGCAAAATGCATTTTCTTCATCTCTGCATCTCTTTTGGAGCCAGCTCGTCTCCGTGGCAACATGTTAGACTGAAAGAGATGTGGAGACTAGGGAGGAAAGGAATGAGTTAGAAACAGCCAGGCGGTGGTGTGTGTCCTCCACGTCAGCGCATCAGCCTTTTGATAGGATGATTTTGTTAACACCCATCCAAGGCTCCTGTGCAGAGCTTCTTTATTAGAGCAGCCGCCAGGGCATCTGTTTCTCCCTTCTGCATCCTTTTTCTGTCCTTTTTTTTTCTTCCCTCCCCCTCCCCAAATACACCCCCCACACCCCCCCTTTTATTTTAGGTGCAGCCTCATTGAAGATGTGCAGCTCATTTTCAGTTTTCTGTGAGCTTCCTTGCGCTATGATATTTTGCAAAGGCAGGAAGGCATGGCTGCATTTCACTTGACCTTAGCAGCGAAGTGAAATCTCGTCTGTTGCTGAAGGATACTGACTATGCAGAAATTTATTGAAGCAGATTATTATGAACTGGACTGGTATTATGAAGAATGCACAGATGGTAAATATTTTTTTCTAGTCTCTTGTTGCAGAATTTGGAGCTTGTAAGACTGGAACATCATTATTCAGTGGTTTTAAAAACGAAGTACCTTGAAAAAGGCAGCACGCTGGTGTAGCAGAGATGTCTGCATCTCTGTTGCACCTCAACATCTCTTGTGAGCGTGATACAAGAGACTCTGCTGTACAGCTTTCCGTTTTTCAAAGGGAGTGGCAGAGGAACATATGCACTATATGAGAAATCTTTGGGCAGGGGGAGAAATATTTGAAATGCTAACTGTATGTATAATAATTCAGCTGAATTTAAATACATTTACTGTAAGATTCTGTATTGGTTTGTGGTTTGTCTTTGTGCATTACCAATATGCTGTAACATGTATATATTTAATGTGTTAATAAGCAGTACGTGTTTTCTTTCTGGTTATTTGTCTGTGAAAGACATTTAAAACTGTAGCTTCTTAAAAGTGAGCAGGTTAACTTTTTGACCTGAAAAAATTACAAACCGTGGTAAGCACAATCTTCAGAGCCTCTTGTGATCTTTCTAATGTTCGCTTGAGTGATTATTTCTTTATCAGAACACTGAGTGTTTTCATCAGACTTCTGATAGAAGACACATGAGGAAGGATAAGGAATGGCTAAGACTGTACTCTCTGCAGAGTGGAAAAATCAAGATTCTTCACTGATGGCACTCAGTGGTAACCTCTAAAACAAAATGCAGCCTTTGGGAAAGCAATAGTTGTATTTGGATTTTATTCTGGTTGAAGAGGTTGGCCTAAATGATGAAAGCCCAAGATCACAGTGAAGCAAAGAACAGAAAGGAATAAGGAGTGTAGGCTCAGGGGATGTTGCACATATGTGGTACACAAAGGTATTTCATAGTGCGTTGATAACTATCAGAGAGGACATGAAGAGTAAAGATGTGAAAGATCTGACCACTTTAAGTTGGATTGAATTCATTATGTAACCTTTATCCTCTGGGTTTAACCCTAGTAAATACTGTAGCATCTGATTTAATCTGCATGATGTAACAGGCTGAGTTGGCCTGGTTTTAGAAGCTTAAGAAATAGAACAGTTGTACTGTCATTAAAAGCCGTAGCTGATTTTTTCCAGGTTAAATGCGGATAGCCTTCTTTTTATTGTTCTTTTTTATGGTCCTTTGTCTGTCTGGTCAAAGTGTCATTATGCAGAAGTGTGGCTCGTCAGACATGAACTCTGCTCATCAACTTTGTCTTAAGGTGTATGCTGCACTTCAGAAACTATGGGAGTTCCACAGTAATGGAATAAGCAACAGGTGTTGGGCAAGCATTTAAATACCTTGTGGGATCAGGGCCTCAGGAGCACTGTAGTGGTTGGTCTGATTCTGGGCTTACAAGTTTTCTTGTGAGTGCTCAGCCCCCACCCAGCATACTTCTTCCATGAGCTGAGATCTACAGAGAGTCAGATAGAGTTTGTGCTGGCTGGCTGCTTGAAGTATTTGGGGAGTTCTCCCCTAAGAGAAAGCAGGGTTTAATGTCTAATAGGGAAAAAATCTCTCCTGTAGGTAAGGCATAATGCTTTATATATTTATTTATTTTAAATTAAAATATTACATTTTACATGATGGAAGGATAGTGCCGTCAGTCCTGTCTCAACCTCTCGGGTGAATGGTAGTGTCGTATGGCGTAATGGAACTTTATGGGGGTTAGCTTTCTCTTGCTTCTTCCAGTTGAAGTGTGTGAGAAAGAGAGAAGGATTTGAGAGGTGCGGTGGAAGGCATCATCTTTGGCCTTTGATACTGGCGTATTAATTTGGGTTTAAAATAGTGTTGACACTTCCTGTTGATGGAGAAAGGTATTCTGATTGTAGTGGGAGACAAAAGGCATCTTTAAAATACAGTAGAAAATGGGGCTTTTTCAAAAACTTAAAGCAGATTGCATATTATGAGATGCCTGCCTCTTGATGTTTGATTTTGCTACCTTTTATTTGTTGATACCAGAGTCATTTGCCTGAGATTCTTTTTATATTCAGTAGAGTGGTAGGCAGTTGCAGCTCAGCTGACCTGTTTTGAATATCTATTTTAAGACGAGATGAAATGTAGTTAGAGTGCTTATTTCTCTGCTACACATGGACTCTCTGGAGCTCAGATGTATGTGTGCATTCACTTGTGAATCCTACCCAGTTCACCCTTCTTGGTAAATATAATGTTGGAGGAGAGTTGGTGGTACCTTAACTAATAGAAAACCTCACAAGATACTATCCTACAGAACTGTTTTTCTGATTAAATTGTTCATACATTCTTTGTCAAAGCCTCTGGGACTCAGATTTCCATTTAAAAGGTGTGACTTCATTTGTGTTACTTCTTTTAATAATTCTTTTAGCAGTGTATGTTTTCTTCAAGGAAAAAAGCACTCCAAAATTACACCAGGATATAAGGTTTTAATGCTGTTGTTTAACTTAATAGGTAAAGAAGTGACCCTCACTGTTACTTCCAATTTAATGAACTTCTGTATGGACCAACATTGCAATGATGTCTTCAGCTTGCATTTGGTGGCGTTAATTTTTTTAATATCTTGCAAAAGCAAATGAACAAATGCTCAAAATTTACAATTTATAAATCTTTACAAAGACGTTCTAGGTTTGGAATAATGAATTAATCACTTTACGTAAGGTCCTCTACAGAGTTTATTTTTGGTAGGAGTAGATGCTATTAGACAATAAAATGTCACACTCTATTTATCTGAAGATTGAATCACTGGTGTTAACTAACATTACAATAAATTGAAACTTCTGTAAGTAAGAACTATCACACTGTGCTTTTTAGATACATTTTCAAGTATAATATTTTATAATATGAGTGACAGTTGTCAGCTTATTGGCATTAATGAAATACATTGTGTAGGTGGAATGGGAAGGAGGAAAGAGCTGGGTGTGTACTTGAGTAGGAAAGTAGTCATTTTCATAGCAGACTTTGAGATTGACAGAACCAATGATAAAAGAGGAAAAGGTGAAACTTCTGTAGACTCTTATCATGAAAGATAACAGTATGAAAGTCTAGGTTCATCTGAATGGGGTTTTTTTAGAGAAAAACAAATAGATTCTTAAAAAAACCACACACAATGGAACTTCGGTGAAAAAATTAATGCAAAAAATCCCACAAACTCCCAAACAGCTAAATAAACAGATAAGTAGATACCCATGGAAATCTTTATGAATAGCCTTCTCCTTCTGTCTCTTTCTTAGGCCAGTATTTTTCATCCTCTCGATGAACAATGCTTTCTAGCGAAATCCAGGGTGACTTTGGATCAAATTACTTTTCTTGTGGTTTCTTCCATTACTTGTTTGTTTCCAGCTGAACAACTCCACACTAATGCCTGAGAGTTCATTGCCTACAATTCCAGATGACTTTGTGTAAGTGCAGTTGGCTCTTTTCTTCCTTCTTTTGTTGGCCATGAGTTTTGGCAATTTCTTGTGGAGAAAATAGTGTCTTTTCCTTCCCGCCTCCAAATCACACTGTGTGCCCTGTTTGTCACACATGCCAAAGCTTCTAATCCCTTTTATGTTTGCCTGAGCAACTTCATCTCAATCTCTTGGTTGTGCTGGCACTCCTTATCCTGCTTTTGCTCTTCTCTATAACATTCAACCCCTACTTGTATTTTCCTCTTGCTCACATTGAAATGTTTTCCTCTCTTGTTCTGTTTGCAGTTACTGTTTGGTGCCCCTCTCCTCTGTTCTATTTTTCACTGAAACAATTATCAGCAAGCTCCCCAAATTTCTTTTTAGCTGAACAATAATTAACAATGTTAATGCCTGTTCTCCTTGACCTCTTAGCCACTTTAAGCATGATCACTTATCCTTTCCTTGCTTATATTAGTGTGCCTTTACAGATGTGAGAGACTGTGTCCTGGTTCTCTTTCTTTTTTTCCCTTTCTTTCTTTTTTTTTTTTAATCACTCCTTTAAGGTAGCATTAGAAGAATACTTCACGTTCCCTGCTGCAGCTCTTCGAGCGTTCTTGGTTCTTCATGCTTCTTCTCTGTGCACCTTAGTTACAGGTAACCTCACAAGCACGCATCTGCCAGCTCGGTGGGTGGCGCAGTCAACCTTTTAACTTAAAATATGCTTCCTTTGACACCTTCTCCCTTACAGTAGGACCTTGGCTGATGGATGGGCATTTATGATGAGTCGTCGTCTCCCTCATACATTAGTCCCTTTTGACTCCATCCCTGTGGACAGAGTAACCCTGATGTTACTCTGGATGTTGAGTGGATGCTGACTGTGGGTATGCTATCTAAATCTGCAAGAATCTTACAAATGCCTGTAGCTTGCAATCTCTGAAACAGCCCTTGCTCTACAGTTATACAGCTAAAATTCTCACTCAGGTTGTTCTTGTTTTCCTCCTATGTCCTTTATCTCTATACTTGATAAATATGGCTGAACCTTGATTATATTTGTTGAATCATTGATACAGTTTTCCTCGTCTTCTGCTTTTTGCCATGTCACTTCTTTTTCTTTATTCCTCCATTGACTCTGTTCTTTATCCACTCAGGCCTAAGCTACTTCTACTTGTATGTTGTCTTTATGTGGCATATATTTCAGTATAGAGGTATTTTTCCTCTTTATTCTGCTCAGCTGCTAAATTTCCAGATAAGTGTTTTCCTGCTTCATCCCATTTCATTCCCTTTCTGCAAAAGTAACATGCTGTCCGTTTGGTTGAGTGACAGAATGGGTGGGATTTTGAAAGAGTGGGAAACGTGCAAAACCTGTAAAAATTTGAACAAGCTAACTTTGCTTGACTGTACATCTTAATAGAAAACATATGTTCAATGACCAATTTATCCCCCCTCCCTGAAAAGCCTGCCCCAAAACACCCACATTTCTTCATCAACATATTTTAAATGAGTGCTGCTGTTTCAGCTGCTGTTTTTAGGACTTGTTTGCTTACAGAGAGTTTCTTTGTTCTAAATGCAGCATTGTTATTATTAGTTAATGGTGGGCAAAATTAATGCGGTTTATTGTGCAAAAGTCTAGATATTTTTATTGATAAGGGAAGGTTAAAATGATTTGAATACATTGGAGTTCCTTGGAAATAATGAGTCAGGATGTGAGGGTTTGTTTGTATTGTGTCCAGCCTCACCCTTCTTCAAACTAGCTCCTGGTTTGTGTGTTTCCTGTTTGATTGCAAAGTTGCTGAAGGTAGTCTGTACCTTAGTACAAGCATCTCATGAGGAATGTGCGTCTGTGTGCTTTAAGCACTGCAACTCAGTTAGCAAGCTTCCTGAAAGGAGTTAAATGTCTTTAGCCGCTAAGTCAGAGTAATCATTGCAGCAAATATGCCAAATTACTTTGCAGTGGCAACCTTTAAAAATGAATGTTCATTCTGGTATATTCTTTAAGTCCCTTAGTATGTGTTTAGAGGAAATGTTAAAAATCTCTTTTGAGTCTTTCCTCATTAGAATGTATATTTTCAGAACTGTATACACTTTAGATTTTTTTTTTTGTTTTGTTGTTGTTCTCCATAGCTGCTTATTGCTTATCTGTTGGAAACCTGGCGCTTAATCTTTAGCAAGTAAATATTCCTGCACTACTAAAAGGGCTTAAAGCAGAATAGCACTAAAAATGAGTTGATAGTGTGAGGGTGTGGTACACATTCCTCCTCCGCCCATTATGAATTTGCATCAGCATTTATCATATGCTGATATCAAAATAGGCATTGCAACACTTACCTTTCTCTCAGATTTTGAATGTCAGTCCTTCTGTGTGGTATGAGTTGACAGGAGTCACTGTTCAGAAGTCAGTTTGTGGGAATGTTCATTTACTCTCCTTATATTGTTGTGTATATTGGGGATCAACATGCATGTTTTCAGTGTGTCACCCACTGCCTGCTCTACTGTGTAAGCTAGTTGTTTAGCTATAGCTGAACACTTGTCAGCAGTATTAAAACCATAGTATGTCAACAGGGTTGGCAGGGGAGGACTTTTCTGTCCTTAAACTTTAAAAGGTGCTTCTTGCATTCTTTTAAAATTACTTATTGTTTTGGTTCCTCTCTGAATTTCCATTCTCTAGATATTACCAGAATGTGGTAAATTGACAGTGGGTGGCAAGTAGGTACTTAAGACTCTTACTGTCTGATTTTTTTAATTTTTTTTTTAAGAGTTTTGATTCACTGTTACAGGGAAGAAATAAAGATACGGAAAAGTTCTAAGGAATCAGAAATTAGAAGTAATCCCCATTACCTTATTATTAAAATTACATCTTTTAATGACATGATATGAGGAGAAAGGGACAACCCTATTTTTTCCCCAACTGAGTTCTTGAGGCTATTGCTGCTGATGAATATTGCAGTAAATTTTGGCAGTCAAAGGTCAAGTTGTTAAGTTTGAGTAGTAAGATCTTTTTTTATTTAGAAATGAGTGTTCCTTTCCTCAGCAAGCACTTAAGTGTATTTCATATCCTTTGGCTAATGTTTATATAAACAATGTAACAATGTTTATATAATAAATATCAAGAGTTTAAAACTTGAAACAGAATAATTCACGATGACTGTATAAAATTAGTTCCTTCCCATCTTGTACTACCTCATACTTTCACACCACTAGATAAATGATAGTAGAGAAATTGTTGCTACATGACCCTAACCATTATGTTCTGCTGCCACTGTGTCTCCTCTGGGTTTGTTCCCAGAGAGCATGGCTTGTAATGTTTGTCTGTCTCCCTCCCTAGCAGTCTTGTCCCCTCAGAGGGTGATGAGCTGCCTTTGCCTTGCAGTGCCCGCACTTTGCCTGCAACTGCTTTGCCTTGTGGTGCAGGTAGGAATGCTTTCTGCAAGCAGCAAAGGGCACCTATTTGCCATTGAAAGTAAGGGAGGCAACTCGGCAAACATTAAATATCTATGGCTGCAGAAAGTTAAATAAGAAAGTTAACCTGCTCTATGTGTGTAGTGAAGTTTAGCAAACACAACCTGTTGGAAACCAAGAGGTGTGCGCACAAGGAGTTTTGTCTCTTGTTGAACAGAGATATGTACACCCTTGAAAATGCAGTAGAGTGCCATATGTGGCCTTGAGGTATTTTGTTTCCCACAGCAGACAGAATAGTAAAGATTACTGTAGAAAATGTAGTATTTGACAGCTGATGCAATACATCAGTTAAATGCTTCATACAAGAATAATCGTTTTTGTAAAAGCAATAAAAAAGCCCCAAACACCCACTCCCTTCCCCCCAGCCCAGTTCTTCACACAGTGGTTTTAGTGTGTGGTGGATGCTGCGCTCAGACGATACTATACAATAGCCGCAACTTTCGAGATCTCTCCGCTGGGTGGGATTAGCGTGTGCATGTGTACAGGCTTTGGCTGTTCACTACTGCTGTGAAATCTGTTACTTGCAGCATTAGGCAACTTGAGAGGTGGTTTAACTCTGAAGGTGCACACCCTTCACCAGGTGTGACAGTCGGAGGCTGGGTCGGACTTCCGTGTTGCTGAGACACTTGTGGGAAGCTACCACTGCACTTGGAGGAGCCGGGGCAGAGGAGAGACACCTTGCTGACGTGCGGAGTGCAGGGGAGGGGGCTTTCAGCCTGCTTTGTCTGAAATACGCAAGTGGAGCTGTTGAGCAAAAACTGGCTACCCTCAGAGCTGATATGAGGAACAACATAAATCTTTGAGTAATTATTAGACAGATGGTCTCTTCCCTCCTCCACCCCATCTGTACAACACAAAGCTGTTGTGCTAAGGACAAATACTCAGTTGCTCAGGAGCTCCGTGGCTGAGCATGTGAGTGAGGAAAGATGGTATCCTGCTTTGTGGAGACCTTGCTTTGCTCTCCCCAAAAATACAGCCTCCAAGGGAATGACTTCCCATCTCCTGTGAGACTAAGGCATCGTATCGCGTCTATCTGGGATAACTTTGGCAATGTCAGTAAACGAAGAGGAAAGCTTTGAATATGACTATGAACAGGAAAATGAGAGAGAACGCAGAGTTAACAGGCAGAGCCTTGATATCTTGGAAGAAGGTACTTTTCACTCTTTCGTTTTAAACTTCTACAGTGGTAGCACATGGCAACATGTAAGTGATTTGAGTGATGTGTGTGGATTTAAATTATGAAATTTTACAGTTTTTTAATGTGTAGCCACTATATTCAGATGAAATATGAAGAAAATACTCTTGTATGAACAGGATGAATCTTAATTTATGTACACTTCTTTAAAGAAGAAATAGATGATCAGCAGATGTAGGCTATGCAATGCCTTTTTTTATAATGAAACTGTATTTGGGAAATTATCTTTCCTTGGAAATGTAGTACATTTTTTATACGTACAGCTTGTATGTGTATTATGAGACTGTGTCTGTTAGGTTATCATTCCCCACAGGTACTTCTGAAAATGAGCAAAAGAACAGGGCAACAATTTTGTGCTTGCCCGTGAACTTGAAAGCACACAGAAATAATCCAAGTTGTGGGTTTTGTGACTTAGCCTTTCAACAAAACAAACAACCCAAAAATCATGTCATACTCTGTGGAAATAATGAATATCTGCAGTATTGCAGGCAACTGCCCTGTTAGAGTAGGACTGTGAATCTATGTACATTGAAAATCCTCCTATGCACTTGCTGTAGAGTGTACCCGTTCAAGGGCTGCTTCCAGCCAGTCTGGCAGTTTTTTCAGGGCTTCAGGTACCAAAAGCTAAATGCATAATTTATGTTATTTCCTGTAAATTTCACTCCAAAATAGTGGTTTTGTGGTAGAGAACTGTCACTTCCAAATACACTATCATAAAGCTGGTTTAAGGATGGTTTGGAAGACGGCACAGAGAATGTGACCTGCTGTGAATTTGCACCCTTATTCACCTCATGGGAAATCGTTCCTGTGTCCAAAGCCTCAGTGGATGGAACACTCTCTTTGAATCCTGTTGCGTAGGACTTTCCTGCAAAGACTTCTTCAGAATCAAATATTCCACCGGGATTTCATTCATACTCAGTCAATAAACTATCCATCTCTCCTGTTGTGGGTCTCTGAAGGAAGCTGAGATAACTTGTGTGTCTGTGCAAAATAGAAAAGTGCTTGAGAGAATACTGGTAAAAGGGAACTTTAAAAATCAGGATTGGGGTGGGGTGGTTACTTATTGAGAGAGAGAGGCCAGCAGACCTTGTTTCATGTTTGATTCTTTTTTTTTTTTTTTTTTGGTGATTAAATGGTTGCTGAAACATACATCACGCTGTTCTTATTCTTCCTGCTGACTTTACCTTTCATGCAGATCTAAGTACAGCCTGAAGCTGTTCTTGTTGATTTCAAGAGAAGAAAAATGTTGAGTTTCATCTGGGATAAATTTAGCCCTGTCTTTCTACAGTACCTTCCCCTCTAAAGCTCAGTATGTATTGAAATGTCTTCTCTCCTCCACCTATGCATTCAGGTCACCTACACACTCAGTATAGTAGTGATACAGATGCACAAAAATGATACATGGTATTTCTATGTATCTTTGCACATGGGCACACTTACAGTATTTCTCTTGGGGGTGAGTCAATCCATTCTATATGCAAAGCAAATGGAAACACCAGCATTTTCATGCTGAACAAAAGAAACAAAATCTGGCTATAAATTTGGTATCAGATATGGAAAGTCTTAAGAATATGTTTCACTTTAACCATTTATAGTTATTGAAAAGAAGGGGGTAAAAATTGTGTAATTAAGACTCCTTAACTGTTTGGTCTATTCCATGAGCAGAGTATGTACTCACTACTTGTCTATTATTTCCATGGACATTTTGATGTAGTGAGGTTTTTCCCTGCGCTGACATTTGGACCCTGTGACTGCCCTCAGTCCTGCTTCTAGAGCCTCTATGCTTAGCAGCATTACAGAATAGGTTCTCTTGATGAGTGTGGAAGCACCTTAATAAAGGTCTAGGCAGAACAGTCCTAGAACCAGTGCATTGCTTTGGCGTTGAAAATTTGCTTCACAGCAACATCTTTAGTCTTCATTTGATGAGCTGGTCTTTGAGCTGACTGCAGTGAAACTTCGTGCAGGGATATCTGTTGATAGTGTCTACTCAGTTTTTGTTAATAAAAATACCTGAGCTGTGAAAGGACAGCCTGTCAGTTTTCTTTGGTTAGTGATTTGTTGAGTCAGCTAATTCTGAAACTGGGCTGTTTTGATTCTTGCTTTTGCAGGTAGGACAGGAAAAGACTGTTAACTTGTTCAGGACCTCTGATGGCAGCCATTCATTACAATTTCAGTTTACTAATGTAACAGATTAAAAATCCTTCTTATCTTATTCTTTCAGGCTAGATATTAGGAAAAAGTTCTTTACTGAGAGAGTAGTGAAACATTGGAATAGGCTGCCCAGGGAGGTGGTAGAGTCACCCTCCCTGGAGGTATTCAAGGAGTGTGTGGATGTGGCATTGTGGGATGTGGCTTGATGGGCATGGTGCTGTGTGGTGTTGGGTGGGTTGGGTTTTGGTGTGTTGTGGTTTGTTTTTGGTGGGTGTGGGGTTTTTTTTTTGTTTTGTTTTTTTTTAGGTTGGACTTGATGATCTTACAGGTCTTTTCCAACCTTAGTGATTCTGTGATTCTGTGATCTAAAGTACTGGGTGAATGCAGGCTAAAAATCTAGCCCAAGTCTAATTAAAACAAAAATGTCTTGTGATCACTGTTAAAATCTAAAGTTCAGACATTCCAGGGGTCTGACTTACAGAAAATGAAAACTGTTTTGTCTTACAAAGACATTGACTAGAATGGAGGCTGTACAGGGATCTGGAATATTTGAACAGTAAAGCAATGAAAATGGAGACTAGTAATTCTTGAAAGCTTTGGCACAGCCAATCCCTCCCAGAGTTGGAATAGGAAAAGATCCCATATTTAAGAGAGGGAGACAGCTGACAATGTATGGCTTTCAATACAGGCTTCTAACTTCATTTTAGGATTTTTGAAAGATTTACAGTCCAAATCCTGGTTTAAGCCCTACGCCCATTTATTAGTTGCAAGGACTGCAGTCCAGACATTTCTTGATAACAAATGGATGGAGGAGAAATGTCAAGACAGTAATTCGATGGCTAGTAATCAAAAATCCTGCAAGAAAAGTTTTAATTTTAACAGAAGAGCTATGCTGAGCTGTATCAGTAAATGGTGTATGCACTATGATGATGGTAAGTTGTGGGGCCTAAACATGGAGACAAAAATAAGGTAAAGCTTTGGCTTCAGGTGTTTTTCCGTATCTCCTTAGTTTTGCTTTATGGCTGTTTTCCAAGTTACCACATTTGATCTGTGTTTATGCTAATAGAAGGTTATTCCTTCTGTGTCTGACATTCTTGTTGAAATTTCCTTTAATGTGATTCTGCATTCACCACAGGAAAACTCGTTGCAGTTCATGTCCTGCTTAGAGAGAGTACTTTGAAATGGCTACCAACCTGAGTGTTTGGGCATTAAGCTTTGGAGAAGAAATAACAGCAGAATTTTTTCCCAAATCTGAGATTAAGTCATAACATAGGTTTTTATGTGAGGCTTTAATATTGAATTTACTAAGCTATTTGAATACCGTATGAGAGAAATGGCAGTAAACAAACACCCTTCAAACCATAGCTTAAATGGCAAGGTAAAAGCTCTTCTAGAAGAATCAGTAACTGCACCTTAATGTTAAAAGATTAATTTACAAACTATGCCACTGAAATCACAGTAAGCTAGGCTGTAACAGTTCAAAAGAAGAGGGGAAAAAAAAAATCTATTGGCATTGTTTATTGAACTTACGGTAGTTACTTTTCACTGCGCTAATACGTACTTGCTGACTGAGTGTGTACCGCTCACAACATTATGTTCTTCCAGACTCCTCCGTGGAGCTCGCCCACAGTGGGACTTGACAGCTGTGAAGCAGTTGGCGCGCTGTGACCACTCATTATCCCTCCAGCCAGGGTCACAGCCACCCGCTGAACTCCCCGTCTGCCTTCTGGGGGGACTGGCCTGCTCTTGTGCTTGGGGAGCAGGGGGGGAGGCTGGAGGGACTGCTGGCGTGTTATGTTAAAATTTGGACTTGTAGCAAATCGTGCCTCAGAAGCACATTTTTAAAAGCTCCTGTGACAGTAGTCTTAGCTCTTTAGATGAACACGTTCTCTCGGGGCCATCTCAAATGTGACACTCAACAGCAGACCTGAAGCCTCTGCCCCAGTTTAGCCAGGGCTGACAAAAGTGGAGGAGAAGCTACCATGTTTACCTTTAAGCATGTAAAAATCTTCCTAGTCTGGATCAGTAACAGAGCTGGCGCTGCATTTTAGGTGTAATTTTCCTGAGTTGATTTGAAAAGGAATATAGGTAGTATGTCACAATTTCAGAATTCCTCATGCGCTTGGCTCAAGTCAACGTAGTGCTCGCAGTAACCAGTGCCAGAGTGTAACTATTGGTGGCTAAAAATCACAGCTTCAGTTCTAGAGCAAGTGCTTTATCCTTGGAGTGCAAAAATAGCCTTTCAGAAATGAAACCAACGTCAACTGAGGAGTCCAAGTCTGCCAGGGTCTCTGATTGCTAACGTTTGCCAAGTGGTATCTGGCAGTAAGGAGCGCGGCTGGTCAGTCAGTGTGGCTGTGTCATTTCTGTAGGTCTCGATGCGCAACATTTAGGATGCGATGAACTTGCCATTTCATCCTCAGTGTTTGGAGAGAGCTCTGAGCAGAGGGGAGGGGGACAGAAGCTATTTGTGAGGCAGGGCTTCTCATGACTGCTCAAGAATATGGTAGGCCTTGCCATAGTTGAAGGCTTTGGGTAGGGAACTGTTACCAAAAAAAGCAGTAAGTTTGTCCCCTGCTGCCACCTTGCCAATAAGAAGCA
Organism: Gavia stellata; assembly: GCF_030936135.1. NCBI lineage: Eukaryota > Metazoa > Chordata > Aves > Gaviiformes > Gaviidae > Gavia > Gavia stellata. The sequence goes on from NC_082599.1 coordinate 49,789,210, forward strand.
TCAGAGATCTGTGCTCCCTGAACAGTATTCCCTTTTCCTGATGTGGTTTCTGAGGAAATAAATTTTGTTAGTAGGGAAATCCCCATGCACTAGGGCCTTCCCTGTTAGACTGTATAATTATACAGGTCAGTGTCATCTGCCCCGAAAATGAAACTTTACCTTAACATCTTATCCCCCTTCTCTTTCCTAGTAGTTGTAAATAGATGGGAAGAGGAGCAGTGGGAGCTGGGATTTCCTCTTCAGCCATGGCTGCTCTCTTTTAGTTCTTTAATTTGTCCCTGACTGATAGGTCTCAAAAATTAAGAGGAAGAGGAGGGATGCAGGGAGCAGGGGCTGAGGATACCTGTGACTTCTGGCTCCTGTCATATTTTTTTTCTTCTTTTTTTTCTTCCACCTGAATCCACTGTTTGGTGAGTGGTGGCTCATTGCAGCAGCTCCCAATAGTGGTATTCTTGCTCTGCTTCCCTTCCATGGACGTTTCCTGTTCCTGGAAACATACTTTTCCTCTAACCAGCATGCTGGATGGCTGGGTGACTTTCAGGGAGCAATCCAGGAAGGTCCATACTTTCCTCCCTTCTCCCCAAGCATCTTCAGCTTTAATCAGTGCAGAGCTCAGAGCCTGAAAGAAGCTTCCAGTCAGATGCTGTGTGAAATAGATGATGAGAAATAAATGCAGAGTACCCCCTTTCAGCTGTACTCACATTGGGAAACACAGGAATGTGGGTACCCATAAATCTGCAAGTTTTAAAAGGGTGTGAAGGTGGTGCTAGGTACTTTAAGGCAGAGGAAATACTTGATCTGTGTAGCATTTCTCCATTCGTGTGTTTGGCTTTTAAAAAAACCCAGTACTTTGAACCACAAATATGTCCCCGGTAGCGTGTATTTAATGCTGTCATGGAAATAATGGGACAGAAGCTTTGTCTGTTCTTTGTTTCCTGTTTTGGATCTGTGACATCTGTTTCAAAGCAGTTACCAAAATGCATTTTCTAGCTCTGTGTTTCTGGAATTCTATGGTTCCTCCACTTGCTGTGGACTTCTTTTTTTTTTATTCTTTCTTTATTGTGCAACAGCCTTCTCCATAAACTGAGAGGTGCAAAGTGTATTTTGATTTTGATGTATGCATGCATTTCGACACTGCGCTTCGTATCACCATCAAGCAAAAATACTACCTATTTGCAAATTTTTCCCCCTCCTCCCCCTCATACTTCACTGATCAGAGCTCAAAATTATCATTCAAGATAGTGTGTCTTTTTCACTTGGTAGTCTTTTTGGACACCAAGGAAATCAAAATCACTGCACTAGCAACTGACCAAATGTTATCTTGTAATCTGTGGAGGCTGACTAACTACATTCTTAGATGCTGTTTTGTGTTTTTAAAATGCTTCTTCTGGATTACTTTCTCTCCCCTCACTTTTCACCTTCTCTTCCCCACAAGCCTTGTTTTCTGAGGGATGGAGAGCAACCTTTCTTTGCAAGTTTGCCCTCCTTCCAAAAGGAAAACCTTCCTTTTAGGCAGTAGCTCTGTGCTTCTGCTGTGTTGGATGTTGAGTGCCGATAGGAGGTGGTTGACTGGAGGAGGCATTTTATTACATGCAGTCTGTTGAAGTTTGTTTCTACTTGGGACATTTAAGAGGTTGCATAAGATATAATTTCTGCTTTGAAACCCTTCCATGTTGGCCGAGTAGTATATGAAGACCCCTGTTTTAACAGTGATCAACAGAAGTTTGATGGAAATTCTGAGATATAAAAGCTATTGGTGACCAGTTCACTACTTCTTTGCTAGTAGTAAGTCTGTTGTGATAAGGCTGTGGTGTAACCCTGCCATGTTAAAGATTAAATGGCGAGTTCTGAAGGACTAGCTAAGTGAGCAGCCACACAAATCAACCTTTATCACTCTTTCTCCCAGCTGAGTGACTTTATTATGTCTGTGGGAGCACCGTCCTTTTATCAGCTTGGATGTTGGGAAGGTTATACATTCACCTGAATTTGGATGGTGTGAGGTTGCCATAGACATAATCGGTGGTGATTATTAGTGCTAGGTACGGAGTTAAAAGGAGCTTGCTAATAACAATCTCAAACCTTATTTTATAGTAGTGAGGGAATGTTGTAACCAAGGGAACTATTTAGCGTACAGTTGTTTTGGAAAATAAATCGCTGACGTCAGGGTTTCTGATACACATTTTCTTGCATGAGTTACGAACTTACTATGTTTAAAAAAATTGAGTTTATGGCGATGTTAATTTTTTTTTTTATTGTGAGTCAGTCCTCTGGATGTGACACCTTCTGTCTTTATGTGAAGTTTTAATGGAAATCTTCTATTTAGTCCCTTTGTTTACTATAGCTGATGTTCTCTGCAAGTTACTTCATTTTTTTTCTTTCCTGTGGAATCCTGATTAGTCTGCTTTTGACTAATATAGCTTGTATTTTACAGATGAAATATATTTTTGCTTGTGCAGTGGTATAGTTATTCTTTATATTGCTATGTAATTTTTGTCAAATTACTACTATGAAGTGTAAACTTTTTACTGTTACCAATTTCAGTCTTAATTATTTGGGGAAGTGTAATTACCTTTTGAATACTTTTGAATGCCATTCTTTGGTGTTCACTGGCACTACTCATGCCACTAAATATTGTGAATGTTTTTAGGATTTGATCCTCAAAAACAGGATTTGAGAAACAGGAAAATAAACAGAAACAGATTGTACTTCTTGCTGTAGTTTAAGCAACTTTCTTATGTTTAAGTGTGGAACCCTCCGACATTTCAACAGATACTTAAGTACTGTTGCGCTTGATGTATTACTAAAGTGCCTTAGCGGTGATCAACTGTTTATTTATGTCTATGTAGATTGTATATTTATAAATTGGGTAGCGGTGATTCCTTAGGGTGACAAGCTGTCTCCTGGCAATGTTACTGTAATCAATACACTTCTTTTTATATATATTTAAATCTTATTAGGCCTTATCTGTCTCTCCCCCACGCCTTAATGCACGCTAGAGCAACATTAGCCAATTTGTCAGGCTGAGCTTTAACTGACATTGTCAAGGGTAAATCCCCTGAAGAACAATTTGTGCTACAGCAGTCTGATAACCGATGGTCCGTATGATCAACTCAACTTCATTAACAATCCCTTTTTTCTAGAATTACAGGGTTTGATGAATAGGTGTAGCTGAAAATAAAAAGAATACGAGGGTAGAGCAGAAAGTGCTGTTGTTTCCTCTGATTATTGGTGGATTTTTAGAAAACTTGCAGAATTCTAGACATGTCAGTATAGCTTCTTAAAGGATCACCTATGGTGGTAGACTAAACTTCCACATACTTTCTTCAGTCTAACAAAACTCCTGGTTCCACCTTAGTGATTAATCATCTCATCCAGTCTTAGTAAAATATTTTTTTATGAGTGATACTGTGGCCACCATGGTGTGGTCTGGGTATTGTAAGAATCATTTATTATTTTGCCTGTATTTTGTATTTACTTTTCTGTCGCATACCATAGAACCCAGTTCTTATCAACTTAATACGATTCTACTATCTTTATGGTGAACAGGGTTACTAACAGTATTGGAGTTGCTTATTCATGGAGTAATTCTACTGCATGTAATACAATGACTACGTGACATGATAGAATCCTAATTATTTATCTAAGAACATCTGTTTTCACTTCTTTCTTGATTATTTATTTTTTTTTCAAACTCAAGACATTCCCCTTAGAGAAGAAAGTTTTAACATTTTAACTGTTTGTTCTACCACTGTCAAAAGCAAATACTCATTATGAAAGAGAAATACTTGTCTCGGTTTAACTTGAAGCTTTGATTTTTTTTTTTTTTTTATTTTTTATTTTTAGCTTTTGATATAATTACTCAGAAGTTGACGTAAGATGGAAACTTATGCAAACCTAACCTCTTTAAAGGATCTTTTCCCCGAATAGTATTGCCAATATGATTAATGTTTTGTTTTATTTCCTTGCAGTTTTATGTGCTGAAAGAGTGGGCCAGATGACTAAAACGTACAATGACATAGATGCTGTTACACGTCTTCTTGAAGAGGCAAGTATTACATCTCCTAAAGAACCCATACACAGTATGAGAAAGTAGTACAGAAATTATATGGTACCACTACTAAAGACTGTTGGTAGACTGTCCTCAGATGAGGAGGAATAAGTGTATGTACAGTTTATCTCATTGGTAAGGTAAATATTCTTTCTAAGTAAAAGTCATTTGTTTACCTCAGTCATGTGGATTCATTACTTGTGCTTATTTTTCATTTGAGGCCATTTAACTTCATTTAATGCTCTTGGCCAAATATTTGCCATAACAAATGGGGGGGGGGGGGGGGATCATCTTAAAATGACACATTTTTACAGTACATGTAAAGCTAATAGTATCATTATTGATGGATTTATTCTCTTCTAAAATTAAAAAAAAGTTCACAAATAGTCTTGTATGTATTCATAATTATTATCTCAGATAATGTCTTTCCAGAGAAGTGCATAGACACAAAATTAGAAAATATCTAATACTCCATTTGTCTCCAAGCCTTTTCTTCTTTGCCTTTTGTTTGGTTGGTCTGCGTTTTTTTTTTTTTTAATACCATTATTATGTAAATTGTTGTTACTGTAATCCTTGGCACTTAAGAAATGGCAGAAAGCAATTTTCAAACTACAATGCTTATGTTCAATAAATATCATAAATTGTTCAACTGAAATTAGCTGCTTTTCTGCAGTAAGCTTGAGCAATGAATTTCCAAATAATGTTTATGAAGAATTCTTTAGGTGAAAACTGTTACAATTGAATTAGTTCATGGCTGAGTGTAATTTAATCCTTCATATTCATTTGCTTGCTTATTGCAATAGCAATGTCAAAAATGGGTTCTATCTAACCAAGATACATTGGGTGGTCTGTTCTTCCTCTAACTCTACAAGGAAACAAGCATGGGAATGCACACATCTCCCACTTACGCTTGATACATCTGATCTCGGTAGAAAGTCCTGCATTTTGTGCTTTGAGCTGAACTTTTAAACAACTTTCTAGGAAGTATCAGTTAAAACTGATACTTTACCTAAAAGGCTTGTCCTGGAATAATCCATTAACTTGTAGTAACAGTCTGTTACCTGTCTGTGTCCTGTTGCCTTTGTCTTGTTTGGCTGAGATTTACTTGCATATGTTTCCATGGCTTCTTCTAGTAATGATGCAGCATTCTGCCAAACTGTTTCCTCCCCTGAGTCCATGTAGCCAAATGTCTATAGATCCAGAAATCACACTCAGGGGAGCAATGCTAGAAGGACTTGCTTGAGCCAGTGTTTTAAAGCTTCTGGTGTACTTCCCTATCTGGATGATAGCAAAGGAAAAATGGGGGAACATGTAATAGGTGAACCTTTAATAAAACAAATACTTTCAGTGAGCTTTTTTATTTTATTTGGCCATCATTTCTGATTGAATCACTCTATTCCTAGGCAAATGTGCACTTACAGCTCCTATCTCTGTTCTCCAAATGATGATTATCACAAGAGATTACATCTGTTTCCAGAAGTTAAGGTGTAACTCCTTCTGCTACCTTGACACATACAAGCAAAAAACAACCTCAAAAGCTACCCCTTGTCTGCCTTTCTTGTTGATGAGCTTCAAATGATGTATTACAAAGTTGGCAGGGTGAAAGGTGCAGCATTTTGGGGCAGGGAGGGAGACAGGAAAGAGAAGATCTCAAAACAACATGCATGCAGATATTTTGAAAATCAGTGACTATTGCCCTGAAATTAAGCAAAATGAGTGACACCACAGGCCTGCCTGGGTATGTGGTAAGAATAGGAGCAGATTCCTCTGTGAAGCTGCTTTCTCATCCCTTTCTAATAATGGTGTAAGTGTATCTGGCTTCAGCATTTTCCTACATATTGCTGTGATAAATCAATTCCTTATCACTGTGACTAAGAGGCCTGACCCCAAACTGAGATTTAGAGCTGAATTGCTAGAAATTGTGTAGGAAGTCTAGGGAGATTAAAGAGCCTCGATCTCCAGAGGTCCCTTCCAACTCCTATCATTCTGTGATTCTGTGAAATACACTTACATTCCTCAACTCTGAGGTTAGAAACCCTGCTGCTAGATAGCTCTTCCTCTGTAGAGTCAAAGCTGCAGCAATATATTTTTTTTCCACTTCGTTTTCATGAAGTGGGCCAAATTACTGAACAATAAGTTGGCTTGATACGTAAACCAAACGCTTTTTGGGTAACTTTGTGGGACCTATTGTTCTGAAAGATTGTACATAAGATGATAGAAAGATTTTATGGCTAGATAATGCCAGTAGCTTTCAATGCAAATGTAAGCCTGACCTTCAGAAACCATTTGGAAAACGCTATTTGTAGATACAGCAGTGATCAATAACCTGTCTTTTTATTTACTGATTATTACGTAACTTCATTTTTTTCCACTACAAAAGCCTCTTCATTCAAATTCATTGACTTCAAATCCATATGATCAGTAGCTGTAGGTTTTGTAGGCTTTGTCATTAATGTATACATGACATAATGTAGCTTTTAGTCATAAAATCTGGATGGCTGTCAGGGGCGGTAAATAAGCCCCAAACAGTATTCTCTGTAACAGGGAGAAAACTTCCTCAAATCGTGTTGAACTAAAAGTAAGTGGGGAGTTAACTTTACCACCATTTTCCCGCTATTGTAAAGGTCTAGTAATTGAATAAGAAAATGATAAATAGAAATGCTTAATGAATGGTGCAAAGTTTTAGGCAGTTCGTCATCCTGTCCCAGGTGGCTTACAAAGCCGTGTCTCAGCTTTGCAGAAGCTGAGATGTGTATAGGTACATGTCATCAACAGGATAAGCTTCTAGTTTTTATTGGCATGTGTGGTGAACTGTCTAGACCAGTTATTTCCAATTCTGTGTATGTAGAGAGGGTGAAGAAGGGGGCAAGTATGGCATGAGAGTAACCGCTTAATGTAGATTCGGGCATCCGCAAAATGGAAAGGGATAGGACTTGTTTTTATAGGAAAGCACTAATGGATGTATGTACACGAAGAAGATAGGAACTGAACATTCATTGTGGTGGAATTGGCTTGTGCTCCTGCACAGTTTACTGCTTTTTATTTCAAGATGGAGCAAGTGGAAACTGAAGAATGCTTTGAAATGCCCAAGTTCTTTGCTGTTTTTACTGTGCTTCTTTAAAAAGCTCTGGGATTGCGTTCTGCAGACGATATAACAAGGTGATGGAATAATTTCCCTCAGTAGTTTCTCAAACAAAGCTGTAATAGAGAACCAGATCTGGTTTCACTTACGTTGTTTTACATTAGACCTTGAAGCTGTGCTTTCATGTGTATGGTTCAGTAACTCTGTATGGATCGGTCTTTTCTGAAAAATGTGGGTGTAACATAAGCAGAAATAGAAAAAGAAAATTAGCAAAAAAACAACCAAACAAACAAACCCTCACAGAAGGAAAAAGGCTTTTTATTGTTTAAGTACTTGTTCCTTCCCTTTCGTGACAATTTCTGATCCTTTGGTGAATAAAAAAATTGAAATTAGTTTTCTTAATGCTTCACAGAAAGAACGGGACTTAGAATTAGCTGCTCGGATTGGCCAGTCATTGTTAAAGAAGAATAAATCACTGACAGAAAGAAATGAATTCCTGGAGGAGCAAGTAGAACACATCAGGGAAGAGGTAAGATTTTTACACCTAAGTGGTGTATCTGCAGTGATGGGGAGAATTTTCCTTCTAGCTTCACCTTGTCCATGTTTAATTTTCTTGGGCATCCTGTCCATAGCAGGTCAATCTGTGTTGCAGCAGTTTGGTCAGCCATTTTTGTAGTATGTACATTTTCAGAAATGTGACCAAAAAAAGTAATTTGACCTGTTGGCTCAAATCAGGTGATTTCAGGGGAAAAAAAAAAAACCCACACCCCACCTGAAGGCATTGAATTTTGCTCTGCCTCAGATTTCATTTTCCTCTGAAACCAGCTGCTCTTTTTGTTTTGAGTCACTATACCCACTGTTTTCTTCTACCTGTTTTGTCCTTTTCTCTGCTTTATGCATAATTCCCCTCTGTTTTGATTATCTCCCTGATCACTCTTTCTCTTCTACGTTCCTTTGTGTGCAGCTCTTTCTTTCTCTTGTTTCTCCCTGAATCTTTCTCAGTCCTCACTTGTTTCTTCCTCAGCAACTGATGTTTAATTGCTTTTTCCCAAATGCTTTTCTGTTCATACCTGAGTTGAATTTTGGCTCTTAGAACATAGCATTTGAATGCTGGGAGTGCTTCCCTCTGCTTCTCAAACTGAATATGATATAGGTATCACATATAAGGTAAATCACTTTCTGTATTTATGGAGATTTCAGGAGTGCATGCTCACTGAGATCATGTGCATTCTGCGTTTTCCAGGCTGGGCCAACTTCATAGGCTTGTGTTAAGTTTCCGTTGTTCCGGTGGGTCAGGATATATTTCAGTGATAGGTAATTTTTATTCAGCATGCTCTGTATGTAGGAACTTGTCAATGTTAGGAAGCATTGGATTATGTTGAGAAGCAAATGGTTATAGGCTAAGACTTGCTACCTTCTATCTAGATTGCTAAGATCTTACAGCTTCTTGTGATTTTCCTGTATTCCTTTCCAGGGAACTGTGATAGAACCTGTTGAAGCATGGGTCGGTAGCCTGCTGCAGTACATACATTTGTCCGAGCTTGACTGCAGAAATAATGTTTTAGACATTTGTTGAACATGTTTAGAATATAATATGACAGTGTATGTGTTTCTGAATTGGTGTGATCTATAAAATGTACCTGAAAACTTACATTGTTTCAAGTAACACCTTGTGTCTTCCACATGCCATTGACTTTAATCAAATATTTATACAGTTGCTATTTCTTACTGTATTCCTCTGAATGGGCAGTTGGATGCTATAGATACTGGCAGATTCTTGATGGATGTGTCTTGGATGGAACTGTACAGGATGCTTTAAGGAGCTCTTTATCTGTACTGCAAGTGTCACTGAACTCTGCAGACATACTGACTGAGCTGGAGGCAAATGTTGTTTCTCCTATTCTGGGACAGTGACCTTGGTTTGTGAATCTTGTCCGTATATAGCTTTGAGCAAGAGGAAGAGAAGTCTCACAGTTGGTCTGTGTGTCATGGCATGAATAATTCAGCTTTATGTCTGTCTGACGTACCGAACTTTTCCTGACAAAACTCTCTGACCGTACCATTAGTAGCTCAAGTTTTTCCTGTGTCCTTGTAACATGCCACATTCATAGGTACATGTGAAAGTCATACAGACCCGTGCAAAATGCATTGGATTCTTGGGTTTGTCTTTTGAGTTTGTATTGTCAAGAACTGCTTAGGTTTAGGAAGGGGCTGTGGTCATGTCAATAAAAACTGATAGAACTGAGGCTTCTCCTGTAGTGCACTAGAGAACAAAAGGCGAGTTCACTGAAGCAAGCATTATACTGTGTGCACAGACACTTCAGTCTCAGTTTACTGTTCCAGAACTATATACTGAAAGCATAAACATTATATTGAGAAAACTTTCTTAATTGTAAATTGTTTTGGAAAGCAACGTAAACTGCCACAATGTGAACTGTGTTTGAAATGGAGTAGGTCATTAGGTTTTACCTTCTCCTAATCTTTCTAAATTTCCCAGTCTATACTTCTTTTTTCTCTTCAGATTTTGTCATGTGTGTCTGAAGCTAAAAAGGCAGTGCTTCAAACACGGTGTCAGTCCTCAAATAACATCACCTCAAACCTGTGGTAACATCTGAGTAACACAGCCCACTAGTCCTGTTGTTCTAGTTCCAGGTCACGTATCAGTTTGTTTTGGTGATAGCTGGTTTTAAAGTCTTTTCCAGATTTGATTTTGTTCTGTATAAAGTGAGAGGAAAGGAAAAGCTGAATTATAATCTGGAATGGTGGCTTAAAAAAGGGAACATTGTTCTTGATCTATTAGCCTAGATGGTAGTGTTGGAAAGATGGAAATGCTATTGGTGGGACAAAGGCTCAGTCCCTATTGCTTGGTAACAATACATTGTGCAGGGGTAGTGTGGTAGTATTTGCTCCAAAGGGTACAAATTGCAGTGGCTGCTGAAAATGTAGAAGAGGTCCCTTTATGTTCATAAAATAAATCCTGTGTTTTGCAGTGTAAAAATGTGTGCTGGGATGGCGCTAATATTCTTCATGAACGCCTGTATGGTGCTATGTTTTGGATTTGTGACTAAAACAGTGTTGACAACAACCAGTGTTCCGGCTACTGCCGAGCAGTGCTTGCACAGCATTGAGGCTCTCTTTTATTCCACTCTGCACCGTGCCTGCACAAGATGTTGGGAGGGGGCACAGCTGGAATAGCTGACCCAAACTGACCAAAAGATATTCTATACCTTATATTATGCTCAACAATAAAAGCTCAGGGAGGGGAGGAAGAAGCTGGGACATTCATGGTTATGGTGTTTGTCTTCACAAGTAACCATTATGTGTGCTCAGGCCCTGCTTTCCACGAAGTGGCTGAACATCTGCCTGCCAATAGAAAATAGTGAATAAATTCCTTATTTTGCTTTGGTTGCACAAGCAACTTTGCTTTACTTTGTTAAACTGTTCTTATCTCAGGCCATGAGTTTTTCTGGCTTTTGTGCTTCTGATTCTCTCCTCCATCCTGTGGGAGTCGTGGGGGCACAGTCCGTGCTCAGCTCATGGGTGCTTAGTTGCTGGCAGAGGTCAACACACCACAAAATGTGATGTCAAAGGGAAGTGTTGCTGGAAGTTAACTGCAGTGAGGGTTTTTTCCACATTTCACAGCATGGTTGAGGTTGGAAGTGACCTCTGGAGGTCATCTTGTCCAAACCCCCACTGCTCAAGCAGGGCCACCTACAGCCAGTTACCCAGGACCAAGTCCAGACCATGTTTGAATATCTCCAAAGATGGAGACTCCACAACCTCTCTGGGTAGCCTGTGCCAGTGCTCGGTCACCCTCACAGTAAGAGCTGTTCTTGATGTTTAGGGGGAACCTCCTGTGTTTCAGTTTGTGCCCATTGCTTCTGGTCCTTTTCCCATAAAAGGTCACCCTTTCTGGCCGTTCACTCTCTTTTGGAGAATTGGAATGCTTGGAGATGTCAGTAAAAATAGTCTTTTTAATTCGTAGAGGGGAAAAAAAGCATAGCAAAAGCTGGAAATTATCTAGTGCCCACCCACTGACAGTATCTGAATCCTTGCTACTTGAAGAGGCTGAGCCATAATGTGCTGGAGGGAAGTAAATTGTTATTTTTGGCTCAGCTTTTTAGCTCTTCCTGAAATGAGGAAGGTGAACCTCCCAAAATTAATGCATGGATTTTTGTTTCATGGTTTCTGAAATGTGGTTGGGGTTCTTTCCCCCTTGCATTTTAGAACCATTGTCTCAGGAGGACTTGGTACCTTAGTGCTTCTCATTACACAGAGTAGCCTCAGTAAATGACATTGTTTGCCTAAAATTCTGCACAGTTTAAGTGCTTTATTGCATTGAGTCTGCTTTTTGTTTGATGAAAATGCAGCTTGAATCTATTTTATTGATATTCTCTGGGTTTTTTTGCCAGTAATAACTACAAATATAAATATGCCTACAATACAAAAAGCAGAAGTATAATAAAAACAAATGTGCTCTGCAGTTTGTGCATTGGAAAGTGAAGACTGAGGGCGAAGTCTTGCAGTGCAAGTGGAAGGGAACAGATCTGTCTGATCAGTTATGCTATTTATAGCTATACAAGGGAAATAAAAATTAATGTCTTGCCGCTGAGGTCTTAAATTGCAGCTGTGGTGTATGTGCTACTGTGTAATTGGGCTTTTAATCCTTTCTTTGGAGAATTACAGTATGAATTAACTAAGGTTAAGTTTGTGGAGCTCACAGTTACAGGGTATCTTAACCACCCAATTTTTATGTTTTGTTCCTTTTTGATACATGTATGTACTAAGTATGGGACTCCCACATACTACTTTACTAGACTCATGTTTCAGAGTCATCAAAAGCCCAAACTATACCCAGAAACTCACTGCAGCCTTTACCATTGCAGCAACCTCAGAATGGCAGCCTGCCACTGTGTGGTGGTGGTCTGCAGCTCAACAGGTAACTGAGTCCCAAGTGTAACCTTGCTACACAAGTACTTCAGTAATTTTGTCTAAAGTCTCTTGGAGAGGAAGAAATGTCTGTATCTGAGGTGTGCAAGGTCTGTATCTAAGCCAGATGGTGACAGTCATCACATCAAATGGATAAGAACATGACGTTTGTCTTGATTGTGCCACATTAATTTCTTGCAGTATCATTGCAATATATCAATTTCTGTGGATGTGAATCTAGACTAATGCAATAGTGAATCAGGATGGCTCATGTTCGACATAGTTCTCTTTCACCTTCTTTAATAGTGATGGATAATTGCATTTTTGAACTTCTAAAAAAAGAACATTTAATGGCTAATTTAAAAGGTACCCTTTTCCCTCTTTGTAAGAAATAAAGGAACTGGTTCTGGTCTGTTCCAGTTTTGGCCACTTGATGTAGTCCAAAGATGATGCTTGGAGGATGAGTAACTAACTAATTTATAGTGGGCTTACTTAACAATGTGCCTAGAAAAGCAACTTACTGATCTGCAGGCTCTTTCTTTGTGCAGGTTTCTCAGTTGCGGCATGAGCTCTCCATGAAAGATGAGCTGCTCCAGTTCTATACCAGTGCCGCTGAAGAAAGCGAGCCAGAGTCCATCTGTTCCACCCCGTAAGTTATCGACCTACAACACTGAACCTTCATCTGGTACTAAGCAGGGGTAGTTTGGACAATTTGATAACTTAGAAAAGTAGTAAAATGATAACTGTAGTAGCTGGAACTATAAATGGGACTCTGAACTTGGTGCATGGCACTGTCTGGAAGGATTTCCATTGGACCAGCTGGCTATGCTGGTGCCAGCAGGAGTCAGGAGGGGAAAGTACATAGGGAGGCTGCTGACAAAGTGCTTTAACTTTCACAGAACTAGGTCACTGTGGTGGTGAGGCAGTACCCCACTACACCACATAGCTTTGCACGCTGTGCTAGAACATGCTACGTGTGTGACCTGTGTGCTTGAAGGACCTGAGGGCACTATGGAAAACTTCCAAGCAGAGGGAAGGAAATAAAGCATGGCTTATAGCATGGGTTCTAGGCAATTAGCTGGCTGAACAGCATCACAGGCTCTGAGGGGCTGTCTGCCCTTACCTGCAAAGTTATTGCTGCATTCTGGTGAAGCATGTGCGGCATTAATCAGGAAGCTATTTGGTTGCTCCCTGCAGTAAGGTGGTTTCCTTTCTCATAGCTTTGGCTGACTAACTTTTCCATAGGAAGTGTGGGGAATAATAAATAAATAAAAACATGCTCTCTTTTAAAAATCACTGCAAGTACATTGCTGCCCAAACGTACTGGCGTGAACAAAGCTGTATTTCATGTGGCTCTGACTGGTTTTGAGACCTCTGTTCAGTCTGTTCTCCTGTGAGATTGGCCATAATACAGATAAAAATGAGTTAAAACTGTTGTTTTTGTTACAAGGCTGAAGAGGAATGAATCTTCCTCCTCTGTCCAGAACTACTTTCATTTGGATTCTCTTCAAAAGAAACTGAAGGACCTTGAAGAGGAGAATGTTGTGCTTAGATCTGAGGTGAAATTGCTTCCTTTATGTTTTGCTTAATACAGTTGTTCCTTTAAATGCTGGAACACAGGTATTGAAAAGTGTGTATTAAAAGTTGAGAGAGTCTAATTAAGAGTATATAATTCCACATATGACACAGATCTCTTTGTAGTTGTTTAATCACCATCCTTTATACTTCTAAACGAAGGAAAGGATGGAACATGGAAGCTACATGAAGCTACATGCAATGCACTTTCCTTGCCGAAAGAATGTGCAGGAGCATGGGCAGTTTTTGGACTACAGCACTGCACTTTGAAACAGGTCTGACGTTAGCTGCAGATCTGAAGTTTGCAGGCTGGCATGGTCTCGCCGGTACAAATTCAGTGTTTGTCAAAATAAAAATTGCTAGTCTAAATTTGCATTAAACATCTTCAATTTGTGTTTCAAGTCAAGCTGTTAATTTTCTAAGTTGAATGTGGGTTTTTTTGCCTTTTATTTTTGACAATATTCTGTTCGTTTCACAACAACATTTTAAATTTTATTTTCTGTTCCCTGTCTGTCAGATATAACACTTCATAGTTGAATATCGTATGAATAATTTTATGTTAATTTTCAATGCAACTTTTAATCTTTGGGAGCCTGTTATCGTTTTGCAAACATGTAGCAGAGTATAGCAGAAGAAATACTGTTAAGCTAAGAATGAATGTATGAAAACAGAGTATCATTACCATTTTCTGCTGCAAATGCAGGGCCCATTGCATTTGAGAGTAATGAAGGTAGGGTTAGAAATGAGAGGGCCACTGCATCAACAGCTGATAGGAGACCACCACATAGCACTGACTTCCCTTCCAGGGAGATGCAGTCTGTGCCAGTGAGGCATAGGATGGAGCCAAGTAAGAAACCTCTGAGCTACGCATCTCTCTACAGATGCAGTCTGTGGGTGTCTGTGCATGCCCCCAGCATTGGGAATAGACTACAGACCCACTGAGGTGGTGCCAGACAGAACCAGCTGGGTGTAGCCATGCTCCTCTTGGCACTCCTAGAATCGTAGCAGAAAACACAGGGCAGGGAAGGAGGTAGCACTGAGCCTTTGTGTGAGATATACGGTTACAGTGCCAGAACTTTTCAAATATATCTGAATGTTTTTTAAATACTTGAATGATTAATTCAGTTATCTAAACCAAGCATTTAATTAGTTTGTGGTGATACCTAGCTTTGTTCAGGTGACCAGATCAAGCTCTGCATACTAGTCTTTTGGATGGTCAGGGCTTTTTGGTTGTTTTTTTTTTTTTATTTTAAGTACAAAACACACAAGTGACATCTAGTGGGGATATGGTGAAAATGATGCAAGTTTCTCCATGCAGTAGTGTCTCTGCTGAATGTTCACCTGGCCCCTTTTTCCAGAACATGAGGGAGGGCAGCCAAAAACTGCAGTTTCTCACTGTCTTCCTGAAGGAGTGATTAGAACAGCTTGTCTTTCTGAAGCAGATGCACAACAGACCGGCAAAGAACAAACGTGCTAATGTAGCATATTTGATGTGGATTTCTTGAATAGGCCTGTCAGCTGAAGACTGAAACAATTACTTACGAAGAGAAAGAACAACAGCTTGTCAATGACTGTGTAAAAGAGCTAAGTATGTCCTTATTTCTCTTCCTTTCTCATTCGAAATTGTTCAGTAAAAAAAAGACAACTGCATCAGATCAGTCAGTCATGTTTTTCTGTGGTACTTATTTTCCTTATGTAAATGGTTGTGAGGAGAAAATTTCTGGCTGAAATTTCACAGCAGAAAATTCTGTCTGTAAGTTAAATCTTTCTCAGTTGCAAAATAGTTTTGCTTAGAAAATGTTATTGTTAGGGGAAAGTACAGTCTCCTTTGCTGCATGAGCACTTTGTGTCTTTCTGGTTTTGTGTCCTACTGCTGTTTTTCAAAAATACCTTGCTGTGTATTGGGGAAGTATTCTGCTGAATCAGGTGGTGTTCCAAAAGAACATCTTTCTGCTTACTTTTCAGCTTTTGAGTTTATAACGTTAATTGTAATCGCTTATCTTAAAGGGGATGCAAACATCCAGATTGCCAATATCTCCGAAGAGTTAGCAAAGAAAACCGAAGATGCTGCCCGGCAGCAGGAAGAAATCACACATCTTCTCTCTCAGATAGTCGATCTGCAGAAAAAGGCAAAAGCTGTAAGAAATCCACTTGCAAGACTACTCTTGTGATTTGCTACTATTGTAGCTGGAAGACAAGTTACAATCCTCTGTATACTAGAGCCTAAAGAAAAATTACCACCCTCCTTATCTGGGTGACCTTGTTTGATGTTTAATATCTAGCATACTTGACTAGAAAGCATCAATTTATTAAAAAATGCATATATGATATATGAAATACAATAGTTTATTTAAAATATTAGATGTGAAATTCTGCACTAAACTTAATGACTTCAGTAAGACAAGAATGTCAGTACAATTATTTCAGTGGGCACATACTCATTAGTTTTAGGGTTTTGGAGGTTCATTTTTCAGAGCACAGACTGATGCTGGGCGTTCTTGTATTAACATTTTAAAGTGTTGTTCAAATGTTTTTAAACTAACATGTGTGGACTAATATTGCTGCAGAGAGGGTCTTGAGAAAAGTTAGAATTTTCCTGCTTACCTGTAGTATAGGATACAAAGATCATCACAGGACAAAACATCACAGTATTTCTAACATTTTTTGGCATATTTTAGTGTGCAGTTGAAAATGAGGAACTTGTCCAGCATTTGGGAGCAGCTAAAGATGCCCAGAGACAGCTCACAGCAGAGGTGAGTACATTACTTAATATTACAATAATTTAGTAGTAGGGCAATGGCTGATAACTTTATCATGGGAGTTGTAGTCTAAGCTGGATCAGAAGTATTAAATAATTTTGCCTATGTATATTGAATGAAGGAACATTTATGTTCCTTGTAAAGTTCAAAACCTTTTCCTTCCTGTTCTCGTCTCCTTCAACTGGCACATATTTTGAAAAACTGAGGTTTATGGGCTATACAGGAAGCCCTTTAAAGGTTGGTACCTCTAACTACCTCTAGGCTGGTAGTTTAAGCCTAGTTTGAATAGTGAGATGACATGGAAGAGCTCATTTGTACTGTATTTATTCAGCAAATAAACTGAAGACAGTCCAGGATTGCTGGCTGTCTTCTGGGTGCTACATTCACATGAACAAAATGGACAAAATAGAATGAATAAAGCTTGATCCCCTTACGAAGTGCTTTGCATTTGGAATACTTGGTGTTGAAGGTGGGAATGCCCATAGAAACTTTTCCTACTGATGAGCCTTTTGTATCTGTGGTGCTCCACAAAGATTGAGCTTATGCTTCTCCATCCCTTTCTTGGGAAAGACATTAACAGGATCTCTGTTTCTAAGCCGAGTAGCTTAGAAACTTGTAGAAATGTGGTATTTGAGATTTCTACCCCTTTGCCAACTTGGTTGAAATGGCTGATGAACTCAACAACTTTGAGGGTACACAGACATCTGCGAAGCAATTACATAAGATGTGTTTCCTGAGAAAGTCAAGCTAAAAATAAGGCTTGGTCTTAGGCGGTTGTAGGTTATATGTGTATATGTAAGTCTTGGTTTAAAAATTCCTAAGTCCTTTGGAACACTGTGAAATGTCTTGTCCTTTTCCTGTGCTGTTTGCCACTGTGGCCAACATGGCAGTAATTAGGCACCATACCTGATCAGACTAAAGGTACTTTTAGCTCTGTATCTTCCCCTTTACAGTGGCTTCAGGTAGATACGTAGGATAGGAAATGGAGCAAGCAGTTCCTCCCCCCCAGCCCTTCCTGTTACTAATCCATGTTATTTATTATTTTCAATGATATTTACTCTTTAGAGTTCTTTTCCTTTAAAGTGGGATATTCTTCCCTAGACCATTATCCTTTACCAGTGTGGAAAGAATTTGCAGGCTTTTTGTGATGATAGTACAGCCCATAAGGTCTTGGACTGTTTTCTGTATGTTACAGTTGCGGGAGCTTGAAGACAAGTATGCGGAGTGCATGGAAATGCTTCATGAGGCTCAAGAAGAGCTGAAAAACCTTAGGAACAAGACAATGCCAAATGCCATATCACGTCGGTACCACTCTCTCGGTCTCTTCCCTATGGTAAGCAGATTTAAGAAAAAAACTGCACACACCAGAAAACAACCAACCAAAGGAAATGTAACTGTTTGCATCTGACTTACAGCTTCAGGGATGGGATGCTAGGCCGGACATGACCATGCGTGAAATGTGTATTTATATAGAGTAAAAGATACCTGAGTGAGCAATTTTGTATACCTGCTTCTGAAACAGTGGTGCTGTGCAGTTACTTGGTTTTGCTGGAGTATTATATACAACCTGCAGCTGGCTGTGCTTATGCTGTGAATCATGGGTATCATTACGAGGTTGTTACACAGTTCTATATGTCTTTGTCATGCATCTCCTGTACTGTGGTGGCTGATTTTCAGTAGGAGCTTCCTGGTCTTCTTCAATGTTCTTGGAGATGTAACTTCCTGATAACATAACTAATGTTTTCCGGGCATGGCATCCTTCTAGTCACTTATGATGTACCTTCTAGTTAGTTCTTCAGTACTTTCATAGATTGCACGTATATTCTTGCTTTAGGGTCACTGAAAATTCAGTGGTTCATTAAAAGAATATTTGTTGCTAATATGTATTATGGCACCGTCAGTTATGGCAGTGTCACTGGTGTTATCAACTTCATTTCATTTGATTATGATATTGTACATTTAAAGCATGGGGAATATGCAGTACCCTCAACCAAATGAGAAAAAAATAGTGGATGAGAATGTCTAGGTAAGTTCAGTGCCTGGCTCTGCTTCCCTGTGTATCTCTAGAATAATTCCATTACTTCTGAGGGCAATGTTATCAGTGAAGTTTCTTGTGAGTTACATTAATGTAATCAAGCAGCAGAATCTGGCCCTCCTTGTCTTTAGCCATGTCTCGTCTTAATTGCTGAGGAAGAATACCGATTATATTTGTGCTCACAAGAAGTAAATTGTTAGCAAAGGCTTAGCTTGCCTTTTTGTGTTCCCTTCTGAGACTGAACACAGGCCAATTTGAAGTGCAGACATTTAATAATGCGAGTAGTACTTGCACAAATACAGTTGAAAGCTGTGAAAAGTATGCTTGTGCTGAGATAGGTTTATGTGTTTTGTATAAAAATTATTTTCAAATGTCGAATCATGGGACCAAAGATCATTTAGATTTGTGAATGTTTGACGCTTAGACCCTGTGCTTAATTACATTTAGGCAGTAAAGCTAACTGACCAGCAGTGGAAAATTGGTAGCCTGTCACCTTTAACCCTATGCGGGAAGTATATAATGCTTTATGCGAAGAACCGTGTCTCTTTTTGTGGGTGGGTGGGTAATGTTGTGAAAGGGAAGAGTGTTTTCTGTTTATTTTAAATGAAAACAAATTAAGCAAAAATTTACACATGAAAGGTGAGTATTACTAAGTTAGGGAATTTAGTCTGTGAAGTTGGAGGACCTGAATTCTGTTGTCACCTTGTGATGGTTTTCTAGGTTTTTTGACAGATTTTATATGTCTTCAGATGATAAGTACTGTAGCAGTATGAAGCTAAACCATAATTTGTCAGTGATTTAGATATATTCATTAGTCTTACAGCTTTCTAGTCAATTTTGATTTTTAAACCTTTCTTTTTTCTGGAATGACACTTTATTAGTTATTAATTATTTTATATAAGTAATTAATTATTTTCTGCAATAACAACCTATTAATACTATGATACTTGTTTTTCTTCTGTGCTTATTTTTAACAGGATTCTTTGGCAGCAGAGATAGAAGGGTCAATGAGGAAAGAACTGCATTTAGATGAACCCGACTCTCCTGACTTGGCGTACGACTGACAAGAATTGGTTCCTAATTGAATGATTATATCTGAAGTTAATTATTATTTGATAAGAAAGGAAAAGACAGGAAATAGTTGCGCTAGGGATCTAGAAAGAAATATTTCTAGCAGTATGTGAATGATAGAAAGGAAAATAAATTGTTTGGTTATTGGGGTGGTTATATTTTCTGTTAAAGCTACTGAAAAAAAACACCTGTATATAGGTTTTGCCTTATCTTATGAACTTTTTGTCCTCATTCTTGAGTGCTGAGAATGAGAAAAGATTTGTTTTCTTGTATGTTACCATGCTAGGTTTCTTCAGTTAATGATTAGGGGATGAGTTCAATTCCTTAGGTTCTCTCTTCAGGTGCTATAACAGAGTTGCGAGGTAATAACTGATCTAATCCAGTTTTTACAGGGATAACATAAGTGCAGGAAGGGATTTGGAGTGGTTGGGTACTTACAGTGTGATGCCCATTACACCTGTGCTAAAGTTCTCTTGAATTAAATAAGAGAGTGGTTTGAAACAAGTTAAGTACTCGGGACAGTCCAAAAGCTATAGATAGATAGAGCTTGGCAGAAATGGCCTTGCTGACACCAGTTGCACGTGTACTCCAATAGGCTTATCTCACCTGTTTGTACAAAGCGTGGACTGGTAAATTTGAAACAAGTTCATACTATTTAGAGGGTCTGTTAGAGAAACAGAGTTTGCAAAGAAAGGACAGCCAGAGAAGGTACAGTAGCCACTTTCCAGAAACCTTCTAAGTATATTTACAAAAAGCTTGACATATACTTAAACCTTCTCTGAGCATGAGCCAAGAATTGTAAATGAGGTTTTGACAGAGTGAAATGTTGATTAGAAAAATGTAAAATCAGAAAGATGTGAGCATGCTCAAACCCCATAAGATCCTTTTGTCCTTCCAGAGTCATCTAACTTAAGGATAGTTTAACTTCTTTAGACTGTCTTTTATATTGCTATGCATGTACCAAAGAAGGATACCTTTTTTCTTGGTTTCATGGCTTGTCTTAGTTTTCTCTATTTGCTCAGCAGTAGTAATTGTAACCTCTGTGGGACCGTTTATTGATAGATGCTCTTAGATTCAGCTTCTTAAAAGATATACAACTATAGACTTGGAGCCTACACACAAAGACTGCAACTGTTGAGCACTAATGGACAGAAGGAAGGAAATTTGAATGACATTAAATAGCATAAGGCATGCTGACATTGTTATACCCTGGCAGTGGTACATTTAAGCTGGAAGGGATGTGCTGTTCTTGTGTTCAGTCGTTGTTGAACTGTAAAACAAAGCAGCAGTGGCAGTTCTGTAGTGTGATGTAGGGCAAGTTTATTTTGTCAAGAAATTTCTGCTGAAGTGTCATCTGATCTTAATCATGAAACAGATGAACAGTGTTTGTTACGATATCAGGACAATGGTGATAAAGAATGAACTGTAGAGGTAGGCCAAAAATTAGGTTTCCAGCCTTGACAGCCTCTCTCTAGACTGTTGGTTCATTATATTTCTGATTTTTTTTTTTTCTTTTTTTTTTAAATGACATTTATGGGGGTTCGGAATTGGTTTCAAAAAGAGATACAAGACTTGGGATACTCAGTAGAGTGAATTCAAATTATCTTTTAAAATGGATTAGCCAGGTCATAGTTAAGAATTGAATGGAGATAAATTTTGTTTTTTAAAAACTCACTTCCACACAGTGGCTTTAAGGCATTTTTAGCTGATGTACTGAAATGCTCTTTCACTTAATTTTTATTAAGATTTGAGAGGATCCATGCACATAATTCTCAAATGTTCTGTCTAAAATATTCTAGGATGCTGGAAGTATTATGTTGATGGATTGAATGTAATGGCCAGATTGTAGCGAGTATGGGATCCTATGCATACTACTTTATAGAGGTGGTTGATGGAGCTGTGAATAGGAAGGGTCGTTAACAAGCTGTTACCTGTTTCTTTGTTCCTTCTTAAGGTAAGAAGGCACTGTGTGATTATTAACTGTGTGTATGTCTTACCAGTCATCAGAAGCGGGTCTTCGAGACGGTGAGAAATGTTAACCAAGTTGTCAAGCAGAGATCCATGACTCCGTCACCAATGAATATCCCAGGCTCTAACCAGTCCTCTGCTATGAACTCAGTCATTTCTAGCTGTGTCAGCACTCCACGTTCCAGTTTCTATGGGGGAGACATCTCTAATATTATGATAGACAACAAGACCAATAGCATCATCCTAGAGACAGAATCCTCTGACAATGGGTCAGTACTGTAGCACTGGACTTTGTATTTGCTTTGTTTCTGACATAAAGGCACAGTGTTTCTATTTTCCTTTTTTTGTCTTACATCGTGCAGTTAACACAGTGACATACATCTTCAAAAGTTACTTTATTTTGTGCTTATAGTTCTTGAGTACTCAAGTTTATTTAAAAAGGAAAGCTTTTTGAAAGTACTGTGTATCAGTGTCTGTAACTCAGACCTGTTCTGAGATGCAGCAGCACCAGATGATGTAAAACCACCCTTTGTCTTTGCAACCGTGGGTCAACACTTAAAACTAATTATATTTTCACCATTTTACATTAATGCCAGGGAGTTTTGAGCTAAGTTGCAGCTACAGCTAGCTCTTTTGATCCTAAAAATAAATAAAGTGTGTGTGTGTAGGTTACCGAATATGAAAACTTGTGAATGAAACCAATCAGAACTTTGCTTTTCTAGCTACTTGTCTCTTCCCCCAGTACAGTTCCACACTATGCTGTGTATACTTTCCAGTAAAAATGACTTAATATTGCAAAACAATGAATATGTGTCAGCATAATATACTCTTGTGACGCATGATATTCTTGAAGCATTGGCCCTGTAAGATGTGGCCTGCTTGCTTGAGTTTGTATAACCATAAGAGACCACAACAATAGGCGTCTCTCATCTCCTTGTAGGAGGAAGCTCCTAAGTAAAGCACAGCTTTTCCAACCAGGAGTTTCCAGGCAGGAACTAGGATTCAAAGTGGTTTTAGTATGAAAGAGAAAGAAAATAATTGGTGTTTGCCTTTGAACTCTCCGAAGGAGTAGCAGGTTGTTCTCAGACATAGTAATTTAAAGGTATTGGTGAATGTCTCAAAACTGTTGTGGAAGTTTTGTAAGCATCTCTAAGAATTTTTTTTCTCCCTCCCCTCTTTTTTTTTGTGTGTGTGTGTGTCCCCTGTTATGTTTTAGAAATGAAGACAGGATGAAGAAGCCTGGAACTCCGGGGACTCCAGGCTCCAGTGACCTAGAGACTGCCCTTCGTAGGCTGTCCCTCAGGCGGGAGAATTACCTCTCGGAGCGGAAGTTCTTTGAAGAAGAGCAGGAAAGGAAGTTGCGGGAACTGGCAGAAAAGGGCGAACTCCATAGTGGTTCTGTTACCCCCACAGAGAGCATTATGTCGCTGGGAACTCACTCCAGATTTTCAGAATTCACTGGATATTCGGGAATGTCGATCAGCAGTCGCTCCTACCTGCCAGAAAAGCTTCAGATTGTGAAACCACTAGAAGGTGATAACAAAGGGCCTCGGCCTTTATCTGTTCTTCTTAGTGACTCTTTGTGGTCTCTTATCCATCACCAGAAAGCAGGAAATCTTTGCAATACATACTCTTTTTACTTTAGAGACAGTAATCCACGCTGTTGGTTTGAGATCTTCTAACTGCTACATTTTTCCTCAAGCCTTAAAAGTGTTAGGAATCAATTCCAGCCACGGCAGTAAAATAAATGTTACAGGCCACACATGCATCAGCAGTGCAGCCTTACATCTAACCTAAATCCCAATATTGTAATTTCATACTTAGAAAAGGAAGGTGGTTGAGTATCTAAAATCTAAGCAACAAGAGTATTAGTTAATCAAATCTCAGTTCTGCAAATCAGCGTCCGAAAAGACCTTTACGTACTTCACATAGTCCAGTTGGTCTGATAGGACTATTTTTGTGATTAAAAGGACCTCTGGACTTTAATTAGCTGTTTGAGTGGCCACACATGAGTCTCTATGGCTTTGGTTTCATGTGTGAAATGAGGTGGGTTTTTTAAGTCAAATTCCCTCCATATATTGTCTCAGAAGAAGGCAAGGTATAGTAGATGGTAGTCAGGGCTAGAGCTTTATTTCAGAGTTAAGTGCATTTCTGTAGTCTGTCTAACAAAGTTGACAGAGCACATACAGTATAGTCTGCCTGGCTTTCTTCAGTCCTTTCAGATTGTTGCTGGAAGTTAAAGTTGAGTAAATTCCTTCAGGTTTTAAACAAAATGAAGCTGTTTTCCTGTAGTAGTTCACAGATATGCTAGTTACATAATTTAGCTTTGGTTTCTCTCTCTTTAACAGAACTCTGGTGTTACATTACACTGTCTATGTGTGTTTTAATTGCAGAAGTTCCCTTTTTCATCTTTTTAGAACAAATTTATTTCATCTATAAAGAGCATTTAGCATGACACACATTCAGAAGCAAAAATAACCTTTCTTGTGTCCTGAAGAAAGTGATGTGCTGTATCTACTTATTCAAATGAAACTATAGCCATAGTGCACAAGTCCGTACTGTTTAGCAGATTTTAGTAGTTTGTTTTCATGACTGCTTTTAAATGGTCGTAAAAATTCTTGTACCACATGAGGGAAGGGATGATCCAGCTTTGTTTCAGTTACTGGTTGCTACCACTGTAATAGATTTCTGTCACCATCCCATTATATCTGCTTTTTTCTTCCAATAAACTCTCAAAGTCTTTATCATCTTTCTATCTGTCTGGGTTTTTTTTGTCCTGGTTTTGTTCATTGTTCTCACTGGGTTGTTTTTTTCCTTAAAATTATTGTACCTTTTAAACTATTTCTCATGTTTTGGTTTTACATCTCATTTGTAGTATGTTTGTGTCTGCCTGTTTCATAAGTTTAGTGTATGTTATCTTTTATTAAATACATGGTTATGATTCTGTTCCTCACTTCAGCTTAGTTTCTTTCCCAAGTATTTTTCATGAGATTTAACTTTTTTTTTTTTTAACTTCATGGATACTTTCAAGCTACTGGGGCAAAATAGTCATCTGTGCCTGCAGAACGTTATCAGTAGTTGCACGTTTGGTTTTTATTACTGTTTTCCTAAGGGTGCTCATGCCATAAGATGGGAAAAGAAAAAAATCAGTTCTAGAATACATTTCAGGTTAGTGGCTTCTGTTCCTTTAAAGCAATCTTTTAAATCCCACAGTAAAATAAATAGGGTGCAGTAAAATAAATAGGGTGACAGAAGCACTAAGAAATGAATCTTCTTCTTTTGCACTTTTAAAAACAAAACCAAAAACCAGTTTCTTTTAGTTGACTAGAATGATTGCTTGATTTGTCTTGCTTTAGTTACAGTCCGGTAGGTTTTTTGGTTTGCTTTGTGTTTTTAAACTGTGCATCTGCAGCTTGTTGTACCATACGGGCAAAGTAGCATTCCCTGTGTCCTGTAGGAGAACTAGAACCTTGGACTGATTATGTCTTCACTCACTTTGTTGCAATTTCCAAGCTTTCTCTGACCCCCATACTATACATGTGATGATGCAGATACCAGGAATAGAAAAAAACCTCTCTATTCATATACTTTATTTTGCTTTTAAATTTCTTCTCACTTCAGCCTGGCAGTCCCACTGTTGCACACTAATTCCCTCATGCCAGCTTTTTCTGATACCATAATTTACAAAACTCTCTAGTAAGAGCCTGGGACTGAATATAGGCCAAGGTGTTGTATTCCTCCCTTCAATTTGGTGCCTTTTTTTGTTGTTGTTGTTTTAAAATCATAAGGTAGTTGACAACTGTTGCATTGCTTTCTGCTTTAGTGTTAATCTTCTGTATGGAAAAGTTAAAGCTCCCTTTCACACATTTTATGCGATCAAGATTAAAGTAACAGAGCTGGGGAGAAACTTGGATATCCTCCTTTTAGTGATGAAGCTTAGGCCACTTTGCTTTCCAGTTTCCAAAAGAAACTAATAACATATAGTGTCAATAGGAATGTTAAAGCTCAAAATGCAGATATTCTGGTGAATATATTTCCATAGGAAGGATACAAATTGTTATCAATTTAATGCTTGTACTCTGCAGAGTTTTTCTGAGTATAAATTTTGGTGAGCTTTAACGTGAAAAAGATTACATCTTCAGAAGTTTGCATGTAGAAGTTAATTAGCAACAGGATTTTAAACTTGCATACTGTGCAGAAATAAATTTTGATTTCCAGTGTTCTGTAACTTTTGAGGGTATTGTCATACCACAAAGCTCTACTCTTGGCTTTAAGACTTGACAATGTCAGGCACTTCTCCACATTCTGGACTATTTCTTTTATGTAGAAGCAAAAAAACTTTCTCTTTGTGGCAATTCAGGAATAAATACAAGTTATAGGGATGTTTTCTTCATTAGTTATTTATTTTGGGGTGGTAGTCTGTTCTACTTCTTGAGCCTCAAGAGTACCAATCAGTCTAAATCCTCTTCAGTTCCTCAAAAATTACTTGGGGGGAAAAAAAAAAAGCACTGTTATCCAAAGTAATCTAGCACATCCAATTATTCTAAGCTAAAACTTAGAAGTTTTAAAAAGTGAGATAGACTTAATTAAAATGCTACTTGCTGATCCCAGTCATTCTACAGAAGGATGTTTTCCCTGTCCACTTCCTATTTACAATAAGCTTTCTGTAATGCAGTATCCTTATTGTGAAATGCCAATTTTTCTCATTCCATAGAATTTTTCTCAGATGCAAAATAACATGTATAAGAGCCATCCCTTCCCTAGCTATTACAGTGGTTTAGATTCTTACATACACCATGTAACGTATTGAACGTTCTTGGTCTTTGAATACTGGTGAGACGTTTGTATGCCGGCTTGTTGACTGAGTCAGTATTCTGCTTTGGGGAGAGGGGATAGGAACAAGACAACAAAAACTGCTCTGATTTGAGCTGGCAGAGACGAAAATAAAGATGTTTTGTTTATGTCATAGGACCTGGAATGAATAGTTTTAAGTTGCACGTTACAGCACAGTAATGATTGGTGGACACACAGGCAAACTTAGAGCCTTGTGAGCAGTGTTTAATCACTACTTGAGGAATCAGATAAATCATCCCTGATTTAAGTGGGCCTATCTCAGTCTATATATCAATTTAACCTGATACATTGCTGTTTCTGACTCATTGTCTCCTGTTGAATGCCGAATATTGAATGCTTTTCTCTGTAAAATGTACCTCTTGCCTCACTCAAAACATTTTTCTGCCAAGGATGAAGCTACAGGTACAGTAGCAATTAGTTATGTAGTAGTTGAGTTTCTGTAGCACAGGGGCTCAGATAGAGGCCATACAAGTATTTAGACGTGATGTATAGGTCAGAGGTATTATCTGCTTACACGTGCCTGGAGTTGATGTGGCTTTCTAACGTATGGTAGAAAGCTGAAATTGCTGTGCAATCTGTGTGACTACTGTCCTCCTGTTAGCCACTGGTAGTAAATTCTGGCATGTTTTCAGCACCTTTCTTAGTGTGAGCTTAATGTGGGAATATGTGGTATATGTTCCTCTTAAGAGCTTTCTTTGATGGTGCTCAGATCAACTGTTAAAATATATATTCTTTCTACTCCTGCTTAATCCTGTGAATTTAGGAGGATGAGAATATTGACGGGGAGGGGATGTGCATGTGCACAAGTATGCCACATCTTACCACCTGACTTTGCCTATCTGAGTGCTGATGTGGTCAGTTTATTTCATATTGATCTGGAAATGCTGAAGAGTAGGTGAAGCAGTTTTGTCTTGCAGCATGTCTTCCTAGAAATATTAAAGCCTAGAAATATTAAAGCCAGAAACATTTAAAGGTTTGGAGGTTGCAAACCTTTGGTCTTCTGGATAAACGAAGTGGGATTTTCTGCCTTTTAGGTCCTGGATTGATTACTGATTTATTTTGGTTGTCTTTGTGTTCCCTTTCAAGGTTCTGCCACTTTGCACCACTGGCAACAGCTGGCTCAGCCTCACCTGGGCGGAATCCTGGACCCGAGGCCCGGGGTTGTCACTAAGGGCTTCAGGACCCTGGATCTGGACCTGGATGAAGTGTACTGCCTTAATGACTATGAGGAAGATGAGACAGGTGACATTTCTTACAAAGGCCTAACTACCTCGACGCCGGTTCAGCACACAGAGACCTCAGGTGAGAGGTCACAAGCACAAGTGACTGTTTCAGACAACAAGAATAACCCCCGCCAATCTCAGGCTTTCACAGAGGAGATGCAGGAGTCCGCGACTGACGATGATGAGGGGTCTGGTGAGGGCAACTCATTAAGTCCAGTAAAACTGACATCTTTACAGGATTTTGATTACTGGGCCATTCTCGCATCTCTCCAGAACAGCATCCATAGTATTGCTTTGTGTGTAGCACCTGCACGTTAATGCGTGCAGTAGTTAGAACATAACCATTCTAACATTGGCTCAAAATCCTTTCTTTAATAATCTTTTAATTTGACTTTTTTTTCCCAGTATCTGTGGTCAATATTTTACTCTATTTTGATAAGAGAAGGCTGCTAAAAGGAAGTGGTTCGTTCACAAACCTTTGTGTGGCACGTATGCAACTTGTATGTGTATTGAGTGCACGCTTTTCAGTGTATATAATGTATAGACCATATATATTTTGTATGCTTATAGTGCAGATATTTTTCTGGCTGTTCATAAGAGGTGATGCCATGCTTTAGATTTTGTACTTTGGGGAAAAAACAAAGACAAAATGATGACAAAAGGTGCATCTAAGTTGCCTTTGCTGAAACAAATGGAAGTGCCTTGAAAATCAAGCAAAGAAGTTCTGCAAGTTTAATTCAGTTACCTCAGATATAGTTACCTGGTTTTAAATTCTCTTTGAGATAAAGAGTTAAGAGGGTGTTTTTATACAGAGAATAATGACGTTTCCCTCATTCCCTCTCCACCACACTATTAAATTCTATCCTTCCTATTTATACCATATTAAGACTTAAACATTTTTAAATGACACAGTACTGCATGAGTTATTAGATACTCTGAACTGACATTTGCAGTCTGTTATTTCACGAGGCTACAGGTTCTCAAACTGTAGATGTGTGTTGAGTTTGTGTGGTTTCTTTTTTTTGTCGCTGGTTGGGGGGGGGTGTGTGAGGTATTTTGCTTTGTTTTAATAAGCTGTATAGGAGTGTTAGTCTTTGCTAACATTTGCTATTGGTAAAGAATTATATTTAGTCCAGAATCAGAAAAGTACTAGAACTCCTTTTTCTTCAGACTTCTTGTTTTTACATAGCTACTTTAAATGAGGACACTTCCTTTTCCCCTCTTTTTTTCTGGAATAAATCATAATTTATTATTTGACAGGTCTTTGGAAGATTAGATTGTCTCAGGGCTAGACAATGATATTTCTGTTATTTTTGTGAAGTGCAGAGTATCCTCACTGAAATGGCAGTTCACGGCTTTCAGCTATTGAATATAAGCTACTTCTTGCAGTCAGTTGTATTAGGATTAAGCTTAGAATCATAGAATCATTTAGGTTGGAAAAGACCCTTAAGATCATTGAGTCCAACCATTAACCTAACACTGCCAAGTCGACCACTAAACCATGTCCCTCAGCACCACATTTAAAGGTCTTTTAAATGCCTCCAGGGATGGTGACTCAACCACTTCCCTGGGCAGCCTGTCCCAACGCTTGAACATTCAAACCCTTCAACTTCCCTTTCCATTGGCAAAAATTGTCTTTGTTCTATGAGATCTATTGCCCATGAATAATGATTATATTAACTTTTTATATCAATATGGAAATAAATAATGCCTCCACAGGAGTTGTGTACAGTTTTGGATATTATCCAGGTGCTTGTCATTTTGAAGAGTCTAAATAACAACAGCAAGAAAAGCTGGAGGTCTAGGAAACATGGACTGAAATAATCAAAGAAATAACTGGCATTTTTTAGGGTCTACAGAATAAAAGATTCAAGAAAAGATATGATTCATTTTAATATCTGTAGCTGCAGAGAGGAAGGGAACAAGCATTTCTTCATGTACTCAGGATACAATAGTTGTGGGAAAAAAAGGCTATTTGGGTTAGACTTTGGGTGAAGAATTTTCTAATTGTAATAATATTCAACACAGGAACATGTCAGAAATTTGGTAACCTTATTGTCGTGGATGATACATAGACAAAGATTGGATATAGTTTTGTTCTTTGGGGTTTTTAAGAACAGATTAGTAAAACATCTGTGGGTAATGATTTGGAAGAGTACTTTGTCTGGAGTAGAAAAACAAATGTAGACCTGCGCTATGGTTACAAACTGGCAGGAAAGACTAGTATTGCCCTCCATTTCCTTTCTGTGTTACAATTTGAATATAGGTCACTGTTATTAACAGGTTATTCCCTAGTTTCTGCTGGTTTTGCCTGGGAGAACTCTCGTTACCTCAGACAAGGTTTTTAAGCGTATTCCCTGCCTTATAAATTGGCAAAGTAGATAAAATCTCTGAAATTGTCCTAGTAATCTTATTTCATCTTGTAACGTTTGCTGATTTAATACGTTACAGAAATAGAGAAACTGGTCAAAACGAATAACTATGATTTATAGAATGAACAAATGCACTGAAAACTTTAATTTCCCATTCTTTATCTTTCCTTCAAATTGCCCAGCTGCTTAGGATTTAGGAGTATCCATGAGCCACCATATCATTATTGGTTGCATTGCCCAAATGAAGTAAAGATGCTGCTGTTTCTGCTTTTTGTTGAAGCAATTTGTCAGGCGGTATACAAGGAGAAGATAATTATGTTTTCAGAGTAGGCACCTACTAATGTGGCAGTGCTTCTTAGGATCCACAGTCTGCCCACTGACGAACACCTTTTGGGAGCAGAGAGAGATGCGTGCTTAGCTTATGAATTTATTTTGTATTTAAATACTGTGCAACCATTGCTTGTCCTGAAAAAACCTCCTCAGCCTTCTTTCTGCCTCTCCTAGATTTCTCTGTAAGAAATGCAGTGCAGGTAGGGGTGTGTATGGACATGTGGTTCCTTAGAGCACTGTCACAAACGCAAGGTTATGACGTCATTGCTTACATAATTCCAGGGGAGATTCTAGGCAGCAACATACAGAGTAAGCTCTTGCTAAAGAATGTGGAAGTAAAGTAAAAAGGGAGGGAGAGAAATATCTTGGATACAGTCTTTAGTGGTAGTGCTTGTAATCCAGGATAGCTCCATTGTGGAATAATATAGTTCAAGAGGTTTGTAAAAGCCAGAAAGCACCTCCCTACAGCTGCCATTGGCAGGCCACAGAGTGTGCCAGTCTAGAGCTGCAGGTCTTCTAACCTGAGAACAGAACATCTTTGGAAGTGCAGTGCCTACAAGGACTGTTCCCAGCAGGTGTAAGTCATCTTAGTCTTTTGGGTAGGTGTCTGCTTCATTTGATATGTATGCTTTGAGGGTTGTATCTTAACCATTTTTTCACTGGAGATGTTCTCTGGCAGAGTACTATGAGGTCCTGTTTTTACTGCCATTTTGTGGGTGCGTAGAGTGCTGCTCAAGATGAGCCCTAAGAGGAGTCATTTTAACATCCAGGCTCAGGAGAACAAACATTGCTGGTAGTGCCAAAGATGTCTTGTAGCCAAAATAAATGTATTCAGAACAGAGTGTCAGTTTCTTGTTGAGTGATGGATAGTCAGAAATCATTCTGACTAAATAAGAAGAAGTTATGATCCTTGAATTTTCCTGTCCCTATGTTGACCTGTAGGTATCAATTGATATGTAAAATAACTTCCTCACCGTATATGCAGATTATATCCCAATTATGGCACTGAACATTTCAGAGGAAGTTAACACACATGTAGTTTATGACCTCCAGTTCATCTCTCAGAGCTACGTACTGTGTGTGGGCTCAGTAATTTTATGGAGGATTGTAAATTCCAAAATCGCAGTTCTAACCTAATACGCAGGAATAGTTTGAAATTTGTATATCACTTGAGTAGACTCTCAGCATAATTGGAATGGTAAAGAAATTATAGGACACGGCATTGTTAATACCATCTAGGACATGTAATTTTTGCAGCACAAATTTTTAATAACCTCAATATATTTTTTTATTCTTTGAAAGAAACTGTAATATATTATAAAACTGTACAGAGTCTGTTTTGGGGGAAGGAGTTGTTGAGTTGTGTTGTTTTGTTTTGTTTTTCCCTTAAACAAAAAACCCCAAGCCATTCAAAGCACTTAATAACATGAATGTTCTCATTTTGAAGTTGGAAGGGCTATACTTGATTCAGCGTGTGCTTAATGGCTTGCTAGTTTTGGGGGCACAAACTGGTCTTCCAGTACTTGTGTGTGTTAGTTCCACTGATTGCTTTGAACAGACATGTGCGCAGCATTGCAGGATCAGCCCCCTTGTACTTCATGTTTACACCTTAACAATGACACGGAGATCTTTCCAAATAGATGCCTAAAATCACGAGAACACATAACGAATGTCTTGTTTGAGTTGTTTTTAGTAGGATTACTATATATGCTTCTAGGAGGTTACCGTTGTACAGAAAAGCAATAAATTTTGTAACTCTTCTTAGAACTAAGGTATTGATGCATATTTAAATATATTCTATTTTCAAATGGCATGAATATTTCATAGTAATTATTTTGTTAAGAAAAATCTGTCAGCATTTGCTATCTGTGATGTTAAAATGCTAGAATTTTAATTTGGGATCCTAGCCTGCATAAAATCATGTTGAAGCCACATTAAATACATTGAAGTCTTTTTACATCTCTGCTTCATGGTTATATACATATGAGAAGGAGACCTCAGCCAGAAGAAAGCTAAGAAAATACTGTCCAAAGAATACCTGCCTTGGTTCAGTTTTTTATCTCTTCTATTTCCAAAGGCAAAATAAATTGAAAGTTTGGAAATGCAGATATTTCGGAAAATAATTTTATTGTCAAATGTTTAAGAAACATAACAGGAGTAACACTTCTGGCATAGACATATGGATTCTTGGAGGTTTTGAGCATTCATGGTTACCCCTGAAACCAGTGTTTTCTGAAGGACATTCTGTGGCAGTATTTTCTGAAGGACACCTGAAAGCACCTAAACACCTTTAGGAAAGCACTATGCTTACATTCTACAGCTGTTGTATTTGTCAGCCATCTCCCTTTTGTTTTAGTAGTTAACCCAGGCATGACCTCCAGCATACCCTATATTGTCCCTGTTCTGTCAGACAGGAGTTTTCAGTACAGGTAGCACTGGGTGTCAGAACTTTCACCTTCAGTCACCTGGAGGGGATGAACTCTGCTGAATTTAGAGAGTACATGAAGCAGCTCTCTTGTCCTGTGGATCCAAATGGGGATTTGTGACCTGGTTTTCAGGAATTTCACCTTACCAAAGAATGGAGTTGGTGGCATAGACTGGCAAAAGTGAAGTCCATAGCATGTATCCCAAATGATGACACTGGAGGAAAAAAAGTGCTTCTTAATGCTCCTTCGTTGTTATCCTCTTCCAAAGCCCGCAGAGCTTTTTTTTCTATTCAGCAATAAAATAAACTTCTAATGCTTTAAAACACCATCTCCATCTGTTGCTCTAAGGAATCCCCAACCTGATTGTCATTCTATCCCTGTCTCACCAGCCTGTGCTAAAGAGATGTCCAAATTCTGCTGCTGTCTCTGCTGAAAGAGGAGGGAACCAGGTTTCCTCCTTGTGTTAAAACATGCCAAAGAAATGATGAGCAGAGTGTCTTGCTTTAGAGTTGGGCTAATAAAACTTTACCTTCGTGCCAGTCTGGATCAAGCCATATTCTGAAGATATTTGATTTTATTTTTTTTTAAAAGATCATTTTTGCATAAATCTGTATTTGCTAGACTAGGTATTTATATAAAATGCAAAGATGTACTGGCTGCTGTGAGCTCTCTGCCTCCTCACTATTCTTCTAGCATAACAGAAAATTTGAGTTTGGAACCAATGGTACGGAAGTTAATGGTGTTTTAGTATAGCCACCTCTTACAAATCTTCCTCAAACTCGATTTGTCTTGATGACTTACTGTGGATGGGGCAGGCCACTAGTTTATCTACTGTAACGTTTTACCTGTCTCTGCATGAGCTGGATGAAAATCTGGATTAAACGGTCTTCTGAGGGTACCCTGAGTAGAATTTTCTTCCTAAATGCATGTCTTTTGCTGACATACCTAGTAGAATGGCCCATAAGCTGAGTACTCAGGCTGGATCTGGAACAGCTCTGAGCTATATAAAATCAGCTTTGTGTTTTGAGTAGGAAAGGCTCTGTTTTACCAGAAGATGGAGCTCTCTGCAGTCAGTTCGACTAGTACCTGCCTTTTTTTGCAGTATTTTAAAAGATGTTTTTACAACAGTGTTTGTGCTTACGAGAGAGTCTCTTTCAGTTATAATGTTTTACATTTCTTCCAAAATGCCTAAGAATTGTTTGAGAAAGCTTAATGAAGTGAAGAATCATTAATTACTGAGAGACACAACATGATCCGGCAGCAATCTAAGGTTTAGCTTGAATTTTAATTGAGGGGAAAAATGCACATACAGTTTAGTTTATGGTTTCCTGATGGATGAAATTACCTGATGTTTCTGTAAATTTTGTTAAACACTGAATTATGTACAGATTCTTTTTCATACAGATATGAAGCCTCATTGTTAATCATCTACTACTTTGGAAAAGAGGGTATAAATAAAACATTTGGTTTCAGACATAGTCACATGGAGCAGTTGTTTATATTTAAGATAATACTTTGCTGTATGTACATGTGAAGATAGTCTCTCTTATTCTAAACTTACATATTACTTCCTCACAAACTTATACCAACTCAGGAGATGGCCATTCTTATGTAAAATTACTAGGTTAGGAATGAATCATTTCGTTTCTATTTTATAAACTTTGTTCATTTACAGCAACAGGTTCTCACTCTCTTTGTATTGTGTCCAAAGGATGGAAAATGCTACAGCAATATGATACACCCCATTGTTGACTGATGGAGGATGAAACTGGTACAGGACTTTCTTAGTGGTATTTGAGGGTGGAATACATCCTTGGAAATGGATTTTTTTTTTATAATTTCAATTTGTTTCCTCTTATTAGAGTCAGTGATTTCTCTACTTTTAGCAGCCTTCTCCTATCTCTGACTCATTAATAGCAATGAGTCTTGCTTTTGCTAATGCAGCTATGTATCTTCAATGTGCCTGTTTCCAATCTGAGGGGATGCCCAGTGGCTATTACAAATGGGGAAAATGCACTTACTGTATTACAGCTATGTGCTTTGGGTTGAGCTTGCAATCTTAAACTGGCATTGCTTTATTCTGTTCTCTATTCATCATCCAGGGATAATTGCTTTGTTTCTACTTGATTTATGTTGAAGTCCTTTGTTTTCTCTAAATAACCAATTTTTTCATGTCCAGTTATTTGAGCTCTTTCTCCAGATTTTCTTTTAACTCTCTACAATATGGAGAGAATCATGATTGCTAGGCTGTGCTCCCTTGTAATAGCTTTTATAGTGCTTACACTAATCTCTAAAGCAACTGGATTCCTGAAGCATCATAATTACCGTCTCTGGAGGTGAAGTAGAGCTTGTTGTTATGTTATGCTGTGCTAACATTTGAGTGTGTTAACATGACACTCCAGTGTGTTTTTAGAAATATCCTTCTTTAATGTACAGCAGTACATTCCAGCGCTAACTAGAAGTTACCTCACATTGTTTGCTTAGCCACTTCCGCTTCCACTGTTCACAATCCCCATGCTCTAGCCTTCACACACTGCTTATATGTGTTCTTAAAGGACTACCTAACTGCACACACTATTTTGGAGCTGTGATACTTTATATATGAAAAAGGGAACACAGCCACGATTAAGACTTGCCTTGCTTCTGCTAAGCATCTCTGGAAGTTCAGAATGGTGTCTGGTCTAGTTGGTCTGTCTGTCCTTTGCAATGTGTTGAATAGTTGTGTACTGTGGTATTAAAATGTGGCTTAATCAGGGAATGGCTCAGAGGGTTGGGTAGGACTGAGAGAGGGAGGGAGCTGCACACGGTTTTTATTGTGCATGTCTTTTGACCACTGCTAAGTTTGGTTACTAAGTAAGAGAACCTATGCAATCATGATACCTTTGATGTAATACTTAGCTCTGGGTGTTTTTCAACCAGCTTTTCAGATGCATGGCTCTTAAATTTTGTGGTTACTTTGCAATGGCCACAGCTGTATTATACAGCAGGTTAGTATGTCCACAGAAGTAGCTCTACTAAGAAGAGAGAAATTGGCCAAAGTCCTTAATTTTTAAAACTGAGCTGTATTGCTTCTTTTCCAAATTACTGATATACTGACAGTGTTGCATCTTTATAGCCACAGTTGTGGGGAAAATTATTTACTACACTGTTTACAAATATTCAAAACCTGCTACATCATGCAGCTGAGGACATATGTTCTTAAAGAACCTAAACACATGCACAAGAGAAATGTCACAGATGTACAGTAGTGGATCCAAAAAACTACCACTTCCCTTACTGTGGATGTGAAAAGCCAGAGACAGAGAAACAGTAATATGTGTCCGTCCCCTCCCCGCCCTAGCAAGCTGGATCCATTACTGAGAAGTAATGGGGATACCTTTCTGTGGATCAATCTAAAAGCTGAAATGCACAAGCATTCAGAAAATCTTAGTGCTCCTGAGCTGGTACTAGAAAATGCTGCTTGTAATTTCCCACTGATACTAAGTCGCTAGATTAGATGAGGATGAGCATTTCAAGCACTGCCTTGCCTAAATTTGGTTTGAGAAAGACTTACCTGCGGTGTTAGTGATCATGGGGAAGTTTCAGCAGACCCTTTTAGCACTGGCCTTGGAGTCCTAGATGTTTTTAGTTTTGGAGAACAAGTGTCTGTTAGAACACTGTAGCACTTGTGTATTTCACTTTTCTTGCATTGATCCCATCTGAGGTACCTCATGACTTTTCGCATCTGTCTTATCAGCACACAGAAGTTTGGTTTCCCCCTTTTCTGTGTAAAATGCGAAGAATTTGCTTTTTTTTAATTTAGTACCTCATCCTGGGAAGTGCATGTCACAAACCAACTCCACCTTCACCTTCACCACCTGCCGCATTCTGCACCCTTCCGATGAACTCACACGAGTCACGCCAAGGTAAGGGTTTCCCATGATGGCAAAGCCTTCAGCTCTGTCAGAGTTTTCCCTGTAAGGAAATGCAAAATAATGGCATAAGCAAAAGCATTAGCCGCATTGGTGAATTATAACACACCCCCAAATTATTCCTCCCATTTTGAGTCACCTCAACCTGATTTTATTTGAGAGGCATGTGTAATGTTTTAGAAAGCCAACCAAAATATCTTAAATTTTGTGGTCTCTAGTTAAAATATTGCAGGATCAGCATAACTAAGTTGGCTTCCAATACCCAAACCTGACTACCCTTGATCCCAAACTAGTTGTAGTCCTCATGTCTGAATGCGCAGAATGTGGTCTCTCGCAAAAAATATGCGCCAAATCTTTGGCGCAGAAGAAAAAGGGATGTGCAGGTAAAGGTATCCAGGAAGTACGTGAGGAGTGGAGGAGGAAATATGCCTTAATCAAAAACAGGGAGCCGTCTACTTTGTTCCTTGGTGTAATTGTTGGAAATGAATTCATAGTAGCCAGACTGAAACTAATGAACTGGCTTAATAATAGCAATTGGCATGTATAGGCAGTCCATGCTGATAGAAGGCAATTCTATAGTCTTATAGAAGGTGAAGATCTGAGAACCAGAGATGGTGAGTGAATTTCATACCTAAAGAGGGAACTTTTCTTCCTTAGCAAATCAGTATTTAAAGAATGTTTTTTCTGTTTAGAAGGACAGTGCCTCATTGCTTTCTCTGCCCCTTCCAGCTCCTGTGTGGGAGTGTACCATTGTGTAGGTCCCCATTCAGAGATGATGTGTCTAGACTTGTTTAGACATGAGATGGGCACTGACTGCCTAAGGAACGCATGAAAAGTAAGGGTATTAAATATGAAAACCCACAAGGTGGAGAAGAAATGAATGATGATTAAATGTAACTTTTCTGCTTCCCTTACTGAACTAAGTTAGTTAATCATGGCCTGGCTGTTTTTTCTTTGTTCTTTTCTGTCTTCTTCTTCCCTCAACACTGTTACTGAAGAGATCCTTTTATATGGCTGCAGTTCTATTTTAATGTTCTTATTCTCATTGAATTGCTGTTAATTGTGGTCATAATAAACTCGTTGATTACGTTGGTTGCTAAAACTAACAAGTCAGCCATAACTGACAGCTAAATCAGTACATTTTCAGGTAACAGTTACGCCAAAGTTCATCATTCATTCAGGAGGAAAAAGAGCAAAATAAACAATATGATGTTTTCAGCAGACATGTTTAAGGAGCTCCTCCTTACCAACTATAAATGATTCTTCACAGGTCATGTGAGGAGGACGAGGAAACTGCATTATGTCTCGTTATGCTGAGAGGAGGTATAGGGCAGACACTATGACCCAGCGTGGCAGGGGGTGAGCAACACTGCCAGCAGTGTCTGTGTTGGCAGGGTCATGTACAAGGAATGCTAGTGTGTGTGGCACCAGCTAACCCAAAGAGTTTTGATATTTACCTACCTGGCTGCATTTTAAGCTAGCCTCTAACCCAGGTGATGCTCTAACCTGACTAAATTTCATCTAGCTAAATGAGGTGCTCGTTTATTTGTTTCTTTTCTCAATCTAACCCTGAAACTGTCACTGGGCTGAGTTGCTGAGGCCAGTTTGAGTATGTTTCTCTGGTTGTGTCCAGGCTGCTCTGCAGTGTTGGCCAGTTTGATGGGGAAGATATTTCCCAGTTAAAGCAATACCAAAATGATCAAACAAACAAAAAAAGCAACACCTACCTAACAAACGCTTTCTTGCAGGGATGTCTTTTATTGCACTGTAGTGTGTACCTGTGCTGACAAATTAATAGAAATACTAATCTAAATATCTGTGCAACTGAAATCTGGAGCTGGAAAGAACGAAGCTGTTGGAGTTAATAAGCCATTGGAGTGCTGTAGTTTTCATCTCGTGGCTAGGACATCTTAGAAGCTTGATAATTAGCACCCTGTGTCTGGGTTTCCAAAATGTGCTTGGTCCTACCCTGTAGAAAGTAGTTCACGAAAATAAGATCTCTTTCTCTTTCTTTTCCCTCCCTCATGCTTTTCAAGACAACTTCTGTGTTTAGCCAGTGTAGGAGATGCATCACAGTGGCTGTCACTGCTCTTTAGTTCCACCATAAACTGGAAGCAGAGCTATTAAGATGCAGCTTTAGTCAGTGCAAACTAACTTCTCCTTTCCACTCAGCCTTGCCTGCAGAGTGTGTGTGTGTGCTGCTGCAGTGGGTGTGTGTGGCCTCCTTAGAGCTGCTGTGAGGAGTCCTTCTCCCCTGCTGCTGATTCAGTCCAGGCAGAATGAAGAGGACATAAGGAGAGCTTGCCTTAGCACCATCTGCAACATGCACTGAAAGCCACAGCATGGAGGGGGGTACAAGACCACTAATTCCAGAGCCACTTAGCAAGGCTACTCTTCAAATTACACCACTCTTAATACTAGTTTTCTCAAACGTGTTTCACTACAGTTTACAGGTAGGAATAAATGGGATTCCTCTTGTTGAATTGCAACTGCAGGATAAAAATCCATTGACAGTTTCACTTGCTTATGGTAGAAGTTGGTACGGTTCCAAATCACTGTATAGATCATGTTGATCAGGCCCTATTTAATCACGGAGAAAAGACATGACTTGAGACCTCATATGACATCAGACTAATATTCCCTTAATTAAGGAGTGCCTTAAAAATGGTAAAGTACTGCTGAATTTCAGAATATGACTGGACTAGGGTTTGTAGTGTTATATTAACTCCTGTCAGCTGATCGCTGTATACCATTAGACAAAGTTCTAAGTTCATCAGAAACTGTGGCTCGGAAAAAAACATTCCAGGATATCTAACCTGATATTCACAATAGTGTTGGCTACCCAGAGTTCATTAGTGTAAGGTGAAACGAGACTGCAAATTCCAGTCAAGACCTTGTATAGGCCCTTTTGTTCATATGGGCAAAAAGGATGCGATGCATTCATTGGCCTGAGGCTTCTCTACACCTGGAAATCCAAGCAGATTGTCTCAGTGTGGCTGTTTGACACATTTCTTGGTACAAGAGAACCCAACGTAAGTTAAAGTTATGTGTTATGGCTGAGCCGATCCAATAGCATGGCTCTACTGAAAAGGGAAGATCCTGCTCTTTCCGCTGTTCCTTCCCCTCCCAGCTGCTTAGTTTTCCCACTCTCTTGCACTGGCTCTGGTTTTTGTCTGACTCTTTACTGAGCGTCTTCTACTTGCTAACCTGACAAGGTGAAGGGGAAGATTTCCTTCTTTGAACAGTGATGAGCTCTCAGGTCAGTCAATTCTCTGGCAGCATCAGGTGTTGCATTGTTCAAGACCCTTTAAATGTCATTAGAGGGGATGAATCCATGCCTAGGAAGTGTTACGATGGAATTTAATTTTTTGTGGCAAAATGACAAAAACACATCATTTGAGCGTGGTTAGAAATAGTTGGAAAGTTGTTTTTTTTAAAGGTGCTTGGAACCCTTGGGATTCTCCCAAACAGATGTGAACTTGGAGTGTCATGGATGTCCCACATGCCTTGTTTCTGGAATAACTGAGTACACCACGACTTACTCAGTTAATGGTGTACCTTGGACTGCCATAAATTTTGAGTGAGGATTATCCATAAGTAAACATGCTGTGGCTAACCTGATCTATAAAGAACAAGTTTTTTAAGGATAGCACTGTAGTGCCAGAAACACTCCAACCTCAGTGTCCATGAGATCTCATACTGTGGCACAAGGGATTTGGAATGTCTCCTTTGTGTTGGCAGTTCTTTGGAAATAGATCACGGAATCACTGAGGTTGGAAAAGAGCTGTAAGATCATCAACACCAACCATTAACCCAACACCACCATGCCCACTAAACCATGTCCCACAATGCCATGTCCACACATTCCTTGAACACCTCCAGTGAGGGTGACTCCACCACTTCCCTGGGCAGCCTGGTCCAATGCTTGACCATTCTCTCAGTGAAGAAATTTTTCTCAATATCTGGTCTAAACGTCCCCTGCCACAACTTGAGGCCATTTCCTCTTGTCCTGTCACTTGTTACTTGGGAGAAGAGACCAACACCCACCTCTCTGCAACCCCTTTCAGGTAATTGTAGAGAGCAATAAGGTCTCCCCTCAGCCTCCTCTTCTCCAGATTGAACAACCCCAGTTCCCTCAGCCGCTCCTCATAAGGCTTGTGCTCCAGCCTGTGTTCATTCAGATGGTCAGCTTATGGGGAGAGGACAGTCTACCAGAATGAATGCTATATGATACGCATCAAGAAATCCCAGCCCCTAATAACTAGCAGTAGTGTGCTTAAGAAAACAAAATACTGTAAGATAGCACTAAACTTAAGTATGTAATGTCTGTCACTTGTTCTAAATGTGCAGATTATTGCCTATTTAATATTTTCTTGTTCACTGCCTGTACATAGTTTATTTTGAGATTTAGCCATGTTTCAAACTATAGAAATTAATATTTTACCAAATTAACAGTAGAATGGCTCTTTGTCATGCTTGGTTTGCTGCTGAGTTATCAGTTATCCATTGGCCAATTGACAACCAAGAGCTTGACTATATTTTTCTCATAGTTTTTGAGGATTATTCACATGATTGTGCATTTCCATCAAAAGTCAGATCTCACATCCCCTTCCCCTTAAATGAAAGCAAATTCAACGTAAGAAGGGAAGAAGGGTTTGACCTTACAGAAGTGCATGTTGGTGACAATGCCAACTTCTAGCAGCTTTGCTACAAATGCTTCTGTAGCAAATACGTTCCCCTCCTCCCTTGCTGCTGTCTCTGCTATGACCCAGCAGTACTAGAAGAACTAGCAGTTCTGTGTGCTCAGAAGTGACACTAAGAAGTAAACCTGTCTTGCTTGTACCGTCAGTCAAGTCCCCCCATTTCCTTGTCTCATGGAAGCAACTGGGAGTTGTGACAGCCAGTAGATCAGGAAAAAAACCTGAAGGTGTTGATCACAAACCTGTCAATTTAATAGTTTATCAGAAGAAATGTGGTGGTGGTGGGGAATGCATTAATCCCATGAGACTGGGTGGCGAAGTGCAAAGTGGAGAGATGCGTTTTGTAAGAGGTGACGTTTTTGCACTTGTCATCACATTTGTGAGGAGGTGGGAACTGTCAGTTTCCTGTTCACTCTAAAAATGGATAAAAGGCCCTGTTCAGGGCTAAAAATTTTGCTTGCAGTAAGTTTTAATTGCCTAGTGGAGAGAGTAATTTGCCTGCGCCTTTGCTTTCAGCCTTAACGCAGCACCTACTCCAGCTTGTGGCAGCATTAGCAATTTGAAAGGCACCCCGGTGGCTACTCCCTGTACTCCTCGGCGTCTGAGTTTGGCTGAATCCTTCACTAACCTCCGGGAATCCACGACGACAATGAGCACATCTCTGGGGCTGGTATGGCTGCTGAAGGAAAGGGGCATCTCGGCAGCAGTGTACAATCCGCAGAGCTGGGACAGAGCCAGCAAAGGCACCCTCCTGAACACATACCCCCCTAAAATGGCGATAATTCCTTCCACTCCACCAAACTCACCTATGCAGACACCTTCTTCTTCCCCTCCATCTTTTGAGTTCAAGTGCACCAGCCCACCTTACGACAACTTCCTGGCTTCGAAGCCCGCTAGTTCAATCTTGAAGGAGGTGAGGAATAAAAAGAACATCAGGAACAGTGAGAGTCAGACTGACGTGTCTGTTTCCAACCTTAATCTCGTGGACAAAGTCAAGAGGTTTGGTATCGCCAAAGTTGTGAGTTCAGGGCAAACGTCAGCTCCTCCTTTAACTGAAGACCAGGGACCTCTTCTCTGTGGGGCACAAGGACCGGTGAGGGCCCTTGTTCCTGGAGGCCTGGCACCAGACGGTCTCCCATTGGGCTGCCCTGCTGTGACCAGTGCCATCGGGGGCATCCAGCTGAACACTGGCATCCGAAGGAATCGGAGCTTCCCCACCATGGTGGGTTCCAGCATGCAGATGAAAGGCCCGACGTCTCTCACTTCGGGGATCCTCATGGGAACCAAGCTCCCGAAGCAAACTAGCTTACGATGAAGGACTTTATTTTTACAGCTAGTCTTTTTAAATAAAAATACTCAGTTTCTTTCTCCAGTCTTCATTTCCTTTCCCACCACTCCTTCATTGTCTCTTGAGTTTGACAAATCAACTTTGTGCCTGATGGGAGAAATGTGTAAACTTTGTATAAAATGTGTAAATACATACCAGATCTATTCTAACTAATTGGATTATTTTACTGTTCAGTTGAGTGCAAAAGGCTCTACGTTATGATTGCTGTGTTAAGGTTAACTTGCTAACCTTTTGAAAAGGTTTTTTTAAGGTGCACTGAAAAAACAAAAGAACAAAACCAACAGAAAATAACTTGACTAGGAAAACGTGAATTCTGTAGTTAGCCTAACGTGAGTTGAAGGTGCATGGGAAGCTATTGAATGTGTTTTGTGAGACCTCGCATTACATCACTTGAAGCATGGGAGCATTTGTGCTTCATTAAATGCTGAAAAAAGCACTCAGTTTAACATGTGGTAGTTTTAATTTTGCTTCTGTAGATGAGTTGAGCTGAGTTATTGGAGTGCCTGGCTATTATGCCTGAATGGATGAAACTTTTTTTGCCTTTTTCTGTTCCGTATTCTCCTCCTCCTGGAGGTGCAAAACTTGAACTGTGTTGAGGTCAGTAGGCCTCCTGGGTACCTGGAATATTGACATATTCCTATCAACACTGTTTCATTTGGCACGCTTACATTCTGTGCGACTTTGGGGTTTTTTTTTCTTTTTTGATGCTGCACTGAATTGTGGAAGGGAAAATGCTTTACTATGTGTTGCTGCCACTGAAATACGCTTTGTCAAGTGACCCCAAAGAAAACAGTTTTCACAACTCATGAGGTAAACATGGCAGTGACTTCCTAGAAGTCAAAGTTGCGGAACAGATTGACAGATAAG
This sequence comes from Gavia stellata, assembly GCF_030936135.1. Classification (NCBI taxonomy): domain Eukaryota; kingdom Metazoa; phylum Chordata; class Aves; order Gaviiformes; family Gaviidae; genus Gavia; species Gavia stellata. Next base: position 49,832,708 of record NC_082599.1, read on the forward strand.
AATGTTATAAAAGAACATGTAGCAAAACCAGTATTAGGAAAAGGTGCGTCCTTGAAACCTCATCAGAGAACCACAAAAAACATTTAGTAACAGAATGCTACAAGCTGGAAAGAGCAACTTGTAATCCTCATGCTGATCTTCAGGTTTCATGCGTGTCGAGGACCATGGCCTTGTAAGCAGAGTGAGAATATTCCCCACCTACTTTCTGTTTTCTTTTTTTCAGAGAAACCTTTTTCATCTAAAGTTGGACCTTAGCAGAGGTAAAAATACGGGAAATGCTTCATTCCACAGTGTTTTTAAATTGAAAAAACACCTCCTAATACCAACCACATAATACCCACTTTTTCAGAAAAGAAACAGAAGACCTCACACAAGTTTTAGTTACGGCCAGGCGATCCTGATTTATATTGCAATTTTTTTCTCTGTTTCTCCCAAACTTCTGCTGGGTGCTTGTAGAAAGAATTGAAATATCCTGGAACTGGAGCAGACTGGAGGGAGCTTTTTTCTAGAGCTGAGCTGAGACCTTTTTTTTTTTTTTTTTTTTTGAAGGGGGGATGGAGACTAGTGAAGGGGGCAGGGTTTAACATCCGCTTTCTTTTTCCTTGCACTTGTGGCATCTAAATCAAGCTCCCTGTTTGTTACCATAATCACACTACACGTAATTGCCGTGAATTGCCGTTTGTACCAGACTGTTACTAAATCATTAGCACTGATAATTTCTTGTATAAATGAAACTGTCTTTTAGTCTTTGTGAGGAGAGATAGGTGGGTGGGTTTTGTGTTTGTTTTGTTTTTTCTGAATGAAGTAGTTACTGCAGTAGTGCTATGGACACTAAGGATATCTTCTGAGAAAGAAAAAACACATCAGTCAGTTACTGCATGTGTTTGAAGACTTCTATTTATTCTATGAACTTACAATGTTTTAGCAAAGTGTCATCAGCTTTCTTTGCTGTTGTATGTGTGCACTTAATTGCAAGTAAATTTAAGTATCTTTTTATTTGAATGTATCTTAAAACAGTAGATAGAATAACAGTTGATTCTGAAAAAAAATCATGGACTTAATGGACCATTTTATATCCCCAGAGGGAAAGCAATACCATATGAGAACTTAAAGTGTAGAAGTTAATCATGCAATCAGGAAGTATTATTTAGCCTTTAAATAAGCAGTAGGAGCTGTCCACCCACCGGAGAAAGCAATTGTTACACATCAGAAAGATGAAATTTAAACTTTTCTTCACTAATATCAATAAAATAACAGAAAAGTTGCATTGTTGTGTATTATTTGACACTTTTCCTGTTCTTTTAAAGTGATAAATATTCCACCTTGATCCCTTGTTTTCATCTCTCAGTCAAAGCAAAATAAGCGGCCATCACCTGGTTTGGTTTTTAAATTCTTAGATGCAGAAGTGGTTGAAGAGTTTTGAGATTTTAAGATTGCTGGAACTGGTAAAACTTAGGTCAAAACAAAAAATACAGAAATGAATGCAGATTTTTTATTTTTATTTGAGTTCCAAGAATTGGATGTTGTGTGGTTTGTGTATTTTGAGCAGGAGAGGTGCCTAATATGGTGCAAAAACTATAGTGACAAAATGTGAAAGTACAGAGTAAGGAGGAAACATCCTGTGTTTTCCAACAGAGACAGGCTGTTAGCTAGTGTCTTTGTTACTGAGGGAGGGAACAGCCCACTGATTAAACACCGGGTAATAAGAAACTCAAAAAGTCCTGCACACAGGGTGAGAGCTAAGTAGTGATAAAAGAACTCTCCGGAGGAGGGGGTAGTCGGGCAATCAATCATAGAAAGATTAGACAGTGTCACACGTGGAGGAGAGGGATGCGTGTGAGGTTGGGAGGGAAATAATACTGTTTATATCACATACTTGCTACAGAGAGAAAACTGGAGAGCAGCAATGCCAAAATAAACTTTCGGAGGGCTTGCATTACCCTGACGCAGTGCCACACGACAACTGCGAGAAAGGCTGATGCCGTGCTGCACTGGGCACATTCACGTACTGTGTCAGTGAGTACGGAGACTCGTCCTCCTGTCTGCTCAGCTCCGAGCCTGGGGGAGGCTCATGATCAGAAAGTTAATGGTTAACGGGAGGGATTCGGGGAAGTGCATCCAGCCCTCCATGTCTGAGGACAGCCCGAGTTAAACAAGTGCTACTCCAGAGAAGGGGCGCAGCTGAGGCTGGTCTATAGGGTGCCTATGCCTTTAGGATGAGTACGATTTGGGATTCAGTTAACTCATGGGAGGGTGCGTACATGTGAAATGGAAAGAAAAATCTGGAAACCACCACAGATGTGTGCAGAAGAGAGAGCAAGGAGGGAAGCCCTGATGAGTACTTGTAGTGGGACCTATTAATGAAAGTTGAAGCTTAAGGTTTAAAAAGAGGAAAGTTCTACTTGAAGAAAACTGCATTCTGTTGGTGATAAATACCATATTGGGATATTGTTTGGTCCATCTGGACCTGATCTGTCCCGCCCTCCTTGAAAAAGCAAGTATTCACAGGGATGTGAGCCTAGAAGGACTCCCACTTAAATTGGAGAGTTTTGCCATCATAGGATCTACCTGCATGTATCTTATTGCAAGACTGTAGGATTAAGACATGAGCATTTTGAGGAAGATACATTCTCCTACTATAGCTAAAAGATAAGATTTTAAATAGTAATTTAGACCAGGTAAGTGCTTTTTTTACAGGCTTATATGTTTTATCTGGATATCACAATGGACAAAGTCAGGCTCTGGTGGCCTCATGTGGTACCTTCCTGGGCCTTTGGGAGTGAGGAACCAGCCCCGCGAGTCCAGTTCCTTCATGCCTTCGGCTGTCACCTTGGTCAGAAGCTTCAACCCCTGAGCTCATTGACAGTGCAGCCAGGGGACAGGTGACAGCGGCGTATGAGCCAGGATAGGCAAAAGAAATTAACATGCAGCAGAAAATGGGACGGTAAAATTATTTGATTGCACCCAGTGAGGTTTGTAAGGCAGTTGTGTGAGTGATGAAAATTAGGTGTAACACAGTTCCCCGCAGGGTTCTACGCCGGCCCGGCTGCTGCTGTGCTGGGTAGCCCTGCAGAAACCCACCTCCCGGTGTCCCACCTGCTTCTAGCCGGAGCTGTTGGTTGTGTAGATGCTTTCAAGTGATCCTTCACAGCTTACATAAACTAATTGTAAGCCCTCACGAATTGCAAAACAAATGTTCGCTGGTTCTGTAAACTGTTGCCTTAGGCCAGGTAGCCTGCTGTCCTCGATTTTATAAGCTGAGTGTGTGGTGGGATTTCTCCTGTCCTGGCAGTTCTTGCTGTACCTGCGGTAGCCGCTGGCTTCTCTCTGCTTCTTGGAGCAGGGCACCCCAGTGCTCCCCGGCACTTTCCATGGCTCACAGAGAGCTCTCGGAAACCGCTCGCCCACACAGGGTGGGAGCTGTTCTGCCGCAGGAGCTGCTGCGGTGCAGCGAAGGGCTGCGTTCTTCGCTGGGAAAGGAAGGTACGTGCTCAAGTGAAATATGCCAGCGGCCCCCAGCCTGGGTAGCCAAGGATCAGCCCTAATCTTCGACACCGTATGAGCTTCTAGCCTGTGTTTCTGTGCTGTTACATGGCTCTGACCCAAGAGGCTGAAAAATCCCCCTGTGACACTGCCAGCGTTGCAGTTCTGCAGCACTCTGCTCACTTCTTGCTCTATTCTCTCTCTGCAGCAGCAGCCCTGGCCTGGGTTTGCCTCCCTGCCTGCTCCTCGTCGTGTAAGAGCGCTGGCTGTCATTTGCACAGCCCTCTCAGCTGCTGGCACTTCTCGCTGAGCTGCGCTGGGTGCTGTGACACTGTCTTGACACTCGGGGTCCTGGGCGGGTTTTGTGTAACACAGGAAGCGTCTTTTCTCCTTCCCAAAATAATAGCTTTTTTCCCCCCTAACTCATCCTTGCTGGTGTGCATGAATGCTCCTGCAGTGATCTAAATCTTTGTCTTTGGAAAGAATAAGTATGTGGGGTTTGTTGTTTGTGCTGTATTGATATTTTCTGACTTTTTAAAAAGTACCCAGAAGGATGCATGTAATGCTGGGTTTGTTCACTTCTTTGTTTGGAGATGTGCATCTTCTGTGGAGCCAAGTGAACAGCAATGCTGTTTAATAAGCAAGTGCATGTGGATATACTGACTTTCAGGCTGTCATGTGTCTGAAGGTGAATTATAAACCCAGCTTTCCCAAAGGCCTGGAACTCCAGGGAAACTTGGGTTTTATACGAACATGAAAATCCTACAGAAGAACTGGGCTTCAGGTTGCGTTCCTGGGAAAGCGAAACTGATGAAATACCCACGTTGACAAAGAAGGCCACAGGGAAACCAAAGAGGGGGTAAGTGCAGCCCACTGAGGTCAAGGGAAATCAAAGCTGAGTCAGGCCAACCTCCTCAAGGTACAAAAGGAGCAACTGGAGATTGTGCAAGGGTAGGAGGTCTACCGGGGTGCAGGACTGTTCTTGTGAGATGCTTCACCCTAGTGATTTCAGTGGATTTTGGAGGAAACACCCAGTTTCTGTTTCTGCAAACAATGCTGGTATTTGGAGAGTGTCTTAGTTTCTTCTTCAGGACAGTAAATTATGCCACAGGGCAAGAGACTGCATGAGCCATCTGGAAACTCAGCCGATGTATTTAATGGACTCAGACGATTTCAAAGCAGAACAGAACTACTGCATAAACGAAACCTCAGAAGGCCAAATGGCTGATGAATTGGTGCCTCTGCTCTGAAATGGTCCTCCATCCTTGCAATATCCAAGTATTTCCGAAACTCTGCTGGATGCATCTTCACTATACCACAGCAAGGAACGTGATCATCCACCTCTGAAAGCTGAGTTGCAGGTGAGAGGAGGTTGAGGTGCTAAGAACCATATGTCTAAGACTGGGCTGTGGACACATAGGATGTTCTTTGGAGAGCCAAGACTGGTATTTCCGCCTTTTGAGACTCTTCCCTCCTTCCTTTTGCGTATCTCCAAAGCACTGGATGGCCCCACAACATAACGCTGTAGTGCACAGAGGTTTGACAGTTGCTCCCAACTTCATGAACACATTTGTTGGCAGGTCCCCACATTGAACTGAAAAGTCCAGCAATGTCGGTGAGATGTGCCCTGCCTTCCTCTGGTACAGACAGTACCTGCTGCCTGTAGCTTCTATTCACGTTGAAGAATTAGCATTGTTCAGCTGTGCTACAGCATCTCGCTGGGCGCTGTTCAGACCTGCTTTCATTCAGTTAACAAGCCAATTGAGACCACAGAATAGCAAGAAAAATAATAAAAGGCCTGAAAGTTATTGGTGTTTAGCAATGTCCTTAGCTGTAATGTAGGCAGTGGGCTTTCATGTGAGAATGGCATATACTCAAGAAGTCGATAATGTTTGTATTTAAAAGATTATAGAGATTTTTGTCCTGCTGAAATAGGCTTCAAGCTGTGCTGAATCCAATTGCTGTTCAATTGACACAGGTGCTTAGGAATGATTAAAGCTTTAACAAGCCCAGAGCCAGATTTTTTTCTTTCTTTAAGAGAATTTTAATGAACTCAGGGGATACAAAAATCAAACACACAGAAAAGCCTTTTGCTGCTCTGCTAGGACATTGTGACATTCGCATTTTGTCTCACTTGCAAATTCCTCCACTCAGGCTGTGGAGAGGGACCTCCTGGTTTGTGCTGGGGCGCTGAAGCGTGCTGAAACGCACAGAGCTGGGCTGCAGCTGGGAACATCTGGCTGCAGCGTGTCCCCGGCCCAGCCTGGCTGCTGCCCACGGGCAGTGAGGACGGAGGGGCTGGCGATGCAGCAAAGCAGAGAGAGCGCAGAGCAGGATCCACATGCATTCCTGTATGAAATACCAGGGCAGATGAGAGCGTTCGGAATCAGGTGCACTGGCATACCTGAGGTTTCTTTTACACGCTGCCCCGGCTCCCGGCGAGAGCTGCTCCTTCCCGGGCCGTGGGTGCTCCCTCGCTCTCAGGGGGCTGCCTGGGTTTCCCCTCACTCCCAGGAGGAGCACCTGCTGCTTCCACCCTCTTTTCACGGCTGCCGTATGCATGGCCTGCAAGGGCAGAGCCACAGGCTCTTCCCCGCTCATCTACGTGGAGTTTGCAGTAAGCTGCTCTGTTCATGGAGATTTGCCCAGCACCTGTTTTGAAATTAAGTTAACAACGCTGGAACAGAACCAATTGAATCAAGCGCACAGAGAAAACAAACTGTCTTTAAATGCAAAAAGGTATTGATTTGCAATTTTGCCAGTGTTAATTTAGCCCCTGCGCACACGCTTCCATAAAGAGGCATTCGACTAAAGCTAAATTAAATGTCAGAGAGTTGGCAGTGCTGGGAAACTCACCTCCCAGACAAGCACCAGGAGGTTGTGCCGATGTGCTGCTGTGTGTGCTGAAACCTGCAGGGCGCTTCTCAGCCCCAAGCCTTTTGCTGGACCCGAGGGGCTTGTACCCAGCTGCAGGGGCTCCATCCCCGAGGCTGCTCGTCCCCGTGGGGTAAAACAGAGCAGCCTGGAGGGCGGCTTCACTAATGCCCTGGGATGAGCATTGCAGCTACCAGGGTTGCTTGACTTTCCCGAACTTGATGGGCCCCCTCCTTAGCTCCGATTAGTACCTCCAGGTCAGGTGGGAGCTGAACGATGTCTCAGCAGCCTTTACAACCTTTTCCCATCTGGGAAATTTCTTCTGCTCCCAGAGGAGCAGGTGACTGATGTTTTGAGGAGAAGGAGGCTGTTGCTGAGCGGCTTACAGCCAGCTCCCCCTTGCCTCCACAAACAGTGCTGTGCCTGGAGCAACGGTTCCTCTTACCTTAATGGTTCCTCTTACCTTACTCCAATTGTCCCCCAATTGGACTACTCCAATTGTCCCCAAACCAGTTCTCCTGTGAGTGCTAAGAATGAAGAAGAGATGTCCCCTGCAGCTACAAGTTTGTATCTGAGCGGTACCCAAAAAACCATGTTAGTCCTGAGCCGGGTTTTAGGTGGTAAAGAAGGGGTCTTCAAGCAGAATTTAGGCTTGTAGGTCCTGACTTGCAATCCTGAATGGCTCCCTGCTCTGCCCAGTGCTCCCACTCCACGCGGGTGCCTCACCTGAGCAGGGCTGTGGTTGTGCAGCGTTGGGGTGCATCTCCACGTGGATTTGTCAGGGCTGGGCAGTTCAACACCTGCCTGGAATCCAGGTGAGGTTCAGTAAGAAGCTGTTTTCTGCTGCAAGACTGAGGGATGGGTGGACCCAAAAAGCATCTGCAAACACAGCAAATGTACAATGGCAGGATGAGGCCATCTGCAAAGCACGCTTTCATTTGATAGTTATTTCAACGCCCAGTCAGAAGAGGGCCCCCATTTACTTGTACCGACTGGCTAAGGCCTTCAGTGTGGAGATAGGGGAAAAAAGAGACGAAATGATGTACATTTTAAATCCTCATTTGGATGCCAGGTGAGTCACTGCAAGTCCCTTTAGTCCCCTGGTCTATTTTACAGCACTGTTACAGCTTAAACATTAAAACCGGCATGTGCAGTGACTGTAAAAAAAATTAGACAAAGTTTTGTCTGAAGCTCTCTGGCATCCAGGAAAGGTGGCAGATGTTATTACTTACAAATGTCACGCTGGCAGTGGGCTGGCAAAGAAAAATAGCGCTTTCTCTTAATTGCTCTCAAAACCAGACAAACTGCTTGCGGTAGTATCACAAGGAGAAAGCAGATTTCACAGGTGAAACTACTTTTTCTGTAATTGGCATTTTTGTGATTTAAAATGAGCAAATTCTTGGTCAAAGGCAATGGTGGTGGTGGCTTGGCAGGGGTGGAAGCATTATTTTGTGCCCGGGAATGGTGCCTTGGAAGTTATTCACCTGTTGGGAATACAGAAAGTCCAAACCCTGATAACCGCAAGGGCGGTTATCCCCCAAGCCCCCAGGGACCACCCAGGGACCATGGTCTTGCTCACAGGGCAGGAGTTTTGCAGCACAAAGGATGGGACCGTGGGGCCTCTCTTACCTGGGAGCCTTGTGAGCAGCCAGGTGGTGAAACCACTTTTTATGCATGGCAGGCAACGAAAAGATGCCTCTGTCCTGGGGAAGCAGGGGAGTGACTCCCAAAACCAAGCCCCCAAAACCATCATCCAGCTGCACTGAGGGCCATGCCACTTTCATAGACACCTTCAGAGACCTTCAGGAAGGAGAGGAATGGGATGAAACATCTTTGTCCCTCCATTCCCCTGCCTGGAGGAAATGAGATGGAAGGAAAAAGAAAAGTGTTTGTTTTTTTTCTAATGACAACATTCCCCAGCAATAAGGCTGGCTTTGTAACGACACCCACTCCCAGCCCCCCTGCAATATTACAATATTACAGCCTCCAATACATAAGCCAGGGATAGAAAAAATTTTAAATGTTGTTTGAATGGTCCTGTCGTTAAAAGACAGTAAAGTAGAAACTTGGTTTTGTCCCAACTTACTTTTAAAGTAACATCACTTTGGAGATTAATTTTTATTTTCCTCATTTAAAAAAAATGTATTAATTGGTTGAAAATTTTGGAAAAAATGGGCACTTTGGACTGTTGTCCTGTGGGCAATAGTCAAAACTAAGGTGAGAATTCAAGTATTTAGAGACTCATTATGTTTTGAAAGGAACCGAGAAAAGTCAGACTAGGTGGCTTGGAAACTAGCTGACTGGAAGGAGCTTGAGAGGAAGAAAAGTTCATGCAGAAGAGCAGTTCCATGTTTTCAAGATGAGATCCACAAAAAGACAGGTTTGGTGTTACTAGTGAAGAAAATTCCCCACTACCATTTGCTGAAATCCCCCTTTCCTTGCAGATTTCTGGGGTGCTGTCTGCTCTCCCAGCTGCTGTTGGGAACAACTCCTCAAAATGTTTTTGTGTTCAGCCCTCGGTATAACCATTTTGTTTTGTTTCTCAGTCTTCCTGGTTTTGGTGGAATTTTGGTTTAGTACAAGTATTTTGTATTATTTTCTATGCATTGTTTTTACCTATTAATTGCTGTGGAAATTGCTACAGAGGTACTCACCTGCCTCTTTCATTTGGCAAGCACCTGCTTTTCAGCATGTGAAAAACGCGTTCCTTTTCTTATTAATGCACGTATTCAGGAGAAATTCTGTGAATTATGCAGTGTAAAATCACCTCCTTTTCCAGTTTAGGGAATTCCTCAGGTGTGAGAAGCAGCTGCTGAGGCAGGATCAGGAGCCACAGGAGGGGTTACCTGGGGGCAAGGAGGAGAGTGCAGGTAAAACATGTTTTGTAGCCCGCCGCGGGCAGGCAGGAACGACTGCAAGGGGACTCGCCGGAGTCCCCAGGGTGCCGGTTTTGCACAAGCGGGGATCACTGCCTGGCTGTGAGCGTGGGGCTCGCTGCCTTCCTCTGTGCCAGGTAAGGGCTGGGCACAATCTCCCTCCTTCTCCCCACGACGGTGGGCGACAGCCAACTCAGGCTGACTCTGTGATACTCGGGAGCAACCCGTTTCCTTTTAGCACACGGTGACTAGACTGCTCCGATACCTCCTCCCCCTTCCCTCGGGATCATCTTCTGCCCCGTTCAGGGAAATTTCCTTGCCCCCTCCCCGAATGAATGCTTGGCTCACCACACGGCAGGGAATGCTCTGTTTATTCCATGATTTGCAGCCGTCAGCAGAACTTTCACATTTAGTTGACAACATAAAATAAATAAGCCAGGGAGGTGAAACATGTTGGTGTCATTCCTCTTTTCATCTTAGCACTGTTGACTACAAACACGTGGGCTTGGTGTGTAACTCAGCCCTTTACAAATGGGTCACCACGAAGATAGCTGGCCTTTTCTGGCACTATTGAGCTGTGTTTCTCTTTGGACAAGTTCCCCTTAGAGTTCACAGCTATTGGGACTGCCACAAGGTTTCTCTAAAAAGTGGCTCATTTGTCTGACTACTCAGCACATGGAATATATTTACATTGCAGAATGAAGGCATTTTCCTGCCTCTCTTTATAGTAAGACACCCAGCAACATGTGGTGACAGGACAAGAAGGGATAAGTGAAATCATTTTAATATAATATCAGTATATGAGAAACCACAACAGAAAGAAAACTTTTTCTGGAAAATTCTGCATATGTATATATTGCATTGTATAGTCTTACAGACAAATTTACATCAAATACATGATATATTTTAAAACACTGATTTGAAGAGGACAACAAATTAATTTTTCTCTTTCTGTACAGACATGGGAGTGTGATTTTTTTTTCTGTTGCTATAGTTTGCTGTTCTTTAGGAGGAGTATTCATATTCTTCAGCACTGCGGCGTCCAAAATCCATCCAGCCCATGTAGTCTCTGTCATTTATCCTGTGCGTAGGATCAATGCTCTGTACCCTGTTTCCCATAACTGAGAGCCTTCCAGTGGGACCTAAAGAAAAAGCGTTTGGGAGAGCAGAGAGTAAGTGGACACATTTTTCAGGTTCATCCATTTTCTGATCTGTTGTGTACTCATTAGCAGTTGTCTGTAATAGCTGAAACTGCGTGACTTAATACAGACCATGTAACACCGCAACATGTGATTGGGGAAAATGTCGTAGAAACGTTATGGGTAATGTCCTGAACGTGGCTTGGGTTTTTATCGTAAAATAAAGAGATCATTTTTTCCCTCCTGGCTGCTGGGAGGGAATATGGGTGCATTTCTCCTTTTTCCTTCCTATTTCACAAGGAAGAGAGAGAAACAAAATCCAGACGATTTCGCACTCTTCCTAGCAGACCACACCCTTACTTGCTGGTGTTGGGAGAGTTGCTCCAGAGGCAAAATAACCCTGCTTGAGAGCAGACTCAGGCCTGAGACAGGACTCCACCACAGTCCCCTGTTGCTTGAAGAGCCATAAATGTGAGTACAGGAGCTCTTACAGTGCAAATTCAGTAACAAGCGGGGTGGAGTTCTGAATCCCAGGTTTTGTAGAGAAGTGGGAATACTTGTGAAATTGAGAAAGTTGTGTCTGGAATTTATAGCTGGAGATGTCTATTGCTGGAATTATACAGGACTTACTGCTATGTCAGTGAGATTTTCATTGCTTATCCAAAGCTTTCATAATTCCTTTCACAGCAGGGTTGGATGCTGATCTCTGATCTTGCCTTAGCCTTTCTGTCTTCCTTGCTTAGTGCCTCAAAGAGACACAAACTATTTGCATGGACAATTTATGCTTTAAAAAAAGGGCTGTAATCTCTGTTTTGACATCATCACATCGTGTCATTAAAAATGCAGGGAAAGGTAAATTACTTCTCCCTGTATTCCCTGAAAACAGCCAAAATTGACATACACCAATAATTAGATTGAGCTGAAGTCTTGAGTGAGGAAGAAACAGATTCAATATATTAGTATTCAATACAGACTGAGGCTTGAGGAATACTTGAACTGATGAAAAAGGGAAAGAAGCCCAAATCAAACCCCACAAATCCAAATCTACACAATTGCCTTGCTTATGGTTTCTTGTGTTTTGAAGGAACCCTTGCTGACTCTGTGCTTTTATATTTCAAGGTTTTCCTCATGTAGTGATTTATAATGAACATGCTCCATTAAAAACAAAAACAACTGCATTGTTTTGTTAGTTGTCACAAAGGGACAGGAGAGTTAAGGGTACCAAAAAAAGAAACCAGCTGTGTTTTAGACATTCACCTAAAACAAAATTGCAAAAAATTTAATTATCTCTAGAAAATAGTATTTGTCTACCATTAAACGCTCAAAACCCATGAAATTCACATTCATAATTCAAAATAATTAAGCTGATGAAAATGTCTTCTTGGCACTCTAATCAGGCAGGGCTAAGACAGCGCAGAACCATCGCTCAGATGTTGGTATTTAAGAGACTTCTGAGCCTGCAGTGACCTGTGGGCTGTAATGGCTCCCCTGGTGTCATTATGGTCTGGCCTGGCAATGGCTCCTTAGAGGATGGTAAATGTGCATGTCACTGACTTGACAGCTACAACGTCTCATCTACATGGTGCCAGATTCATGCTGAAAGCCTGCAGATGATGTTAATTGAAAGCTAGGGATCACAAACAGTGAAATTAATTTCTTAACAGCACCTTAATTACCTTTCCTCAAACCACCGGAGATGTCCTGTGAATACTGCAGAATCAATGTACAGCAGATGTATTCAGAATTGTAGCAGTTTGGCTACGAGGCCACCACCTAGCTGTAAGCTCCTGAGAGAATTTAACTCGAATGTCACTGTTTTAACTGGAAGTAATGTCCAAAATCGGCCTTTCTATTAATCACAAGCGCAAATCCTATCAGTGATGACTGGTAACTGCTCAGACTCTCTTTCCCCCTAGATGGAATTTTCTCTTATGGTTTAGACAGGTTAAAAGTGACTAATACAGTAGATGTGAGTGCTCTGCAGAGATTTCTGAAGTGCTGCCCAGAACCTTTATGTTAAATGAGAAGATAATGTTTTGATGGGAACACTGTATGTATTGTTAGAAATGAAGTGAATACTGTTCTGTCCCTGTGAATCTTCTCTTCTGTAACTACAAAGTACATCTACAAATCAGAGTGCAACTAGCCTAGTCATGTCACAAGAATCCCATCATTTGCTAACAGTCACTTTGTAGAGTTAATTATATGTCAATTAACATGAATGCAGGAAATTCCCCCTCATATCAATACTTCCCAAAAAGACATCTTAAATACAAAGTGGGTTTTTTTTTACTTCATCTGGTTAAGCTATTTGGAAATGTCACCCAGATAGTTAAGAGAATATAATGGATACATAAACTAGAATGAGGAATTCGGTTTCTATGTAGTTGGGTGACAATGACTACACTGGGGAAAGGTAATGAGGATTCTGCTTTCTAGACTCCTGCAATAAGAGTCTTATTCAGTAACAGCTTTAACTGTAGCACTGAACTGTAGAATTTCATAGCTGAATTCTCTTTCCGTTGTGTGAACTGCTAAAAGAAGTTCCTTAATGGATATTGCGCAAATTGGTAACATGAGATGAAGTCTCTCAGACTGTATTAGAAGTGATTATTTTTCTGTTATTTCTGATTTGACCCTGTTCTACATACACATATGAACATGTATGGCTGCATATGTAATGCACAAAATACATGTGGCACCTCTTACTTGCAGACTGCCATCAAAAATAAGAATAGGATTCTGCCTAATACGGAGGTCAGCAGTGAGGCTATCAGGAGCAGAGAATTAAATGTTCTGCATACGGTTATGTGGAGAGACAGGAGAGGAGAAAGCTCTTACTTATATAAAGTGAATTTTATCCTAAACACAGTCTGGGGCTGGGAGTGAATTAATTTCTCTATGTCTATATATCCAGGTAATCCTAATTACTGCCCTACCCTCGAGCCCTCTTTGCTTCTCAGATGTCCACTTTCCCTGCAGTACAGTGGATAGACTAGAGTGAAGCTATCACAAGTAAACAAGATTTGTGTAGTGGCTTTTGTTGAGGTTGGCAGTCAAAGGCCACACCAATTAGGCTGCCCACAGCGTTACTCTATTGAGATACAAAGCAATACAGAGACGTGTACAGTCCAAAAGGAAAAAAAATGGGTTTTTTTGGGGGGGAGGACTTCCCGTGGTCAATGATTTTGATCCTTCCTTTTTACTGGTAGCACAGATGGCATGCTTTTATGTCTGTGTAAAACGTACTGTAAGATGTCAGCAGGGACAGCTTTACTCTTTCTCTTGCTAGCTCACGTTTGTAATACAATTGTTTCCTCAAGTGACTAATAAATCACACGGTAAGAATGAAACCCTTTAATTCCACTACTCTACCGGTGCTTCATGCCCTTGTTACAAATGCAGTGCCATGGAGGTTTTCAGTAACTGCAAGATTGTGATCCAAGGCTGCCTGGGACCGAAACCCTAACAAGAATTCATAGAATCATAGAATCATTTAGGTTGGAAAAGACCTTTAAGATCATCGAGTCCAGCCATTAACCCAACACTGCCAAGCCCACCACTAAACCATGTCCCTCAGCACCACATTTAAAGGTCTTTTAAATACCTCCAGGGATGGTGACTCCACTACTTCCCTGGGCAGCCTGTTCCAGTGCTTGACAACCCTTTTGGGTGAAGATATTTTTCCTAATATCCAATCTAAACCTCCCCTGGCGCAACTTGAGGCCATTTCTTCTCGTCCTATCGCTTGCTACTTGGGAGAAGAGGCTGACACCCACCTCGCTACAACCTCCTTTCGGGTAGTTGTAGAGAGTGATGAGGTCTCCCCTCAGCCTTCTTTCCTCCAGACTAAACAACCCCAGTTCCCTCAGCTGCTGCTCAGAAGACTTGTGCTCTAGGCCCTTCACCAGCTTTGTTGCCCTTTTTTGGACACGCTCCAGCACCTCAATTGACATGTTTTAAAGGAAATGTGCTTTTACTTATCACTGCTTTTAGTTATTGTGTTCATAAATGTTGAGTTCTCATCTTTCAAAAGCTTTCACACTTTTGTAACTTCCTCTGGGAACAAATGCACGGAAAATCCAATACGCAGAAGATTTCCCTGGTACGGGTATTTCTGGCTGACGTGAGGTTAGCCATTTGGTCTGTATTTAGCCTCAGAAAAGTTTTCCTGCTCTTCTAACTTAAAAGAGGGAGGGAAGAGGTTAACTAAATGAAAAAGTTTGAAGAAAATGCAGTTACTGTATTTTATCTGAGATGCAACATGCTGAAAATAATACCAAAATAATTATAATTATGAAAATAGTAACTTAAAAATAAAAGCTGAAGTATGATCTGACAGGTAGGTTACATTTTTCCCAATTACCTGTACGCAGCTCTCAGTCAGTAGCTGCTATGTACAAATCTTTTTTTGGAGGAGTTTTGCAGTAAATGAGAAAGAGAATGCTCTCTACTTCAGGAATAACCAGGCAAAAATCTATGTCCTATCTTCTCTAGGAATTCATGCTAGATGATGACAGGGTTATCTTAACACCTAGGTATCCCTGCAGGAAATTCCACTGACACAGAAGTAGCACAGTAAGTAAGCTATAACCAGTACCTTTTCTGGCTTGCTGGAGATACTTTGCCAACAAAGCGCCGATGTTAGCTCTCTGGTCGATGCTTCCATCCAGCCGCGGCACAGGTTTCAGCGGGCCAGCAGACGAAGGGGCGCGGATGTGCCGCTGATGTTCTGTCAAGCTCTGCTCGAGCTCAGCAGCCAGTGGTTTCCCATTGTGCGAGCCCACAGTTTGCTGTCCGAAAGAGCTCGCTGAGAGCACAGCAAGGAACACACAGATGCATATACCGCTGTACATTGCTGGAGAGAAAAGGAATGATAGGCTGTTAAAACGACCAGATTTACTACGTTGTATGTTGTCCCTACCCCTGTCTTCCATTGTGGGTGCTGGTTTCTGAGCAAACTAGGGTTGTGCGTTTTTTGGTTTTAATGCGGGTAACTGTGGGATCTGTCTTAAGTTGGAAAACATGTATGTGAATAGTTAAATAACTGTTGGTAAGAGTGAGATACATTGGAAGGAATAAAACCAATTCACTGTAGTATGTTGTATGTCTCCCTGATCTACTCAATTCATATTTGCTTTTCTTCTCTGGAAGCTGTAATTCATTAAAACATAAGGGACATGTACCCTGCGCTGCAAAAAATCCCAGGATTCAAACATTCCAGTATTTTGCTGTTGTACTAAAATCTGCTGTTACTACAAATGCTCAATTTTGACAAGTTTTCTGAAGAACCTTTACTCTATCAACCCTTCATTGGTTTGAACTTTAGTGTTCAAGAGGCTTCACTTCATCATACACAGAAAGAAAAACCAAAAACTTGTCCCAAGGAAAGAAAACCCAAAATCTAACACTTCCCCTAAGTATTTGATCTAACAGCTGAGGTGGTAAAAGCTGTTTAGTTAAAAGCTGTAAGAGAGAATGAGCGACTTCACAATAATCTTCTTCATCTAAAACAGAGAATTCAAATGAAGAAATCTGTTACTGCTTCCTTAAGTTCTAGACAAAACAATGTCGTTTTACTAGATTCTTTGGTCATAAAAGCTGAAATAGTATTTTTCTGGAAACACAGAAATTACTGTCATTTATTATGACAAACAAGGTACCTCGTACTTAATGCTGTAGGGGTGATTTCCATTTATAAATACAAGTGAATTATCTCATCTATATGAGAACTTTTGAGTTGTTTACGTTTTTGAACAGTATACTGAACCTAATATTTTAATTGTAAAAGAGGAGAAAATTAAGTTTATTTGCCCACCACATACACTAGAATGAAAACGTTTGCAGTACATAAAATATGTTTTTAGTATTGTTAGGAGAGGAATGAAACAATGTCAAAATGTCACTCCGGCATGGTTATTAGCGATGTACCATGTAGGTTTCGGTACTTAGAAACCAAAGGTGCGTTCCATCCTTTCCACAGAGGTATCGTTTCAACCCACCTGACTCCTGTGCTTTTCAGGCATATATACATTCACGCACATACTAAGGACTCCAGACACTAAACCTCATCCCCGGCAAGCGTGTCTTTCACAGCCTGCTCCTTCAGGAGCCCCGCTCGCCCTGCCGGGCGCGCACCGGGCGGTGCGCCGCCGGACCGCCCGGCGCCCCCCGCAAACCCTCGCCCCGCGGTGGGGACCGCCCGGCGCCCCCCGCAAACCCTCGCCCCGCGGTGGGGACCGCCCGGCGCCCCCCGCAAACCCTCGCCCCGCGGTGGGGACCGCCCGGCGCCCCCCGCAAACCCTCGCCCCGCGGTGGGGACCGCGCCGGCCGGGAGCAGCCTCAATTCCTCTCCCCCGCCGCAGCCGAGTGCGTGTCCTCCGGCAGACGGCGGGATGCCTTCAGAGCCGCCGCACAGGTAAGCGCCGGGCACCCCGCTTGCCCCCCCCCAGAGGAGGTGCGGACAGAGGAGGGGTGGCAGGTGCTTCCTACCTTTCCGCTGCGCTTTCCCGAGGTCGGACCCGAGGAGGGAGCGAGGCCCGTGTGTGCCCAGGCAGGGAAGTTAGGGGCGACTCAGCCTCGGCCCCTTAAATAGCGGCGGGCGCCGCAGCGGTGTTTGCACAGCTCTGACGCAGGCCGGGGCCGCCGCCCGCTCAGCCCCCCGCTCCCGCCGCCCCCCGCCGCCGGGACCGGCTGTGTGCGTGTGCCTGCGCGCCTCGCGGGGGGAGCGGGGCTCCCTCCCCGCCCTCCTGCCGGCCGGCGCCGCCGCGGCGCTGCGGGGGAAGCGGGGGCGCCGCGTGGGCCTCGCGCTGCCCGACGGGCCGCGCCCCGCCGGCCGCTCTGGGCTCCCTCTGGAGGGAAGCGCTCGCCCTGGGCGCGAGCGAGCGGGAAGCCCGGGCGGGGCTGCAGCTGGGCGCGAAAGAAGTGCTCCCGGCCGGGGGGATGCCCGCAGCCCCCGCACAAATACCACGGCGAGAGGCTTCTGGTGGGGCTCCCGCCCGCGGCAGCAGCGGCACCGGGCGGCAGGAGCCGCCCCCGGGCTGCGGCAGGCGGGACGGGCTCACCCTGACCGCGCTTGTGGTCGGTGTGGGGTCTGGTGCTTTGGGTTCCTCTCCCCGCAGCCTCCTGCCACCGGAGCCCGGGGGGCAGAAGGACCTCCAGCCTCCCCTCCCCGGGGCCCTCCCGTTCGCCTCTCCTCAGGAAGACGGGGCTGTCGTTTTATTGCCAAAATCACGAAGCCGAAGATGATCCCCCCTTGAAAGCCGGGGATGGGGCCGGGGACGCCTTCGACGTCGTTCTCCCTCACCGACCCCCAGAGCGACACGTCTCCCCGCGGCCGCTGCGGAAAGCGCTGCCCCGTGCCGCGCCTGCCTCACTACCGCTGCTGTCCGGCGGCGGTGCCCGCCAGGTCCCCGCAGCCCCCCGCGCTGCGCGGAGCACCCTCCGACGCCCGCTCTCCCTCCCCGCCTCTGTCCCCCCCCACCTCCTCCTTTCCGGGGAGGGGAGGAAACCTCCTCACGGCCGGGCCGCCGGGACTGCCGCGGCGAGGCCGTGCCGGGACGGGCGCTTGCCACAGCCGGGCGGGCTGGCTGGGGTAGCCCTGTCCGCAGCCGTGACACACCCGCCCGTGCCTTCCCCGCGGCGCAGCCCCGAGCCACCTCCAGGAGCAGCCGTTTGTCGGGAGCCAGCGCCGGGCTCCGGCGTGACCGTGCCGAGTCGGTGTCTTAATTTTTTAAGTTTACAACTGGGAAGCAAGCGAGCCCCGCAGGCTGCTTTTCCCTCCCCGGGAAGGGGGCCGGGCAGCCCGGCGTTCTTACAAGGCACCGAGGCTCTCCCGGGAGCCACGTGTGCTGTGCGGGCCGTGCGGGGGATGCGGAGCGCCGGCCGGGGCCGGGGCCGGGGCCGTGCCAACACGGCAGCTGAAGGGGCTCCAGCCCCCCGAGGCGAGGCGCGGGGCTGTGTGTGGGTCCTCCAGCCACAGAAGAAAGGGCTCCCGGGGAGGGAGCTGCGCTTCTTCCCCATCTCGCCACCCGCCCCGCCTGTGCTGTCCGCGGGCAGGCGGTGCTCCGCCACACGTCGCCCCTTGCACCCCGCGGGGGCTCCGTCCCCGGCCCGGGCTCGGCGCCGCCGCCCGGGGCAGGCGGGGGCTCCCGCTGCTCTTCCTGCGGCGGCCGGCAGAGGGCGCCGAGGCCCCGCGCGGGGCTTCGCCTCAGCGCCGCACAGCCCCTCCGCCTGCCCCGGGGCGGCCCCGCCTGCCGCGCCCGACGCCGGTCGGCGTGGCGAGGGACGGCGAGTCACGGGGAAGTGATGAAGTCCCGCGGCGGGAGGGTGCCACGCGGCGTGGCAGTGGGAAAAAGCCACCCTGCCGGCACCTCCTCGGCGTGGCGGAGCCGTGGCGCAGGGACGCGGCCAATGGCTCCTCATGCCCGGCGGCGCCTCGTGCCCAGCGGCCCGCGAGCAGGGGGCCCAGGCGCGGGGGGGGCCGCTGGCGCGGCCCGGGGCGTCGGTGGCCTGAGAGGGGTGTTGTGGCCTCCTGCGCCCCGCTGCCTTGGTGGGGTGAGGCTCGGAGGTGACGGGGGTCGCGATGCACAAGCTTCCTCACCGCTACCCAGGGTGTTTGTCACCGAACGGGATATGCCGACTCAACCGCGGGCCGCTTTTCAACTCCCACACCGGCGCTGACATCGGGCAAAGTTGCCATCCCGAGGCCGTTAAAAAAAAGCAAAATCAAAACCTACTTTGAAGACAGAGAAGTAAGTTGGAGTGGATTGCCAGGGGAGGGAACAACACTGAAATTGTTCCAGCAGTACCCGTCCAAGTGCTACTTTAATGGCTCTGCCCCTGAAAAAAACCCCGGTAATATTTCTGATAATTCAATTTCACTATTTTGCCTTGGTGGCAAAAATGCTCACTGCTATTAGACAATTAAATAGACAACACTGAATTGAACTGTAGGTGTCTGGGAAAAGTATCACAGTCTTTCTGGGAAGGTCCAATACAATAACAATTCTGGTAGAGTCACATGAAGCCCTTGTGAAACTCGCTGTAGATAATGAGTTCCCAAGGGACCAGGCCAAAGCTTAATAGAAAAGAAAGACGGAGAGCTTACTAATATACGCATATGCATAATTCATATCACAGAGGTATAAATATAAATGCAGGCATTTAAGGCTGACATACTTGTCTGGTTGAACAAATACACACTGTAGGAGTTCATTTATGTTGAGCTGATTTGGAGTATCAGTTCACTTACAAATGTAGCCTGGACTGCACGAATGGAGTGAGAGAGTGTGCGTGTGTGCACGTGTGTGCATACGTGTGTCAGCCAAACTTACTATTTGTGTTCATGAACATACAGAAAGGCAACAGCATACAAAATTGAATAGAGAAGACAGGAATGTTTGCTGGACAGTTACATGCGTATATTTCCGAGGGACCTCTGTGCTTTTATAAGATAATATACTACCTTTTCCAGTGTACCTCTGAATTGATCAAATTGCGGTGTTTGCAGTGAGAGAGTCAGGAAATCAACAGTGTAAGCACAGCATGAAGTTTTCTGCCTCATTCTACCTATACAATCTCTACACTGACTGCAAATGCTTGTTTGTTTTTCCTATTCAGACGTCGTAGCGTATAAAGAAAATTACTGAGGCTACAGCATGATGTCAAGTTATTAAAGTCAGCAGTTCTGCACCATCTATAACTTTGGTTATAGACTTTTGAACACTGAATTTTCCTCGCTGAATTCCTTAATACTAGTATGTACAGTCCTTGGAGATAATTTTCTGACTTACCGATGTTTTCTTCAGTGAAAGTTCGAAGCTGTGTGCAAGTTCCAGTCCTCTGTAAATATATGTTGATTAATGGCATTTTAGAATTGTTTTGGGCAGAGATAAGAGACCAGAAAGCCTGTTCAGCTTGAGCAATATGATAGCAGGACTCTGAGGTGAGTTGCCTGGGGAAACTTAGGCTGCGTATTCCTGACTGATGTGGTGCAAAGAGGAAAGAATCAGGGTTTCATTTGCAGTGACCTGTTGGGTTCCAGAACCAGCGTTTTCATCAGTTGCTGGGCCTAGGCGTGCACCATGGATGTGTAGAGTGTTAACCACAGGAGGGCCTGGTGCCACGATCACAGGTGGGGTGAGACAGATGCTGCTCTAATGCATGATTTCAACCTTAGTTCACCTCATCAGGAAGGAACGTGCTTCGACTGCACCAGAGCTTAAGCAATGTTGCAAGAATCCAAGTACAGGTACAAAACAAATTTAAACCTTAAGTGAACCCTGCAATGCAGTAGATGCTAGTGTATATGCATCCCTAAGGTAGAAGCTCAGTGATACCATAGTTTAGAGGCTGCAGGCTTTTTAAAATCAGTTTTCTGGCAAGTGTCTGTTAAAAGATTTGAGTTTCTCTAACCTTTTCCCTATGACAATCAAGATAACTCTCTCCTCAATTGCTTTCTCTATTTATCTGCCAAAGGTTTTCTCCTCTGTAGCTGAGGTGGCAAAAGACAATGTATGGCTGAGCATACATTTTGTGCTGTTCCAGCAGAAAGCTTGGAGTTGGGTTTGGAGCAAGAAGGCAGTGTGAGAACAGAGGGATGGAGATACTTTCTTATGTCTGTTCTGCAATGGAGGTGGCCGGTGCCAATAGTTAGGAGTACAACAGGGCACTGTGCTAACGTTTCAATCTCTCTCTGCTGTGAGATGGAGCAGAGCTTGTCTGTGAGTGTCAGAATGGCCACAAGCTTGGAAATGCCCTGCTCTTTCCTACAGCGGTAAGCATGCAAGTGCTCTGCAATACGTCATTTCTGTCCATGTGCATGTGACTTTTGTCTCTACAGTATATATTTTTCTTGGCAATCTCACGTGCGGTTTACAATAGCATGGTTGTTATGTGGACAGCATAGCAGCTTATGATGCCTATGTTTGATGCCTTTTCTTTTTAGCCAAAAATGAAACATACGAGTATTACTCAGCATTGTTGCATGGCTTTGGATTCCAAGACATTTAGGCTGAATATTAAATATGGAACAGTATACTGCCAGGTATAAGTCTATTGGGAATTTAGACCATGAAGCATAAAGCCGGGTGGCTATCCTGTGGGACTAGGAGGCCTCATGTCCAGGAAAATAACAAGAAATACATTCTTTTTTTCTAAGTATTATATCCTTTTCTGATTATCACTATGCAGGGATTTTACTTTCCTCTGGACCCCGATATTTAAAGGGTAACGTTCTTTGCTATGTTGGGGCAAATTCATGGGTTTTTTTCTGTGGAACTGATGGAGTGGCAGTCTGGAGGATTACAATGAAATAGAAATAATTGACAGAAGATAACAGGGAAGGGAATGGTATAGTTTTCTGGAACTAATGGACAAATTAGTGAATATATTATCTGAACCAACTGTATGGACTGTAGATGTAAACCAGAGTCTCAAATATATTTTAAGACAGCACCTTGTTCTGCTGCTGTTGCTGTGGGTGTTGATTCAGTCATTAAATTTTTTGTATTTTGTTTTTTCAAATATTTTGAATTTTAATTCAGTAATTTCTATCAAGTGACCTAAATGCTTTCATTCTAGTCTCTCTTCTCTGAATTTGCATCCCACTTGACAGGAAGATAAAGTCTGCTTGGAGTCAACTCAGAAACTGAGGGAGAAATTTTGGTCCTGGGCAAGCAAATGACAGCGTTGCCTGGAATTGTACGGAATCTGGGTCCTCTGCCTGAAGAGTGCTGACCTCCTTTCACAGAGCAGTGCCTGAAACTAATATATTAGTCCTGAATAGATACCAGATAATATATCAGACCTAAAGAAGGGTCCAGTAGAAGCAGATCAGCAGAGCTGGTGCTGAGGATGATCGGACACTCACAGACTGCTCTGCAATGGAAACCAAAGAGCAACAAGTGGGAATGATCAGGAAGTCTGTTTCAAAAGTGTAGTCCTGGTATGAACTATGTGCACTAATGTAAATTCACTCATTGTCTTAGAATTACACATTATCCTGCAGTTGTGTGAAGAAGGAAAATAAGAGGAAAAATCCCGTTTCCTGGGAGTAGGGTTGGATTGTTTAGAAAATCAGATTTCGACCTGTATCCCATGAAATTCAGGCAGTTGGTATGTAAGCTCCCTACAGATTAACTGGAAAACTTACTTGCATGATGCCTTCAAATTTGGTTCCCTGTGATTTCAAGAAGATATGGTGAAGTGGAACAGAGAAAAACCCAGAGTCACTTTCTAGGAAGCCACCCAATCCCAACTCACTTGCTTTTTTATGTGTTTTTTGTTTGGTTTCTTTTCTCTCTGAAAGACCAAATTGATTTTCTGTGGAAATTTGCTATATATTTTCCAAATCGACCACAGGATAGAGGCTTTTGTGCAAGTTGAAAACTGGAAAAGGAAATCAAAGTACTAGAAAAAAAAGGACGAAGATATGTAAAGTGTTTCTTCCTAGCAAATTCTCTGTGATTTCAGCAATACTTTGGGAGGTATGGTAGAGTTTGAAAAGGTAGGACGATAAAGGCCTATGTTGACAAGCACAAAATAAAAGTACAGCAACTAGTCTGTCATGAACAATGGGAAGTCTGCTTAATGCCTGCTTTGTGGAATGGTTTGGCATTTAGGACTCATCTTCCCTTTCCTTTGTTGTCGGTGACATACCTACGTTCCTTTGCCATGTACATTTCAACTAAAATGGATGAAAACAAATAGTAAATAGAGAATATGTGTTACATATCAATGTATGAGGAAGGAGAAAATGACAAATTGTGCTAGGTGTGCCTAAAGCATGTGAATTTATTCCTAGCAGCATGCTTCTAATCCCTACTCCTGTGAGGTATTTAAACATGTGCTTAAGCCCCTGCACATGTGGTTTGTTAGCCAGAGAGGGATGACACACCTTTAAGTATGTCCCTAAATGTTCTGTCGTGACAGTCATGAAGACCTATTGTTCTTTGAACTGGTTGTTTGCTTTTTTGAGACCTTAGGGCTGTGATCTCCCAGATTTTGTCACATTTTTATGCCTAAAATTCAAAATTCCATTCAGCTGCTTTTGCTTGTTGGTACCTTAGGTATATGTCATGGACCTCAGGAGAGTCCTTGCAGTTCTTCAGAAGCGAGATTTTTAACAGACGTTGTGTTGTCTGCCATGCAGACTTGAAGTACCTGCTTCATCAGATACTTTTTTGAGAAAGCAGCTGTGATAGCACTCTTGTCTGTGAAACTAAAATACATATTCACAAGTACTGGAATCTGTTTTACATTGATGGGATTATTTATTATTTTAAATAATTGTGATTTATTCCATAATTAATATCTCCTTTTATGTAGGAGAAACCCGTCCAAGACACTTCAATGTATATATGAATTCATTTATTATAAAAATAGCCTAGTACAGAAAGCAAATACATTGTACCTTCCAAAAGACTTCGTACTTTTCAGATGTGCTCTCCACCTTGCAGCCTGGACTCACATGAAAAGTGTCTTTTCCACTGTGTGGCAATAACAGGATCCTGTAGGAGATACTGTTTGCTCCACAGTCCTCTCCTGTGAAAGGGGAATGTCTGACTAATCAGCATTTGTCAAACAACTTAAAATCCCAAAAAGGAAGTTCTATAAATGACAAGTACAATGTATTAGCCTCTTGTCTTCCAAATATTTGCATGTTCTCATCTATGCTAAAAGTAGAATCACAATTTAAGAATAGCAAAGTAATTTGGCTCTGGAGAGACTGGACAGCCAGTAAGGGCTTTTTAGTGTCCTTCAGAAGAGATAGGGGCTTTCTGTTTGACACATAAGTGGATAGGACAGCTGGAGTCTTGTTATTTCACTTCTACTGTTAAATTATACTTTGTAATATGGAAGGAAATGGAATTAACCTGGGTGCAAAATATGAATTGTTGTTCTGACAATTCCTATTTAAATGGAAATGCCAGAAACTTCCATGGAAGGTGTAGATGCTACATAGCTGTTTTGAATGGCTAGAATGGAATGAAAAAATAACGGTGATCTTTGGACAACAACTCTGACTGCATTGCAGTGAGCCGATGGAAGGAATTTGGTATAAGAGCATTGTCAGGAAGATACTTGGAGGTCCTAGGGATTGCCCACTGGATGAAGTCAATATCCCCCACTTTTGACAAGGCTGCTCCTTTACTGATTGCTTAGCAGTATCTCTTGGATGTACTGGAGGAGGGTTACCTGCCATGTGGCAGGAAAAAAGCATTAGCCAGGAGGCTCCGTAGTCTAACACTTACCTTTTTGTGGCCTGGTATTTCCACGCTCAGAAACACCTACCTCTGTGACCACCATAATTGAATTACAGCCTCCAGGAGGGCAAATTGATTCAACCTGTTCAACTTACCCAAAGGCTGAGGAAAAGAGACAGTTAACTCAGAGCTCTACTTTAGATACCTCTCAGCTGCCCCTTAGTGAGTGAGCCTTCCCTTAAAAAAGCAGAAGGAAGACTTCTAAATTAAGGTATTTTACTGAATTATCAGGTATAAATGTATTTTGAAAGCACTCGGAACTAAGAACACACATGATAGAAAAGAATTATCACCCAGACAGAATAACTAAATCTAAGGGGAATAATTCTTTGGAAGCAGACAAACCTTGATATATACTGCTCGCTTTTTATTGTTTCTAGCTGTCTGTCTCTAAATTAGGTTTTTCTAAATAAAAAAGATTTACTGTATTCAGAGTAGAGCCTGGAATTGCTTAAAATCAGCTGTTCTACACAGTGCTGTGTGGCATGAAAGACACAGCTTTATGAGGCATTTAAATAAGTAAGTTTTCAAGTTGACTTCCTAAAATTAACAAAGACTAATTAGTGGGATTGTTCTGTATGGTAATGATGTCTTAGGTTCACTGTTTGTTAATACAAATATATATGTTATTTAACACCTTACCAATGCTGTATTTTATTTAGCATGCTCTTAGGTCAAATAAGTGAGCTCTATCAAAAGATTCCTCAGGGTAAGAGCTAGCCCAAGGTCCTGGCTGTACTGCCCTAGAATCATAGAATATCTCAAGTTGGAAGGGACCCATAAGGATCAAGTCCAACTCCCTGCTCCTCGCAGGATTACCTAATTAGCATTTACTTGTGGAAACAGGAATAAAACTGTTGGAATGGGATGGATCTGAGTTCTCTGGCTCAAATTTTCTCTTGAAATGAAAAAGCAGGATTACTGATGACTTCACTGGTGAAACATGGTGGATTGTTTATTTACAGTCTGCTGAGACCCTGGTGCAACAGTGAAAAGGTACTGTGAAGTGTGCAAGTGGGTAAAATGGAGGGGAACTACAGTGACTGCATTTTCTTTCCATTTGTGTATTTCTACTCTACGTATTATTATGGAAATGCACACTGCTTCTTTTTGTTTTCTTATGGTTTCCCTCCCGGCTTTACTTCATGATAGTGTGAAATAAGCCATCCAGGCTGAAAGAGGATGTCTGCCATTTGTATGCAGTCAATAAAATAGCTCCGTCGTTGAGTCAGTCAGTGGTTTATGCTTTCAGAATAAGCTGGCTCAGGGAGGAGGCCAAGGAAAGTGTGGGCTGGCAGGGCCTGGTCAGGGCAGGTGAGAAGTTCCAGCTCAAAGCTTAA
The DNA here is from genome assembly GCF_030936135.1 of Gavia stellata. Taxonomy (NCBI): domain Eukaryota; kingdom Metazoa; phylum Chordata; class Aves; order Gaviiformes; family Gaviidae; genus Gavia; species Gavia stellata. Next base: position 49,858,687 of record NC_082599.1, read on the forward strand.
GGAGAGTGTGAGGGTGAAGGAGTGGTGAGACTGGAGAGGTAGCTCCAGGGAAAGCGTAAGCGCTGTGGGGATCAGGCTGCTGGAGCTGGACTGGGCTAAGAGTGTTAGGAACCTGCTGTGAATATTAATTTATCTGATGAATATTCACCTCTTTATATTTTCATTACTAACCAAAAGAAAAAGCAATGAACCTTTCATAAGACTAGCAGAAATTCAAACGATCGTGTTTCATTAGAATCGTGTTCTCTTGCTAGAAATACAAAATTAAGATTTTTGGGTACAAATTAATTATTTAAGTTTTACCTTGATTTTCATTATTTTTCTACTGCTTTCCTTGATTATGATATGCCTGATTCATTGCTGTTATTCAACAGTGAACAGTTTTTCAGCCCAAGCCCCCAAGCATGGATTAAACATATTACAATACTTCAGCAATGCTATAGTTTGGGTGAGTTATACTTCTACTTTTCTCTGTGGAATATGTCATTTTTTGAAATTGCTTGATGGCCTCTCTCCTTGGAGAGAAAAAGTGGTTCATCATATGTATCCCAGCTGTGTTTTGTCCTAAGTGAGGACTCTGAAGCTCACAAGGAGTGTTTAAGTATGAAAAAACTGAACTACAGATTTAGTGAGAGCATTATTTGCTCATTATATGCTCTGTAAAAATGAGTATGTCTGAACTGAAAGGCCTTCACTTTTGGCTGAACTAAATTGTTTTTCAGACATTTGTGTATTTGGCCAGACTCACCTATTTCAGCAGTTTGATAGCTTTTTCTATCCCTGCGATGTATTAGTTAGCGGTAATAGGACAAGATGCCGATAATTGTGGGTAATATCTATGAGCCTCTTTGATAAAGGAAACAACGCCTGAGTGCAGAGAGCCAAGATTTGCACCTGAAGAGAGAAGCAGATTGCGTTCCCCTGATTTTAGAAGCATGAGGAGCAGCTTTCCACTGCAACAGGAAAAAAGAGACTGGCGACAGTCTGCGTGGTGATCCTCAGTGGAGTTAATGGCTAAGCAGGGTGACTGATACCTTCTGTACTACCTGTCTTGTCAGAATAGCAGCAACCACAGTATTACAGATCCTTCCAGACTGCTTGGTGGCATAGCCAAACTATGTACCATTTTATACTAGCTTTTTTTTTTTTTTATTTCTAACATGATTTGCATATAAGATTTGACGATCCTTTGATTAAAGGCCCAATCCTGCTCCTTTAGGATACTGGAAAATAGAAATTTTCATTAAGGCTAAGCAACAGTGTGCACATATGTGTGGGTCTGCAGGAAGGTGGTAACTGAGGTTTCCTTGGCACCATGTTTTCTTTCCAGTCCATGAGAGTACTCATGGGGCTGATTCTTTCCTCATCCTTTTCTTTTTTCATCTTGAGCAGAACATTTGTATATGTGTTTTTTCAATGCTAAAATGGATTTTCATACACACAGAGGGTACAAGATATTTCACATTAAAATGCACTGGAAAGGTTTATAGAAATGAGGGCTTTGCAAGCAGGTTGCTATTTTACAGCCTTTGCAGTGTTTAGTATCAAATATTTTGTTCAAAACAAAAGGAAAGGAAAAATCCTCAACCGGACTTTATTGCTATTAATATTTTGCCCTCTCGATGCCTGCTACTGCGTGGCTAGAGTAAGTTATTTTTAAGAATGCCCCAGTGAATTAGGGGCCTACAAGCCATTTACCACAGTGATATAGACATGCTGGAGCTTTGATGCTGATGGTTCAGTGAAGATAGATCTGAGGCTTCTGAATCTTCAGGTTCTTGAACTTTTTTGCCTAATTTGGTTTATCACACTGTTGAAAATTACAAACAGATCTAATCTAAAACCCTACCTCTGTAGACATTCTTAAATTTGGAGGTGTTTTAAATGGTGGCAAGGTTCCAACATGCTTTATGAGAGGCTGCACACAAACTTGATTATGAATAACAGATATTCCGAAAGGGAATGAGATTTTTGCGGCGTGACTACATGGTATCTGAAGTGGTTTACACAGTGGAATATTAGTTTTAGTATTGAAAATAGTGAAAAAGAGGTGTTGGCTCTGCTTTATGCCTTAGAGAGGAAACCACAATACCAGAAGAAGTGTAGGACATTAATAACTTTGTTGTATACTGATGTTAGAGATAATATTGCAGTTCATTATTGTTTGCTACTGTAAAATTTTTGCTGGGCTTTTAGCTGCATCTGTTCTTCCATACCCCTGAGGACACTTACTGTTAAGATGGATTTAGGATGTTTTCTTCCAAGTACAAAATTGTACAAGAAAAACAAACATTCGATATTCAAAAGACAGACCTATAGACACAAGAAACTGAAAAACATTCTCCTACCAGTAATAATTCCTTGGGAAGATAGATACAGTGTAAATAGTATCATGCATTATGCATTTTGTCTAATATACTGCTCAATAACGAGGTACGAAATCGATAAGGTGTTTCATTATGCCATCGAAGGAACAAACTTCAGCATATGCCCTAGTCAGGTAGTTATCTGTAAGACCTTACACTGCAAGGCATATCCACTCATGTGCATTCCTCATAGAGTCACTAAAAGCTGTAGCTGTTGCAGACATCCTTGGGAAGATTTGAGCACCTCTGAATATGGGGGCCATGAGCCATGGGAGAAAACCTCTGTGTTTCTAAATTATCTGTGCTCACAATGGCCTTAGTGAATTTTCCCCCAGCTCTTTGCTGCAGAGCTGTCATTTCCCCCTTGCTTTTGTAACAGGTCTGGTGTTACTCCTGAGCCTTTTCTGAAGTCGAATGTCATGGTTTTTTTCACCTTTTTTGTTGGTTCTTTGACTTGCTAGTTAACTTTATTAAAAGCAGGCTAATTAGAAGGAAAATGACAAATAATTCAATATCATTAACTAACACAGTGAAATGTACTAGGTGGGAGCGAAATGGGAGGAAGATCTTTATAGATTAGTTTGATTTTGCTTGCTAGTCCAAGGATGATGAAGCCAGCTAGGGCTCATCTTTTTCTCCCAGAAGAGCAGTAAATTATCTTCTTTTAGTCTTGCATAGTTATTTTCTGTCAATGAATAGTATTTTGCTTTGTCTCTGATACAGGCTACAAAACATAACACTTGACTCTGCTCTCCATCAGTAGCTTAATGTATCTGGAATTATTTGCTAGTAAAAATTTAAGAAGAATGGGTATTACTGCCACATCCGAACTATATACAGCCTCTGCCATTGACGTTTCCCCCTCTTACTGTGCTTCAAAATATGAACATTGCTTCATAGCTTTGAGATGAAGTCCACACACAGGAGTGGGGTAAGGACTCTAGAGCCAAGCTACAGAAGACATCTGTCCGCTACCTCTGAGAAGGAGAAAATTTAAAAGGCATCCTTGTCTTTTTGTATTGTATTGTTTATATGCTCAAAACAACACAATACTGACTTCAGGTGGCTTTCTCCACTTTCTGGTTGCTGCAGACTGCTTTCTCTGCAAGCTCTATGTGGAAGATAGTTGTCTCACTGAGCATTTTAGGTTCTGCTCCAGGAACCAGTAACCTTTTAGTCAAACAATATTCTGAAGCATAATTTTTAGTTACCCAAGTTGGTTGTTACTGGGTCACGCCCACTGTACTAAGCTGGAGTCAACAGATGATGCCAGGGCAAGCTTGAAGTTTGCCTAATACAAGATTTGTTGCTCTCCATCCATACAGGCATTTTGCTTTAATTTGTGATAGTGCATGGACTAGATAGTAAAAATACCAGGGTTTTTTTCTGTAACAGGATATGAATGGCTGGCCATGATAAATAATGGAATCTCTTGTAATTGTATCTACATGAATATTTCATATTCTTAGAGCTGTGAATTTATCCCATGTCTGAGAACGCTCTAAAGTATCTGACAGAGCTTAATTGCTTGCTTTTGCTCCATCCCTCTCATACTGATGACACAAGTCCGTGGCTGCTTAAGATCACTCCGTTTTTCAAAAGTTCAGTGTGCCTACATGTGCATGGAAAACCAAGGAGCAGACCATGAATCTTCTCCCTTTTGTTGCAAAGTCTGTAACAGTGGAAGTGGAAGGAAGCAAGTTAAATTGGTCTTGTTTTTCGCTTTGCAAGTCTGCTTTCCTCTTGTACAGTATAGATATAGGGATTGGCTGCAGCAGTTAATACAAGTTTCAAAGAGCTCTCAGAGGCTAAATATGACTGCTAGCTGTCAAGCAACGTGCAAGGAATTTCTCAGTGTAGGCGTACTCTGAGAGTGAGGGAGAAGGAGTTCATTAGTACTTGGTACGCTTCAAAGCCAAAATGGGTAAAAGTATTTTCTTCAGCAGTTACTTTTTGAGTAACCGGAAATTAACACATATACCTAATGTATGGATTTGGTCTCGTCCTCTAGGAGGGAGCAAAGGAGAAACAGGAAGATTGAAACAATGGACAATGGTGTTTGAGAAGGTAGATTTCAGTAGTCTCTGAGAGTTCATGGGATGTTTTGTGAGAGTCGGATCTGAAGGAAAAAGGAGGTGAAGATAGCTCACAACTCTTTAATGAAATAATATTAAGAGTACAGTGGAAAGACAAGTGTAGAAAGAAACCAAATTGACCAAATCGTAAGAAGTTCTTCATTGACCTTTAACACAAGGAAGAAGAACACAGAAGTTGGAGTGCAGATCAGGTAGCTGGGACAAGTCTCAAAGTGCAATGTGGGTAGGCAGAGAAAATAATCAGAAGGGTCAGTGAACAAAATGAGATACAGTTAGTGAGGGACATCAAAAATAACTGGAAATCACTCAGCAAGTACATTAGTGGTAAGACAACAAGAAAAGTTTGTCCAGTACTGACTCTGAGGATAAATACGTTAAAAGATGTTTCTTTTCTATCAGTCTTCACTTAAAGCTCAATTGCAATCTTTCACAATTAATACTAATGTCAAATTAGGACAATCTCAGCCTTTAGGGGGGTACACCAGGCCAAACAGTACTTAGATGTATCTGATATTTTAAGAACGATGACAACTTCTGTCTCTGTTGAACAACTGACCAAAGCTATTTGAGTTAGATTCATGAATGACAGAGGACGTACCAGAAGACTGAAATAAAACTAAATGTAGTGGTTCTCTTGTTGGAGGACAAGAAGACTTGGGGATTTATAGTGTAATTTTAATCCCCAGGACAAATAAATAAATTTTGATAAATTTTTGTAAAAAACTAGACAGTAATGAGATGAGTAAAAGCCTCTCCTCTCTTGCCATCCCCTTGCCTCCCTGCAAATGCAAGAAAAATAAGTGTAATTTAAAATGGCAAGATGGGATCTGACTCTGCACAAGTCAATACTTAGTCGTAGCAACCCATGCAATTCAGCTTTCTAGCACTGTTCCCCATACGCATCAGGAAAACTTCCTGTAGTTACAGACGTAGAAATTACTGGCATATTAGCCAACAAGAATACCCAGCTGGCACTTTAAACAAGCATTCTGGACTGTCTTGCAAAGGACCAAGGTATTAGGTTCTCACTGGAGAATTTCTTCCTTTCTTTGATTTTGTATCTATTTCATAATAAGTATTGCTAGCTTAGTTTTAAATGCAGAAGGAGTTTAGCCAGCCACATTCCGTAGCACATATTCATTTTTCCATGGTGGTGAGGGTCTAAAGAATACTGAAGCGTATATAAAGGGTAAATCTGCATTCACGTAGTATCTGATATTGAACAGAGGGTGTGCCACCAAGCCTATAATCAATGTTTATTAAAGGAGGGAATAAATATTGCATGATATTTTAGTCCTAGATATAGCTGTCTCATTCTATTTAATAAGCAGAGGAGGTTTATAGTGTTTGCCCAGCCATTTCCCAAGGTACGTTTTTTTAGTAGGCTTTGTCACGATGTGACTATTGCTTCTTGCTGTGTTAAGGTTCTACATTGTCTTGTCTATTCTCTGACTGAGGCACATTTGTCAGAAGATCAACTGCTATGAATCAATGGACCTCCAGCAAAACTGTTGCAGCAACATTGATTTACAACAGCTCAATATTGGCTCTTATTCTTCACAAATTGCCAATGTCATTAACCAAGTTTAAAAAATGTATTTAGCACAGACCAGAAAATTACAGTAATTCCATTTCATAGAAAATTAAAAAAAAAAAAAAATACGTTTAGCATGAAATGAAGCCAAGACATATAAATGGAGAGAAGCCGATCAACCTAGGAGAGTGAGTATTCTGAATGATCAGAATAGTGAACAATGCCATGATCTGGTCATCTACCTGAGATTTGAAAGACCTGTGTTTTTCAGCCTGTGCTTCAAATCACGTACAACAGGGACTGGAACCTACTTTCCGTCCATTCTCACTGAATTACCTAGCTGCGGAGTTACTTTGTCCCGTCCCAGATTCCACCCTGGATCTGATGCGTTTTAATTAAAATCAATCTTTCTGGAAATGTCATTTTTGACATTCATTTTTGACAGAACAGCATTCTCCAGGGGGAAGTAAGTAACTTTGTAAGTGGTAAGTAATAATCTATACAGTATAGTCATTATTTTTTGTGTGAGCTCTAATTGTATCCAAATCACAGCTGGTGTGAGAATGGTTTCTTTTGCACATAACTTTTCAAAGCAAGCCAGCTTGGTATCATTTCAGAAGAAGAAAGGAAAAAGATTTTTAACAAATGTGGATCCACGGAACATAAGATAGGCAGTGTGCAAATGGTCCCATGAGAGAGATGTTCTCCTCCTGGGGGTTTGTAACTATGCAGTTCATTTATGATTTGCTCATATAGTTCTTGATGAATGCATCGGAGTTTCTAAATGCTATTATGGCCTCATAAAACCTAATTCGCATGCAATTTCATCTGCATTGCATTGCATTGCAGCAATCGCTTAAACCACTTCTGAAAGTCTTCACACTAAGAGCATTCTGGCCTGATTGTGATTGTTTGAATCACTTGGCTGAATGAAATGAAAATACACTCACATTTCATGGAAAAAGGAAAAAAAAGAACAAACTTAACACGTACAATGAATTAATAACCAGCAAAAACTGTACAGAATAGAATCCCATTATTAGATGCCATTGAATTTCTAACAAGTCATATACAATTGTTATTACTAAGCAATAAACGATTACCAGCAGATCATTTATATGACTGTTCAGGTCTGTAGAAATCATCTTTAAACGGAAGATAGAACAATACTATGGAAATGCAGTGGAGAAAGGTCTTGTTTAAACTAAAGATAGAACATTATTGTGGAAATGCAGCCAAGAAAGATTGTATTTTACCCTTTTTCTCCTGTAGGGCTCTTATCTTTATTCATGTTAATTTTCCCACTCTTTTGTCTTTTCTTTATCATTTATGTATTTTTGTTACTTACGATTTCTAAGCATGCTGGATATTTCAGCCAAAGCCAAGTGCTGTGATTTGCACTCAGATGGATGCCTGTACAAAGTCTGTGCTAGTAGAATTTTAAGGCAAATCTGTTCCTTGCTGTTGTGAATCTGAACGTGTGTACTGTGTTGCAGGGTGATGACATTCCTCATTACAACAGAGTCACAGGGGGCGTGTGGCAGTCTTTCAGGTTGGAGAGGTACCATCTTCTCAATATGAGAAGACATTTGTCAAGGTTGATACAGGGGCATGGGGATACAGAAAAGGGAACCAATGATGTCACATACAAACCTGGGACTATGTGACTGTATTCTGTCTATATTAATTTATGTGGAATTGGTACTTCATGATTCATGTGGAGTATGTGGAGAGAGAGGGTTCTCTCCAAGTATGAATTTGAGGGTATGGCCAGGAAGGGCTGACTTTACACATAAAGAAAAACATGGATAGAAGTTTAATTCTAATTAAAATTATTTTTATTGTTTTATGTGCACATTTATATGCTTTTAAAAATACATTATTTTTAGCTTTTGCATCAGGTATCAGAATTTTCTGTAGTAGCTGGATGTTGTTCCTTGAGCAATTTAGTAATCTGAGACTTTTCAAGACTGCTAGGGTGTGGTTTCTGCGTCCTCTAACTTCAACTGAGAGATGAGATTGGAAGGGTATGAGTTTTTGAGTTTTCCAGCTGTTGTTTTTTATGTATATATTTATATAACATATATTTGTATGTATTTATAGAAAATTTATATTTATATAATAATTACATTTATATGAGTATACTATCATGTTTTATACATCATCAGTATCCCCAAGTTTCAGCACTTTGCCCAAACAGTGATGCAGTCTGATTATGAACAGATTATTGTTTGAGAACACAGGGTTAACCTTACTGGAGTGAATCAACGATTTATTAAAATGAAAATTACAAAAATTATTTGTATCTCTACCTCTGCAGAGGGACTTTGTTCTTCTTATAATTTGCTGATAATGCAGTGCTTTTCACAAGAGCCTGAGGTAGTTCTTTCTCCCAACAAACAGATAATCATCAGTTATCTTTACTCCACTACAGATTCAGAGAAACAAGTAATGATATGGTATGAATATCTACACAGGCAAATCAGCTTGTGCCTTGAAAAGTGTTTTTAGATAAAACTCAGTGATGGTTCTGTGAAAGAGTAGATTAAACTCATGTAAATCTGGCTTGTGGTAGTATATTTTTGCTCCAAAGCAAGGGGCGATCATTCACACAAATCACCAAAACCCCTTGTTAGACTCCAGTCTCTTACCCAAATATCAAGATGAATTTTAAAAGGTTTGATTATATCTTGTGCACTGAACACTTTTCATCTGCCAGTGAACTGTAAAGCAAGATTTGTATCCTTCTTGCTTTCATATGAGTGCAGATCTTTCCCTAGCCTAGTTTAATAAATCTATCTGTGCAAAGAAGTTTTCAAGGACAAAATAGATCTTCCTAGTTTGTGTCTCAACTCGGTAATATTCTTCCCTCCTTTTTGCAAGTGAAACTAATGGTAACTTGAAAATTTATGTTGCATTTCATTGGTAGGTGAGAAGATGCCATTTGGGTACCAGGTAAATGAATGACAATGGGAAGGAGGCATCTGAAGTTCTCTAATGGCTGCGATTTGTGGGCACTTTTCACGGGACTGCTATTGTGCAGAAATGGGAATGCATTCCCATTTACCTGTAATGAGAGGTAAGTGGAACTTGCTTTCTCAATCTCTTATCGAAAGAGGGAAGCTGCTTAGCTTATCACTCCTGATTTAAAGTACCAGGCTTTGCCTGTTGTATTAAACTCTTGTTTGCTTTTCAATTCATTCACTATCAAGATGAAAGTCAGGATTAGACAAAATGCAGACCTGTCCTTTTCACAGGTTTCTGATTGTTTTAAATCTGCTGCATTGCCACACACTTGTAGTCTTTCTTTCCTGGAGAAGTTATAAATTGGTTCCTATATAGTTAGATAATCAAGAAAAGCATCTCTGTTTGGGGTTTTTTTGGTTGTTTTTGTTTGTTTGTTTTTGTTTTTGTTTTTTAATGACATTATAAATTGGGGTATTTAGCAGAAAAATCAATGTCATGCAGAAGAGACCTCCCTTTCTTAGCTAATAATAAAATGCTTCTCAATTTTATGTTGCTGATACATGTTTTAGGGTTGAATGTGGGACCAGTATGTCGGCAAGAACTTACACATGCATACACAGGACTTCATTTGAAATAAAATGAGATGATGAAGCTGGAGAAGTTGGCAGCCACATAGATAAGGGGTCCATAGCTGGGCCTTTTTGATGAGGGGAATGAACTCTGGTTTTGTTCAAATGCTGAAGGTGTAGTTTATTTGCCCAATAAAGTGGTGATGGTATTATGGGGGTAGTTAGAGACCCCTTACTGAGATCACAGTGCTATTTTGTTAAGTTCTGTAAAAACATGTGGAAGACAGGTAATGAATAGTCTAGGGAGATCACAGCAAGACTATGAAGACAGTCTATGTTACTTCAGAGGTCAGGAATTGAACAGAGACCTAAATAATACGCGGAGTTCACATTTTGAACGAGTTAGCTTGTATGCGATTAAACAAAAAACAGTCAATGAGCAGACAAAGGACAATTGTTTTAAAAATATTTAAAATAGATCCGAAAGTGAAAACGAATCTATTGACAGTGAAAACAAATCTCTTAAGACCATGAAAAGAGAGCTGGAGACTGAGAAAAGAACCTTGTTAACTTGAACTCTACCTTTAACCATAACTGCAAATACCTGAGCCTTTCTGTTTCCCCACCACTTCTCTGCCCTTGTGATAGTGGTGACCATGTTAGTTGAAAGACCTCCATCGAAAACCAGGTTTTGGCAAGAAAGGTGGAGGATTGTTTCAGTCTCCTAAGACAAAGCACAAGCTAGAAACAGAGTTCCTGACAAAACTCTCACTGGGGCAGTTTCTGTTCTCATTGCTGTTTGTTTTATTTCTCCACCTTGGAGAAATGAGTGGAGAAATGAAAAAATGACAAATTTGTGGCCATTGACAGGGATGACTATATGTATTACAGTGGTGACTGTCCTCATGTGCTAGTCTGTGTCTATTGTTATTTTGCCTCATTTCAACATTAATACTCTGCTGTAGATTGCAGACCACAATGTTTGTGAGCAATTTTGAAAGCCAAATGTTTTCTTGGAGAAGTGGATCTACCTTACATGTATCTGCATCATGCTGCTCTGTAGGAGTGATTTTCTCAGAGGTTGAATCAAGCCAGCACACTGTATGCCAACACTTCTCTGAAATGTTATTGAGCCATATAAAAGTAGTGGAAGATGAATTGGCAGTAACTATGATGAGATAAAGAAGAAAACACTATTCAATAAAGTAAAGCTAGTTTACTATCATTATAAGTGTAATCTGGAACAGAAACCAATTTGGCTGGTCCTCAGCACCTTTTTTTATAAGGGTACCTAGCCAGCTCTTTAAGCAGGTGGATCACAGCATAGTTCTTTCCAGAATTCCAGGAATTCTGTAGCTAGACATCTACAAAATCATTAGTGGTATGGAAAAAATCTACTAGATCTAAATCTAGAGAATGATCTACTTCAAATCACTATCTAAGGGTAGTAGGTGGAACATAAGAAACTCTTTGAACAATTGTGAGCCGAAGCCCAAGTTTTTCTTTTGGCTGACTTTAGTTCTGTATCAGGACATTCCTGGGTTTTGCTTTATAGGATTATCCCAGTTTACCAACTAAGACTGTAATTTACTGCAGTGCTAATCCTGCTATCACTGGTTCTGGAACACCGGAGAAGCGCTGTTCTTGAAATAAGTATAGATAATTCCATTATGTGGTAAGTATACTTTAGTTACTGTGTACCATACTACACCAAAGAAAGATACAAAATCACTTTTGAAATGTAGCATACATAAAATGGAGAACATAAAACTGTTATTTATCATGTTTTTTTCATAACTACACTGTATGTTTAATATACTTAATTCTGTACTCTAAGTATAAAGGCATGCAAGTAAACCAGATGCTGATTTCTGTATCTATAACCTGATCATCACCTCTTGGAATGAGGAGGTTAGTTTTCAGTGCTTCTGTGTTGTAACATTGGTGTGAGTTTTACATTCTATCTGTCTTAAAGGAGAAAGACTGGTTGCCACAGTGGGGTCTATGCACGTGACTACCTGTTCCCCCATTGTTTCTTCGCTAACTTTGGCTCCCTGACTGCAGACGCAAGACCAGAACACAGGAACAGATCTCTGTTCTCCTGCTTATGCTGCATGCAGTATGATATAATCCACCTTTTATCACTCTAAACTTACTGTCTTCTTCTGAGTAGGGAACTTCAAAGCGTTTAGCTTCAAGTATCCTTTCTTTTTATTTCCCTCTGGATTTTGTGTTTTAGTACCTGCTTTCAAAGTTGTTGTCTTAGCTGCATGTTTTGGCCTAGCTGCTTCTATTCCCCAGGAAATTCTGACTTCCATTCTGATTCTGAATGATTTTTTTTCTCTTTGATATTTTGGAATTTCCTAAGAAAAAAACTTCTGTATTTTCTAGACTTAGCACATAGGTACAGTGTCCCATCCTAAGGCTGGAACATCAGGGGCAGCTGAAGTGCAGTTGTATCTGCTGAGTGGTAGCAGCACTGTGTTGGTGTGAGGACTGCTGAAAAACCTGAGTCCCCTGTTAGGAAGGTAGTGGGTTGGGGTGCCTGCAAGAGCTAATGCCATCCTACTGCCTTGGTTCCTCACTGCACACCGCTGCTGGCCCGGCTGACTGCAAAATGGTTTCCAAGGACTCCAGGGTTGTATGCTGATGAAAAGCTGCTCGTGGAGTTCCCCTCTCATGAATTTGCCGAGCCTTAGCCTTGAAGATCTTCACTAGTTGAAGAGTTTGATTAGTGTCCTGTAGTATTACAAAGGTTGTTTACTTCTCAGTGAAACAGATTCTTTCTTTCGTACCTTATGTCTGAGTTCAGAACAAGGATTTGGAAGGCTCCTTCTTTGGGGCCATTGCTGATCCTCTGCAAGTGAAGTTGTCCCAGGTGATCTCCCCCATCACCATCCTGGCTTCCCTTTTGTTTCTGTATAGGTCCTGGGAGGAGAAAAAATTCTTCATTAATATTCTCAGTGAGGAATCAACAGGAAGAGACAGTAACCTCTAATAGTTTATAAAGGTTCGTATAATAAAAGCATTAAAGAACAATAAAAGAGATGTCTGCCGTGACAGAGAACTATATAGTGGTACCGTTTTCCATTAGTTAACAGCTCCTAACACTAACGGCCTTAAATCAGCTTTTAAAGTAGCAAACAGTTGAGTGCATTTTAAAGTTGAACTTTTATCACTGGGTCTTGGCTCTATTCCCAGCAAAAAACCACACAAAATAACTTGTTTATGGGCTCTGAAAAAATTCAGGTTTGCTTTCTGATGCTTGATTTCTACTTGGGGAAAAATAATAATTCGTCAAGCCACCAGTTTCATTCTGAGATTAAACGGAATAAAGAGCCTGAGGAATCCAAATAAACATGTCCAGAATTGCACATCAATGCAGAGGGGCTGCTACCTGGTGAGGGGACAGCACTGCTGGCTTCCTTTGGCTTCCTCTATCCTTCCCATCAGTCATTTATGGCTGTATACATGTCAGAAAGCACTTGACTCTGAGTCCTCTCTGGGTCTGATGGGATGCTTCTGTGGCCTTGCTGTTCCTTGTTTTCTTCAGAGGGTGTGGATATGGGAGGTCTGGGCTGCAACCCCTCACAGTAGTGCTTCTGAACTTGAAACTGAGGATCTGTTTTACATGCTGTGCAAGGTAGCATGAGGGCTGAGAATGGTGGATAGTAGGATAGTCTTGGAGGAACTGGGTAGGGCACAAGGCCAGCCTGGTGCAATCTTGTCCCTAGTGCCCACTGCGTAGACTAAGGAATGAAGAAATTTAAATGGTATCTGCTATGTATATCCATGCACTGGTACATGCTGGTGACCTCCCAGCTGGAAAGCAGCTTGTCAGAAAAGGACCTGGGGGCCGTGGTGGACACGTGGTTGAACATGAGCCAGCAATGTGCCCTTGCCACAAAGAAGGTGAATTAGTATCCTGGGCTGCATTAGGCAAAGTATTGCCAGCAGGTTGAGGGAGGTGATCCTTCCCTTCTACTCAGCACTGGTGAGGCCACACCTGGAGTGCTGGGTCCAGTTATGGGCTCTCCAGTACAAGACAGATGGACATACTGGATAGAGTCCAGTGAAGGGCCACTGAGACAGTTAGGGGACCAGAGCATGTCTCCTATGAAGAAAGGCTGAGAGAGCTGGGGTGGTTCAGCCTGGAGAAGAGATGGCTCGAGGGGATCTTATTAAAATAAATACCTGAAAGGAGGGCACATAGAGGATGGAGGCAAGCTCTTTTCAGTGGTGCCCAGTGACAGGACCAGAGGCGATGGGCACAAACTGAAACACAGGAGGTTCCCCCTGAACATCAGGAAACACTTTTTTTACTGCAGGGGTGACCAAGCACTGGCAGAGGTTGCCCAGAGAGGTTGTGGAGTCTCCGTCTTCAGAGATAATCAAAAGCCATCTGGACATGGTCCTTGGCAACTGGCTTTAGGTGGCCCTGCTTGAGTGGGGAGATTGGGCCAAATGACCTATAGAGGTCCCTGTCAACCTCAGCTGTTCTGTGATTCTGTGATTTATACTAGTAAATAAAAAGATCCATGGCTAGTTCTCTGGCTCTCAGGCAAGTGGTATGGCATAGGTCATGTCCATATCAGCTAAATTCTCTTCCCCCTCCGGAACACAGTGGCTTCATCTGTGCTGTGTACTGGGAGCAATCTCTGGTGTATGTTCCCTTCTGAGAGGTCAGAGTGGCTGCTAATTGGCCTGGGCCAAAACCATGCCTGGCAACGTGCTAACAAGCTGGACCGTATCAATGATGGTGAGTCTGTGCTTGAGCCTATGGTCAGTGTATGTTTGGTTTGCTAATAAAAATGTAGTCTATTAAACCTATTGTCCATGTTCCAACTATGTTAGAGGAAATCAGCAGAGTTACTGAGAGATTTTTAGATACAGGTTTCTTCTCTCTGCGTTTGTTCTTCATTCATAGATATTAAAAGCATCCTGCCTTGCCTTGCAACTCTCCTGGCTCCCCCCCATAGCCTGGGTTTCCTGGTGTTTTCCTGATCCTGTCCAGGGGTTTTGCCTGTGCTTTCACAAATCGTCACTCAGTTCAAGGGATTTTACTGGAAGGTTGGTGCTGAGGCACCTACTTTTCTTCCCTTAGCAGGTAGCTGAGGCTATGTAGCACTGCCCTGGGACTTACCAGTTGGTTTCTGCTGTGTGGGGAATTGATTGCAAAGGTGTGAAGCAAGCCAATTACATTCCGAATGGGTGGTCCAGTGTGGAGGCTAACACTGGCACAGCTTCCCAGCTGCTGACTTGAGTGTAGGGAAAGGGAAGGGGAAAAATTCGGGAAGAGAAAGGCAATAAAAAGAAACCATGGAAAAACAAGATAAATGCAAAACCAGACGTAACACGAGAAAGAATAAAAAGAGGAAGGAAATATTCTAGAAAGAAAATAGTGCTAGAAAGAAGCCTGGGGCTAGCAGAGCAGAGAAAGGAAACAGAAGAATGTGGTGGAATAAACATATGAAACAGAAAAGAAAGGGAAAAAGGAAAACATATTCTTTACGTTCTTTCTTTACATTCTTTTTCCTACTAATGCATGCTCTAAGCACTGTGTAACGAGCTACATCCCTAGATTTGTATTTTGCAGTAGTTCTGCTACACACATTTTATAGCTTTCAACAACATTCTAGCTGAAGCAGAAGGAGCTTGTAGCATTTTTCTTCCTTTCTGTCCCCCAGTGCCCTCTCAACATTTCCTACGTTCTGCTGACAGTAGGCAGAAGGGTTATTTGGCACCATTCGCCCACTGGATTGAATGCAAATGCATTTTGGCAGTGATTCCTGGTAAACTGCATATGCTTTGCACATGGCCCCTTCCTTGTAAAGTTTTGGGTAATATTCCACTAGTTTTCTCTCTCATTTATGTTTCCCTTCCCTGTGTAGCCAGGCTGTGTGAGAATGAGCATTGATACAGTGCTTACCTTTTGCTAGTTTACTGTATGTTTAAAGCTTACCCACACTGATGTATGTTTTTCCCTCCCTCTTCTTTGCCTTATCTGTAGAATTTTTTTTCCTGTGTTACATGCTAATAGGATAGAAGCTTCTGCACAAGGCAACATGTTTTACCAGGCACCAACAAGGCACTGAGAAAATGACAGTAATGTTTACTGAGTGTACAAATTCTGCAGTATTTTCACCCAGGCTGTGTACCCTTTTCTTCATTTTTGAAGACTGTGCGAGGTGCTGTTTCTTTGAAGTAAGAAGCAAACAAGGAGACAACGTATTTGCTTACAATTCCAAACCGCTCACTCAGCTTATGCTGTCCAAAAGCTCTTTTCTCAGTGCTGATGCAGGCTGTTTCTGGAGCTTGCTTTTCAGTTTGTTTTTGTGGTATCCCCTTCTTTCTCTCTTGTTCACTGCTTACTTGGTCAAAGAACAATCAGTTTAACCCCTTTGCCCACATAGTTCAAATCTGGAGAATCCATAGATAAGTCATGCCTTCAGACAATGTCTTCCTTGTATCATTCAAACTTTGTTACACTGGTGAAAAACTCACAAGCTGCAAAGTGGTGACCCTTGGTCATGGGAGATGTAGGCAAGGCATTCTGACTGATATTCTCTGTCCCTTAAACAAACAGTTCTTCTCTATATATCTCACTTTTAGTACAAAGATTTTAGGAATCTGTGTTTTGATAAGATGCTTCACTCTCACCACCTTTATTTCTCATTTGAACTTTATTTGAGTGGTACAGCAGCCTAAAAAAGAATTAAAGCTTCCCACTTCCCAAGGCAGCTATTCTTTATGTAACTTTTAAGAGTACTGAATGGATATCTACTGGTAGCGCATCGTATTTTAGCTTTTGTTGACGGGAGGGGACTATTTCGTTAGTCATCTAGCTCTAAGTTTTGTTGCTAACATTGTTAAACCAGAATTTTTGCATGGTTAAGCTACATCTTCCCTGTACTATGATGGTGTTCTTCCTGAAGAATCTTCAGCTACCTAACTGGATTATTTTTTGTGTGCGTGCTTGTTTGAAAGGATTGCCGACTGTCCTGGAAATGCAGTTACCTCCAGCGTGGTGACTAGCAATACACAGGATTCTACTTTTTTCCTGTCCTAGTTTTGTTAATTGGGTAAATGTAACAACAGCACGGAAGTGCAGGAAGTCTGTGTCACCAGCCTGAGCTGCAAAAGTGCTCATGTTGGCATGGCCTGAAAGTATGCAAGGGATGAAATTAATGTGTTGCATAGTTCTTTTTGTCCAAGTTTGAAGGGAATGAACTGGCCATGCCACCTCTGGTCTTACTTGTATAACTGCAGACACCAGGCCCATTCTACTCATGTAGCCAAGGGCAATGCAGGAATGACTTGGTGTGCAAGAGTGCACTCCAGACCTGCTGCAAGAGATGCTGAGATGTAGTTAGAGAGTCACAAATGCCACAGAGTACTTTTAAGAGTTTGGGTTTTATTTGTTTTTGGAGAAAACGGTACTTATTGGTTTTATTACATAAATAATTGCACAATGGAAAAAAAAAGTATTTGGCTAGGAAGGGGTTTGCAAAAGCACATGAGCATTCTAACCTCACTCCCTTTGAGTCAAAGTTGGACCCCTAACTTCTGCATTTTTAATTATCCTCCTCAAAACCTGAAAAAGTGTCTGTTCCTGTTGTGTTTAGGTATGGGGGAATGTGAATGAGAATTCATACAGAATATAGTCACTGCTGTCACTAATTTCCCTTGAATCTTTTAATTGATCTTAGTAGGAATTATACCAAACCTTTGTTAGGCACGTAGCAGGTTGCGGTACCTATCATTCCTGATATTTAGACTGGTTTTGTTTCTATCAAGTATGTCTATTTCTATGAAAAACTATCTGTGAATTGTGCCCTTCCTGGAAGAAGCATTCTGACAAGGCATGTACATGGTTCTTGGGATGTATTACTTTCCAGGTCAACACTTTTACAGAAATAACACCTTCTCTGAAGATTTACAGTAAATAGATGTGCTAGACAAAGGTTGAAGGCAATTAGAAATGTGGTGATGTGACCAGCCAAGACTGTACTGTAGATCAGTGGATAAATTTGGTACTACAGTCTACTTGCAGTACCTGTACCTGTATCATCTGGTTTTCAATTGAGAGTCCTGATCTGTACTGTTGGTTTTTTTGCTTGGGTTTGGTTTTGTTTTTTTTAAACAGAAGTAATTCACATTGCTACTGTATTGAAAATGACTTGAAGTAACAAGAATATTATAGTTTCTTTTTTGTGTGTGTGTGTTTGTGTTTACTTTCACAGCATTAACAATACAAGGACATGACTGAATAATTCATGTACATTTTACTGAGGCATTCTCCCAAGCAACCAAAAGCTTTCCTAATGATTTGCCTAGACAGCGATTCTAGGCAAGATAGACTCTGCTTGGAATGTTTGATTTGCAGTGCCCCACCACTGTGCTAATGTGGTTTTCTTTCATAGCTGTCTCAATCCTATAAAATTGTTGCCCTACCTATAGACTGATAAATACTTTCCCTTCTTCGGTTCTGCCAAATCATATGAATATTTCATACTGCTGCAAGTTGTTCTGGATGTTTGCATTAGTGAACATCCTTTTCTCTTTGACTTTACCACTCTGATATGCAGTCAGCTCTACCATTTTTAAAGAAAAACACTAATCAATTTGTATATATTTTTCTGCTGTAGACAAACCATAAATATATATATATGATCTTATGTACCCTATTTTGGCTATATCTTCTTACCTCCATTGTCATCTAACTGTATTGGGTTTATGTGGCAAGGTTTTGGTAGTGGGGTGGCTACAGGGGTTACTTCTGTGAGAAGAAACCAGGGGCTGCCCCCATGTCGGACAGAGCCAGTTCCAGTTGGCCCTGAAATGGACCTACTGCTGACCAAAGCTGAGTCCATCAGCGACACTGGTAGCACCTCTGTAATAACACATTTAAAAAAGGGTAAAAAACATTGTGCAGCCGCTGTGAGAGAGGAGTGAGAAAAATGGAAGAGAAACAGCCCTGCAGCACCAAGGTCAGAGAAGGAGGAGAGGGAGGAGGTGCTCCAGGCGCCAGAGCAGAAATTTCCCCAGCCCATGAAGAAGGCCATGGTGAGGCAGGCTGTCCCCGTGCAGCCTGTGGAGCAGGTGGATGTGCCCTGAAGGAAGCTGCAGCCCATGGAGAGTCCACGCTGGAGCAGGCTCCTGGCAGGAACTGCAGCCCGGGGAGAGGAGCCCACACAGGAACAGGTTTTCTGGCAGGGTCTGTGGCCCATGGGGGACCCACGCTGGAGCAGTCTGTTCCTGAAAGACTGTACCCAATGGAAGGGACCCATGCTGGAGCAGTTCTTGAAGAACTGCAGCCCATGAGAAGGACCCACATTGGAGCAGTTAGTGAAGGACCGTATCCCATGGGAGGGATCCCATGCTGGAGCAGGGGAACAGTGTGAGGAGGAAGGGGCGGCAGAGATGAAGCATTAGGAATTGACCACAAACCCCATTCCCCATCCCCCTATGCTGCTCAGGGCAGGGGGAGGAAGTAGAAGAGTCAGGAGTGAAGTTGAGCCTGGGAAGATGGGGGTGGGAGGAAGGTGTTTTTAGTTTTAGGGTTTTGGGAGTTTGTTTCTCACTACCCTACTCTATTTTTAATTGGCAATGAATTAAATTAATCTTCTCCAAGCCAAGTCAGTTTTGCCCATGACGGTAACTGATGAGTAATCTCTCTGTCCTTATCTCAACCCATGAGCTTTTTCATCTTATTTTCTCCCCCTGTCATGCTAAGGAGGGGGAGTGAGAGAGTGGTTTGGTGGGCACCTGGCAGCCAACCAAAGTTAACCCACCCCACTTACCTAAAATGATCCCTCCTGGTCTTTTAGGCAGACCATATTTATGGATTTACTTTACTGAGTATTTACCAGGAAATGTAATCAGCTGTGAAGGGAAGATGAATGCTTTCTCACTCCTTTGTTTGTACTCTGTGTTTGAATGCACAGAAAAGATGAACAGAAAATCATGGGCTCAGGCATCTGATTTGAGCTTGTGTAAAATCTGAAAATCGCCTCCTAACTTTCAGCTATTTTCTTGTTCTATCTACCTCTGAGGAGCAAGCAGAAAAATCTGGCTGTGGAAGGGCTTGTTTCTAGAGCATTTGTATCTATTTCAGCCAGAAGACTACATTTGCAGCACTGAAACTAATTATCTGGGCTGAAATCTCTACTTATTCTAATGCATGTCTTAAATCCCCCATCTCAGGCACTCAGGGAATGCTGTCCTTTTCACTTTCTTTGACATTCTCTTACAGCGCAATGAGCAGTGGTATTGCAATGCTTGCTGTACGCATTAACTGCTAATATTAACATGTCTACTTTTAGCTGAGACAGCCATGTAATTTCTTAGATTAGATGAAAACCATCTCTTAAAAGGGGTCTCTGTTCCCAATAAGCTATGTTTCCTTGCAGCAAAGGTGGTGTGCCAAAATTTTGTCTGAAACAAAAATACTCTGGTATTGGTTGGTGAAGGGAGAGGAGGTATTCCAGGCAAACAAATTGCTTATGTTGAGTATCTGAATCACAGGCTTTTCCAGCTGAAAAATAAGCTTTGCAGATGTACGTAACTAATGAAACCTGCAACATTTGCTTCTTCCCTTGCAAGTCTTGGAATGAAATGAGAGAATACCCACTGCCTTTCTCCTATTCCCATCAGATCAGACTAGACTGAGGGTCTGTAAAGCTAAAAGTCTCTCCATCTGCCACCCCAATTACAGAGCAAGGGATTCCATCCAGTGGACAGGCTGACCTGCAGGGGCAAAGAAATGTGGGTGCGTATGTCCATCTTTTGGTGTGAATTCTCAAGTGCCTAGTAAAGGCTGAGCCAAACAATGATTTAGATAGGAAGAGCTAAAAATCAAACTCAAATGAATCTGCTGAGCAGGTCTGCACCTGGCTTATAGATCCTCTCCCTCTCAGTGAAAACCAGTCCCTCAGTGATTATGTCCATGGTCTTTAAACACTACCAAGGTATAATGAGGTGGCTTAGATGGGACCACGTCTTGCTGTGCCATGATTCACCCTAGCTGGCCATTGCCTGTTGTCAAATGCTGAAAACAGAGGCTCCTTTTTGGAATGGAACTGCCTTATCCTTGTTTACCAGTAAGTATCTCCTCTGGCCAGAAAGCTGCTGATGAATGGAGTGTGAGCATATGGGGGGTGAAGCAGTTTGTTTCAGGGTTCTGCCTAATTTACTTCCACAACTACAAGCAAGAATGAGGCCTTAAATCTGATGCTCTAAAATCATCAGAGAACTTCCACTTCTGATGTCTGTGTGAGATGATAATGGCTTCAGTCACTTGAAACTGAGCACAGTTTGACAGCAAGGGAAGGAATGAGGGGCAGGTAAAGTGAGCCTTCTTGCATGAAAGCACTAATATGCTCCAGAAGTCATGGTGGAGACTTTTAAATCTCCAGTTCACTCCCAAATGACTTGATTTTAATAGTCTGTCCAAACCCATTTGACATTCCTTTCAAGTCCTTCAGGGCATTCAGATTCCACAAGCATTTGTTGTGCTACCTAATTAATTTGAAAGACTGTGCTTAATCCCAAGAATAAATTGATGAAGTTTTACAAAGGTTGATCTTTGATAACAAAGCTGAAGGTGCTTCAAATAAATCAAGTATAGAAAGTCACAAATACATTACTTTTCTAAGAGAATCAGTGCAAAAGAAATAAGCTGTGTAGTGTCCTTTGTTGGGATTGTCCAAGACAGTGCTCAGTGACCTTGTATATTACATCAGACTCTTATTTCTAGTAGAAGCTGTTTGAGTTTATTCATTCTGAATATAGTGCAGTCACTGGCGTCCTATCTTACTCTCTCAGGAAAATGTTCCAGAGGAGCAAGAGAGCTGTATTCTCTTTCCCAACTAGTACTACCCCATACAACATGAGAAAGCTCCCCACACCCCTTTCTGTCTCATCCAGTATATATTTTAGCTTCAACTATGTCTGGAGCCTTTCCTCTAGATAGCTGGTTGGGCATTTTACTATCTGAATTAGCTTTGGGCATTCACATTGAGTTATCTCAGTGGTCATACCTCAGCTGTGGAGCAGGTATGTGCCATAGTGTTTGCTGGGGTGCTGTTCTGTTTGCCACACAGATGAGACATGGTGGAGTGCATCACACAGCTCCCTTCTGCCTGTCTGCCTCTTTAAATCATGAATGCAGAAAGGGAAGGGGGTATGGTGCCCACTTAGGTCTCATCCCACATAGGGCCAAGGCCTGCTTGAATCCTGAAGATGGGAAGCATGGCCATGCTCTGAAATTTAGCTATAATCTGAGAGCTATCTGTTTCCCAGTGCATCATGCTCCAGGTCCCTCGGCACAATGTCTATGGCACTTATTGGGAAACTCAATACAACAGGCAAGAATTGAGTTGGTCTTGAGTTGTTCCCAGGACGTGCTCATGGTAGGCTAGGATTCCTGCCCATGAGCAGCATGGGGCTGATCCTTCTCCATAAGGGAGAAAAAGATGGGAGCAAGCACAACAGTGAGGCAGGCAGGGGCAAGAACCTTGGGATGGGGCGGGGAGGGGATCCTCTGCTGAATCTCCTTACAGCTGAGCTCCAGGGCTCACCAAGGCTTCTCAAACAGCTCTCTCTTCTCAGAAAGCTGGCCTTAAGTGTAGGCAGCTCAACTCCCAGTATGAGTAAAGTGTGTGCTTCAGACACAGCACTGTGCAAGCAGATGTTCACAACCTCAGACTGGAGTGATATTGTTGCCCTGAGGGACTACTACACCTTAACTGCTCTGAACAGATTTGCTGAGGATGCATCTTGCACCGTTGTTTAAGTTGTTGGGAAAGATACTGAGTATTAGCACCAGTGATAACCTGACATTGAGCCACTGACTATGGCTGGGACATGAGGGCACTAATAGTCCTTAATGTCCTTGACCAGCCTCACCTGTGGCCTCCGCCCATGCCTTCTGCCCATGATCCCAGGAGCTCCATTTAAGCTCAGGCTTGAGCCTTCAGTCCTGGCCTGAGCTATGTAACAGGTATACTTGTTTCCAGTCCTGTCCCTGGCCTTGCTTCTTTGAGGGGTCTTGGGCCAGTATTTTAGGTAGCTTGTCCTAGTCCTTTCTCTTGGATGGGTATTGGACCCATATTGTAGCATTATCTCCAGCCCTTTCTCTGGCCTCATCTCCTGCATGGGTCCCCAGGTTGGACCCTGGACCTGATTCATTACCTTGCCTTGTCTGGGACTGTCAATGGACCCTGTTGTTACCACCATGCTGCCTGCCATGTTTAAACCCTCTGGGAATGTGCACTGGTGAGTGAGGGCACTTCCAGTGTTGTGGTCACCTTTGGTTCCTGGCTTGTTATCCCTTAAGGATCTGCTCTGCTCTTGCTGCTCTCCTACAAGTAGAATGAAACCAGAGGGCTGTCAGTTTTATTCTCTCTTCTTGTCATGAGTACAAAGTTCAAACAAATTAGGGTGTCCTTTTATACAAAAAGGACAAGAAAACTTACAGTGACTCTAAATGAAGAATAAAGGATAACATTAAAGGAGGGGAAAAACCAGTTCCAATCGTTAAGTACTTACCACTCTGAATCTCATCTAGCTTTTATGTGCTTGTGCAAATTGTCTTTGGCAGTTAGTTTTTGACAGCACTGTGTACTCCAGCAATGCCTCTCAAACACTGTGTTTTCTGTTGTTATTCTCCTCAGCTGTGAAGATTTCCCAAAAGGAGCATTTCTGAGAAGGTCTGTAGCTATGGTGAGGAGTCCAGAGGAAAAAAGAGCCCTGCAGGAATAAAGTAAGTGATGAGATACTTCAGTCTACTTCTGTGAAAGGTAATGACATTTATGATAAAAAGAAATTGTACTATATTGGAGGAGATTTTTTTTTTTAAATTTAAAAAAAATAAAAAAAGGCTAAAGTTGGTCATTCCTGCAAGGTAAGGAGGATGAGTCTGTGGTATGTGGGGTAAGGGAAGGCTTAACTGACAGGAAATCATACTGTGAATGCACAGTACACTCCTCTCGTGTTTTTTGGTTGGGGTTTTTTTTTGTGTTGTAAATAATGTCCTCCTGGATCTGTTGAGGCAGAAAGGATTGTCAGCAGTGCACTTAAAATAGTAATAAAAAGCAGACTTGGGGAAGAAAGAAGTATTTAACTTTGCTTTAAACTGTCAGCATTTGTCTTCACACTGTTTTCTTAGTACTTAATGTAATTATCAACCTGTTATTTCAGATGTGCTAGATGGCAGTTTCAGAACTATGAACCTAACAATCCAGTTCTTTTTATTTCAGATGGATCTTATTTGTGTACACAGGAGAAACTCTTATTTTTGAGCAATTAAAAGCATTTATTCACTGTGGGGTTAGCAAAGAAATATGTGTGGGTAGAATTTTCAAGAGCACTTAGGAACCAAAGTCCTGTGGTTTTGAAATATTCTGCAATACTGAAACCATTTTATGAAATCAGTTTTCTGGAATTACTGTAATATTTTGGGGAAGGGGTCTAAGCATACTGTTGTGGGAAAAGGTGGGCTGCTAGTAACAATTGTGGCTGGAGAGCTCACAAGACTGAGTATTTCTAGGGCTCTGAATACACAGCTAAACCTGCTCCAAGATTCAGCAGTGGGAGCTGTGGCTGGATACAGCAGTATTTAACTTTCTGTAGGGAGCAGCCAAAAATATAGAGGAACACAGCACTTCGGCACAATATTTATTCTCTAAATTAAATATCGTCATTGTTAGGCATCTGTATTTTTAATTCTGTTCTCTATTTAAACATCTGTTAGAGAAAATGTCATGCCTTCTTATTTCTGTTTGCACTGGTTCCTAGCTCCAGATGTTCTCAATGAAATGGGAATAAGCCTGGATAACCAAACAGTCCTGCTGATGGCATTGTGACTGTTCTTTGGCATCTATGGCAATTTGAGAATTAAGATACGCTGAAGCAGATCATCCACAAATTACAGTGAAGCATTTAGGAACTTGGTTTCCTTTAAAACTGAAGCAAATAAGGATGAATGTTCCTTTTCCCCTGACATTGCTATTGTATTGTCTGAATGTTATCCTTGTTGCTTTCTGGCTAAGGACTGTTACTTGTGGAACTAAGTCAGGGGAGGGGGGAGTCCTAGGAATTGTTGTTCCAGGAAAATATTTTCATATGTCAATGGATCTTTAGCTGATGGAAGAAGGTATGCCTGATCTATTAGCTCCAGCAACTCAGCCTAGTGCATGAACTTGCCATGTAAACATTACCATGCAGATACACTTATAACCGTATAGAGGGCCTTACTACTTCAAATCAAAATTAACTGTATAATCAAAATTACTCTTGCATCTTTGTGTTCTTGTACCTGTAGCTATACTAGGCTTTTGAAAAGCATTTTCACTGCCTTAGTTCACATGGAAGTTTTTTAGCCACTTTGAGGCTAAAGAATGCTGCATGTAATGCAGGTTGTGAACAGATAAGACATTTATTGGTGCTTGCCTTTTAAGACAGAAGTTTGGAATATGAAATCAAAAGAAAATGTGATGGTGAAAAGGACCTAAGGGGTCCTGGTGGGCAACAGGCCAGAAATACACCCTTGCATCTAGAATGCCAACAACACACTGGGCTGCATTAGAAACAGAGTTGCCAGGCTGAGGGAAATGATCCTTCTCTTCCACTCAGCACTGGTGAGGCCACATCTAGAGTGCTATGCCCCAGTGCTGGGTTCCATGGTCCAAGAGACAAATGGCCATATTGGAGCAAGTCCAGTGAAGGACCATGAAGATGAATAAGGGCTTGGAGCATCTGTCATACAAGGAGAGGCTGAGAGCTGGGACTGTTTAGCCTCGAGAAGAGAGGTCTCAGGGGTAACTTGCCAAGCTGTCTTAACATCTGATGGGAGAAGAAAAGATGGAGCCAGGCTCACAAGAAAACAAGACAAGAGGAAATGGCTGCAAACTGAAATACGGGTAATCACATGGAATTCCATTTAAACATAAGAACAGCCTTTTTTGCTTTTAAATTGTGGTCCAGCACTGGAGCAGGTTGCTCAGAGGTTGTGGAGTCTCTGCCGATAGAGATTCTCAAAACCTGAGCAACCCTGCTTTGAGCGTAGGGTGGTTGGACCTGGTGATCTTCCAACCGCAGCCATGCTCTTACTCTGCAAGTCTGTTCTCCAAATCTGTTCTCTATGTTTGAACTTTTTAAAGCCTTTTGGGAAGTACCTAGTTAAAATACAATGAACAAGAAGACTGACTCAAAGCTTAACATGAATGGGAGCTTTCCTACTGAATGAATGCATTTATTTTCTACATTAATAAAATCTTAAATTGTAGGTAAACAAATGATAACATCCAGCCCTGCTAGGGAGTGGAAAATGATTCAGGAAATGGATATTATCCTGTTCTTATGAATCCTTTATTCACCTAGGTGACTTTGTGAGGAATAGTCCCATTAAATTGCTTATGAGCAAAATTGATACAGTTAAGTCAATGTCTGCAGAATCTGGGCCTTAGTAGACACGTTCCTGTCTTTGATTTGTTCATCAACCTGTCTTTGGCTTAGCAAAGGTAGCATTTCAGTCATGATTTTCTGACCAGTAGTACAGTTTAAGGGATAATTGGACAAATTGATGACATCATACAGAAGTAATCCAAAGGAGGATATAGATGTTCAGTTGTTTGTTGTCCTAACTGCACAGAAAATATAACCTCTGACTTAGAAATTCAAGCTTGGCTTTTAGTGATTTCAGGAAACCAAGGAACATTTTTTTTTTCTTTCAAAAAAAGAGGTGCCTACATTAACATAAGGGAAGAAGTTGCTAGGTTCCTTAAATTTTCAGGCTAAGAAGGTCACTAAAGCATCTGTTTGGCTGAGAATCCTCTGAGGAGATTCACATATCACAGGTATTGCTGATACCAGAGTCAACTTTATATGATCTGAGATTGATGCCATATGGAATGCCAAGCACGCAGCCTTAGCTTAGTGCTACCCTTGTCCTTATGGTGTCTCATACTTGCAGTGCTCAGGTGAGTGGCTTCCCAACTGCATCACTGGGAGATTTTTTTTTTAATGTGAAGGTAAGATGAGGATCAGCTGTCTTTTGTCAGTGTGTTTCTTGGTGTCACATTCTTTTGAAAGAGCTAACTGTGATTTAATAAAATGTCTGTTCTGAATAAATTGCGTGCTTGAACTGTGCTCTCCCTTTGAAAAAATAATGAATGCAACAGAAATTCTTCTTTGCCATGTTAAGATACCAGTAGTATTACAGTTTTCACTGAAGCATGAAGAGCTTTTTCAGTTCTTGTCTCTTCTGAATAATGAAGTCGCAATTAAAAAAGGAGAATATTTATATGGTGAGGCCCATATTAAGACAGCTGAATATTCTTTCCAATTGACTGGAGCAGTAAGAGGTGGATGAAATGAAAGTGCTAAAACAGAACAGTCAGCAGGAATTGTAAGAGAAATATGAAGCATAGTGGGAGTGTACTTTGCTGTGTATGTCTTGAATCTCAGCTGGGACGGGATACAAGTGGGTGGTATGGGTGCGATATCAACATCAAAAATCAGTTTTATTTCCTGTTGGTTTAAAGGCCTCAGCTCAGCAAGTCTGGAGTCTGCTCACGATACTCAAATATAGCCCAATTATTGCAGCAGCCGCACTGAGCACTGCCCAGTAGCTTAGTACCTTGCTCTAAGACCAGGTTGTTCTGCTGCTGTTACCCCACCCAGGCAGCCTCTCCTTGAGGCCTCTTGTATTTTCACGAATAGATTATTAAGCATAAGGAGACCACCTCTTCTGGCAGAGCCCCTTGAACAGTCTCCTTCTCTGTGTAGGTGATACTCAGCTCTAACGACACAGGTGTCATAGAAACATTCTGCATTTGATGTTCCTCTTGATCCTCCTGTTATGACTTGAATAGTCTTGCTTTGGTTGCATGTATAACTATTCCTCCCCCTGCCTTCCCGCCACCAAAAAAAAAAAAAAGACCATTACTTCCTTAAATGGGAAGATCACATGGAGGGATGGATGCCTTGTTCTGTAGGGGGATTCATATGGCCAAATGATAAATACTTTGAGGTATACTAGAGCTAGCCTCTGAAACACTGCGCTGTCTTCTGGTTCCACATGGCACCTAAAGCCCTTCATCAGCCTCGCTGTGACACAGCGAACTCCAAAGACTTTCCTTCTTTATGCTGCTTTAGCACACTCTGGCCTTGGTGGAACAATTGACTCAGGGTGCGAAAAAAGGAGCATGAGAAATTTAACATGGAGCCAATCTCTGTTGCCTTCTTTGGAGGGGTCCCTACATGGAGGGCAGGATGCTATGGGATTTGACCACTTTTGGCCAACCTTTTCTGCCTTCACTGGCAAATTTCCAGTGGTAGCAGTATATTTGTTCAGTTGAATTTTAAGTTCACTAAGGAATCAAAACTGGACTCAGATAAGCAAGGAGGATTCACTTGTTTTGTGGGAGAAGGATGAGAATTTTCTGTTAAGGAACTGATCTGCACCACATTTATGAACATCAAGGAGCTGCTGAAACTACAGGAATTAAGAGTGATGCCTTGGTGGATTAGACTATTGGTGAGGCCTTTCAGTGCGACAGCTCAGATGAGAGCATCACTGACATAAGGAAGGACTTATGCAAATTTTAAATGAGTCCAGAATACTCTGGGCCCTGAAGTTTGTGTGATTGATTTGTGTAGAGTCTAATTGCTTGGGTTTTTTTAGTTTCTTCTTTAACTGTTCACCTGTCTACAGGTCCTGCTTTAATATTTTACAACTAGAAGTGGACACAGCATGAATAAAACGAGTTCTGATTTACAAAGTCCGTATGCCTGTTGTTGCCTAAGAATCCTGTGAGCTGTAGCAAGTCAGCTTTAGACAGATGGCAGTTGTAGTGAAAAAGAACTAAATAGCAAGACAGAGACATTCTTTAGCAAAATTAGTGGCAATTAAAATTCACCTCCAGCAGGGATCTTTAGGTTTGTTTCTTTATATGAAAACATAAACATTAAGGTTCTTCGACAAATAAATATTTCAGTGGAGTTGTTTCTGATTAATTCCAGGGACTTCTTTTCTGGATACAATTTGTAAGCTTCCTATAATGATTATTATAACTCCTGAAAAATCCTGACAGAAACTTGAAAAAAAGGTAAAATTTCTCAGCTCTGTCTTTTTTTCTATCCAGTAGTAAAAAAAGGACGTTCAGTTTAATGACATTTTAAATTAAATAGAGCTGCAAGAAATGCTGATGAAGCTGTTTTTCCAAAGAGAAGGCACAAAGCATGTCATCTTTGAATATGGGTGCAGCTATGCTGAGAATGCAAATGCTTGTAAAATATTGCATAGTGATATTTTAAAAAAAATCAAGTGCCAATAGATAGCATACAAAATTGTCAGAGCTATGCACCCCAGATGGTAAATGTGGCAGCTTAGAATTGAGAAGTAAGACTTACCCTTTGAATGTGAACAACTTCTAATGAGGTTCACTGTAAATAACATTCCTATGCAAGTATGCTGTCCTGGACAAATTCTGTATGAAGTTTCTTACCAGTGTCTCATTCAGTGTGAATGTGCTAGCAAACTCTTCTTCAGTACTGTCAATTCGTGTGGGTTGCTTCTCTTTTGGAATTGATTATGAGAATTCAAAATTGGTATTTTATGCCTGTGCACAAAGTGGTTACATGAGTAAGTTGGAGATATTAATTAAAAAATATTTGTTGGTTCCTGCAATCCTGCAAGTTAATGCTGAGTTTGAAACAACCCATTCTGCACATTTCTAGATGCCTCAGAATTGATTGACCCTTCATAAAAGCAAGAAATCTTATTTATGAGCACAAAGTAGTTTCTTCTAAACACAATTTATCACCTCTGTCTCTCCCTCCCTCTCTCCCTCCCTCTCCACCCCCCCCCCCCCCCCCCCCCCAGTTAGGCTCTGCAGAGCTAACTGCACAGTGCAGGAAAAGCAAACAGCTCTGCATTCAGGAGTGCTGGTTCTGCTCTCATCTGCCACCTACACGTGTCTGTTCTTTGTGCCATAAACTCACTATGGCAACCCACAGTGTGTGAACTGCTTCTGAATCTAGAATAATGAATGTATTGATATCATCACAATTACTACCACATCAGGTTGGAAGTAAAAATTGCTAGAAACTAAAAATATGTAAGAGAGAAATGCTTGCCATATTTTTGTACTTTTCCCTAAGCATCCTGTTGTAGCTACTGACAATGACAGGTTGCTGGAATAGGTACTGGAATGTATGACTCCAGTACAGCTGTTCTTCAGAAAGATTAGGTTCAGGAAACAATCTGGAAAAGCTGTATGTCATGTTCCTCAACCTGGATGTCAAGAGAGCAGACTTAGATCATGATGTCTGTTTGGTTCCCGGCCCTTTTGCCAGTGTAAGTTGTGATTTTGATTTCCATAGTGAATGGCATGGAGAGGATGAAGAGCGATCAGTTTTTCACTACCTTCTCCAGTAAAAGAACTAGAGGAGCATCAAATGAAACTAACAGTTGCCAGGTTCAAAGTGAAAGGAGGTGATTCAATGTGAAGCTAAGCTGTGGAACTGGGAGGCTGGAGAAGTCCATTGAGCAAAAAAACACTGATAGCAGCTGAATATTTAAAAACCACCTCTGGCTCAGGAAGTATTCAAGCTACAGACTGTGAGAGTTGGGGAAATTATTCTGAAGAGAAGTATAGCCATGTACTTGACCTGTTCTTATATTCTTTAGGCATCAAATTTTGTACGCTGTCATGATGCTAATAAGATACTGAACTAGTTTTTGTCTGGAGTGGTTCTTAGGACTGTGAGTAAAATGTCTGGCAATATATACAAGAGTCCCTCAATGGCAAAGGTGTCCATAATACCTGGCTTGTTTGGAGAAAAAAAAGCATAGGAAAATGAATATGTGTTTATATAGATACATGTGGTTTATATCATATGTGATTTATATCATTCATTATTGCTACATATAAACCTTTAAAACTGTGCATTACCATTAACATATCCAGTATATAACACTTCCCCATAAGATTCCCAAATATTCAGTTTATATAAATATCACTCAAAAATAAGAATGGCAGATACGAAGTCCAGCTAGTATTTCCAGAGATGGGTGTCTGTTAAAGCTCCAGTGTTTCTATTAAAATGTACCTAACTTTGATGTACTAATTTATGAATCATTGATTCCATGCTTTCCAGATGTGCAGCTTTTCGTAAAAGCTCTGTTTAGCCTCTGTATCAGTGACAGCTTGTGGCTTGATGCGAGAACTGCTGAATTTTCAGGGTTCTGTGATCCCCACCATATGTGGCAGACAGATTTGGCAGAGGAGATTGTGAACACAACACTGAGCATGCAGTGCAAAGGTCTAGAGCAAGGGGAATTTATGTCTTTCCAAGCATCCATCTGGATGAAGACACTTCAATAATGGCCATTGGCTTTCATAACACTCCTGGACTATTTTTCTGAAGAAACTTTTAAGGAGAAAAAGCTGATCCTCCTGACCTTGAGAGGTAATGCCTTCACACAAAGTTACAAGCATGGCAAAATCTCTGTAGGGTGTTCAAAGTGTAACTGTTGTGTAAGCTTTAGTCACAGTGTTTGACCTAATGTTAAGCTATGAGTTTTGTAAGTGAATCTGTCAGCTCCTATAGGACCTCAATCTTTAAGCATTTTAATGTTAAACATCAACGTAATTTTCCTGCTGTGTGAATAAGAGATGTAAAAAAATGAGCTACAAGAAGATTGAAGTAATTTTTTAAAAATTAGACCCCTTTACTATATTAGATTAATCTGTTTTCTGTGGTTAACTTACTGTCCCCATTACTTTTTTTCCACTTAAAGACTGATGTGAGCATGGAGCTGACATCCACCTGCATTCCAACGCAGAAATACTCAGCATCTCACAAAGATTAAGAAACTTTCAAAGTCAGGCATTAAAGAACTACAGTGAAGGCTGGAAATCAACAGTTGTTTAATCAAAATTGTAGAGGAGTTGATAAGAATAATCAGAGACAGTAATCCTCAGACATTTAAACCACTAAACAAGAACATAAATATATTTTTCATTTGATTTCCAATAGAAATCTCTCATTTTGATATTTTTGGATTATTGCTATTTCCTCCTTGCCATCTCTCATCTCTCCTTTTTTTTTTGCTTTTTTTAATACATCAGGAAAAGGGATAGAAATTTTTATTAAAGTAATTGAAGAAATATTTTTGTGCTTTTTTCCTCCTAACTTTGTTACCTAGGAGGTGGGAATTTGAGGGAAAATAAAGCGGGAAAGGAAAAAATGAACTTTGAATCTCAAAAGTATCTCAAGAACAGATTTTGGGTTTGAGATTCTTGCATGCTACAGAACGCTATAGTCAAACAGAAAATCTGGTAGCCCCAGTAATGTTTAGTCATGGATGTTCTGAACCATCTGTGAACAGGTAGATGTGGTAGATAGATGTAGACTGTATTTTGTTGTTTTCTGCTCCTTCAGAGAGTGCATATGTGATCTGTGTGCGTTTTACTTGTGTGTGTATACGTGCGCAGCCTTAGGAAGCAATGCCTTCTTTGCTCTACTTTTGTATATTTCTTTATAATTAACTGAGTATCTTACCTTACAGGTAGCATTCTAGCAATAGGAAAAGGGAACCTCAAACTAGCCCATAAGGTATTTTTGTATTTAATGTAAGTTTGAGGTTTAAAATTGCTTTTATAAGGAAAGCAGTTATACTTGTGGCAAGTAAAGGAAAAGATCAATGTTCTAAACACTTCAGTGAAGAGGTTAAGTGGGCAATTACAAACTTAGTGAACTGTCAGTGCCTCTGACTTGTCAGAACAGCCTAAAGTTCTTTATAAGAGGAAAGCCTGACACCTTTGTAAATTAAACTGTGTCTCAACAGGCAAGCACTAGGCTAAGTGCTTGCCTTAGCCATTGTATTAGTGTAAAAAGAAATGTCTTTGATACACTGCCTTGTTTATTTGACAACAGGGAGTGATTATTTGTTTGTTTTCTGTAATTATAACTGCCAGGAAAACATTCTCTTAATCTAATGTGGTGTTTTCAGTCATTAGTGTGCTCTAAATGGTAAGAAATCTCATACTTACCCATAAAAGGCTCTAATAAGATCCATGACTGTATCATTAACTTGGTTTCAAGAACTTCAGAAATGTGGTTTTTGGAAACTTTGCAGAGCACTGTTGCTGAAATTTGGATACCCAGACTGAGTCTTTAGGTTTCAGTGCTGCATGCTGTGTGTCTTTCAGAGTTGTGAGGGGCATTCAGCACCTCACATCATGGAGCTCTAGGAGTGTGAGGGCACAGTATGTAACTATATAGAGCACCTGAAGTGGGAGATGGTGTATTTGGTTTGTAAAACCACAATCTTCAGGAAGGAATATGCAGCAGAGTCACAGTCTGCTGCAGCCTTCTGCATGACTGCCTTTTTGAAGGGTGTTTTCCTGCCTTGAGCCCAAATGTCCTCTTCCATTAATGAGGAGAAGCTTACAGCTTCCTGTGAATGTCCTTATCCAGTCTTGCATAAGAGGGGAAGAAAGCTGGAACATTTTTCTCCTTTTCTGTTCTCTTGCTCATAGCAAGAGACAGGCAGCTTATTCCTCTACCAGATTAAGATTTACTGCGGCTATGAGGAGTTAGAGATGGGGCTATATGTCATTGTACAAGCAAATAAGGGCTATGACAATCTTATCCATTGGTATTTTAATCTTTGAAACCATTCTTCCTGCTGTGAAGAATGTGAAGAATTCAAGGTGAGAAGGGACCGTTAGATTATTTATTCTAACCTCTTGAGTATATTAGTCCATAAATCATCACCAGTTGAACTGAGTTGAAGCGCTTAGCAATAGTGTATCCTCCAAACAGCATCTAGTTTTTGTCAAAATGACTTCTGAAATATAGTGTTTGACTCCTTCTTTAGTTTATTCCAGGTGTTAATACTCTTCACAGATACAAATTCAGGCCTTAAGCTTCATTTTGTAGTCATTAGTTTCTGTCAGAGCCAACCACAGTATAGTAGACACAGTATACTATAGGTCTTTTGCTGCAAGGTATTTCCTTCATTTTATGAATGAATTTCTGAGATTATTCTATGATTTTATTATCTTCTATGTCCTAAAACAAAAAAAAAGGAAAAGAACACAATACTAATCATCTAACTGATATTGTACACAATGATAAAACAGCTGCTTGGACCTCAGGGTGACCCTTGCTGGTCACATTTGTTCTCTGCCCCCACATTTGCTCAGTTGCTTGTCTGAGTCTCTTCACAATACAGTCTACCACTTTATAGAACTCTGTTAATCTTTGTCATCTACACAGTTTTAGCAGATGTGCTTTTTAGATCTGTAGTAAAGACTCAGTCCGATCCTCACAAAATCCTATTGGGCAATACTTCTGTTGGAGGCTGGCTTCCCACTGATATCTACTTTTTTATGTTTCTCCATTAACCAGTTCACTCTTCATATAACATGGGCTTTGTGTTGCAGTTTTTTTTTTTAAATGAGGCTGTTGTGCAATACCACAAATGCTTCACAATGGCCATTATATCTGTGTAGCAACTTTCATAATCTGGTGTTGTGATTTATGAGTGTGTTTAACTAATAGTGGTGAAGCTCGACCAAAATCCCAGATCAAAGGGTCAGTATTACCTTCTTTCTGTGCTGAGGAAGCTAATGGGAGTAAACTTATCATGGCTATCATAAAAAATTCAGAATTGCCAACTGTTTTAACTTGTATGTGAGCATTAGTTTCCCAGTGGGAGCTGTGTCTGCACACGCACTGTCAGAATTCATCTCATGTAGCATTGTATGGCAATAGATGATGGTGTTATAAGGACAGGGCTTTTACTTTGTTATGGATTTCCACATACATAAAAGTGATAAGGAACAGATTGAGCAGGAAACAGTACAAGTCTCTCTCTTAATGGTCTTTAAGATTTGCAAGAGAGAAAGTGAATAAATTCTCATTGAAAACCAAAATGCTGTACTGACAAACACTCTTCCGTAAGGGAGGAGAGAGACAGTGTGAAGTGGCAATATGAGGCATGAAATGGTAGGACTTTGATACCAGTATAATAAAGATGTGGTGAAGGAACCTCTATAGAGTAGAACAGGTTCTCAGTTTTAATATTATATCAATGTTTCATTTCTAAATGCTTTACCAATGACAAATACAAAATAATAGATGTTACAAACCTGTATCAATTGTAGGTATAGCAGAACAAACCTATAACAAAGCTATAGACTTTCTGGACTTTAAAAAATCTAAGAATTGATTAATCATTAAATTGTGTATTGAACATTTATTAATCCTTTTAATGTATTTATAATTAGGACATTACTATGAAGCTACTACACTGTAGCACTGCATGGCTGTGGTAGAGGCCGTATTGATTTAATGAATTATTTATTCTTTCAGCACATTCAGTGAACCTGATATGATGGACTTTTTGAAATGGCAGCATAGTAGTATGACATGATCTTGATACAAAGCACTGATGTAAAATTCCTTTAAATCTGGGGATGTTCAAGTCTAGAGTCAGATACAGATAAGCCTTTGGCAAGCATGGGTGGAACTAAACTGAGTTCTGACATGGCAGCAATGCTGGCAGTCAAGCCCAATTCTTTCCCACAGTGAAGTTGAGAGGGTTTATTATTTATTATTATTTATTATTATTTATTATATTCTGTATACATCTTCCTGGAGCTATATATGACTTTTCAGGCTCATTTCTAGAGACTTTTTTTGTCCCAGAACAAAAATTGCTTGATCCACAGGCAGACACTGACCTCAGCATAGGTGGAAAGGGAGACATATATGCAGCAGCAGTAGTACCTGATGACAACAAGGCTCCAGTGTATCCCCATTACAGTAAATTTCTGTTGAACAAACATAATGACTACCATTAAAATACAAATAACACCTGTTATCATTTGGGTCCTAAATACCTCATTAGAAATTTCAAGCATAAATGCTGCCTACTGGCAAGAGTTCAAATGCAGAGACAAATCCTAAAAAGCAGAGGACTTGCCAAATTTTCAAGTGCGGGGATCCTTGTTTGCATAGCTTTACTGAAGTAGGAAAGAAGTTAAAACCAAAAGCCTTAGACTGTAGCTAATTTAATGGTAGGGCAGATGCTTTGTACTTTTGCAAATGCTCTGTAATGGAGAGGAGATAGGCTTTATCATTAAAATATGATAGTTTTCTAAAGAGAAAATAGCACCAGTAATGACCACTCAGCACCAACCCAAATGATGTGGTGCACTGCACTTGCATGCCTGTTTGCTGTATTGTCTCTTCCTTTTTATGTCAGCTATCTGTGGGTTTTCTGGAGATATCACAGTCCGTCCTTCCCTGCTGTTTTTGCTGGTTTCCTGTTCCATCTAGCCAATTTGATAAGGGAAAGATGATACTATATGTTTCCAAGACATGTGGTCCCTAATAAACGGAGTGGGAGAAGCAGCTACAGCAGGCAGGCTTCCTGACCACAAAAAAAGAGATGTCTGAAAGATGTTTTTATAATTCTTGGTCCCTGTAGCGATAATTAAAGTCCTGATGCCCTGACCTTTTGTAGAGCAGACTGTCCTATGAAACAGCTGGTCAAAATGGAGCTTGCCTGAAGAATGCAACTAAGGAATTTTTGTGCTGTGGCTATCATAAAATGCTCCCTCCTGGTCCTAGGAATGTAAGAGTTGACAGATTGAAACATCCTTCATTGCACTGAAAGGAGCAGCGGGGAGGAGGAGGCACCTTTGCCCTGCCAGGTTACCAGTGCCAACCTTCTTTTATAGGTCTGGCTGTGTGCAAACAAGGTTGACAGTGATATTACCTAAAGGAAAACACAGTACATGCTGCAAAGCCTTTTCTTAGTCAAAAGAGACAACTTCCCAGAGTGAGATTTTGTAGAATCTCTTTATAAAGCTGCACATGAATGAACGCTATTGAATGTATTTAATGCTCCTAGTTTTTCTGTGTGAATTTCAACAAAAAGAGACTGAAATCTCCCCTATTAAAAGATAAGAAAAAGCCTCCAGGAAACCATTTGCTGCAACTGTAATAAACATTCATATTAACACTACTTTGTGAACTAAGAACAAAGCTATTTTGCTGGTAGGACAGACCTGCTGTGTGTAGCTCTGAAGCTCATTAGTGACATGCTGCAGCAATTATTGATGTTCAACAAGAAAGTCTTTGCTACTCCTTCAAATTTACCCTTGTTAGAAATATAAATAATCACTTTTTATATTGTTTGTTTGAAGGTGCTGAGTGAGTTATTTGGCCTAGTAAGAGCACTACAAACAGTGTTTTATTGCCTGTCTAGTTCAGACCACCTTATGGCCCCAGACAGGTTTCTTTAATATCTTTGTAGCAGCCCAGTGAGAATACTGATATACTTAATAGAACTGCTCAATAGCTAACATATGGGTGGCAAGGGCATCATGAACAATCAAGCCTATTTATAAAGGACTTCAACTATTTATGTGGATCTTTTTACTGCTATGTGAGTTCATGTGAGTTTGCGTTAGTCCCCCTTCCTGTAGGTCTGGAAAGTGCATTCATTTGATGCTGGAGACTCAGGAGGTGAGAACATGCTCTCTGAGTCTCTGTTGGCAGTTAACACTGGATTCTTCTGTAATTTGCCTGGAAAATGTCAACAAAATAGCCCTCTTACTGGAACTTATGTTGCAGCAATATTGACTATGTAATGGATAAATCAAGTAGTGGGCTGTATTTAATCTCCAAATCAGACAAGCAGTTTTGTGAGCAGGGGAATGAAGGAAACCTGATTTCTTGGGGATGTGTTATCTGTGAGGGGGTATAGGCTATGTGTCTGAGGTTAGATTCTCAGATCATACATACCTTTTTCTTAGAATGATGTTGCCAACAGAGATCTGTGTGACAGAACAGTAAGAGCGTTGATAGGATTCAGCTTTATTTGAAAGAATTCTAGCAAATTACTATGGGAAAAGTAATCAATATGTTCACTTTTCTTTCATGAACCAGCCCTTGACACAGAAGATAACTCATCTTGAAAATTATGTGTTACCTTTCAAGGCTCATTATATGAAAGGGTCTTAGAATATATTAAAAAGACCCTCAGTTTAATGGCACACAGTGACAATCATTTGAGTTATTTGAGTGTAAAAGTACTTGTAATACATTGTTTATATTGTTTGAAGTGAATAAGATAATGTATGTCAGTTTAGTGGAAAATGAAGCAGCGTATCTTAAGACCCTTTTAATTAATGAGTGGGAAAAAAGCATATAGTCTCTTCTCTAGGCTATATGATGAATTATTAAGACAAAAAGATGAAGATGCATCATACATGCATACATGAGGACATCAGGAAACTTGCCTAGGGGATCAACTTGCATATATACAAAAGGTGCCAAGGCAGAGACCTATACAATGAACTGTCCTCTCCCTGCCCAGGCTTGCTACATTCCTTTAGGAAGCCTCTGAAGAAAGGAGGTGAGAATGAGCTACAGCGCAAATGTTGTGGCTGTTTGCAGATAGTTTTTGTAGACAAGCATTGTGGTCCCATCAAAGATAATAAGAACTTTTCCGTTGATTCCTTTGGGAAATCAGGTCCTATTTGTTTTCGCAGTTCTTTGTAAAATACAGCTTTGATCGGGGTTTTGAGGTCTGACTTTTTCCTTGGCTTCACTGTCAACAGGTTCTAAAAAGGCATTGGTATGGTAAATTTTGCTGGATTTGCTTTTCTATGGTCTTTCTAGAAGATACAAGATGACATTGCCTTTGCTTATGATGTGTTTGATTTCTACTTTTTGATGTCTGCCTCATCATTGTAAGTCAGGAGCTGCATAACCTGAGTGCTCTGGACTTGGTTTTAGTAGTTTCTAGGTGACAACTCAAGAAAAAAGGGCTGTGATATTCCATTGCCACTCAGCAGAAATGTATTCCTTCTATCACGTAAGTTGTGTTCTGAACTGGTTAAAATCCCATTGTTTAACGTTAGTATGGGCTTGTTTCTGTACTGATAACACTGGGTCTGTTTTAGCTTGATATAGGGCTATTGACTTCTGTAAAGGTACTCCTGATCTTAATCTTCCAGCAGTACACTGTTCTGGCCTTCACCTTCAAGCCTTTCAGCAGGGCTTTTTACCTCCATATGAGGGCTAACAGCCTTCTTGGATGTTGGTAGAAGTGAATCAGAATGCAATCTCAGGAAAAATATACCCAGATTACCAGCAGCAGAGCAACACACAGCTATGTAAGCTTTTCTGTACTGTCCTGCTTGTCTCTGCCAACTGTGGGCAGCCCTGTTCAGCCTCATCCCTCGCAGAAAAGCGTATATGTATTTTACAGGCATAAGTAGATGGATGGCAGTTAGACGAGCTGTTCTGCTTCCTGGATATCTGGTCATGCCACCTAGCAACACTGAAATGAATGCATCTCATATGTCTCTCTCCAAGCTGTATTTAAACTTAACTGTGTTAACAAGAATAGTCTGAAATTTAATTCATATGCAAAACCACCAGAACTGTGCTGGAACTTGTTTCTATGGTGCTCTCCTTCCTGGCTTCATTTATGACTTGTCTAAAAGGCACGTCAACGTGGCACAAACCATGCAAGAAGCTGGTCTTGGAAAGCTTGCTTCTATTGTGGCTGAGCTTTCATTAATTACTAACATAGTTAATTTTAAAGCTAGCTGAGTATTTAAACTTAGAGCAGCTACTAGCCAGTAGCCATTGCAGTATAGACAACTTATTCAGTTATGAGGGATGCTGTGACTGTCAAACATAGAAGGACTTGTTTATGGATGACTCCAAGTAATAGTGAAATAGAATTGAAATCCTAAAAGCTCAGGCATTTTTCTGTCCAACATTCACACAAAGTTTGTTTACCGTTGCCTTTTGCACTCAAGTGTAGTTCAATGAGTCCTAACTTACAAAAAAAAATAGTTGAAGCTATTTCTAGTTCTCTCTATTTATTTTCAGTTCTCTCTTCTGATCTGCAATTATTAGTAGGGGAATTTTATACAGGAATTGTTGTAATGGAGAGAAAGTTCCTCTACTCATCAACAAGCATTTTCTCTGACTGATTTTCTTAAATGTATTTGTCTATTAGAACAGAAGGAAAAGTCTGGGGATGAGTTTATATTTACTACAAATGCCTTTGTGTCATTCTAGCTTATGAGACTTACACTCTTGTCTTTTATAAAACTTACTATACCTCTGCATGGACAAACCATCCCTGTGCAAAGCCTAAACATTGTGGGTGAGCTTTGGTGAGGTTTGGCTTTAAAAAACATTCTTGTGAACATATTTTTCTGTTTCTGAGTCTTCCCAAGGAACTAAAATATGCTGCAGATAATGAAAATGAGGAGTCCTTAGGACAAAAATGAAATCTTGCTGTTAAAACAAAAAATTCCCATGGCACTGTTAGATATCAGGACCAACCTGGTAACCTTCTATGGTGAGATAGATAACTAGCTTGGTGGATGAGGAGAGAGCAGTGGATGTTCTTTGTCTCAATTTTAGTAAGGCTTTCAACACTGTCTCCCGTAACATCCTCATATACAAGCTGATGAAATATGGACTAGATAAGTGGACAGCAAGGTGGACTAGAAAAAGGGTGAACTGCCAGGCATAGAAGGTTGTAATCGGAGGCACCAAGTCTAGCTGGAGGCTGGTTACTAGTGTAGTACCCCAAGGGTCAATACTGGGTCCAACAGCATTTAACATCTTCATTGATGACCTGGACAGAGTGCACCCTCAGCAAGTGCTGGAGTGCAAGCAATTGGGAGGAGTGGCCAATACAGCATATGGTCACATTGCCATTCAGAGGGACCTTGACAGGCTGGAGCAATGGGCTCACATGAGCTTCATGAAGTTCAGCAAAGGGAAATTCAAAGTTCTGCACCTGTAGAGGAATAATCCCATGCACCAGTACAGGCTGGGGGCCAACTGGCTGGAAATCAGCTTTACAGAGAAGGGCCTACAGGTCTTAGTGGACAACAAACTGAACATAAGCCAGCAATGTGCACTTGCAGCAAAGAAAGCCAACAGTGTCCTGGGCTGGATTAGGAAGAGAGTTGCCAGCAAGTTGAGGGAGGTGATCCTTTCCTTCTACTCAGCACTGGTGAGACCACATTTGGAGTACTGCATCCAGTTCTGTGCTCCCTGGTGTAAGAAAGACATGGAATGATTGGAGTGAGTCCAGTGAAGGATGACAAGGATGATCAAAGGACTGGCTTGTCTCTCATATGGTGAGAGACTGACAGAGCTGGGATTATTTAGCTCAGAGAAGAGAAGACTCGGGGCAGGGAAATTTTATCACTGCTTACAAATGTCTGATGGAAAGATGTAATAAAGACAGAGTAAGACTCTCCTCAGCAGTGCCCAGTGACAGGACAAGACACAACAAACACAAGTTGAAACACAGGAAATTCTTTCAGAATGTAAGAAAAAACTTCTACTGTGAGTGTGGTTGAACACTGGCCCAGGTTGCATGGAAAGGTTGTGGAGTCTCCATCCTTTGAGATATTCAAAACCCAGCTGGACACAGTTCCTGGGCAACCTGCTCTAGGTGATCCTACTTTGAGCAGGGGGTTGGACTATAGATGATCTCCAGAGGTGCCTTCCAACCTCAACCATTCTGCAACTCTGTATGCA
The DNA here is from genome assembly GCF_030936135.1 of Gavia stellata. Lineage (NCBI taxonomy): Eukaryota > Metazoa > Chordata > Aves > Gaviiformes > Gaviidae > Gavia > Gavia stellata. Next base: position 49,899,833 of record NC_082599.1, read on the forward strand.
CCAAGTCCCTGAAGTAAGGCAATATTGGCCACTTGCCTTGCAAGGCAATGTCTTCCTTCCAGCCAGTTGCAGCTTTCATGCATCAGTTTTATAAATGGAGGTGTTAGGACCTATTATTTATAGAGTTTTTGGACATTTCCCGTTATCAAATCCTGGCTTCAGCTTCTCATGGTTTGCTAAATTACACCTTACATCTGCTGCCCAAAAAGAATAGTTAGTGTTCTGTGAATACATCTTTAATATTGCTGCTTAGTCTCACTGGGACTCTCCAGACTCTCTAGTGAGATCTTGGCTTGAGAATGAGACTGCCTCTTTCATTTTGTCTAGCAGGACTGAATAGCGACACGGTTTCAAAAGGTAGAGGGAGAAATTCCCCTTTCTTTAGGAAGACATTGGCCTGCTAAGGTGTCATGGTCCTGTGGGTCCTCCCCTTCTTTCCCTTACCTCTGCTCTGGACTCTCATCCAAGACTTCACCCTTCTCCTTCCCTCCTTTATTTTTCTACCAGACATACAACATTTCTGACTGATAAATAACAGAAAACAGCCTACGATACTTGTGAATAGCTTGTGAGTGACAAGACTTAAATATGACTGAAATGGTAAAATTGCATACAGAGAAATCAATATATTCTGTTAATTTGTAAATTTATTCCACACTTTATGAATCAGAATATCTACTTGAGCAATATGTTTAATGATTTAGTACTTTTTTATGTACATTATGGTCAGACTGGTAATGGTTCCAATGGTTAGCACATTGTCTGAAAAACCAGGCTACAGGAAAGAAACTTGACTGGCAATACTCTGTAATTGTCTCGGGTGTTAACAGTGGTGTTCTAAAGAATCATGGACTTTTATCTGTGGCTTTATTCTGCAGCAAAAAAGACACAATAAATGAAATAGTTTTAATGAAATCGAACAAGCTTGCATTTCACTTGGTATCTGCCTGGACTCAAAGGCAATGTGAAGCACTCTGTATCTGAATGTACTACAGACTATTCAGGATGAAATATGATTTACTCTTCTTAGGCTGCAACAAGCAGTTCTTTAAACTAGTACGAAGACAATACTGTTGATGCTCTCGAAAGAGCAAGTACCTGTCCCATAACTAGCACTGTAACTGACTTCTACAACTTAAACTACAAAATGCAATAGAGGTGTCTTTTCCCTTTAATTAAAGTTTGAACAGAAGGATAGGCTGGCTGGCAGGGCCTGTTCTTGTCCCAGTTTTAACTGAAGTATCCTATTAACAGGTATTTTTGGCGAGTTCAGTAACTAAAAAGGACACTGAGATATTTTTCTAACTTTCTGAAGAAATGTTCTAAAAATAAGAATGTATTCACTGTCTTTCTGCCTGTTTCATTTCAAATACATCAAAGAGCTGGGAGTTCATATCTGCATCTGTTGGCTTCAAAGGCAAAGTTTTTGTACAGGACACAGATGATGAACAGAATTAAGAACTGGTTTCTCCTTGAAAGACTGTGTAGCCCACCAGTTCATCTTTCAGCTAGGATTAATTTTCCTCATACTTTTTTAACACATTGCTTGTTGTGGGAATACTTGTTCCAAAAGAGGATAGAACAGGACAACCTCATTAGCTGACCACCATGAGACATCAGATAAATCTTTTCTACCTTTGTCTGTGCTGGTTAATATAGTAAAAGTTCCTCTGGAATTTTGTCATGAAAGTCTTTGTTTTGAGTACCCAGACAGCTGGGCAAATCTGTAACTATGTGTAGGTGTTTGAGGAAAGCACAGTTTGAGTGTCTGACAGACTGTTTCACTGCAATGCAGTGAGTTGCAATTGGCTTTGCTTTTTATTGATCAAGGCCAGCATTTCACTCAAAATGTCACGGGCCATTTTTCCCTGGGATTTATTATTGCCATTCCCACTCCCTTCTACAGAGGCTCCCATTTGCACTGTCCTCTAATCAGATTCCTATATCCCTGTGGTCCCTGAACAGCTTCAATGATAAAGTCTATGCTAGAAAAATGGAAAAGCACCCATTGAAAGTATGATCCCAGTACTATGATGCCCTATTCTGAACAGAGAAACCATTTACCAGCTTATCAAGGCATAGACATACGTTCACTCAGCAGATGCTTCTGGTGGCTAAAGATGTAATCCTCATCAAAATTTGTTTGTAGTTGTCTCTTTACTGGAATTTGTCACTTCTTTTGGCCTATCAGCAAAAGGGAATTTCCAAGTCTTCCTTGTCTGATTCAGTGCAAACTTCACCAGCTTAATTTAAACTGTTGGGAGAGGTGATTTGAGTTAAGCTGTGATACTTGCATGGCTTAAGTTGCTGCAACCGTTTGCTGATCAAATGTCTGCCTACATCTAAACTAAGTGATGCTTAAGAAGATGAGTTGTGCCAATCACAACCTCTTCTAAGGCGCTTTGGGTTTAAATAACAAAGTTAGTCCTCAAAACATCCTGAAAATGTATTTATCCTGCAAGAAACTTCAGCTTGAACTCTCTGTTCATCTATTCATCTTAAATATAGCATTCCCTTCCAGAATGTTGAAAAATTGCTTTCTTGAATGTAGTTCAGGTGAGAGCAAAATGTCAAGTAGGAAACAGACTGAGAGGAGAGAGGGAGTCTTTTTATTCTGCATGTTCTCTTTAAAATAAAAAGATTTTTTTAAAAAAGAGGCTGTTTGAGGAAGTTTGGAGACATTTGGTGCTTCAAGCACTATAAGTAGAGAAGGAATAATTATATGTAATTGAAAATATTTTTTTCCTATCTCTAAAGAAATTTCTGCACATTATTATTATTATTGAGGTATTGACATTAAAACCTCTCTAAAGTAAGAGCTTATAGAAAGGTGTTTAGCCCGGTTGAATTTATGTTATAATAGTTAAGCCAAGAAATGTCAAAAATAGGAGCATGTAGTTGGACAAATTCTTTCAGTGTTGAGCATCCAGTACTTCCATGGAAGAAAATGGAAGCAGGCACTTGCTCATAGTTTTGAAAATCACTTATGTGTATGTCTGAGTTGGGAGCAAGCTTTGCATAAAAATGTCATGCTTTTTAGAGTCTTGATATAACTGTTGAAGTCCTGTTCTTGCCCCTTATTTTGTGGATGTCTCCACAAACTGTCTTGAGCTTTTCCCAGCAAATAGCTCCTCAAAGACATAATCTGTATTGGTCTTACATAATCACTAGTAACCCATGTAAATGTGTGCATAAAGTCCAACTGAAGCATAATAAAACCTATCTGTATTCAAAATGTGAGTGTACATGGCAGAAGGAAGCCAACACAGTAACATATTGCTGGCTGTTGATTCTAACACTCTTCCCACACAATGACTTAGTGAGAAGAGCTACTTTGTAAGACTGTGTCACTATCAGTCTGGCCACACTGTGGAAAAGCAATTAACCAATCCTAAAGGGTCTACGGCAGAGTCATTTATCATCTCTAAAGCAAGTAAATGTCATGACAAGAGGTGTAGAACTTCCCAGTAAATTAAAAAGAAGAAACATGCATCTCAGTATACAATATAGTGCAAACCCCAAGAGAGGGAGGAATCATTCTCACCAGTGCTGACAGTGCTTGGAAAGATAAACAAGGAAAATTTTGAAACTTTGATTGTAGCCATTTTTGTCTAATGTTATTGACTGATCACATAAGCAAAGGCTGAGAGTCCCTGTGTTTTAACAAAACACAAAAATATTAATCTATGTTGGCTGAACACCAGCCTTATCAGATGTTAATAGAAGTTGTTTTATCTATTTCAAGCACAAAATTTAAAGTCATATGACTTGCAATCTTTGGAGAATAAAGATAGCTAGAAAAAGCAGTTCAGTTCCATGGAAACAGAGAAATCCACATATTTTGTTTCATGCTATTATAGAATTAAGTGAAAATTTTTCAAAACATTTCTCTCTCCTTCTGTGTTTTTCTGAGACTCCACATATGCAGTACTCCCAGTGATTTGGGCAGATATCTGTGTGTGGACAATTCATCTTTGCCTAGGTTCAGTAACTGCTCTGCAAACAAGACTACCTAGGCTATCCTCCTTTCTTGGCAAGGTGGAGGGAAAGTTGAGGCTGCTTAGCTGTCACTCAGCCAAATTCCTCAAGCCTGCAGTGTGCCGTGTGTGGCACAGTGGTCGGAGGTCCTGTATTGTGGGAGGAAGGCTGCTGTTGAACAGAAATCCTACCATGGACCAAAGAAACCATCCTAGCAACACTAGCATGTCTCTGAAGCACTTCTGTTTCGAAAGGTAAATGTGTCAGGGGCATTTTTGGTTTTTGACTTGATGGAGAATTATGCTGTAGCTTAAATTTTTCTCTCACTTATATGTCTTAGTAGTCCTGAACGATAAAAAATGGAAACTAGAAGTAGCACCCTGTATGTGCATATGCCTTCCATATGCTGAAGGAGTTACAATTGCTTCTGATCCTGTATTTAAAAAGAGAAAGTTTAGAGGATGATCTGTGCAGCTCCAGAATGCAAATTTGGCTAAGGGCAGATGCATCTCTAAAGTGTCTTTGCAAGGATGAGGTCAATGCTGGTTAGGAAAACCAGAGTGACACTGATAATCACCTCTGTTAAGGACATCATTTATTCTAGTGCTGTAACATATTCCTATCACTCATTTGTCATAACCATTGCCAGCTTCAAAAGCAAAGTGTAATACAGCTGTTTATGTTATTGGATGCAACTTTCTTTCACAAAGGAGGAGCTTCTATAAAACAGACAAAACTCTTAAAGGCAAAATGTAGGTCTATGGAATAACAATAACTGTGTCTTCAGTGAAACCAGCATTAGGCATAGATTTCACCAGATGACGGTTCTGCCAGCTCTTTAGGTATGGGTCAGTCTGTCTTTCTCTGTGTGAGATTCTGTCTGCAACTTGTAACAGTGATAGTGTCATGCTCTCTTCTGTATGATACACCATCTTTTCAGTGTTACAACTATACAAATTGGGTCAAACTGCTTTTATTTCCTCTACTGTGCCTGCTTCATACTCCCTTGACAGTCAATGCAAAACACCTGTTTTTAATAGATATAGTGTCATAAAAAGAGTTGTTTAGAGTTGTCATTGGAAACAGATGTTAAAATTAATTGTCAGTGGTTAATCCATTTCTTAGGATGATTAAACTGCTGATGACACTGAAACCAAGACTGATGGGTGTGATATTGAGAAGTGGCATATCCTTCACTGTCTCTGTTAATGACCTAAATCCTGATCTGATACCACACTTGATTTAGGAAATGCTTAGCGGAAATTTCAGACAATGTATCACTGAATCACAGAATGGTTGAGGATGAAAGGGACCTCTAGAGGTCATCTGGTCCAATCCCACTGCTCAAGTAGGGCCACTGAGAGCCAGTTGCTAAGGTCCATGTCCAGACTGGCTTATGAGTGTCTCTAAGGAGGGAGATTCCACCATGTCTCTGGGCAACCTGTGCCAGTGCTTGGTCACCCTCACAGTGAAGAAGTGTTTCCTGGTGTTCAGGGTGAAGCTCCTCTGTTTCAGTTTGTGCCCATCACCTCTGGTCCTGTCGCTGGGCCCCACTGAACCAGAGCCTGGCACTGTCTTCTTTGCGCCCTCCCTTCATGTATTTATGTACACTGATAAGATCCCCCTGAGTCTTCTCTTCTCCTGGCTGAACAGTCCCAGCTCTCTCAGCCTTTCTTCATAGGAGAGATGCTCCAGTCTCCCTTAATAATAGTGGCCCTTTGCTGGACTCTCTCCAGTATGTCCATCTCTCTCTTGTACTGAGGAGCCCAGCACTGGACCCAGCACTCCAGGTGCAGCCTCACTGGTGCTGAGTAGAGGGAAAGGATCGCCTCCCTTGACCTGGTGTCAATGCTTTGCCTAATGCAGCCCAGGATACTATTTGACGCCTTTGCAGCAAGGGCACATGGCTGGCTTGTGTTCAGCCTGGTGTCCACCACGGCCCCCAAGTCCTTTTCTGCAAAGCCACATTTGAAAGAAGAAAAAGGCCATCTGTATTTGAATTGTATTTTGCTGTTGTTCTCTTTTGTTGCTTTGATGTGAGGCTGTCAGATATAATTTCTATGGCCTTGTTTTGATTAGTAAAGAAAATAGTTTCCTTTTTTACCTCTTAGTCATTACACAAGCTATCTCGAAAGAAAAAGCCCAATTGAAAGGCCAGCCCTATATCCATTCTGTGGAAGGAGATAGCATAAGATTTACTTAGCGGATAAACTTAGGTGCTTTGGCTTCTCTGTGTTTACCTTGTGTTCATTGGTTATCCTGTGATTAGAGCATGTTCTTTTGCAATGAACAAAGACCTGGCCTTAGTCTTGGCCTCTCTTTCAATGGTGATCTTAAAGACAAAAAGGCCTCTTTGTAGCCATTGGCCTGCATACCCACAGTCCCTCTGGAATAAATATTTTTCTTTAGTAAATGACATGGCAAGAGGTTAATAGCAGCACTTCATGTCATGGTAACATACTAAAGATACTGAAATTTTAAAAAATTCTTTATCATAATTGGTTTCAGAAATGGTTCAAGTTGTCTTATAAATATGTAACATAACCTGCCCTAAAATTTAAAAATGAAAGCTCTAAGAGAGCAATTGTACGTTTTGATTTTTCTATGTCACAGTGTGTGGTTTGTTAGCATTTGCATTCCTATTGAGTCAGGAGGATGAAAGACCTGTAAAGCACTACAAAGCAAAAAGTATAACTAAGTCAAAATGCCCTTCTTCAGAGTAGCTACCTTATATTTTGAAATTCTTCAACAGGGGCGAGGTCTTACCAAGGTGAGAACACTATGTCATCCTCATGTCATTTGTTAGCCCAAGGAAGTCTCTAAGAAGAACAAAACCAAAATGTTGAGCAGAAGTGTAGCTGCCGCACTTTTTGATATCATCAGCTCTCACCTGATTTCTCTTAGTAATGCTTTGGCTATTGAAAAAATTGTTCTATCTATCTCCTATTAGTCTGGTGGCTCTGGGAAAAAAAGCACTGTAGCTCAGGGAATCAGCTCAGTTCAAAGATGAAGTCCAATCTCAGACAGGAAGGAAAGAATTAAGATGTGGGGAATGATAAATTTCTATCTTTCAACTTTGGGAAAAAAGCTGTAAATAATGCTTATGGAGTGCTGAGGAAATGTCTGAATTTGGTTTATTTTTAGTGCGAATGCTACAGGACTACATAGTGGCGAGGTAGAAATAGGGAAATTAGTAGAAACTGGGTTTGGTTGAACAATGAAAAAGGTGGCTATCACGGACATCTGGTGAGCCGGTGACAGGGAAATGCATATAGAATGGATTTGGGAGACAGTGCGCAGGGGAAATGGCAAAAAAAACCAAACACTGGACTTCAGGTCATAGATAAGGCACTAATTGGAGGCTACAGGGATTTCTGTGCATGTTCAGCTATGATATATGCAGGAGTTCAGAAGAGCTTGACATGCAGAAAGATGAGTTCTTAGTGGGGTTGAGAGATCAATTACACACAGAGAAAATGCTTAATTCTGAGTGAAAATAAACTGATGAAGTGCTGCTCATAACTTGTCATAGTCCTGTGTGGTGTTGCATGTGAAAGGGTCTATTTTAATCCAGTTTGCTGAGGTTATTTGTGTCAAAGGTAATTGCTTTATTTACGCCAGTGAAGCATTTATAGAACCAGCTGCTTGGATTATGTTTTAATGCTAAGTGGGAAGTATGAAGACACTACTATTTACAGACTGAAAGTTTATAATCTATTAAGGTCAATACAAGTTGCAGTGACCTTAGCTGTTCTCAATATTGGGTCTTTACCCATTAGAATCAAACAGTCAGCATATTTGCTTAAATTCTGCCTCAGTGCAGATGTTTTTCAGTTCAACAAGGCCAAGTGCTGGGTCCTGCACTTTGGTCACAACAACCCCATGCAACGCTACAGGCTTGGGGATGAGTGGCTGGAAAGCTCCCCCGCAGAAAAGGACCTGGGGGTGTTGGTCGACAGCCGGCTGAAGATGAGCCAGCAGTGTGCCCAGGTGGCCAAGAAGGCCAACGGCATCCTGGCCTGTATCAGAAATAGTGTGGTCAGCAGGAGTAGGGAGGTGATCGTGCCCCTGTACTCGACGGTGGTGAGGCCGCACCTTGAATCCTGTGTTCAGTTTTGGGCCCCCCACTACAAGAAGGACATTGAGGTGCTGGAGTGTGTCCAGAGAAGGGTGACGAAGCTGGTGAGGGGTCTGGAGCACAAGTCTGATGAGGAGCAGCTGAGGGAACTGAGGTTGTTCAGTCTGCAGAAGAGGAGGCTGAGGGGAGACTTTATCACTCTCTACAACTACCTGAAAGGGGGTTGCAGAGAGGTGGGTGTTGGTCTCTTCTCCCAAGTGACTAGCGACAGGACAAGAGGAAATGGCCTCAAGTTGCACCAGGGGAGGTTCAGGCTGGATATTAGGAAAAATTTCTTTACTGAGGGAGTGGTGAAGCATTGGAAGAGGCTGCCCAGGGAGGTCGTGGAGTCACCCTCACTGGAGGTGTTCAAGGAACGTGTGGACGTGGCATTGTGGGACATGGTTTAGTGGGCATGGTGGTGTTGGGTTGATGGTTGGACTTGATGATCTTACAGGTCTTTTCCAACCTTAGTGATTCTGTGATTCTGTTTATACTAGATCATACTTAAAGGCTGTTCCAATGACATTTCTGTGAAAACTTATCATTCCTAAAGGAATGACTTGCATAAAGGATAAAAGAGACAAGCTGAGTCACATCCTTTCATAGAATGTCCTTTCCTAAAATTTGCAGAAAGAGAAAGAAAAACAAGAGGAGAGTGGAAATAAAATAATTGTCCTAAGGGACATACTAAAAATGTTAAAACATGATCACTCCTGGTGTAAGCACAGTAAATGAATGGTGACTTCTTGCCAATATTCTATTCACTCTGGGATTAAATCAGAGCAAGTGTGAAGTTATTCTAATATGAGCATGCAGTCAGAATCCAGCCCTTTTAATTTTTTTTCGTAATTTCAGTGTATGATAAAACATAGTTCAAACTAAACACTTCTACTTCACTATCCTTTGCAAAACTACAAATGAGTCAGGCAGGGTTCTAAGTGTCTAATTTATTTTCTGGATCATTAGTAGAGAGGCTGACAAAGTAGATGCACTATACTGGCTATGAAGTATTGGCCAAGTTTCTAGGGCTACCCTGAGTTACCTGACCTATATACTGCCGTTGTTCTGGACCACATAAGTTGTGCAGCTTCCCTGTTTTATCTATGTGATACTCTTTTCTTTGAAGTCCAAGTGACCTCAAAGTTGTGTCACTCTGTTGTGTGGGAATGATATACCTTGCAAATGAGTTTTTGCTAAAGTGCTGAAGAGCTGTATTACTAAGTGGTAAAATTAGGATTGTTAAAATATTAGAAATTAATTCTTACAGCCCAGAGGACAACCAGAGCATCACATCAGCCAGGGAAAATTTCCACTCATGATAGCCAATTGTTTCAGACTGAAAAAGTGAGAAGAGTAGTTAGACCAATGCTGCCTCTTAGTCATAATTTTCTGTTCTGTATGGGATTTAAAATAGTTTCATGCATACTGAAAAGCTTGTATCCTGAAGAGTTAAAGTATTCTTTATGTCTGCTCCTTGCACCATACTTCCTTGTACTTTAAGACTGAGTCAAAATGAAAAGAACTTGGCCAAAAAATGCTGCACTGTGGTTCTGAAGGTTCCACTGTGTTATGACCAGCAACAGTGAAAATAAATTCAAAAGCTTTGTCTTGTGGTGAAGTAGTCATGGCATACATGGCATACCTCTTGATTTACCTGCCTCTTTGCTGTTCAGTGCAAGATAACACTTCCTTCAAATGGTAAACAGAGAGAAGATCCATGTGGGCCTTAGAGATGGCACTACTTATTTCACGCATGGTATCTGAGCAGAGGATAACCCACAAATACCCCGTGGATGTCCACTGTTCCAAAGTGGACATCCACACCTTCTTGCAATCCTTGCCATTTCATTCCAGTATCCAAAACTGAGGTGAGATCTGCTATTCAGTGTTTGATTTTATTTTTAAACAGTATTTGGCTAAAGAACTTTGAAGTCATGACAGTGAAAAGAAAGGAGAAAAAACCCAATAATGCACAGCCCTGAAGTAAATCAAGTTATCTTTAGCTTATTCCTGGAGTTTCTTTTTCAGCAAGTTTTCTGGCATCCTGTTTTCTGGCAAGTCTTTACCTTTTAAATTCTATGTAAATTCATTCATTGTTCAAAAAATTCAAACCACGTAGGAAGTTTGTAGAATCAAACTCAGGCTCTGTGTGTCTGTGTGGAGAGAAAAGATAATAGTGGCTAGAATGGACACAATTCTCATTTATTACAAAGAAAGAAGCCACAGGCAAGAAATAAGGTCAATTTACATTTGCTTTAAGGTCCCTTTAAGCCATCAGAGTGGGGTAAAATGATAGTGGTGAGCAGTATGAAGCTGACTGATAGAGGAAATGGGGTCATGGCACCAGGAGGTTTGACCTTATAAAAGGGCACTCTTTTAGCTAACAGAAGTGAAATGCATGGCTATCTGGATAAACGTATGTGTGGGCTAAACTTTGGTAAATCAGTTTTAGAATGGGTTGGAAATAGTTTCTTTTAGAAACGGGAAAGAAGCCGTGCAGCATACATATATAGACCTTGAAGGAATGCGAAATAGTGTTATGCTGTCCCAGTGTATTACCAGAAGGATGTTATTGACTTCATAGGAAATTGCATGAGAGTCAGCCTAGGACAGCTTTAAAGAAAGTTAAAACTTTTTGGGAGGGGTAGTGGGAGAGGCTGGACAAACTTCATGCTCCTAGCATTACACATCGCTTTATGAGAATCCTTGCTAAAGTCCTCATGGACTGAGGTACTGCCTACAGCAGAAGGCAACTGTATCACAGTCTAGTTACTTGTCTGTAGCAATAGAAATAGCACACATCACAAGAGAAAACTTACTGTGTGCAGTAAAGAAAAATTCAGCTCAGCTTGTAGCCCCAGGAGTCAGAATTTGGAAATGTCCTGCACCTCCATCTATGTACCATCTTGTGATTATTTCACATAGGTGAATGGTATTTGATGGATCATTGATGCTTGTGCCAGCCAAATAATGATCAGAGAGGTATGGAAATTTACTCTGGGTAAGAGCTTTTGGCTGGTTTTCGTTAGAGATTTCAAATGACCTGATATTTTTCTGTCTTGTTAAGCATAAATACTAGAGCAATCAGTTTCCTAATCTTTCTCTTGAAAAAATTATAATGTACTGCCCATACAAATAAAAATAGAATTTTCACTTCTTTTTAATAAGGTTCCTCTCCTGCTGCTCGTATTCATACTCTTTGTTGAGAAACATTCACCTCAGAAATTATGCACTACCTCAGAGAGAATGTTGTGCTATAGCCATATCATATATTTGTATGTACTGCTTAAGCTTCCTGTAAAGTGATCTTGTTTTCTGTGAATGAGCAGTACAAATGCTAATCTGATGTAATGACAAAAGAGGCACCTGCAATGTTATGATACAACCTGTAATGGGTGTGAGGGGTTCCTAGCACTAACAGTGTCTATGAGACTTCAAATTCAGCTTAAATTATTTGAGAACAGATATTAATCTAAAGTTTTAGTCATTTGTATCTATAAGCCAGGCTGTTATCTTCTATGGTTTGCTCTACTGGTGCCATCAGAAAACCTGATCCTATTGAAATCAGCAGGAGTTTGCAATTAACTTGGACAGAGTCAGAGGATAGGCAGCATACTGAATCTTTTCAGTTCTGATTTTTCCTAAGTTTCAAACTCTGTTTGATCAAGAGACATTTCAGTATGTCCTGTTGTATTTCATCTGCTTTCCATTTTTCTTTAGCTATAAAATCTAAAACTTCTTTGAATACTGTTCTTGGTGTGGATATCAATTGAGCAAGCAAATGGTTCATCCCCTGCGTAGCCTGTTTGTTTCTGGAAAGTCCCAGCCTGCACAGCTTTCCCTGGCCTACTATGATGCTTTTCTAACAACAGCCCATCACATATAAAAAAGAAACATCAAGGGTTTCTTAAACCTATATGAGGTGGAGGTACTGTGATTCATTAATCTAGGTCCTCTCTGACTGTAACATGGCTTTCTCTGAGCACAGTACAAACTGTAAGTGGCTGGCTTGTTTTAGTATAACATAGTTCATTTTTCCTTTGCTTGGAATATGTCTTTGAAACACACACACAGAATTGTTCATTGGCTAAAGTCATCTTTGTCTCAATCAGTTTGAAGACTAAGACAGAGGCAAAGTTCTGTAACAGTTGTATCGGTAAAGATCTGTCTCAGTTCTTCTGGTAAAAGAGAGCTTTCAAAGAAAAAAAAAAAACAGTGAAGAAACACACCTGGCTGCAATCAGCTTCTGGTACAGTATCAATGGGCTTTGTCTCATGAGAGGATTAAAGGCTGTTTGGTAATGATGTAGTGATGAGCTTAAGAAGAAAACAGAGTAAATACTTTTGGCAGATGACCAATAGTACTGACTGGAAGATACTAAGTGAGCTTCATGGAGTAGACACATCATGAATAACTGGCGCATCATCATATACAAATTTGTCTTTGCAATTTAAAAACCATAAGCAACTTAAGATGCCTTTGCTTTGACATGAAGTGAGAGTACTTCTGACCTGTCTATTTTGACCTGATTTGTCTGTTGATGATGCGGGAGAACTGACAAATTTTCATCTTAGTCTGCAAAAGGCTTTGCTAAAAAGCTAAAACATGCCAATGGTATGCTTAGTACAAAGAGGAGAAGAAAGTACCACACTTCCTTTCCAACACTTCTCTTGGTAAGGACCAAAACTGGTCAGGAGTTTTGATAATGTTATAATTCCTTTAACTGGGAATCTGAACAGGGAAGTAACCAAGAAAAACTGCTTAAGACAGTCCCTATACAATACTCTATAGATGTAGCATGCCTCCAAACCAGGTCTTCAGGAACCAGCTGTGTGAAAGTCACTTGTTGGATTTAGGGTGAATACCCCCACTTACTATAAATTGAGATCACCTCTACATGAATTGCTTATATGGTAATATAAAATTTAAAGACAAATAAAGACTCTTGCTGTTTGCACAGCATGATGTCTGTTTGTTATGTCTGTGCTCGTTAATGGAGAGCTACAATTACAGCCATTTTCCGTTAAGCGTTTTACATAAAGTCCTCATGCTGACTTTGTAAGACTTGCACAACATGTTTGCCAATAAACAGCATGAGCAAATGTAACTATAATACGTTTTTTTCCAGGGAACAATATTTAAATTATTGATTAGAGAGCTAGTGATGAGTTAAAAGGCAAAGGCACTGTAGAGCCGATCAAATTTAAACACAAGACTAAGCATATCTAGGAAGTTACTTTCATGTCCCTTTAGATGGCAGGTATACCACTAGTGTGTGCACGTCAAAATCTTTGAATATTGAAAGAACAACTGACTGATACTTGGTAGTGGTGAGAAATCTGAATTTCCATGTGTTTATCTCATTTGTTAGAGAAATTTCTCTGTGTTTTATCAGAAATACCCACACACCATTTGCTAGGAGTCTCTGTGTTTACCTCTACTCCTGGAGTTACCTGATAACAGTAAGTTTGTCATCTCTAGCAAGGGATGAAGTATACATTTTCTTTATACAGGAGAGGACTACTGGAACTGAGGAATCTTGTATCCAGTTCTAACTACCTGAGGAGTGTGTGCCCATATGGCCTCAAACCTTGTTGTTAATTGCCCATTGATCCTCTTGGCCCTTGTTCTCTCCTAGTGTGCTCTGTCCCCTACCCCTGTCTCCTTCTTCTAGTCCCATCCTCTTTGCTTACATAGTTCAGACTCTGTTCATTAAACTTCCCATGCTAGATTAATCCTCATAGTCCAATCACTTAACATTTTCCTCTCAGAGGACTTCTGAGGTTCATACTCTCATCATCCTGTTTTCAGCTCACTTGTTCAGCTCATTGCAGTCTGCTTCTACACTTTTGTTCCTCATCCCATCTTTCTTACTTTCTTTGATCTCATAGTTTCTTGCACGGACTCCCAGAGCTGTTCTCTCTACCTGACCTCTCATTCATTCTCAATCTCCCATCCTCTGAAGCCTGATGTGCGGGGCCTTTTGACCTTATAGTCCAGGATCAATATTCCTTCTACTTCTGTTTCTCATGTCTTCTGTCTCTCTGTTATTTCCCTTCTCTCTTTTTCCACAGGTCTGTTTTCAGGCAGTCCTCCTGACCTGTTCCTTCCCTATTTCCCTCCTTCACTGTTCTCTTAGGTCACTCAAAAGGGAAGGAGTTGTATGTTAGAACAAAAAGACCTCAGGGTGGAGAAGATAGAGGGAGTGGAAGAGGCAGAAGAAGGGTTCAAGAAGATGGACCAACACTGGACTCACTGTTTGACTTCGGATACAGTCTGTGTATGTCCTAAGCATATTTACTGCACTGTTACTATTTACTAAATGATCTGAACTAAAATTAAAACTCCTTTACTTCTGGAATTTGGAGGTTCTTATAGGGTGAATCACTGATGAAGCTCAGGATCAGCCAGGCAGAAATTATGGCAGTGTGTGTTGGTTTAGGTGGGAGATCTGTTCTGCAGCTTTTCTGGGAACAAAGGAGGTGACTGCTGTGGTTCTTCCCAAAGATGTTCTTTGTGTTTGTATCCATACTGTGGATCCTGTGTTTTCTTAAAGGAACTGTAGCTATAACGCTTGGGGAATAGAGAGGTGAACAGCAAGGGCATGGTGGTGAAAAATGGGGCAGAAATGTTCGCAGCTGCTGGGAAATATACATATGCAGGTTATGACAGATGTTAAGGGAAAAATGAGAGACAGAGGGCTGGAAATTTACCCTTCTTTTGGGTTTTCACTGTGCAAATCCAATCTCAGTCAGAAGCTCATGGCTGCAGGCTAATCATTACTAATGCCTATGTCTTTCCAGAATATTACTGCCCATTGGCAGCTGCTGCTGCTTCTCTTCCTTAGGGGTTGCTTCCTCTGTGCCATTTCCTCTGCTCTTTATGGTTCCAACTTACTCCAACCTTTCCTTTGTCCTTGCAATCTGTGGGAGTGTCAAATGGTTTGGGATGAAATCCAGGATGGAAAGAATAAGGGAAATAGTAGTGACAGTAGGATCTCTGAGGTCATGGAACTGTTTGCCCATAAAAAGGGGAGGGAATGCCTGTCACGAGACAGGGAATGCATGTCATGAGAGCATAAGAAATCACCGTAGAGGAAAGTGCTACAGGGAATAGTACTGCACCACCATCAGGACAGATTAGATCAGGGCCAGTAATGACAATGATTTCAGATATTAGTTTTCTTTCCCATACTAGAAGGGCAGATGCCAGTACAATATCATCAAGAGATGTTGCTTACCAGAGAGGCAAGATGCAGCTTGCCAGCTGGGAACTTCTCTCTCCCAGGTGCCTCTTACAGGTTGATGTGGTGCCCATCATAGAGTTTTGTGTGCTTAGGAAATCTCATCTCACACGGTTGCTGAGAGTTTGCACGTCCCATTCAATCACTATTTATGAGGCACACAAAATTCCAAGGAACTATGAGGAATTTGGTTGATTGCTGGGTGCCATTACCCCCAAAGCTTTCCCTCTAATCAACTCAAGTATCACTACACAATTGTTTTCTATCCACACTACTGGAATAGTGCACTCCTAAGAGCTGTAACATGAGGTGATGGATCAGCAGCAGCAGCTCTAGCTTGGTTTGTTGTTCCCTTTATGACACGGTGCTGCACTTTTTGGTTTGTTCGTAAGGGACATTCAGAAGTAATAAAAGGAAATTTTTTACATCTCCATTACTAAAGTGGTTATTAACTGAATAGTCTCTCCTAGTGTTCTCCCTCAGCTTATTTGATCATACAACAGCCAGTGATGTTTCTCTTTTGGCTGATAATCTTTGAATGAGCCTAGTGGGAAAGAGAAAAGTGTTCTCCAAAGCAAACACTTCAATGGCCTAAAGAACTGCTAACAACTATATTTAAATCTGTATATATTGATTACAGGCAGTTCCAAAACTCTAAAAAAAAAAAAAGCGATGTGTAGTGTGATGGGTTCCGAATGGTTCTCAGACTTGGGATTGAATCAGGGACATCAAAAGCTGGAAAGCACTTATTACTGCCATTTGAGCTAAAAGTCTGTTGTTTAGTAGTGGGAAATGTATTATTTTACATTCTCTATGACCCTTGTGCAGACAGAACATTATAAAAAAAGCAGTCTGTGCTTCTTGAAAGAAAGTATTGGTATCCAATGGTACTCTACATAGTGGGGGAAAAAGGTGTTCACTTGTTTTATTTCAATGTTGCCAGCATTGTTTCGTATTTTATTCAAAGACTGCCCAAACCTATTTATAAGAGAACAGCACAATGTCACCTGATTTTAAAGCAGGGGTAAGAAGTGTCTTTGCCAAGTTTTGTCTGCTTTCTTATGAGGTGAAAGGAAGTTTTGACTTGTCTCAAGCAAAGGAGGTAATTCTTGGGGAAGAGCTCTAATCACTAGAGATTATAAAGCAGTTGTCCCATTCTCAGTTGCAGTCTGGACATGATTTGCATAAGGAACTTGGGCACCTGATAATTACCTCTTGAAAATACATACCTAAAAACCCTGCTAGGGCTGAATGTTGCCATTTGTGGCTGTAGTTTATATTCCCTAAAGAAAAGATAGTTTTAAATGCCAAAACTGACCGAAGGGAGTTAAAGTTTCCTCCTTCTTCTCCTCACACCCTTCCAACTCCACTAACAAACATTTGTCCTTTGCCAGTCAGCTCTCTTCATGATGCATTTTTCTTCTCCTTGCAGTTACACAGCAGGTGCCTGGCTTGAACCCTGGCTTCTACCCAAAAATTTTCTTGGGCATATTTGTTTGATATGTTGGTAAATGTTACAGAGCAACACGAAGAATTTTATTCTTCACTGCACAGGACAGAAAGGTTCAAGTTTTCACTCCTCTTTGACAGTCTTCACCGGTCTGTACATGAGTGATCAAATGAGCAAATTGAAAGGTCTCCTTTGCAAAACCAATAGCCCAAAGTAATATAGGATCTATGGAAGCTCAGACCTTTGCTCATTGCCACTGGTATCGTCTGCATTCCTTATGTTATCTGTATGTCTTGTTGTATGTGACCGTACAATAGAATTGGAATGATCTTTGAAGAATTACCACCTGTATGAAAAACAAGTCCTTTCACAGTTACCGGATTGCACATTTTAATTATGTGGGGAGTAATAGTCTTTGAAGCTGAATCAAAATGAGAAGTCTACTGCAAGGACAGTATTTCTTTAATTATATTTAATTTGCTTTTATGACTTAAGTTAGTTTTCTTTTCTGATTTAAACACTTTTTTTCATAAACCTCCAGGGCTGGTATACTTACTGTAGATTGAATTCTCCATTAACTCCGTCATTCTTATGACCAGAGGATAGGATTGAGAGAAAAAGCAGCAAATGACAATGTTGTTAAGTACTTGTTCTGTGAGAGCACCTAGAAAAGATGTTCTCAAATGCAAGGTCACAAAGGCAGAATCGTTAAGTGATGTTATGACACTATGCATTAGGAGAAGATACCCCTTCCCTCAACACTGCAAGGTTTTCAAGCTAGTCAAAATCACAGTGGCAGACTAATGCAGAAACTGCTGGGAGTGATCTTGTATACTTGCCTGGTTCTTGTATTTCTCCCTGGATGTTCAAAGTTGGCCAGTGTTGGAAACAGTATATTAGGCTTTGAACAAATCTGAAGTGGCTGTTCTTGCGTGCTTTTCTTCTGGACAATTATTTTGCTGTGCGGTCAATCATTCAGGTTACTTATAAAGTTCCCTTTGGCCTTTAAGTCTCTGAGCCCTACAGTGCTGACGCACGTGTCATCCCTAGTGAAGAGAGCAATTCTATCAACTGTCATGTTAGTTTGGATGTTTATGAATAAGAGCTTGTATATAGAAGGTGAAGAAGAGCTGAAGCTAGCTGAGTAAGATGTCAGAGAGACAGTCAGCAAGAAATGACAGTTTGCAATGTGAGACAGATAAAAATGTCAATTAATAATCCAAATGTAAATGAGGTTTTTTACCTCATGAAGCTTTCATGAAGGAGGCTGAAGGCAGATGCCCACAACTTAGGTAGAGTTTGCAAATATGGCAGCAGAAGGTGGTAACCTGCTATAGAATATCAGGCAGAGTAGAGACAATGATCAAGAGATATGAACATATGAAGACTGAACTGCTTTAAGTAGAGATTGTTCCATGAATTTCAAAAGGCAAAGAAGATGAAAGGGTATCTTTTGCAGATCTATTTAATGTCTCTTTTACAGTATAAAGTAGTTAGTGTTCTGTGACTTATGTAAGAGAGTTTTTTAAGAAGAGATATAGAAATGATCCAAGAGGCTGTACAGTGAAGAAGTTAGCTTTATGGCTGGAAAAATAGTAATTACAGAAATGAGGCATAGAATTTGGAGGTAAAAAAGGTGGTGATTTTTTTAAACTTTTAAACTTTTAAACTTTTAAACACATTAATGTCTGACAACTTACAGGCTTCACTCCCTCCACTTACAAACCAGCAGAATTGTTTAAGCTCCTGTCCTCTGTCAGTCATCTATCAAGGCAACATGAAACTTTGGCAGAGTCCAGCCCTGTGAGGTCCAGCTGATGCTATGAATCAACCCTATGGTGGTATTATTAATGGCAGAGTGAAAGTATTTCATACATTTCCTGCAATCCTGAGTCTCAGGCTAGCTCCTTGTAAGGCTTCTTCCCTCATCCCTATGTCTGGTGGTTTGGACATCACCTGTAGTGTGGGAGACTGACGTTTTCTTTCTCACACTTCCCAAATTTTTCCTGATTTATGTAACTGCTGTGCCCAGTAGCTAAATACATTTCTTTGTTTGGCCTGTCTGGAGACAAATCTTATCATGACAGTGGTAAACACACATACTTTATAACAGATGCGTAACTCCATAACTTTCATTGTTTTGTAAGAGCCACTTAGAATTTAAGAATAGCAAGCACAAGCAAGAAGAGACCCGCGGCTGGGAGGCTGCCTTAACTGTGTAACAGTACATTACACGATTTAGTGGAGCCCTTCAGGAGGTACTATCACAACCATATAATGAATTTCCTTCACGATCTCCCTTGCTGCTCTTTCTCTGATCAGGACATGAGCTTCCCTGTGAGATCACAGCACTGTCACCTAGAGTAATAGTGCCTTGGGTTCTTTTCTGCTTAAAATGACTTGTTCATTTATCTGCTTCTTTTCAGAGTGGCTCTGATGGTTTTTATTTGTTTTAAATTTATGTCTTTGAATGGGAATGAATCATTTTGGCTTCTACGATGCTCAGGTTGTTCATTTAGGAAAATAATTTGTTTCCCTCCTTAGCTGACTTGTTTTGTTAACATGAATAATTCATTTAATCTTATGACCTGCTGATCTGGAGGATGCCATCAAACTGAAAGGTTACCCTCTTAGATAGTAACGATCTAATCGGCCCTTCTAATATTGCGTTATAGATCGTGTAAGTGATTATTCCATTTGATTAGCAGTGCAGGGATCTGCTCCATTACCACAGGGACCACCTTTATTTTTTTCTAAGGGGGCCAAGGAGGAGCAAAGCAGGCAGAAGAAAGTGACAAGAAAAGCTTAAAAGAAATATACAACATTCAGATGGGATTCTCCTGCCTGAATTAAATTTCGGAATAAGATTTTGTGTAACCAGTGGCAATTAAAACCAATAACTCGGTGCTTGCCTTGATGTTCATTAGAGTATGGTAAATCAACTGTAACCCACTTGGATGGTAACAGGAAGAGAGGAGAGAAGGAGACTAGAAAACACAGCAGTATTTTGCTGCTAGTGGCACAGAAAGGCTAGAAAGCAAGGAGTTGCGATTGCTTTGGAACTGGAAGTTGGAAGAGTTGCTGAAAAACTTTAAGTGAAATGTCATGAAATGATACCATACATGGCAAGTAAAAGAAAAAGTCCAGCAGGAAAATGATATAAAGGAGGCGTGAAAAGAACTTGATTTTTAAAGTAGCTGTTCAGCTTATAAAACAAGAACCCACCACAGATTGCATCCTGATCACTCTTCTTACTTTGTGCCATACCTAATATCAACACGTATTTTACAGCTCAGTCAAGGGGAAAGCATCCTAAAATCAGCTTATTTTGTGGGATTGCAAGCTCTGGGCATTTTGAGTGCAGGTAGACTCAGAGTTAACAAATTGGAAGAATACTTTATAGTAAGTTACAGGGAAGTGACAAAGGGGCTATATTTTTAAAGCTTTAAAAATATTGAACATATTTGATAGGAACAAGTCAAATAGTTATAATGTTTATGCAAACAAGTCAAATAGTTATAATGTTTATGCGTCCTGTTTATTTCTGAATTTCTCCTGTGCAGATTTCACACCAGTATCCATTACAACAAGATAGTTATTAACATTACTTGGAACTCTCTGGAAATTTTTGGACATGTGAACTTAAAACCTGCCTTCTGCAGTTGCTATGAAATTCCACTTCATGTATCACCTCAGGAAAGTGAAAAGTAGAATAGGTCTGTGGCTGTTTAGAGAAGTTAGAGCTGATAAATCTTAATACTGCTTAGTTGAAATCCAGTGTGGTTAAAACAAGTTTAATATTCTACAAGCTGGTGTTTTTTGATGAGGGGGAAGTAGAATACACATCTTCACCACCTTTAAATGTGATTCTAACCTGTCTCTGTAACAATCAATAAAAATGGGAGCATGTCTATTGATTTTACTAAGAGCTAAATCAGGCCCTGCAGCGAGACTGGTGAACTTAACAAAACCTGGGAGTAAAGAGGCATTAGCAAAATGCCCCCTCCCTCCCCCTGCTTCTGGAAGAGGAGGAAAAACTTATCGGTTACCAAGCAAAATCATAATAAAAATAGCAACAAACTGAGTTGTGATTTTTGCAGACATTTTTAGAAAGACAGGATGGCAAACTCTCTGTCATGATGCTGTCAATGTGAAATGCAAATCAAAATTCAATGCCCTTAATGGCAGGACAGTGTGACCTGACAAACCATTAGGCTGGTATTCAATTTGCAGTAAGGTACAGATGAGCAAAAAAAAAAAAGGAGACACTATTTCAGGTAGGAATCCAGCCAGTATGTTTCAGTTAGCATCCTGAAGGCCTAGAAAACCACCTTTAAGTTGGTGAAAAACGGCCTACCAATTTACTGATGCTGTTAATCATAGTTGTGTCAAATAGAACATGACCCAAAAAGAAAATTTTCAACTGCCAATGTCATCAAGTGGCGTAACTTCCTCTGGATGCAGTTTTTAAAGTGTAATGAAAATAAATTGGACCTCTGCCACAATTTCACCTCCTTCTGGACCTATGTGCTCATTCAGATCACCTCTTGATGGGACTGCTGGTGAGTTAAAGGCAGCCTGTGTTCCTATTTTTGCAGCAGGGAAACCGTGCTCAACTGTGGAGTCTTCATGCTCTTTTTCTACCCACTCTCTAATGAACTGCTACCCAGTGCATCACAGGAACAGTAGCATAATGTGGGTATGAGGTAGACACTGTAGGCAAAAAAAAAAACCCAAAGAGAGACATGGGTAACGATACATGTGTCTTTTTTCAGGCAGAACATGATGATGGCCTAATGGTTTGTTCATTCTTCACATTGACCAAGGTAACTACACAAATTGGTTTGGGTTGGGGGGTAAATTGCTAACAACACCAAATGAAAAAGTAAAGGGAAACGTAATTAAAGTGTCCCGAGGGTTGATGGATGTGAGAAAGAAAAGTTCTTTTTTTCTCCTTCCTTTATAAGTATTAGAAAATGCCTCTACAGAATTGTTCAGTCAGCTAAGCAACAGGTTATATAATCTAGTAAAACTAGTTCTGGTACTACTGGGGCTCTCTAGTGTGTCTACCAACAACGATGTAGCTACTAAGACGAAATGCAAGTTGAACTGGAAACAATTTTTTTAAAATTATTTTTATTTCAAGCTTTACTTTATGGCTATTTCAGATGTTGCTGTTCATAGTAGTAATTCCAAAGTTAATCGTTAGTGATCAAGTGATTTGGAGAGAGCAGAAGTATTTGCTTTCTAAATCCCAGTGCTCAAAACAGTCTTGGTTCTCCACCAGAGTAGTTGTTCAGGCTGGGAGGCAGTCAGTGCACTATGGTATAATGTGATGCCAAACATAATGAAGAGCTGTGCAAGGTGTAGCACTGATTCAGACTTAATATATTAAAACAGCTGTGCATTGCTTATCTTCAAGCCTTTTTCTTCATCCTCATCTCTTCTATCATGAAATCTTTTTATTCTCTCCACAGAGAAAAACAGAGAGGACTCTTTCCAGGCAGAGGAAACAGCAAGCAATTTTTGTGCTGTTTGCCTTTTCATAGAGATTCTGCTTGGAGAAGGTGGCTTCAGGTTCTGCTGGAGGCTGTCATAGTATGAACATTGCTGAGCATAGCTAGTAAGGGTGCGCATGGTGAAGCTGCAAAAGGGCCTGGGCCTCAGGCTTCAAATTTGCTGAGGAGCCAAGAATGAAGCATGTGCGTGAAAAATCACTGCATCCCCAGGCGCTCTCCCAGTGATTGTGTCCTTGACTTAGGCAGCAGTACTCCCTGTGCCAGTGCTCTGTCTGGCCCACGAAGTAGGGAACATTGTGAGTTGATAATGCTGCACTTGTGTCCAGAAGAGTTTCCACCACTTGAACATCTCTGCATTATCTGCAGTGTTTTTCAAGTAGCCATCTGCCAAAATAAATTCAGATCTTGCCGCCTTAGCTGAAACAAGTTGCAAATATTTTGGCCTCTTCATTCTCAGACTCCTCACCATGTCAGGTCTTCATTAGCAGAGGGATCACACTTGTATTATTGTCTGCAGTAAATGACTGGATGGTTATTCAGATTTCTTGTTTAGAATTCAACAGCTTCTGCAAGTGTCAACAGGTGAAGGACCATGAGTGTCCTCTTATAGCGGCCACGTTTGGACTAAGTATCTTAAAGGCAAGGCAGTGCTTAGTAGTTCTCATATTCACAAAGGTTTATATGTTAGCGAGCTCTGAAAGTGGGTTGTTTAGAAAAGAGCAGCAAAATTGTGTCTCTCCCTCTGAAAGACAGGGGAAAGTTCTGTTCAAGCTATTTATGTAGTCACTGTACTTTATCAAAACTAATTTTTAATTAATTTCATTGGGAATTGTACATCTATAGGCTAGAACCCATGGGGAAAGTCACATAGGAGGCACTTATTTGGAGTAATAAAATCAGACGTATGACAATGATTCTGAGACCTATGAATGATGATTCT
Source organism: Gavia stellata (assembly GCF_030936135.1). Classification (NCBI taxonomy): domain Eukaryota; kingdom Metazoa; phylum Chordata; class Aves; order Gaviiformes; family Gaviidae; genus Gavia; species Gavia stellata. Next base: position 49,923,083 of record NC_082599.1, read on the forward strand.
TACCTATGGATTAATGACCAAAGAGGAGAATACTCCTCTGCTTTTCGTGATGGAGGACAGATGAACGGCCCAGTTGCTTGCACTACAGAATACATTGATTCTTCTACCCACTTCTCTTTGACACCTAATATTCCAGGCTCAGTTGTGAGGCATGCGTTTTTGTAGCATACAGGCAAGTGAGGGGTGCAAGGTCGCTTTGCTGACTCTCCCTGCACTGTTCAATTGCAGGGCAATAAGCCAGGGGTTACTTTTTTCAGATGGGTGAGTGCAGGAGTTTGTCTATCCCTCTGCTCACCGGAACTGAATCAAAAGCACCTCTTAGGAATGTACACTTAATTTGTGTGACTAAACATTTGCAGAACTGAGACTTTCCTGACTTGTCTCCCCAAGGTACAGATGTTCTTTCCTTAAGTTGGAGTCACCCTTTAACAACTTTTTCATCTTTCTACTCAGCCGGCTGCTCCGCGGCTCCTCTAGCTGCTGCGTCAGGTCAAGTGGCGATGTGAGAGGACAGCCTGTTAGCATCTCAGTGAACACTGCTCCTATTGTGCTCCTGCCTGAGGAGTTTGTCTTTGCCTTTTAGCGGTAGGAAGAAATAGATGTTTTTACAGAGGTCACGGGATTTATAAACACAGGCGCAGACTCTGGAAAGCAGCCTGCCTAGCTCCTGGGTTTTTCAGACCTGGAACTGGCAAGTCTTTTAATCCCAGTGCCCTTAGGAAGTAAGCTGTGGAGAAAGGGCGCCTTGGAGGCAAGACGTTACTAGAGCTATCTGACAACGCAAGGTGAGGTGCAGAGGTGCTAAATGATCGGTTTTGCGTGCTTAGCGATGATACTTCTCCCTTGGCTTGTGCAATGGTTAGGCTTTTACTAGCGAGCTGTGGAAGAACCCCATTTTGTAGCAGTCAGACCTCTCTCTCCCCCCTCTTGGTGCAGTTGTTTGTTGTGTGGATGCTGTGGTGCCCAGCTGCCTACCCACAACACTGCTGCAGTGAGATCTGGCTGGCGTCAGGCCTGAGGTGTCCTCAGAGGAAGGCTGGTGGGATTGGGTCCCCTTGGCAAGGTGGGCATTGCCCCCTCCCACCCTTGACTAGTTCATAATCTTGGTTTGAGGCCTTTGAAGGTTCACTTTGCCTCAGGGTTTCTGGGACTTCAGCCAGAGCTGCTAGTCTTGGAGCAATTCATTAGCTATAGAGTGGCAGCATTTATTAGGCTTGTAATACAAGAGGTATCTGTGTTGTGAACTTGGCCGCCTACCTGTGCTTAAATCTCTTTGAAAGCTAGACTTTCACTCTTTTTTTTTTTTAATGGGATTGGAATTCCAACTTCATTTACTTTATTTTGAAAAATTCAGTTACAGTTTTACAGGTGATTTACCAAAATCCATCTATCCATCTGCTCATTGGGCCACCCGTCATACTTTTTAAATGTAATTATCGGATGACATGCAAAGGGGGACTTCTGCTCCAGACAACTGTTTTCTGTATAAAATTGCTGGGAAATTAATGATGCAGGTTCCTGTAAACAATATTAATAATAACATATATGCAAGTGATCTAAAATTTTAATAAAACCTCCAAGATTTTTCTCAGTCAGTAATTTGGGGAATGAGTGGAAGCTGGGGCTGCATAAAAGGCTTGATTAGACAATGTTAGCAGCCTTCTAGAACTATACAAGTAATATAAATAAAATAATAATGTAAATAAATATAAAAATATATACTAGAAATAAAATAATAACGTAAACAACAAGTTATAAAATAAATAGGAAGTAAGCCTTTATATTGCTACTAGTACTACTGGTGCTGCTTCTTACATGGATAAACATGAAGAAAAAGCCGTAAATTGTTTCAGATGCAGTCCCAACTGCTTCATTAACACTTCTGGAATATATGAAAGCACAGTGCTTCAGGAAAGCGTGCTAAGAGGGAATCTAATCTTTGTAGTAGAAAATGTAAGGAGTGCATGGAAAATAAAGAACAGCCATCAACTTTCTGCTTTTGGCAGGCTCCTCAGAGGAAAGGGACATCTTTACTGTGCAAGCCAAATCTTTGCTGGCTCCCAAAGCAATTAAAAGAATCTCAAAGTCCAAAACATTAGCTTGCCTAATTAAGATAGCATCATTAAATCAGTGGATATATTCTGATTTGCTGTAGCTCAGAGTCTGGCCCTGCGTGTTGCTTTGCCCGCCATAACCAGGCTTTAGTTTCATTGTGGAAGCAGAGAGATGGTGACACGGGAGGAATGCACAGCCAAGGTGCAGCTGTGCTGTTCCTGTTGTGGCCTCAGGAAACCTTTTGGATGAAATGACAGGCCATTTCCCTGGGGAACTGCACTGTCTTTAATTGATTTATTACTTATACAAAAATCAGATTCCTTGATAGGAACACTGCTCAATTTTAAATTGAGATACCATCCAGTATGTGTTCATTTTTACATGATCTTTCTTTTGCACTCATTTCACAGATCTCCTATACCCTACTTGCCAGCCAAAGAATGTACATTTAATATTAAAAAAATTTTTTTACAGAAAACAAATGACCATATATTGACGCTTGCCTCAAATCTCTCTTTGGTAGTTAGTACAGAGGTAGAGGGGGGGCCTTCAGGACTTCTGCACTTCCTCATACACTGTTCCAATTTCAGGATTTTTCCTATATGGGGAGGGGAGTAAGCTCATCTTTTACAAAAGTATTATTAAATCAACTCAATCTGTACTCCCATTCTCCATTTTGTATTTCATGTTTTGTCATTTATGATTCACAACTACTGAAGTGAAAAAATAATTCTAGCAGCACCTTCATGATCTGTTGCTCCTCTGTAGAGCTAAAAATGAAATAAGTGACAGATTATATATCACTTTATAATTACCCAAAAGACAGCTAAGAGGCAACATCTCTAGGCACATGGTGTGAGTCAGTGGCAGAGCTTAGAAATGATCCCTGGTTTGTCATGGGTATGAGGCATCATTAGCTGATTGTGGTGTAAATTACAAGGTTTCATTATGTTCATTTTTCCTTTGCCTTACTGTAGCACCTAAAAACACCATCCTGAGTAAGCGTCTATTATACTAGGGACTGGATAAGTCATTAATAGAAAGGCAGTTTTTACTTAGAACTTGCAAGTCAGCAGTTTCTTACTCTGTATCAGGTGACATGCTCTTTCATAAAGAATATGGACTGAAAAAAGTCTATAAAATTTTTGTCTTATCTTGCATGTAAGGTGAAAACTCAGTTTCACAGAACAGCTGTTCTCAAGGCTCTCTACAGCTGCAATGTACTTCATGGGGAAGCAAATTCTTGTAAAACCTACCTTAATTTTCCCTCCACAATGGACAAAAACTGGCCTCCACGACCACAGCATTTTGCAGGCAGTTTTGTCACATAATTTAAAAGCTACATAAGATTAAAAAATAAAAAAAATCACCAAACTTTATTGATTTACCATTAAATTCTGCATCATTGAAGTATGTAAACACACCTTGAAAATACTAATATATGCATGAAAATAGTATTTCTGTAATCCAAACTATCTGATCTAGGGACTTACTCCTCTGGCAGTGCAGACATATCCATCCAGTGGGTTTCTCCCAGATGTTTGCTGGTTTGATCTGTTCATTTAGGTGAAACCTTAGCCCTCTGCAATGTTATATTCTTTATGCTGTTTTTGTAAGGTAGCTTTGGATTGTTTTGCCTAGGTGTAAAAAAAAAAAAAATTGTCTGCTTTTAACATTCTTCAGTGTCAGCTTCAGCATTTAGCAGAAAAACTGTATAAAAACATTACATTTCTTTCCTCAGTGAGCTGTTGCCTCAGAGAGCAAGACAGGTCAGTTACCCAAGGCAATGTTGTAGCTGAAGCTATCGCTGTAGAGCTAACTACATTGTTAGCAGCCCTTTTGCTTTCATTCATAACCCTTGTTTCTGTAGTATTTTTAGCTCATCTAATTTCTGTATTTAGGTGTGTTTGTGAAAATGGAGATTTAATGTGATAAACCTCAGAAACTGTACTGTCATCTGCCTGGTATAAATCGGTCGGTCGCTAGGAAGTATCAAAGCTGTTACTGACCTTCAGTCTAATTGCAGCTGTCAGGCTTCCGATCCGTGGAAGGTGCTTGGAGGACGATTTTAACTCTGTTATGTTTTTTCCTTGTCTGTGCTCAGTTTTGTCTTTTCTTGGACCTCCCCCAAAATGCTATGAAAGTAGAGATGGAGACCTCATGGAAACGGGTTTGGATATCACAGGAACCAATAGTGGTGAGGAAAACCAGTATCTTTTCTCTGTGGTTTCTTAAATCTGTGGTGACTAGGCTTTCTGAGCAAGCAAAAGCCTTATGTACTCTTAAAGAGCCACCTGAAGGCCAAACAACAAAGCTTTGGAAAGTGGGCAGAGTGTGACCTGCTGGTTAGACTGGAAAGTTCCGTTTGTCATCATCTATACATAGAGAGCGGGTGACCTCTTCCCACCCTTTTCTAGCTTTGAGGATGGCATGAAACATTAGGACTAACGACCTCCAAGTCTGAAACTTGTGCAGGATGAAGAATGTCAGCAATACTTTCTGCACTCAGCCACCAGCTCCTGTTCAGTCTGTAGTACATCTGTTAGAAAGACAGCTGGACATAGCTTAAGGAAATCCCTAGATCCCTAAGTAAATGAATCCGATGGATAATTACCATCACAGCTTATAATTACCAGTTCACTTCTCTGATGTGACATCAATTTGCAAACAGCAGATCTTGTTATATCTTTTTCTTCCTGACACTGATCTACATTCAAAAATATCTTCTATGGGTAGGTAGCTTAGACCATAGTAGCGTCATCTTTTTATGTTCCAATTGAGATTTTAAAACTTTCTGTAGTTTTCTGGACTTCTTAATTGCCAGTCACTTAATTTTCCACCACCTGCACAGCTACCATTGAACCTTTGGACATATTAACGCTTTTAAATTAAAAAAGTCAACTGCATAAAAACCACTTAGACTATACTTTAGCTATCGGACTGCTTTTCAACTGTCTCTAAGCCAGCAACTTGGAAAAGGGTTGAGAAAGAAAAATATCTACTACATCTGGTTCTGTTCCCAGATCTTTCAAGTAAGAGTAAGGTTCCCGGGAAGGTACTTTACTGCAAATTACACAAGATATTCTTCATGCTGTGCTGTCTACTTCTAATTCTGCTGCTTGCATCTTGCTTTCTCTTTATCTGACTCCATACTTGTATGGTGCCACTGTGAAATAGAAATTTGGGTTATTTGCTTCAGACTTTCACAGATCACAGTGAATTCTGCACAAGCTAGGGAAATGACAAGAACAATAAATTTGACCCATGAATAAAATTGTAATCTGATTCCTCTCACTTTTTTGCCCTCTTAATTTTAGGTACGGTTCAAAGTCTTTGACTTTACATATGCAAAAGATCCTGCTCCTCGTTGACACTGCAGTAAGAGTTAATTCAGTTAATGCACTGAGTTAGCAAACCGTTATTTTGTTTGGTTCCAAGTGTATAGTATGCAACACTCCTCAGAACCATGCATGCATACTCTGCAGTGATGACAGAATGAGGCAGCAATGGGAGACTCAGAGATGAAGAACCTTAGGCTGTTTTCCCAGGCCAATCACACGCCTGTCACAAACGCAGCAGGACAGGAGCCAGTTGTGCTCGTGGGTGCAGGAAGTCAGTGGTGACTCTGTCCCAGACGAGGGAGGTGTGGAGTGCACTGCATGAATGGATTGCGCAGAATACTTAGGTGGACACACTAAAAAAAGCAACAGTATGGAAATAGGCAAAGATGGTGCTCTGACATGGCAGAAAAAGGTGGTTGGAAGAAGATGAAATGTACGGCTATGATTCACAAGCCTGTTTTCACTTAGCTCTAGCTGTTTTCAAGGATGAAAGATATCATTTCTCTCTTTGTGTCAGATAGATCTCAGCTTAACAATTAAAGGCGATTGATTTTTCCATGCAGTCAGGGCTGTAATGTGTCAGATTACTAGGGAATTGATCATAAGTAGAAAATATCAGTTCAAAGATTAGCATTAGCTGCTAATAGATGTAAGCAATTTAGAAATACATTACACTGTGACAATGAGGGAGGCTGGCTGGCCAGACAGTAGTGTTTCATTCAGGAACTGTGCTAATTTATACCACCACAAAGATTTGGCTCAAGATACTTAAACTGTCAGTATAAGCACCCAGCTCTCCAGCATGTCAGATTTATCACTGTGTAAGATCCATAGAAAATTATTTAAAAAAAAAAAATGCTTTTGGAGCTATCTGCTCATACTGAAATGATAAGGCTGCTTCTCCTGACCAGAACTTTACAGAAATGCCCATCATCTGATCTTAGAAATCCAGAGGCACAGTAACTGAGATGAAAATAGTAAAAGTATATGAAAACATATATGAAGGAGAGAGGTAGAACACACATGAGACTGGGTCTTACTGGTAGCCTAATATCTAGGGGGATGCACAGGCAATGTCATGCTCAATGTGGCTCTTTTACAGCAAGCTTTAAGGAAAAGGGCTGGAGGGTGCTCTATTATCATAGCTTATCAGAAGGCCTCTGGCTATAGCAGTGTGTCAGATATGACTTTCTGGAAAAGGCAATGTTGTACTCTTGTTCAGCAAAGACATATTCTCTCCAATGATGTACGTTAAAGGAAGGGCAAAACTGAGCGATACATTCAATGCACAGCCTCTCACACCCACATTGTTTACAGTTCTGTTGTCTTGCAACTGACATTATTGCTGCTAGATGGTGTTAGAGATTTAAATGTCATCCTCTGGACCATGTTAAAGAGGATCCAACAGTCCTTTCTGACTACAGATTTCTATAGCTACAAGAGTATATAGTGATGGTGAATGTTTCCCAAGGCCTTACCTGCGTGACCTGAAAGCAAGCATTGCAGCTATCTCCGCCTCTTCTCACTTTCCCCACCCCCAAACACTTTTAGGTACCATACAACAACCAGACAACCAGAAGGGTAAAAAAATGGTTAGATAATTGAGCTAAAACCGCAGTAGTTAATGGGTGATACTTTACTTGGTGGCTGGGAGCAAGTGAAGTACTGTATTGAGACATTTCCCCTTCAACATTGTCAGTGACCCAAAGAAGGCAAGTCAAGTTTGTGGATGACACCAAGTTGGGGCGACTAATTATGCTGTTGACAACAGGGCTGCTGTCTAGAGGGTCCTAGACAGGCTCAGGGATTGGGCAGATGAACTTTATGAAATTCAAAAAGGACAAACACAAAATCTGGCACCTGTGTAGGAATAATCTTTTTCAGCAATACAAGAAAGGAACTGACTGGCTGGGGAGCAGCTCTGCTGAAAAGGCCATGGGGTCTTGTTAGGCAGTGAGCTGAGCATAAGCCTGCAGTGTGTCCTGGCAGCGAAGGTGGCCAACAGCATCCTGGGCTGTATGAAAAGCAGCCCAGCCAGTAGGTCAACAGAAGGGATTATCCTCCTCTACACACAATTTGTAGTCCACATCTAGAATATTGTGTCCAATTTTGGGCCCCCAGTACAATGATAAACTGGAGCAAGTTCAGTGAAGGGCCACCAAGACGGTTGGGGGTGAGAGCACAGGCCATCTGAGGAGAGGCTGAGGCAACTACATTTGTTCAGCCTGGAGAAGAGATGTCTTTGGGGGAACGTGACAGCAGCTTGCCACTACTGACGAGAAGTTTATCCGGAAGATGGAGCTAGGACCTTCACAGTGGCTGCATGGTGGGAGACAAAGGGCATAGATTGAATTGAGAAGTTATGGCTGTATATAAGGCAAAACTTTCAGTATAAGGACAGAGGCTGTGCACTCTCCCTCTCCCTCCTTAGAGATTTTCAAGACTCAGCTGGATAAAGCACTAAGTAACCTGGCCTGACTTCACGCCTGACCCTACTTTGAGGAGGAGGTTGGACTGGATGACCCACTGAGGTCCCTCCTTCTTGTCTCTTCAGCATCTCAAAGGACGTTGGATAATCTGACAGTTAAAATATTCTTTCTACCCTTTTTTCTCCTTGTTATTTGACCAATGCCATATGGTCTAAGGACAGACGAATCTACTGACCTTACAAGCTATGTACCAAAACCTTCATGAATCTTACTGCAACAGAGACTTTCCATATGAATTGGAAAAGACAAGGAGTACTTCACAGGTAAGGGAAGACAGTGTCCCTGAGGATTATCCAGGAGCCTCTGTGTCAACATGGAGCATGAGTCTGCTCCGAGTCCTTTGCATATGACTGAGGATGGTGGATGATGGAGGAAATGACCACGTATAAACTAAATAATGATTGAAACTACTGGGAGCTCCATGTGGTGTGGTCACAGGAAGATGTCATGTGTAAAAGAGGCAAGTGGCTAAATTCTCTGGGTTGGGTGCAAGCAGTGAATAAATAGAGTGCTGGACTTTCAAAGGCTTTGGAGAGAGTAAAGAACCGGAATATACTTCCATCACGTAGTGCAGAGACATCAGAAATGCTTCCGAATGACCAAATAATAGTAATGAAAGCACTGTAGCTGTACTGATGTAGCTTTGCAGTTTCCAGTGCCCAAAGGGTCATCTCTGCACAACAAGGTATTGTGCAGTGTTCACATCCCAGTTTCTTTGGAGCTGGTTTAGAGGTCTCTCACATAATGTTCTGTTGTTCTGTAAGAACACGCTCTTAGGGAAACGACTGGGACTTTGAGAAACACATTTATTCAAAATTTGTTGCCAACATGTCTTTTAAATTCAAGAGGCTCAAGAGGACGAGCTGCCATATAACATGTAGCAACAGGCTTTCGGACGTTGTTCAGGCTATTGCCAATTTATCCTTATGTTTGGTCTACTCAGACCCTATCTGAGTAGAATACTTAGAGAATACAGTTTGTTATGTAGGTAGCAGTTCTTCAGAAAAAGGACTGTGGTCACCTGGAGAAAACAATGTAATGGGGCCTCCATCCCAGCTGGCCATAGTAAATAATAATAGTAGTACTAGTAGTAATAATAATAATACCTCCTGGTGCAATTAGGATATTCACCTAATCTAATTTTCTTCATGTATTTTGTTTTTAGCCTAGCTTACCATGATGTTTATGGATTTAAGGATTAATTGGCAAAGTTTGCAGGTTCCTGAACAACAATTAGGTGCAGAGGTCTCATTTGAGTTCACTGGGAGCTAGGTTCCTATTTGTATGGCCTTCAAAGTCTGTCATCCTTCTTGACTGCTCTGTGCAAGTAGTGACTGTACCATGCAAACATTTATTCCAAGACCTGGCCACCTACAACCAATACATAGGCAAAAACAGAGAAAAAAAAATCCACAGGGCCTCAAAGTCCAGTGCCTGGATAGATACTTCTCAGACCTCATTGTGATAGCAGGTTCACTACTGAAAAGTCGCCTTGACATGACTTGAATTTCTCACAGTAGTAAACAGCATGTAGTTCTGTTTGTAGCTTTGGGCCCCGGTTTATTCTAATTTGTGCGTCCTCTTAGCCAAGACAGCAGAATGCTGAAACCAAAAAATCATGTATGTAGAGCATACTGTTAATCCTTGTTTTATGTTCTCCCTTTGCAGTGTAAACTTCTAATATGCATCTGCTCTGTTGCCCCAAAACAGAATTTATTCATGATATAAAAAATGTACATTCAATTATGGGTAGTGTAGGAAGCTCTAGCCTCAAGCTGGCTGTTAGCTAGAGAGGCTGCCTTTGGCCTTTCGTTCTTCAGGATTTGGTGGAAGAGTGCAGGGGGAGAAGGGAAAGATCAGTTGTGATGTATCAGGCTACTTTGGCAGAGTGTTTGGCAGAATATTTAGCTAAGAAACATTCACCATCTGTTTAGCTTTGGAAGGAAGGTGGAGAAGAATAACCTCCTGAAGGTTTTGCCCTTGTAAATATTTTAAAGTGCCCTTCAAACAGTCTTCACTCAACCATATACTAAGTGTCTAGCTGATACCAGCTACCCAATAGTGTCAAGGACAGACGGTAAGCACTTTGTGTCCTCTCAGCTCTTGTAGCAGTCCGGATGCTCTGTTATGCTTACCATATATGCCCTTCTCAGGTGTCATTCTGGAATGGGGTTGATGCCTTTGTTTCACCAATTTGAACTGCTTTGCTAAATGGTGGTCTTTTGGGGTCCAGTTGCCTATAAGAGAACACTGTTGCAGTTATGAACAGTGTCTTCTAAGAGATTCAATGTCTCTGAGTTTTGACTCTTCTTCTTTTTCCAAATTTTTCTCCAATTCCAGTTCTGTATGTCAGATTAAAATGCAGAACCTTTATAATATCTTTCATAGTTATTTCTGTCTGGATGAGTTAACTGAATATCACAGATCTAGCTGTTGCTAAAAATATGGCTAAATTCTGATTTTCTTCCTTTTAGGTGGTTTCCCCTTGATTACAGATAGAAATGAGATGCAGTTTACACCTTCTGCAGTTGTATGTAATTTGGGGAGTTTTAAACCGACCCATCTGTCGTCGTCCATTTTACTGCTATTACTGTGTGGTGCTCAGCAATCAATCAGCTGTCAGCAGGAGAAATGCTTCAGTTTCTCTTTTCTTCCTTAGAGCTATGCAAAGCAACAAGAGCTTCTCAGTGTCAGACTTGGGCAGCTTGAGAATTCATCTCAGCTATATTTACCCAGAGATTAGGTGGTAGTAGTAGCATTGTGCAGAAGGCAATTCATTAGATGTCTTTTTAATGATAGAAGAAATCACTCATTAGAGGAGCTCATTTCTTTTCTATGGATGACAAAGGGGTTTCTGAAAGTATCATCAGCTACAGGCTTAGCTCTTCAATATCTGAAGTTGGGTGAAATGAATCCCACACTTAGGAAATTTCTCTTTTCTCACCTCTGAGAAACTGTATCCAAAAAGGCACAAGCTACAATTGCACAGCAGGTTGGGTAGCAGAATCTGAAGGGAGAAACAGTGAAGGCAAGAATGATGGAGGGGCAGAATGGGGTAAAGAAATGAAAAGCCATAATGGGAACACGGGGAGAAAGAAAACAAACCAAAACTGAAGGTGATTTTGTGCTATATTTAGGAAAATAGAAAGAAGGGAAAAAATTATAAGAACAGAGTTGGATAGTTCATTTCTTCTAGAAACTTCTGAGCTGCAGTAATTACTTCCAAACTACAGCACTTGGAGGAAAAAACCAACCAACCAACCAAAAAAACCTGTAGAGCCTTAGAAACCTGGGTCTTAATTCTTAACTTGCAGAGTGGCTGCTTTACAGGAACATGTTCTTTAATATAATTCAACCTAATGAGATTGCACCGAGTGTAACTTGAATTTGGTTTATTATTTCCCTAGTTATTGGCTAAGAAAATTGCATGTGGGGAAAGAATCACATCTATCATTATTCTTGTGACTTATATCGCAAATTGCCAATTAAAAGAGTGGCGGGGAGCAAAACACGTTTCCTTTCATTCCCAAACTTGTCCATTCTACTTATGTTCAGAGACTAAAATTAAACGATACAAGGCAATTTCTTCTTGGTGGCACTGCACAGGATGTAAATCAATATGGAATTTAGCTTTTACTAATCTTCAACTTCTGTCACAGGGTGTAGCTAGTGTGCATGTACCCAGCGTGGCTTAAAAGTAGCTGGCTTGGTACAGACAGCTGTGGAGTTGTGACAGCACAAAGTTCCGCACAGCCTAACCACATGAGTATTTACTCATCTTCTCTGATGATTTTTGCATTCTGTGAGCTTTGTGCTGCTGCTATTGCACCGCTAATGATACTCCAAGCAAAAACGAATTCATGTGTGAGATGAAGTCACAGGAATGACAAGTCACTGCTGACATCCACTGGGGCAAGGCAAGAAAAGGAGCTGTTTAAAAGAGCAGTGGAGAAACAAACGGTGGTTTCGCGTCAAAGCCTCCCTTGTAAAGTTCAGTAACACTATTGCTTCCAAGATGAAGTGTACTCTTTAATCAGCTGAAATCCAGACTGACTGAATATTTACCTCCTTAGTATAGTATCTGACCTCTCAGTCATGAACACATTTTTTCCTCCTATATCTCTCTGTGAGTTAGCTTAGTACTAGTATTCCTGTACTAAATATGGGAAAAATGGAGCAGAGAGAGACTGTTTCCAAGGCCACGTGAGGAAGAGGAATACATGATTTAGTTCAACTTTCTCTGGAGAGTGACCCAGGATAGAAACCCGCATTTATATGGGGCTTGTTAGAAATGTGAAAGGCAGCATGGAGTTTCTCAATAAGAATGTAAGTCAGAAAACATTTGTTTTTATCACCTGGACTCATGTAGAGCTAACTTGAGTATCTTCATCTTGAACAGTATAAAAATAAACCTTAGTAACTCCAATCACCAGACAGTTTTTCCACATTAAAAGAGTAGCCTGAGTTAAGAGTCCTTTTATCCGAACATCATTTTTCCTTTATAGTGAGAAGCCATTTTCCGTTTCTTTATGTGAACCTCTATTGTAGTTTAAAAGAGACAATAGCTGTTTAACCAGGATTCTCCCTCTCCAGACAGTTGGTAGGACTCAGTTCCCACAGGTTCAAGGACATCCCCTGTTCCAGGGGACGTTTTCTGTGCAATAATGGCATATCTTAGTTTACCATACAGCTCCCCTCTTGTCAAGACCTCTTGATAAGGTGTCTTCAGCCCTACAGAGACAGGGGAAGTAGTGAATAAGGTGATTGTCATCCTTGTTTTCTCTCAGGACTATCCTGTTTGCCAAGTAGTCAGTTTACAGGTTGCAACATTAACACTGAAAATAGGAAAGCCCAATTTTTGTACATACCAGAGGACATACGGCTTGAACTCTATCAGGTTCAGCCTTCGTTTACACCAGAAATACTTAGCCCTCTAGCCCACAACAAAAACCTTTTCTTTCCCAAATGCCTGCAGAAGAGATCAGCAAAATGGGATCTGTACCTGTCAGTTCTTTCTTTCTACCCAGACTTAAGTGAAATCAAAACCTGACCAATATTTTATGTTATAACGTGTCTGCACTGCTAGTCTTTAAAAGCTGTATTTTGGATTTTGGTCCACTACCTTAAGGCCTATAGTCCTCTATCTGTTCCATTCACAGGTAAGAATGCATTTTCTAATTTCTAATCAAGCCTGTCCCCCACAAAAATAATATGTCTGTATATATATCATTATCCAGAGAGAGATGAGCTTCACAGCTGAAGGGGCACAAGAGGATTGCTTATACCCTTGAGTTTGTGAAATAAATTATGTTCAGTAAAATGATTTCTCATACATCTGTTGCAGAGAGTAATACAGTGCAGCAGGAATTTGTTTAAAATTGTGCTCTCTTTCTCAAACCATTCTGTTTGCTGGAGTGCTGTTGTTATCCTTGTAGAAGAGATAGGGGGAGGAGAGCCTTGCTTTTTGGAAACAGTGTGACCATGGTAGTTAATAATCCCTTTACTGTATAGATTATTACAAGTTATTTTAGATCAGCAGCTGAGATCAAAGGTAAGGCTGACCAAGTTGAAGAGCATTCAAAGAATGTGCATGCTCTGTTCCTAATGCTTCTAAGTTTGCACTATGAAAGAGCACTCTGCTCAAGAGGTTAGTCAGGGAAGCTGTCAGGTGACATTTTCCTTGTTTTTCAGAGCCAGCCTTATAAATTTTAGACCTTGGCACTGTAAAGTTTGGTGGGTAAATCAGCATAACATCAACAGATTTATCCTCTTTTAAGCCCACATGCTCCGTACATTTTGGTGGGCTGCATTTCTCAACAGATTTTATTGGTTCATGCCATGAAAACAGGAAGACTTGATTTTACATCTGTGTGGCACTGACTTCATTAGGTTTGCTGTAGATCTATGGTGGGGCAAGGAAAAGCACAACAGCCTTACCAAGCCTCATGAATGGGATTGTCTGTGCATTCATCGTCTTGTCTTTCCAAGTTCCTGTCCAGAAAACCAGATGACTTGTGAGCTGCTGACGCTTTGATTGTTTCACTCTTCAGCACTTTGTAATTTTCAGGCTCCAAGAGTAAATTGAAAGAAGCAAATTCTTTGCTGCATCCAGACTTGACTGAATGTAGCTGACAGAGGGACTGTTTGGAAGTCAGTTACTGCTTCCCGATCCTCGCCCTGATCCTGTTACTGTCTCTTCTCTTTTTCAAGCTCATGATAGAGAAGGGCACATTCGTAACCTGAATGCTGATTTCTACTTGGCAGCTTTCTGAAGGCATCTCTTGATCTCTAGAACTTACTGGGGCAGGAGGTTGTTTCTTGAAAAGACTTTTCTGAGTACCTAAATTCTCTCTTAGTATGTCCAAGAGAGGCAGGTTGTGAAAAGCAGACATTGAGAGAAAGGTCAAGAAGAAAATTATTTTGGTCTAAATCTAACTGAAGTGGAAGAAGACTTCTATTTCCAAACTAGGCTAGAGAAACCAATCAACAATCAGCCACCACATGATTTTCCCAAACATTTTTGTGTTTAACCACACTGCCTCTGTGTCCATATTACACAGCTTATCTGCGGTGTGATTTTCTAGTGCTATTAACAACTTAGTAGGGAATTGAGCTTGGTGTCAGGTTAAGTCCTAAAAAACTATCATGTCTCTTCAAAGAAGAAGCAAAAACCAGTTATGTGATTTCATCAATATTCCTAGCCACTTCAAGGATTTAATTCTAGTGCCCTTTTTGATTAATTTACCATATAATGCACACTGTCTTCCTATTTACTAGTTACACACAGTCAGTTATTTTTCCAGTGTGTTCTTTACAGAGGATTGGCACACTGGAACCTTTATGAAGGAAGCAGCTCTTGTTTCTTGAGTTATCCTCAGGGAATTTACATGCCAGTATAATGAGAAGGAACAGCACACTGTTGTTCACTGACAGAGATATTTTGGGTCGTTCATGGAGAAACAGTTCTGAAAGCAGATGACCTTTTCATCTTTTGTTCCAGTTTCAATAGGTAAGCAAGGAAAAACTAGTTATGAATAGATGTAAAGCTAGAGATTGGCAGGTCAAAAAGAGCCTCTAGGAGCCCAGTGGGAAGTTTGGATCATTTATAAGAATGTTGAGGCAGGTATATGTCTGTGTGTGTGTGTGTGAGGAATTGAGTGGAAGAGTTTTGCAGAAGTTTGACACTCAGGATTGACTTTATATGAGGACAACAGGATTAAGAGACATTTTTGCTCAGCACTTGAGTCATGGTAGGTTCTTATGACCACAAGGGCATTGTGGAGTATGCTGTAGCTCAGTATTTATAATGGGTTAGTGTTCCAGCTGGAAACAGTTATGAATATGAGGTACATCATAGCATTCCTTTGGGTCCAAAGGTAGGTTAAGCTATTGAGTTAAATACGATGGCATTAGTGGAAGGCTGTTCTGTAGAGTAGCCTGGAAAAACAATCTTTAAGGCAAGAAGATTGCCATCGTTTCAGTTGAAGGAAATCACAACCCAGACCTTTCCACAAAGGTAGACCTAGACATAGGAGTCTGAAAAAAAATTCACATGCATCTGCAGACAGCTTCATAAAGGCACATTCCATCTCATGCTTCAAAGCTGTAAGTCTGAAGCAATGCAGGACAATAACATGTGAATAGTGCTCACATTGCAACTAACCAGTCTGTATGTCTGTGAATGAAGGTTGTTTTTTGAGTATAACTATCAAGTCTGGTATTTTCTACAACTATCTAACTCCCTTAAAACTCTTTTTCAAATTATGAGGAAGGGAGAAAGCTTTTTAAAAGCACTGGTGACTGCTTGCTTTAATACAATGCTAAAATCTCTACCTCCCTAATGGTCAGTTTATTTTATGTGTAATTAATCTTTGGCAGCACTTGTTGGGAGTGAGCATTGGAATAGCTGTGTAACATACACAAGTTTATTTTATTAGATTTTCAATTTTTGACATATGTGTTCACATTTAGTTATGTTAGTTATAAGTTAGTATCCACTTCCTCTGATGACAGGGAGTGGATTAAATTGCTTTAAATTAGCACAGCCTCTCAGAGTTCAGTGCCACTTTATTCTTGCTGAGGGTCTGCCCCTGAATTTTTGTACTGTACTCTCCAATGTTAATCCATGCAATCTTACCTAATCCAGATGCCTATTAGAACTCTAAACTGAAGCTGTCCTCTCATGCATGATCTTGCTGTGCTGTTTGTAAAACAAGCTTTCTATGGAACTTTCCTGAAAATTAAATGGAGAAGCTCAATCCTCTGCAGGGAAAATAGAAATAAAGAAGGAAGTTGGGGCAGCAGCAGTTTTGGAGTAGGTTTTGTTTTGTTATTTTTTTCCTCCTGAGAACAACTTTGGTTTCCTTTAAAAGTAAGTGGAAGGATTCTGTCCAGTTGAGAGTGTGTTAATTATCTTTCTCCATTAAATATTCCTTCCAAAACAAAGCTCTTGTTTTTTAGGATGACATACACTGAGTATCAAACATTCTGTGTAATGTCCATCTGCTCTGGAATCTGTGCTATGTTCTCTACTATATTCAGTTAATATCTAATATTTGCTTACAGATATTGCATTGCTAGCTTTGTGAGTTGTTGAATAGTTTCTATACATAAGCACGGACATAGTTTATTTATGGGCAGTGGCCAATTTCTAAATCAGTACATTATCAATGGTGGGGAATTTATTGTTTTCTGCAGGTGAACGATGTTATTAATCAGATATACAGTGTAAGGTGTTTTTCATCAGCTGTAAGTCTGGGGGCATGCTTTGGACAGTCTGAATTCTCTCTGAACAAGCTTCATCTCTATTGACAGCACTGAATTTTTTTCCTGTAAATTGAATAACTTCTGTAGGGTCATGAAATCTGCTAATGCCATTTTTCAATATATGCTACTACAGCAGTGGCTACTATCTGTGATCTGTAGCCTCTGGAGGCTTGTGGACAACTTCTAAATTGTGACTACTATTCGTTTAAATTGTGGATTAATCCACACTGACTTCAACAATTTTTCTGAGACCACACAGCCAATTTAGAGTCCATCATTGTGTACATATCACTGAGGTTTCTTTTTAAATTATTTTAGTTTGCTGAGGGATCAGCAGCCACACAGTATCATGAGCTACTCTTTTGCAGCAAGTTTCACTATCCTGGATAATTTTGTCTCAGTACTAAATGATCCTATCTCACTGTTTACTGCAGGACTGCTTAATAATATGTTGAACGTGACAGATCAAAGCCTGGGTGCCATTGACGACCTCCTTAATTTTGAAAATTGATCATGTATTTTTATCCTTTCTCAAAGATTATGATTATCATTTAATAAAGTCTTAATCTAGGGAGGACTCCATGAAAACATAGTGTCTTTAAGAGCACTCCATGAGGGAACTTCTCAAAGGACCATAGAAGTGCTTATAAACCATACCAACCAAACCATCTGTATTTAGACACATGCTGACTCCTTCATAGAACTCTAGTTATTTCTGATATAAAGCTACATTTCATAAAGGATTTTGCTTTTCTCCAGTGTCTCACCCTTGTGTCTACTGAACTGATTATTATAATTTCCATCAACTTGCCTAATGTGGAAGTCAGACTTCCTGGATGGACTGGTCTCTCAGATCACACACCAAGCTCTCTTTCAAGATGGTCGTCCATCTGTGAATGGCTCCTTCTCTTTTAGTTAGTTAAACTGGTTCATGGTTAATAAAGTGTGGTTAATCTTATCCACAAATCAGTTTATCTTGCCTACCATTGAGCAGTGTACAGGGAAACAAGAGCTTGGCAGGCTGATTAGCATTAGAGGAGGAACTTAAAATTATAATATATTCTGGTTCAGTTCTATAGTCTTGTCATATTTCCCCTTGGAATAAATCAGAAGTGTACGCAGCCACTTTTGCCCAGATGCTGCCCTTTGTTATTAATTTATTTTTGCAATCTGTTTTTCATTATTTTGGCAGAGATAACACACTATTCTCAGCTGCCTATTTAGGAATCCTTCATGCAAACTCTGACAAGTCTCTGGTGCATTTTTCTTTTTCCCTGCATCCTTATTGATCCCTCAGCTCTTCCACTGTTTCAATGGATCATGCTTTTTTGTGTCTGTATTCCTAGAGATGGAAAAATGCAGAGAATGCCTGAGAATGTAAGTATCTCCTTTGCTGTCTTCTCTGCTCTTGTTTGTCTAGACCAAGGAACAGCTTGAAAATGAATACATTTGAGAGTCACTACCAGTCTTGAAGACTCAAACCTGACTACTAAAATGGGCCCAAAGCAAAAATTCAGGCTAGAACTTCAAAGCTGATTTGTCATTGGGCCAAAATACAGCTGCAACCTAAACCTAACACAGGTATGAGGAAGCTAAGGTAGAGATTTTCATGTTTAGGGTTTATACCTGCAGGTTCAAAGCAAGGTGCAGTGTGTTACTGTGCTCTTCCAGATGGCTAGTATCTCGCAGTCATTGTTTTCCTCCCAGATTCCCTTATACCTGAGTAAGTTTAGTTGGGTGGTTCTTCTCCTGGTGTGCTCGTGGCAACTGTACTAGTTGTGAGTCGGAAGTATCCATCTTCTTTCCATTATTCTGTGTGCCAACTGGTCAGTGCAAGGAAATCAGGGTCCTTGCTGCTGTTTGCATGCACTACCCATTTGCTTACGGCTAAATGAATTAGCAAATGGTTAATTAAAAGATCTGAGCATCCAGTTGAAATCATCACCCTGCAAAAAAGAGCACATACAAGAGACTGTCTGCAATAACCCCATTCATTTCTTTGCAGAAGTTATTCATTCCAACATAGACTGCCAGTGCTTTCAATGGTTTGAGCAGAGGCAGGAAGCTGTGCGTGTTCCATCCCACCAGCTGAGCCATGGGAGTGAAAACACTCAGCTGGGGATGCTGAGTGGGGCTGAGCACCTGCCAAAGGTGCTAATGGCATCAGCTGGATCCGGGGGATGTCTAGCTCTACCCTCAGATACACACTGTTCAAAGCTGAGGGCTTGTCTCTGCTCTCACTTGCACCTGTGTGAACTGGCAGAGCTTTCACTAAAGCCAGTGCAAAACTGGGGCAGCCATATGAAAGCCGGGCCTTGAGAAAGTGTGCACTGTACACAGCAGTCACCAAGAAGAGCCAACCCTCTCTAGCCTGTTTCAGTCCAACAGCAGCAAACTTAATAAGCAGAAAAAATCTGTATAAAATGTAAACAAGAAATATAACTGTTATTGTAAAGTCTATTTTTTTACATTGCTTTAAAAACGGCATGCACAGGTGTAAAACCCCATTTTCCCCTATGCATTAGTGCTATTTTATGTATGTAACAATACAGCTTTCATGACAGCAGTTCATCTATTTTGTGCATTAAATTGTCCTCCTAATGTGATGCAATCAGAACTAAATACTTTTCTATGGGATACAATCAATATTTGTAAGTCAGTACTGCTAAATCATTCCTCCCACAAATGGTAATGGGGAAGCAGATCATAAAACAGCGAATCCTTCCTCAAGAGAAAATACAGCTTTGTGAAAACCAGAACATTTTCTTCTGGTCTGTAGTGAATGATAATCTTGAGGTGAAAATAGACTGCAGGCTGGGCCACTTTAGGCTTTAGATACTACATTCCTGGAGAATTGATGCATTTCAGGTAACATCCTGCTTCCGGAAGGCACGACATGGTAAACTGTTTAAAACAGGCCAGCACCTTTGAAAATCATGTATCACTTTTGGAAAACATATGGCCTTGTTTTTAAACTTTGGAAAAACCCCAACAACAGAGGAATCTGCAGAGTTGTTTCCCAGAAAGATTGTTCAAAGACTAATGCACACAGGACATCACTAGTCACTGGCAGCCTTTTGCCAGAAGCACCTAAAATCATCACTAGGAAGTGATGATGCTGCCTACTGTGCTCCAGTGAGCTTCCCCTCAAGCCTCTCCTGCACCCCTGAAAGTGCATCCATGCACAGAACATCAGAGACAATGAAAGTCGCTTTCCTGACATTTATCTTCTCGGGAAACAGCTAGAGGTGCACTGTGGAGAGGGGGCCTTAGGAGCACTGATTTTTAGTTATGTCTTCAAAGAAAATCATGTAATACAGCTCATGATAGGCATAGTACAGAGTCTTGTTTGAGAGACTGAAACCTGCTTTAGTGTGGGCAGTCACATTACACTCTGTACCTTCTGTCTTACAGAGAATGAGACCTTATTCTGTAGCAGCTAAGAGAGACTCTCCTCTAGGTTCAGGGAACAGATGCCATCGTCACTTGACTGTAATACCCTGAGCTCTGTTACCAGTAGAAAACTAAATGGAATCAATAAAGGGTCCTTAGTTCTTTCTAATGTTATAAAGGGCTATAGGAAGATTATAAGGCATTACTACATAGAGCACAGTTTATTGTAAGATGCATCATCTCTTTATTTCCCTTTTGAAAAAGAGATGCTTTTCTATAGAAACCTTTCAATTCAATCACTAAATTGTTTCAAATAGCATATCTTAATCCTGCAATGGATATAATAAATCAGAAAATATAGATAAAACAAAGTTGTGCCAGCCTATTTAAAAAAATGTACCAGTGACAATATTGAAAAAAAGTATTCTATTGAATCCTGAACTTCCCATATCAATAGTGACAGCTACAATGCAGTACCATTGATCAACGTGTAATCCAGAATGAGGAAGAAATTTACTACATGGCCTTCTCTTCCCGGCCCATTAATTTCACAAACTATCATCAACTGTTTATGGCAGCCTAATGTCAACATGCATCTTGTGCAAGACAACAAAGCAAATGGTCAAATATCAATGAAGATTAGGGCAAGGACATGCACTGCTTAGTGTTTACAAACATCTCATCGAGACATCTTTAAAAAAAAAGCAAACCCCCACATTTTCAAAGAACACACCAATATAGACGTACACAGCATCATGGCTCTTGATGTCAATGATCCCTATAAAAACTCAACTTTAAACACCTCAGTAAAAACAAACAGTGTCATTCAGGGGAGTTGAAGAAGATTGAGCTAAACTGCCCAAAGCCATTAATCAGTAAATGCTGGCGTATATTGTGTTTCCTTTTCAGATGCTAAGATCTACGTATGAAATAATTTTATTTTGGCATTAGCCTTTAGCTTTCATATCTTCAAATCCACCTGTGTAAAGGGGGACCGGATTTTCTATGGATTTTCTAGTCTTCTATTTGGTCCTGACTATCTTAGATCAACCTGTTTAGAGATAAGCCAGACAAAAAAATGGACTTCTCTGCAGAACAGATCTTTAGGTGTATTGTCATAATGACAAAGAGGCTTGCTATAAATCTAGACACTGACCTTGCTAGAGTGTGTCTGTGTGTGCAAGTGTGCACAAGATGGCATTGTTATACACAGCTTACTGTAAAATTGATGCCTAAGTTCCAAGTTCTCCTGTCTGATCCATCATCCATTTGTACTCAATTAATGAGCACAGGTAGGCATAAATAAGGATAGAAGTCAGGCTAGTATTATTATATTTAAAATGAAAAATGTTAAAAAGAGGGATGGTAGTTCTTTCAGTAAAGTATTGGAGAAATCTAAAGCATACACAGTAGCAAGCTAACCCCAAGGAAGAAAGTTTCATAACAAATTCTGTAGCAGTTCTTTTTAACCTTTGTAACTCATGGTCCTCGAAACACTTCGTAGAAGTGGTGTGGGTTTCTTTTACATTTCCTATGTGTAACTTACTTTAGAAAACCTGGGAGTTTGCTTTTCTTTTCATGACTTACCTTTGGTTGTCTTTGTCTGCCATATCTGTAATTCTCTGTTTTTCTACTGAATCTTTTTTGGGAGTAGGGTAATCAAAACTAAATATTGTATTAAAATATGGGGATAACACAGATTTACACTGTGGTATGTAATGCTGTTTTCTGTTTTTTTTCTTGGTTCCTTTCTAATAACTCCTCATATTCTACTTGCTTTTTGAATACCAGAGAGAATTTTTAAGATTAGTGCTTTTCACCATTTCTTCCAAAGAGCTAGAGCTCATCCAGTGGAATTATAAAAGCAGCAAATTTAAAACAAATCAGAGGAAGAAGTTTTTAATACATCAAGTAGTCACACTGTGTAACTCAGTGTTCCAAGATGTCAGAGAAGCTATAAATACAAACAGATTATCATGTAGCACAAAACTATGGTGATTATTGAAGAATGTAGGATGCAAATTTGTCTCAGAAAGTTCCTGAACTTCTGATTGCTGGAGACTGGGAGAGTGTTACAGGTGAAAGACTTGTACTTACTCCTGAGCAGTTGCTACCAGCCACAATCAGTGAAAGATTATGGAAGTCACCATATCTGTGGCCTGATCTAGTGTACCTGTTCTTATAGACAGCACATTAGACAATTTTCAAGGGTTGGTTGGGTTTTTTTGTTGTTGTTTGTTTTGTGGGGTTTTTTTTCTAATTCAGAGTTTGAGAGAATTAAAACAAACAGTTCAAGGCAATGGAAATGGGGACACAATGCCCTTAACCGTGCAACATGGTATAAAACTTCTGGGGGCACGTTAAACAATTTAAATACAATGGTAACGTAATAAAATGTACACAGGTAATTGAAAGCCAAGATATAAAATTTTTCTCCATTGGTTTGGATAGAGTTTGCGACAACTAAAGAATGGAACCTGCATTTGCTTACAGGTAAAACACTACAGGATGTTCCCAAGGGAGAAAGCACTGGCACTGTGACCTTTCCTTCCATTCATGAGGGAGGGAGAAGCTGCAGTCCTGACTGAATAATTGATGGTGATGTCCACCATGTGCCTAAGGTAACTGAGGACAGAGTCAATACATCACTTTCTTTCAGCAGGCCCCACCACCTGTGGGCTCACCATACCTCACCTATAAGTTATAGCGGTTGTTTCTGGAGGGAATCCAAATGGAAACATGGCAGCTGTGGCATAAAATACCCTCAGGGAGAGAAGAGTTCAGACTAGGACAAAGTACTTCTTTCTTCAAAGTTTAAACTAGGATAATTTTTACCTCTTTGATTGGGTCATTATTCAAAGTGCAAAAAGTAACAAGAAATCATTTTAATGCAAAAAAAAGGAATGCTAAGCATGAATTTGTTACAATGAAATTTCCCCCAAAAACGGAAATTCCCCCAAAGTCACAGCACCCTATGAGTTCTTATGTTCTTCTGAATAAGATCCCTTCTATTTCTGCCATTCAGATTTCCTGGAATTAAGGGTTATCTTTGTGTCAGCAGGGGTGTCACTGGAGGTGAAGTGATGTAGAAGAGCAAAGCGTGAATGCTGATAAGCATTTTCTATTTAATTCCCTTTCAGTAGAAAAACACCTGTGAAATCTGGAGGTCAAGTCCAAATAACAAGAGGTTTCCGAAAGGAGCACCAGGAGATATTTGCAGCAAACCCTGCCAATCTGTGCTGTAATCCAATTTATCATGGGCAAGTAGTGTAGCTAGTGGAGAAAGAGGTAAAATACAGTACAGTACCATAAACAGAGTTCGTACAGCAACTCCACAGCCATTATACAGCTCTTTATTTTTAAAGTCTGCATAACTTGGAAAATGATCCTTCTCAAGGCCAAGATTTTCTGTGGTCTGGAGTCTTATTTTGTGTGAAATATGTGAACGAGAACCTACACCCATAAGGAAGATGTGTTTTCTCCCACAAGAGCTCTCGTGTGGTTCTCAGCAGAGTCAATGAGAAGTGAATTGAGCCATAAGCCACTAGACATGCACTGGAGATAGATTGACTTGTGTTAAGGTGCTAAGGAAAATGCATCATCTTCCTCCAGAAGCAGCCTGGGGCAGGGAATGAGGAGAGGGTGCCAGCAGGGAAACTGGAAGCAGCACAGGATCATTTCGTCCCTGCAGTTTTGCCCGCCATGCTGTGGGGTTTTTTTGTCAACAGCATAAGTTCCTGTCTAGAAAAACCCAGGAGACTAACGCCTACACGTGGTCGTTCAGGTTTTTGGTGGGCTTGATCACTCCCTGAGGTGACCATCATGTTCATTGACTGTGGAGTGCCCATCAAGTTACTCATCTGTTGTCTCAGGTGCCTCAGTCACATGCTCTTCTGTAGATGAGATGAATCTAGCTGTACACAGCCATGCTTTCAGGATGCTTACAGATCAGAATGATCAATCAAAATCAGTAGCAAAAGAAATCTCATAGCAGTTTGTTTGGAAATTGCTTTTATTTCAAAGCATATTCCCAACCTATTCATTTTTATTATATGTTCCCACCTGCTTGGTTTGTTCTGCTTAAAGTAAAATAAAAAAGGAGCAGAAAGAAATAATGTTAGCAACACTGTAGATATTTCTGCTGGGTAAGTCTAATAAGAATCATGTTTGCAGTTTTCCCCAAAGCCAAAGCAATCTGTTTGACAGTGGTATTATCAGCAGTTAGGGACAGTGATAACTCTGCCAAAATGTCTGTGGTTTTTTTAATGTTTAAACAGACTGTGGATTCCAAAGAAATGAAATTGAGCTACATCTGCACCAAGGGTACATACACATGTACTGGGAGCAGCACTTAACCTGTGTGGAGTGTCTGCACTTTCATAAGGATTTGGACTTGGCCATGAGTGTTTCTTGCCAGGCACATGGGTATAAGTGAAAAAGAAAGGAGTTTTTTGCTCTGTTTGCTGGGCCAGCACGGGATTTGCCACCTGAGAGCACTTTTTTTTTCTCAAGCTGGTTTTTTTGGTGGAATTTTGGAAACCTGCAATGTTTCAGCAGTGTCTATTTCCTGTCAAGAGGCTGCAAACAAACTACCCAAAGTAGAAATAGTTAGAATTCCTGAGGTGTTTCTGCTTTTCTGGACAGATACTGAAGTGGGCCTAATCCCACGTGCGTTACTGGTACAAGCGGTCCTGTTGATGCAAACAGAGTATGTGCAAGAGCAGAGTTGAGCAGAGGTTGGATCCTGTGGTACATGTATGAGGGAGACAAGTCAGAGAAGGAAAGCAGAAATTTCAGGGGTATGAGAATTTATAAAAACATGTAGGAATGGCAAGAACACAGTCACGTGTCAAAGACTGTGGTTTAGGATCCTGCCGCTTCCCTGTCCCTGGACTTGGCATCATGCCTTTAAGGAATCTGCTTTAGTAAAGATTGAAACAAAGCTGTTGCATGTTTGATGGTAATGCATGGAAATTACCACCTTCTTAACACCTACAGAACTTGCTGGAGTCAGACCATCTTTATAAACATTTCTACACTTTCTTAAAGAATTCTGGAGGGGAGCTGCCACAACCCTGCTGAGTCCCAACATCACCTAAAATTCCAGAGCGACAGTATCCTTGTGACATATTCTAGAGCTTTCCTCAATGGATTATTTTTCTCCCTTTTTCTATTCTTGCTTTTATATTTTTCCAGACTGTCAGGTCCAGATTTGAGGGACCATCTCTTTTCCCATCATATCCCACTTCCCTTGAAGAGTTCCTTTTGTCACTATTTATTCCAACCAGCAACAAAACCAGGTATCTACTCCCATCTGCATGGGTTATATCACCTGAGTGGGAACCTCTAAATCCTTCCTGTGGTATCTATTGCATAGACCAAGCAAGATTCTCTCCTAGGGCCTCTGAAATTCCGTCATGTTGAAGCAGAAGCTCTGTCCTGAGAAACTCAAGCTTACAGAAGAATGTTAGTGTCTACCCTGCCGGATAACAGGCTGGTGGTTGACTTCAAAGAGAGCAGAGTGCTAGTTCTCTTGCTTGACCTAACCTAGGAGATTAAAAATGGTCAAATTAGCAATTTGATGCTGTCTTTTCTGAAAAGCTAATTTCAATAAGATTAAACTATTGCTCCAGAAGAGACCTCCATTATGACAGGACATATGTTCACATACAGATATACATGTGTATGCTTTACATTCCTAAGCTGCAATTGCCTACAAAATGGGAATGGCTCTAGTGAGACAGCACAGTCCAGGCAGTAGACATAGGGAGGAATGGGGCTGTGTTCTCCTATGGGGAAGGCCACCAGAGATGTAGGATAAGAAAAGCTATGGGAGGAGAAACATGGAGAAAAGAAAAGATGTGGTAGAAAGCATCTCAGAGAAACGGCAAAGACAGTAAGGAACAGCTGGTTCATATGAGGTCCCAAAGCTAGAAGCCAAGGCAGAAATTGCCCTGGATTTCCCTGTGGTTTTTTTTTTTTTCTGGAATAAAAAGGGCTAAAATCTTGTAAGTTTTAGATTAAAGAAAGTCCCAAGACTCAGCCTGTAGGTTCTGAGGTGTACCCTAGAGAGGGAGGTTTCCTTCATTGTATAATCATAGCTGTTAGGTGGCCTGCTGTACTATCTGGCCATGGAGGCACCACAGGCATTGTGTACTGCTGAATC
The DNA here is from genome assembly GCF_030936135.1 of Gavia stellata. Taxonomy (NCBI): domain Eukaryota; kingdom Metazoa; phylum Chordata; class Aves; order Gaviiformes; family Gaviidae; genus Gavia; species Gavia stellata. Next base: position 49,949,293 of record NC_082599.1, read on the forward strand.
TTCTTATCAGGGTCTCTTGTGCACTGTGTTGAGTACATGTGTGGGGGCAAGGGGAAAAGGGCATTCTCTGCATCATGCCAGACATGAGCTAGAAACTAGTCACAGACTCACAGAACGGCTGAAGTTGACAAAGACCTCTGGAAATCGTCCAGTCTAACACCCCTGCTCAAACCAGTGTCAATTTAGAGCCATAGCCAGTCAGATTTTGAATATCTTAAAAGGATGAAGACTCCACAACTTCTATGGACAACCTGTGATAGGGTTTGATGACTCTCACAATAAAAAAGTTTTTTCTTACATTTAAGTTGAATTTCTTGTCCATTTCAGTGAGATGGGAGCCTCACCGGACTGATTTGTTGCTAAAGTTAAACAGGTTCCTGGCCAGTGTAAAAGACCAAGGTAATAATACCTGCCTATCAAATGACAAATTCTGTCTGAGATGGTGTAGCAAAGGGAAAAGCCATTTTTCCTCAAGGGTGCATGCTTTCATGACAGGCTTGACAAATATAAATATTTTATAGTAAATGAGCTGTCCATACCCATTCAATTGATTGCTATGTGGCACTTGTGAATTTAATCATTTTCACCCAGTATTTAATGATTTTCACCTTGTGGAAGATCTAATTTTGCTGTGCTGTTGTTGAAGTCATGGTGTAAACAAAGCAAATTAGTCACTGTACAATAACTGTTCTGCTCTAAGATGGACATGGATCTCTAAATGGCATGTGAATTAAAGATTTACAGTCAGATGGCTTTTCAGTGGTTTGTAAATAAGGTAGGATTAAGTCAGTTCTCTGAGCCTACGGATACTATCTTTGTGAATTCATTATCTTATCCTTACTACCAATTGATCAATATTTGATTTCTCAGTGATCGGTTTCACTTGATATCTTCCTAAGTAGGACTGTTTTACACAGAAGGAGGTGAAAGTCTAGCTGTCATTTCTGGTAGCAGATTTAAGGAAAGATTTAAAATATCATTAGTAACTGATTTTTTTTCCTTAGTCATAATTTTTCTTTTGAGCTTCCAGCTTTATTGCTTATGATTTGGGCTTTGGGGTTTTTTTCATTTGCTTCTCTGCTGTGTTAAATCTAATTTCTTGAACTACAGTTCCATGTTTTCTGTGGTCTGGAGCTGAGCTAATACAATTGCAATTTTTTGACATTTTCTGATTTTATTTCTTTTCAGATTGGACAGAAAAAAATGGGTAATATACTACTAGTGAACACTAGCTTAAGATGGCCCAGCTGATAAATATGTTTGTTAAACCACTGAGACCGAATTAACTGGATCTGGCAAGCTACTTTCTCCTGACAGGTGGAAAATGTCACAGTTTCAATCAGGGAAAAGAGCATAGAAACACAGAATCATTTATGTTGGAAAAGACCTTTAAGATCATTGAGACCGACTGTTAACCCAGCACTGCCAAGCCCACCACTAAACCATGTCCCTCAGCACCACATCTACAGGTTTTTTAAATACCTCCAGGGATGGTGACTCCACCACTTCCCTGGGCATCCTCTTCCGATGCTTGACAACCCTTTCGGTGAAGATACTTTTCCTAATATCCAATCTAAACCTCCCCTGGTGCAACTTGAGGCCATTTCCTCTCATCCTGCTGCTTGCTACTTGGGAGAAGAGACCAACACCCACCTCACTTCAACCTCCTTTCGGGTAATTGTAGAGAGTGATGAGGTCTCCCCTCAGCCTCCTTTTCTCCAGGCTGAACAACCCCAGTTCCCTCAGCTGCTGCTCATAAGACTTGTGCTCTAGGCCCTTCACCAGCTTTGTTGCTCTTCTTTGGATATGCTCCAGCACCTCAATGCCTGCCTTGTAGCGAGGGGCCCAAAACCAAACACAGTATTTGAGGTGCGGCCTCACCAGCGCCGAGTACGGGAGATGATCACTTCCACAGTCTTGCTGGCCACACTATTTCTGATACAGGCCAGGATGCCGTTGGCCTTCTTGGCCACCTGGGCACACTGCTGGCTCATATTCAGCCGGCTGTCAATCAACACCCCCAGGTCCTTTTCTGCGGGGCAGCTTTCCAGCCACTCGTCCCCAAGCCTGTAGCGTTGCATGGGGTTGTTGTGACCCAAGTGCAGGACCCGGCACTTGGCCTTGTTGAACCTCATCCAATTGGCCTCGGCCCATCCATCCAGCCTGTCCAGATCCCTCTGCAGAGCCTTTCTACCCTCCAGCAGATCAACAGTCCCGCCCAACCTGGTGTCCTCTGCAAACTTGCTGAGGGAGCACTCGATCCCCTCATCCAGATCATCGATAAAGATATTAAACAAGACCGGCCCCAAAACTGAACCCTGGGGGACTCCGCTTGTGACCGGCCATCAACTGGATTTAACTCCATTCACTACAACTCTTCGGGCTCGGCCATCCAGCCAGTTTTTTACCCAGCGAAGAGTGCGCCCATCCAAGCCATAAGCAGCCAGTTTCTCCAGGAGAATGCTGTGGGAAATGGCATCAAAGGCTTTACTAAAGTCTAGGTAGACAACATTCATGTATGGCTTTCCATGGAGTGATGAATCTGGGAATCTCCAGAGTATAGAAATTGATATAAATCTTGTCCAAATGTCCTGTAGTCTTAAAAGTGGGACCTGAGATGTGACTAGGGACCAAGTTCTAGTGCTGGCACATCTTGACACCTTACCACAAACCTCAGAAAAGTTCATCTTTTGTCTTAACTGAGAATTAATTCAGCATTCATTTAAAATGCTTTAAAGGTCTCTAAGCTCTTAGACGGTGGAGAAGAACTAAAGACATGTGGGTGGCATAAGGACATCCCGAAAGCTCAGGAGAACAATGCAAATGAACTTCACAACAGCATTAATGAGTATGTGCTGGTTTGGGTTTCGGTTGTGTCATTATTTTGTCTCAGGACTGATACACAATTTTTTTTAATGACTGCATTGTCAATAGCACTATCTCTTGCAATGGATTTAGCATTTTTGCATACCAGAGGAGTCCAGCTTTGGGATTGCATCCTGTTCCCATTTTAGATTTCCTGTGGACCTCAGTGGGCATTGAATCAAATTCTTTCCTTCAAAATCCAGAAAGGAGGTGGAGGAAAGAGTCCAGGCCTGTAAGGCACGTAGTAGCTAACCCCCAATTAATTACCCCCATTGGTAATTCCAATCAATGGGAACTGAATGCAGACATATCACTGAATGCAGATGTATCAATAGACACATCATTGAAGGAAGAAAGGTATTTCTGTCTCAGTTTCATTTTCTCTCACTGAGCAATTCAGGGTGCACATTAATTTACTCAAACTATTTTTCTGGTTCTTACAGTTCAGAGTTTGGAATTGACCTTGCCATGAAAAATGGTGGAGTTGCATTGTCCCATGGAAGCAGGAGTAGCTGTGCTGCCTCTGGTCTCCTGGGTAAGCAGAGAAGGCAAACAGCATTCCCTCATTGTCCTGGCCTATGGCTGCAAGGCAGCAAAGGCAGAACTCTTCTTTCTTAAGATTTTCTTAAGGCACTCTTAAGAATGCCTTTCTTAAAGTCTCATACAGATCTGATGCTTTTGCTCACTACTTAAAGGAAGAGAAGGCTGCTTATGCCTACTTAGTGTGTAAGACCTTAGTGTATTTTTTAATCCTTAATATCTTCAAATGACCCAGGTGCTACAAGTAAAATACAATAATTACATTTTACATTTCTACCTCGAGGTCTTTTGCTAGGTAATTAAACTAAATAACTCTAAGCTAGAGTAAAATCTATTCAGTTCTGTTTGGTGATAGTAACAAGGGATTGTGTTCAATGAAAAGATCAGCAATCCCGGCTAAATACAGACTGTGTGAATGGTCTGTCTCTTTTCTTTATATAGCTTATGCTGCCATCCTTAAAATGATTCCAGGTCAGTCCTGGAAACGTGGTAGCTCTTAGTGTTAGATGTAACTGTTTGCTAAGACAGAGTCTATTCCCTTTCTTGTGTCTGTGGTACAGCAGGTCCTCAATTCACCTGTGAATCTGAGATCGCTCACATTGCCAATCACTGTTTAAAGGTGAGTGCAGCAGACATTCGGCCTAAATGACCAAACAGGGAACCAGGACAATTCATTTGTAATCCCTGACTGCTGTCAGTCATAGCATGTGGAAAGCCACAAGACTGTGATTGCATTGGGCAAAAGCAGTATATCTACACAAACACTTTTGCTGGTGAGAATAATGTAAGACAGAATGAAGGGAGGAGAACAAATCAAGCTGTCATAAAGCTGCACCGTTTGGTCATTTATAGAGTTATTGTATGCGCTGTGCAATATCTTGCTGCACAGCATTGAGCAATCATTTGCCTCTTGAATGTATTGAGTAACTGTCCGTGCTTTGTAATGCTATTAGGGTAATTGCCTGCCTGTGCAACAGTTAATTGAACATCTACCTAGTGTTATTTTATTGAATAATTGCTTGATGGATGTATTGTTTCTCTCAGTAGTTGGTTATTTTGCTTGATATTTTCTAAAACTATTTCTAGGTCTGAATGGGGCAAGCTTTCTCAGGAGTGGGCAGTCTCTCGAGCCAGATTTCTTCAGGTTTGTTCATTTGTTCTTCCAGAGTTCTTTATCCCAAAGCAAACTTCATGGCCCTGCTTCTGACACCACTGCTATTGTATTTTTCTTTGAGGTCTGAATATTTTTCATGACTCTTCCCCCATTCACCTAAACAGGCTGGTCCTGCTTTTTCAATGAAAGTTCTGCGGTTACAAAGAAATTGCAGTCGTTATAAAAACAGTTCAGTTGGTTGGTTGTGGTGATTCAGGTCTGTTCAAGTGGTGAGAAATACACAGAGATGCTTATATATTTCTGGCAAAATAAGGGTTGTAGTAAACAGCACCATGCTAAAGAGAAAATGGCTAATGTATGATGAGTGATGATGAAGATAAGCAGGCGGTCTGCTGTCTGAAAGGTTATGTGCAGAAGTGTCCTATGTTAAGCCTACTGTAAAGTTGGAGCACGTGCTGTTCCAAACCTGAATGGATATATGGAGCAGAAAGAACAGTGTCCCTGCCTTGTTTGGGGTTGTTGGTTATCCTCCACTCTTCAGGGAGAAGAACTGATGCTGTCTCTTGTGCAGATGGTCTAAGCAGGACCAACTTCACCTACATGAGTCTTGTTAAGAGCTATAGGTCCACTGTTGCTATGGTAACACTGCAAATATTTTACTTGGCCCAAGGCTTGGTGGCCCTGGATCATAAAGGAGAGCTGGGGTGAGCACTCAAGGTTGGCTGGACAGGGCTGTACCTCTTCCCTTGCTCAAGGGCAGTCATAGTATGTACTGGTTTGTCTGTGTCCTACACTAATGAGAATGGAGGTAACCATTTAAAATAATTAAACAAGCTCGCTTTGTGGCAGAAAGCGGCCAGAATACCTATAAAAACATCTATAGATACATACACCTATAGCAGTCAGGTAACCTAAAGGAAACTGTTATGCTGTGAACCACATACATTGACTTATCCCAGGAATAGCATAGCTAAAGGCAGGGGTCAGTTCTTTTGTGAAATGAAATGGTTTATTTTATCTCTAGTGGAATCAAGAAAACCAGCAGGGATGTCATGAACAGCCAAGTCCAAAAGTTGCTGAAGGCCTGAAGGCAGAGAAAGGAGATGAAGCACAAGTTATGTACATTTCCTGGGAACCAGTGCCAGACAATTCTTTCTCACCTGGAAAAATGTCTCCAATTAATGTTTTAAAAGTCACATTGAAACTTTACTGAATATTTTAGCAGGTGAGGTGATTATCTTTTATATTTTCCTGGTAAATATTTTATTTTGCTCACATGGATTCATCAAGTGAGAGAGGTTCCTATATTTCTTGCACCTGTCTTAGTGCTTGCATAAGCTGCCCCAGCTTTAGCTGTTTTGTCAGCAGTGGGAAGGATTAAATTCTCCAGAGCTCCTCTTCACAGCACCATTGAAATGAGAGCTGGGGAACTCCACCAGACCACTGAGTCTTGTTCCTCCAAATATGAGCTTTAGAAATATCTCTGTTTGTGGGACTTCAGCCACTGCCCATGGAATATTACTGCCAATATAGCCTAGTCCTTTATCCTGACCTTATCAGGAAGGGAAGTGTGCTGGTTTTGGCTGGGGTAGGGTTAATTTTCTTCACAGTAGCTAGTATGGGGCTGTGTTTTGGATTTGTGCTGGAAACAGTGTTGATAATACCGGGATGTTTTAGTTATCTCTGAGCAGTGCTTATACAGCGTCAAGGCCTTTGCTGCTTCTCATACCACCCCACCAGCGAGTAAGCTGGGGGTGCACAAGAACTTGGGAGGGGACACAGCCGGGACAGCTGACCCCAACTGACCAAAGGGATATTCCATACCATATCATGTCATGCTCAGCATATAAACTAGGGGGAAAGCTGGCTGGGAGACCGCTGCTTGGGGACAGGCTGGGCATCGGTCAGAGGGTGGTGGGCAATTATTTTCAATTGCATCACTTGTCTTTCTTGGGTTTTATTTCTTTTTTTAATTTATTTTCATTTTCATTACAATATTATTTATTATTATTGTTATTGTTGTTATTATATTTTATTTATTGATCTGTTCTTATCTCAACCCATGAGCTTCCTTCACTTTTACTCTTCTGATTCTCTCCCCTATCCCACTTGGGGGGGTGGGGGGTGAGCGAGCAGCTGTGTGGTGCTTAGCTGCCAGCTGGGGTTAAACTATGTCAAGAAGGTATCAACAGAGTACCAGGAAGTCCCCCTGATAAAATCCCATTGTGTCCTTTCAGGTGAAATCCAACATGTTTCTCCCAGAAAGTTTCAATTAACTTCTATAGATTCCATTTAAGATATTTAAACTGGATCTCCAGTGAGGACATCTAGACACAAACTGAAGAGACTAATGCTGATGATGTCTCCTGGTCATGTTTTCCTGTGCCTGCCTGCCTGCCAGTTAGTTCTCATTTTGGGAGAGCTTTGATGCAGTTACTAGCTGCCATGTGGAGGTTGCTCTGATCTTGACTATGCATGTCCATACAGCACTTTGTTTCTGCATCGTTCCTTTTTTTATTTTGATAGATTTTCCCTGGTAACAGCTAGCCCTATGAAATGGTGGAAGTATTGCAATGCTCAATGTTTAAGTATTAGGTGACTGCTGCCTACAAGAATCCACAGACCCAAGTCAGTCCCTTGAGTGCTTCTTTTTCATGTAGGGAAAATTGGGTACAAAAAAGGGTAGTCTGCTTCAGCTGCTAAATGTGCCATCTGACCTACTCACTGGTGAGAGGAGTATGGCTTAAGGCTCACCTTATTGAGCAAAATAATCACCATTCCAGGGTCCTGGTGGAATCAAGAAACCTGAGAGAGGTGCCTAAGGACTTCAGGCAGTGTCAGACTTCAGAACGGAATCCTAAACAGGCAGCTGAGGAACAAACCCAAGCATAAACTGACATAAAGTGTTCGGCCACTCCGGATACCTGTCTCTGAACCCTCTGCTATAGCTGGGACCCCCACTATATACAGTACTCATGCAGGAGAGGACCCAGCTGAGTTCCTTAGGATTCAAGCCCATATTTCTCATCATCAGGGGTCTCCCTTGCCCAGGTGACCCTTGGCACATGTTCAGGTCTTTCTGCATAGTCTGTGCCATCCCAGCAAAAAATCCCTCAAAACCCAAGAAAACAAAAGCAAAAACCCTGAAAGATATACTCAACCAGAAGACAAAACAACAAGATTCTTTTGACCTAAGACCACCTCCCTGTTTTACCTAGCAACTGCTTCATGTTAAAAAACTGCTTTTGTTATAAAAGGAGGCAGGGACTCCTTTTAGTTCATTTGAGTATAGATTGACGCTTCCTCTTGTGCTGTCTGGCCAGCTCATTATCTTGAAATGTGGGTTTGAATCCCCTCAGGCAGGATAAGGAATTAAATCTGTGTCTCTCAGGCTAGGGGGGATTATAGGCTCTTCCGAAAGGGGATGCTTCATCATCTCCCCACCCGCTGTATCTTCATAGGAAGTGGTGAGGTATGTCTTGTAGGAAGGGCCTGCCTAACTGTGCATTGGACATGCTCCAAAGCTTTCTGCCCCATCTGCCCCACCAGGGTATTTAGGCAGGGAAATATCCAGTATCTTCCTCTGAGGGACCTAGGTATGGGAGTGTTCAGGCCTGACGCAACCGAGGTGTCTCCACACCTGGGTGGGAGCAGATCACATTGCTGCCCATGATAGGAAATCCCATTGGAGCTCATGCACTTGAGTAGCTTGACTAGCATCAAGGTGGGAGAGGGGATCTCAGCCACACTGTAGGAATTGAGTTAAATCTAATGTTCAGGCAGGATTTTACAAGTGACAGGACAGTAGACAGTTTAAAAGTTTTACTTACCTTTATGTTTTTTGTGTGTGTGTAAATGTTAAATTCAAGGAAAAAAAAAGGAAAATGGATTAATATTTTGACACATTCCACTGCCTAATACTCCCTCAGCATCATCAGACACAGACTACACAGTACACAGAGCGCTGTTGATGAGGCAACTGCAAAGAGGCCTGATAAATGCCATAATATATACAGTTTGTCCAAGTCTGATGCCCAATTATCTTTTAATGACATGAGCTAAGTTTCTCTCTCAGGCTGAGAAATCCCAAATGAAGAAAAAATTGGTTTAGAGTTTATGGATTTTAAAAATTTTCTATTTTTGAAAATATATTTATTTTCATAACAAATGCAATTTTGGACAATTTTTTAATACTTTTTTTAGTCAGAATTACAGAAAAAAATTAAACCCTGATGTTGATCTTTTTTTTGCAGGTCCCTGGAGCAAAATAATCTTATATCAAAAATGTCAAGTTTATTCTATTGATTATGTTATATTGCAGTGTTAAATGTCATCTAGTGGAAGGTGAAAAACCCCCTTCTGCTATTTGCTACTTATCTCTATGAAAAGTTTCACTACATTCATTTGTTATTTAGATTGCATTTGTTCAGAAAATGCAAATATAGTTAAATAAAATTTCAAAATAGTTATGTATAGAATATATGAAAAATGAGCCCAAGTGTACTGTAAAAGAAAGACTTTTTCCCTTTTTACAGCAGGATCTATCAGTAGAAATTATTCCCATTTCTGTTTGATTGGCTGAGCTTCGCACAATAAATGGTACAGTGCAAAAAGACAGCTAATTCATCCAATTTCTGATAGGAATAATGCTAGCAGATTCCTTTCCTTCTTTCTTATTTTTAAACAGGGATTAAAGCAAACAGTCGGTGCATCATCTTAGACCCTGTCTTATGCATTAGTTCCTTTGCTTTCCTTACCTTATACCTTCTGATGGCCTCTGATTGATAAATGTGCAGTGTTTTGGATCTGTTTGTTCACAGCTTTCCTAGCAGCATGTTTCAAATCTTCCCTTATTTTTTAGAGATCATATGCCATGTAATGTCATAAGTGGAGCTTGTGAGAGAGAAACCATTCAATCCAACAACATATATTTTTTATGGTAGTGATGGGCTAAGGGATCATTTTTATGTCACTTGTAAACGTTCCTTCCTCCAGGTTCTCACCCTCAAATATCCTGATTGTGAAAGTTATGATGCCAGTGAAGGTTCAGTGAAGAATGGTTCAGAAGCAGAGCATGGTGAAAAATGGCTCAGCAAGACTTACACCCTTCATTTAGGAAATAATAGTGTTGGAAACATTAAGTAAAAATTAAAGCTTTAGTGTAAAAAGGTGTCAGAAAACAACAAAGATAAATTTTCTGATTCTCCTGAAGCTAATACGAAGTGCTGAAATATTCCATCCCCTTGACATCTCAGGTCTGTTGTACAAAACTGTACAGAAAAGAGCTAGCAGAGCCATAGCGTTGCATACAGTTACCGTTCAAAAAACTAATCTAACAATGTGAGTGAATGCAAGTCCCTTTATCTATATGAAAATACATGGAAATATATTCAGTGCATTTATGGCATGTGAAAGGTTATATTTGATGTTATCTGGTCTTGACCTTTAGACCGAAATTGGCATTTGATTTTCAATGCCTCTGTGAATGTTTTTCTTCCTGCTTAAAACCCTTTCTAAACTGTAAAGACTGCACACCCTATTGCAATATTGATCATTTTACACGGATTCTGGTAACTTTTCATGTCTTTATAAAGTTAGCTATTGTTGTGAAGTGAAATTCTGAATTTTGGATCCAGTGGGATTACACTGGGAATAGACTTGTTCAAAGCTGAGACAATCCTTGTGCTCTAATCTATCTGCAGAGAGTGTGACTGCTCTTTAAGAAGGTTTATCATTATGTCCTGGCTTTGCTTGAGTTCACACCAAGACATAGACTAAAAAATAAAGGCTTACACTAAGACAGCCTCACACTAAGACATAGCCTTAAACTATGATAGGATGCTTGAAGTTTCATTTTACAGTCCCTTTTATAAATTCAGTCACTTAGACTTAGTAGTGTTATTCATTTTATGTCACGCTGCATTTCCCTATGCCATGAATGTCTGTGCACAATTTCATATTTCACAGGTAATCATTCATTCATTCATTTGTTCATTCATTTTTTCTTTTTTTTTCTGTCTCTGTCTTCTCTCTCTCTCTCTCTCTTCTGTAGAGTATAATAAACTTATTACCACCTTCATCTTAACACCACCACCTCACTCCACTCATGTAACATACTCAAATTCAGAACAATCGTTCTTAGCTCTTATTTAACATTAAACCCAGCAAACTCTACTTCGGATCTGAAGAAAGGCTTGTATGTCTCAAAGCTTGTCTGCTTTTTTTCCTCAGTCATATCAGTAGTAATATCTTTTTAGAAAAGATATTGTCTCCGTTATTAATTGTTGTCGTTAAAAAGTGACACTTGAGGATCAGGACCTCACGATGAGACACATTCTGTATAACTTGATATTCTCAGGTCTTTTACTTTTCCTGCATTTTTGATCCAATTTGTATATTTGTATAGGATAGTGTCCTCAAGGCACCCAGACATATGCTTGTGAACACACTACGCAGTAGTCCCAGCATGTCTCTCCCAGGATCGATCCCCTTCCTCATCTTTATGCCGTCTTTTATGCCTTCTTCATGTTTGTGCCAGAGCAAATCAAAAGAAAGCTCCAACCCTTAAAAACCAATGACTGAATTATCTCCCAAAGGAAGGAATGATGCATCATTCTGCAGCAGTGGTTTCAAAAATTGACACACATTTTTTAAGGCATTTTGAAGTATCTTTTTCTATTCAGCTGTGACCAAGATACACCACTCAATTAAATAATGATCCTTTGTCCAGTTTAGAATTAGCAATTTGATGACCAGCATCATTAGCAAAATGAGGTTAGCAGGCTGCTGCATTAGACTATAGATTGCGTCATCTACATTACACTTGGGTTCACTTGCAGCTCATGAAAGAAAGAGGGATGTTCTTAGAGGCTTGTGTGGAGGTATTAGTTCAGATCAGATCTCAGTTCAGAATGCATCAGAAATTAAAAAATAATGTTGTATCAAAATATTTGAAATGAGATATTATGCTGATAAGCTCAACAGAATAGTGTCCAGAGAATTGCATAATGACTAATGCAGGTCAAGCAACAGGGGGAAATGACCTGCATTTAATAAATTTAATTTGTGATTACACAATATTGATAGCCCTAATTGAATAACTTATTCAATACGTATTCCTAGTACTCATCAGATTTATTCTCTCAGGAACACTAGCAGTATAAAGCTTACATATTAAATCCAGAAAAGCTATTTACAATATGTATTACTTGTCAGGGCAGTCATATTTGCTGAGTAATGTAACTATAATATAAGATAATAATATAACTATCCTAAGCAGGAAAAAGCAATCTGATTGAAAAAATTACACCACATTTTTTTAGAGACATAGTCACATGCAGACTTGTCATTAATGTCACCGACAGAAACTTGGCTGAGAAGTCAGATTTAAATTGCAATGTTTAAGGCCCCCCCTTTGCCACTGTGCGGTTCCAAGACTGCCCCATGGAAGGATGACGTAATGCAGTGCTAGCTACAAAACAAGACCTAGTTTTTTTCTCGTTTTAAAATTGTTTCCTACCCTGTCTTTTACTTAGAATAATTATATGGGACCTGACCATGAAAGATGTTAACAGTGATCAGCATTGCAGTAACCAAGAATCAGTTGTCAGTGTTCGGGGGTAGGATTTACAAAGCTGACCGAGGTGTTGAATTTCCCCCTTGCATTGCATGGTGAAGATGCAGGTGTTGGGATATTCTTTATAAGACACAGTACACAAATATGCTGGGGTGGCCACACAAGCTAATCAGGAAAAAAACAAGGAGAAGGTGTGTCATATGGTAGGTAGGACACCTGCTTTTTACATTGCCCTCACCCCAGGTTAGAGCACTTCTCCAGGAGGCAAGGAAAATGCGTTTCCATCCTGCTTTGGCCGGAGGGGTTTTGGCTGTGCAGTCTGATAGCCAAGGAAGCGCCCAACCTACCTGACTGTAGGTACTGAGCTGGAACTGGGATGACAGGACCAAAGGAGAAGGGGTGGCAGTGTCATGGCAGTGTCTCTCAAATGGATGGGAGGACATCTGGGGAGTGGTGTCCCTGGATTATTTTTGGATTGTATCCTATGGCTGTCTCATACAGAAACAGATCAGTGAACTGGAACAGATCCCAGTGCATCTCCCTTCTAGTAGATATTTCATTGCTCCAGCCATGCTTACTGTTTGCTCCAGTCTAGCATTTGAGAACCTGGCAGGGAGTGGCTCCTCACCTTGTATGTCCCATTTATGTTTTACTTTCAATTGAGCCAGCCTCCTTTTGAGACTTTTCTTTCCCCAGATAGTCACTCTTATAGTAAGTGCAGCCATAACGAACTCCCTAAAAATCTTCTGCACTGCATCAGTCTGAAAGGAACCTGTACCTTCCTCATCTCAAGTTTTTTGTTTTCTTCTGAAAAAACCCACAACGCAACACAACCATAACTCCCTGCCAAATCCCCAAACATTGCTGCTTTTCCTCTGAGCCCTTCAGCACCCCGCTTCACTTTTGATTGTTCCGGTGGAGCATCTTTCTGCACTCAGATGAGGGATTATCAGGCGTTATCTTCCCTCCTCCCTCATGTTTTGCATCCCTTCTCCTGGCAGGCAGTGCTATATTCTGGGCCCCACATTCTCCAGCAACTGACATGCGAGTTCCTCCTTTTCTGGTGTGAATCTTCTCATTCTGCCTTCTGCTCCCTGTCACAGTTGTTTTTATATTTTATTTTTTTTGCTTATCCTTGTTTCTGCTTAGCCTTCTCTCCTCTGCTGTCTCTTCTTTCCACTGTCAAGCTACTTTCAGCTGCTGCTTTGGGGTTAATGACCTCTCACATCTTCTGCACAATCTCTATTACCACTTCTCTTCCTTGGATCTCTGCTGCTTAGCTGCAGCATCTTTTCATTGTTGTTTTTGTGCTACAGAAAACAAACAAACATACAAAAAACTAAAAAAGAAATCCAAACCAATCAAAAAACCCCAGGCAACCTCCCATGAAAATTCCTACTTGCAGCCCTCTGCTCACTGCCTTCCTTTCACTGAGCTTCAGCATATTGACACCACTGACATGACTTTTTATTGCAACTGACTGCACATTTGCCTGACTCCATGCATCTTATCTCTCTGACATGCCCCCCCTTGCCCACAGATGCTACACTCTGTAACGTCAAACGTAAATTAGCAGAGGGGAAGTGTTACTGCTTCAATATCTACTGTTCCTTTTTCTGCTGTTCAGTATATGGCAAAGTAACAGCTCCTGAAAAACAGCATGCTGCTGGTGTTGGTTACCAACCTGGAAAAATACTAATTTTAATTATCTATCTTCTGCTGTTTGAAAAGCAGCAGTGTTACTGTTGGAAAAGCAGCAGTGTTACTGTTGTATGAGACTGTGCTATGGTTTGCAGAGGTTTGGCTAGATTAGAACCAGGCCCACCTGTAGCTCAGAACTGTGGGGGAAAAATTGCTTGATATGAGTGAAAAAAACCCAAACAATCCCTCCTCCCCAAACGAGCACAATTTTTTTCCTGTTAAAGCTCAGAAGAGCTCTTCTAGCCATGACACTGTTTCACAAAATAAGGTGGCCTTCTTAATGAATAACCTGACTGTTTAACTAGGATAAGCAGATGATTGCAACCCAGTACTAATGTTTAATTCCCCAAAGGGAATGGAGGGTAATTTATAACTACCAAACATATGCATCCTGCCAAAAAACAGTGAATTGTGATACCCTTTTCTGACAATAGGAAACATTTTCACAGGCTGAAAGTACTTGTAAGAAAAAAAGCTAAAGAAAGTCAATACATGTTACAGTAAGAGACAGGATACTATTAAAAACATGTACCTCATTCATTCTGCATTCAGTTGCTCCTCATTTAGAGCCACTGCAGAATAGACAACTGTCTAGTGACTCATTTGCAGGGGGAAGTGTGGTTAGTTTATTTAACATTATCTTCAGGAAAGGATGAGTGAATCGATCTTATCAATTATTTTTGCTCACTCATTTGATCTCTTCCCAACCTTCCTCTCCCTCAGAAATCTGACTGCTACAAACACTTTAAAATTGCATGGATGTTTTTCTAATGTCAGCAAAGTATAGGCTTTGCCATTGCTGATCCGTGCATTGTAGCAGAGCATAACTTACAGATAGGAAAACTACAGCAGTAATAAAAGACAAATTTAATTGTCTTCACACATTCTCTCTATCAGTTTATTTTTCTTTTCCTCTCTTTCATTCCTTCCTTCTTTATTTTTATGTTGATGTAGTGTGTTTATTGATAAAGAAGTACTTCAGAGCCAAAATGTATCCAAAGATGCATGGATCTTGGTCACCAAAGACGGCCTTTCCTACAGTCCCTCAGTTTTTAAAGGGGTCATTGTTAGGACTGCCTGGCTCTTTTCCCCATTATATCACCAAAAGCACATAGCTTCTTGAAATTGGTCATTATCTGCTACTCTGACTACTGGAGAGAAGGCAGAAAACACATTTTCTGGATCCTGAAGCCCATTGGCTGGGATAAGAAAGAGCAAAGCCATCCAAGGTGGTATATGGAGCAGAATGATGAATGTCCTCCAGGATACCTGGAAAATTCCTGCTTCCTCACATGCTCTCTTATTTTCACAATTTTGGAATGAGTATGTAGTAAAAATATATTCACCTGCATACAGAAAAACTCACCATGAAAAAGGCACTTACGGCATTGCCTGCACAGCATGGGATACAGACATAGTGTTAAGGATCAGTATTTCTGATTTTCATGTTGCATTGGAGTCTAAATGCTGCCGTCACTCTTTCAAAAGTGTCTGCATTAGTCAGGACTATGAAACCTAAAGAGAATCATGAGTCTCTATGACAAAGTCCATTTCTGCTGCAACCTGCTCACATCTGTAGTACTGCAGTGTTGCTGCATTGTCAAGAGGTGGATTTATGCAGGCACTCTATTATTTAAGAATGGTGGGCTTATTTTCTAAGCTGTGAAAAGCAGAGCCAGTGTTGCTTATGAACAAATTCACCTTCCTTCACCTCGCTGCCTCTCTGAATTCATATCCCTGCTTTTGGGGAAAACAGTTTCTGGAAAGCCTCCTTCTTTCCAACCGTAGCAAAGTAGGTGGCAACATCTGGGTCTTGCTCAGAGGCAGATGGCACCTAATGCCTGGCTGGAGGGGGCCCAGGGAGCAGAGGCTGCTGGCGACATGACCAGAACCGTGTTTGTGCTGGCGGCAGTCATGGTGCCCTTTGCTGGTGCCTAGTATCTCTGGCTGATACCCAACACAAATGTGACAGCAGTTCGTCCTCATACGTGAGCCAAGCCTGTTTGAACAGGGCTTCCCTGCTCTCTCCTACCTTCACCTGCTGTGGATTTGCTTTGAAGAACCCATATGATTGCCGTGATTGCGGCAGTAAGTTTTGAAAGCACATGGCCTGTAGGAGCCATAATTATTGCCCTGAAGACATATTAGAAATGGGGATATGTCAATGGGAAACGGCTCAGGTCAGTCAAAGTAGGTGCTGACATTCCCTTCTTTCTTTACCCTGCATCTGGCAGGGCTGTTTGATTCTGCCCCAATACTTACAAATTCTCCCTTCATAGTGGCTTGTAAATGTACAGAAATAGGGAATTCTGGCTGTGTATTTTGAATTTTGCATCTTGCAATACCATGATTTTACTGTTCGGCTTATATAGCTGAAATGGCTAGCGGCTGCACCTGAACTTTCAGATTTCCCAGTGGTGTTGCCATTGCTGGTTCTTGTTGCAGAATTTGGAAGATTTCCTTCTTTCCAGTCCTGGTGGGGACTGAGGCCTACAGCACTTGGAATATGTTGCCAAAGGTTTCCTCTTACTGAGCAGACCACAAGCCATCTGTCAAGGCCTTTTTAATTGCTAATTTAAAGGACAGATGGGTCACCACTAAAATAGCTCCAGCTAATTGAACTTGTCAAATAAAACTGTCCAAACCCTACTAGGCCTTGCTTGAAAATATGCTTTAAACAATTCCTGAAAAAATAGTCTTTGAAATAGCTAGGACGTTTAAAAACAAATAAAAGCTATCCCATGTGAACTCAGAGAATGCAAGACCTCTTCTCCACAAATCTCAGGTAAAACTATTCTGTTGGTCTTGGAGCCCTCACAAACTGTTAAAAAGGAACCCTTTTGAGTCTTAATTGATGATGCCTTGCTCATATCCTGGCATCCAGGAAGGAATTGTTCTTTTATATCCAAATGAGATGTTTCCTGCAGAGTCAAAGCACACCATGAAGGAGATGGAAATTAGGTATTGAAGCCCACAACAGCAATAGCGGCAGGTGAAAGTTAGTCATGCAGTTGCAGTGAGAATCATTTACTTATTAAATTTTAAAACATGACCTTAGCATTACTGTTACCATAATGTAAATATTTAGCAAAACTTAATTTGCTGTAAATTGCTTTAGTTCAGTTGGTTTGTGTGGAACAACAGTGATTTATACATGCATACGTATGAGTATATCATTATCACTCTCTGTGTCACTTCATGGTCAGATGTACCCAGGGATGTATTGGAGGTTCTCTTTTGTCAGTCTGCCTGGTTTACAAATAATATAATAGATACCAAATCAAAAGAATTATGGGAATCAATTACTCATGAGAGTGTATGTACTTCAAGTCCTGCTTTCTTAAATAGATCACTTCGTACTTTATCTCCTTTGACCACTAATTGCAGAGGGCAGTTCTGAGTTAAATAACCTGCAGGGCAAGAGTTATTTATAAAACATTACATGCACAGGACTTTGATAAATTTTTTAATGCTGTATAGACAAGAACACTAAACCCTGGAGGAGACTGTTGCATTTGTAATCGCAGCTTGAACTGCATTTACTTTAACAGGTGATGCCATGTATCACAAATATCAAATGTACAATATTCTTTTTGTACTTGGCTGAAACTAATGAAATCTTTAAAATGCTGTGAGTTATATCCATGTAGAAATACATTTGCCCTGAGACTGCAAGTCTGTAGAGCTTTCATACGCACATCTCATGGCAAGTCCTTCTGTCATGAAAAGCAGGTACCAGTGTCTGTGTGTAAGCACAAGTGTGTGTGTGTGTATGCTGGAGGGAAACGTCATTTCAGACTTTTTCTTAGTTTTCATATGACTTAGATAAACTCTCATCATCTCCTGCTGTTTCCTGTTAGTAGACTGTCAGAGGAAAGATATTTATTCAAGGCCACATATTATTTCATTTTTATGTCTTAAGGATGTGTTTGTTGTTAAATTTAAGGAGGAGTTTTATCATCCACCAGAGCTAGAATATTAGCTAGTATAAATTAGCTTAGAGCTTCTGAGATCTGTGGAGATGCAGTGCAACAGATCCTTAGCTCTTTTGTGTGTGGATGCAATGACGCATGGTATAAAAAGAGAAAGAGCAAGAGACGGGGAGAGAGAAGAGTGAGAGAGAGGAGGCTTTTTCCTAAGAGGCAAAAATTAATTTCTCCAGTGTTCAAGATTTTGGGCAGTAAGGAAATATTGACATAATACCGACTACCTGATAGAAAAAAATAGCTGAGGGATCCCATCCTCATTGTGTAGCTGGCTGAGAAGAGCAGAGGCACAGCATCTGGAGCTGATAACTGAGAGGGCCGTTCTGGGAAGCTTCCCTTCAGATTAGCCAGAGGGAAACACAGCTCAGTCTCCAGCCGCACCATCAGCTGTGAAGCTTGTTAGGATCCCTCTCACACTGAAAAACCTGTCACTCAGGAACCAGAGAAAGTCAAGCTTTGTTACAGGGCACAGAGTTAGGCACCACGTGTCTGCTTCACTGAAGTTGAGTATTCCCCTGGCTTACCTGAAATCCAGATTTCAGGAGAATCTAAATAAATTCAGATGTTTTAGAAGAGTTACAGAAAACTCAGAGTTTAATGTTGCTTCCGCTTAAAACTAGGCACTTGTGGCGAATTCCATTGTGAGATTGTAAGTAGAGCTGAGAAACATTTTATGATATTTTATTTGGAAGGGCCAATCTGTAATAACCAAAACCTACTATAAGGAGGCATCAACTGAAATATATTTCCCATTAAAGTTTCAAAAACAAATGAGATTCAACACCCTTGAATGTTTCATTGCATCATTGCTAAAATATAAAAATTGCTGGTTTTCCAAATCAAAAACTTTTCATCTTGAAATGAAGGGTAAATCAAAAAGTGGCTAGAACTTGAAACTTGCAAAATTAATATATTTTCAGTTGCCCTATATTGTAATTTTAATTGGGTTTTAAGTTAGTTAAAAACTTTTAAGAGTTTAAGTTTCGCCTGATTTGTGTCAGGAACATTTTTGTTCACCTAGAAGCTTGTGTAGAATGGGCTTACTTCTTCCTCTATTGCTGTAATGATTAGCTCATCTGTTCGAATGAAACTCGGGGCTTCCCTCATCAATTGGAAATTTATGACTTGACAAATCTCTCCTAATACTTCTTATGCATCTATCTTCCCTTCCAGTGGATTAGAGAAAAGGGAGAAGGCTCTGTTATAAATACAACCAACGTGTCTCCTAAGCATTAAAGAAAAGCAGAAAGACTAAAAGTTGTTGGGCTGGTTTCACTCCTAGCTTACCCCCTCAGCTCTGTCTATTGGCAGGTCCTCTGAGTAGCAGGTGGCACTGGTAAAATGTGCTCTCCATATGTTTTCCTGTAAACTGGACCCAGAAGAGTGATAGCTACATTTCTGACCATTTAGGCTTGACCTGTCCCACATACATTCCCAGTTATATAATTTCATAAGTAATTGCAAGAGGATGGTATTTAGCCTTGAGTTCATTTTAGATGGAGCAGCCTCCCTGTTCCTGTGATGATGTTTCCATATTTATGTGGCCAATATTCGTACCCTTGGTTTAAAGCAATTGCCTTGTTACCATGCCCTGATGAGCCTTTCCTGTTGCCATTGTAGCCTTGAAAGCTGGAAATTGCAAGTGCTGCAGGCGGTGAGCAGCAGGGTTTGATTAATCCAAATTCCATTTTCGCATTATTGAAAAAGGATGGGGCAAAAGGAATGCTCTGCAGCTGAGTGTCAAACATAGTTAGAAATATTGCAGCTATGGGGATGATGATATGGGTCACGCAGTAATTACTTTGAGCCAGGAATATATAGTGAGACGATATCAGAAATTTATCGGAGAGCATTGCTTTAACTGATGGTTATATAAGAGCTCAGTGAGAAGGCCAGGCTGCAAGACAAGTGGCTTTTTGTCCATTGTTGTATTAAAAATGTGATTTTCACCAAAGCTATGCTGAGCTAAAAGCTATTAACACAATACATAGGACTGACATGAATTTGGTGCACAGCTCTGTGTCGGAAGATCATGCAATCTTCATGCAAACAGAAAAACACTCAACTGCTGGCCATGAAGTACAGCCTTGGAGGGAAAGTAAGAATAATACCCAGAAATAATGGTGACCTTCAGAAATAACAATGGCAGCTTCATCCCTTTCCTTATTCCCATTTGCTACAGATTCAGTGGTGTTCGGGTTTTTGGTTTGTGTTTCTTTGCTGCATCAGTTTAATCCTGGATTTCATATTCTTCTAGATCCTTCTCTGTTGCCGGTATCATAGCCTCATGCTTCCTTGCTGCGCTCATGAGAGTTTCATTAGTGGTTTGTTGTTGTTTGTTGAGGAGGTTTTGTTAGTGTCATTTCACAGGTGGCTGTGAGGAGGGTGTGCTGCTATTTCAAGAGGGAGCAAGATATTAAACGCATATGTGAAATAGAGAACAAGATTTTATTTCTGTTGTATAAATTCCATTAATTTCCTCATTTCCATGGGTAAGAAGAAAATGGTAGAAATTAACTCCAAATGACTATGTTCATTTCTGCACTGTTCTGTCCAGAAGTTGACGGGACTGAAATCCTGTTACCGAAACACCTCAGCTCGGTCTTAAAACTCACATATTTGCTATGAAAACACCTGTATATTTGGGACCTATAGCATTGGCCCAGAAGTTTGTCTAACTGTTGGAACCTCAAAATTGTTTTAAAATATGCTCTTTTATAAAACCTTTTCCCATTTACCATCCACAGGGTAATTCTCTGAGCATAAACAGACTAAGATGTAATTCTTCTTGCAAACTCGTACCAAGGCATGCAAACAAAAGATTGCAAAGTGTCCTACACTAGCAGAGCAGCTCTTTGAATAGATTGCCATTTGATACAGTACTTACTTACAAGCGCCGCTGAAGTCAAGCACAAGCCAGGTTAGTGTAACCTCAGTTGTCGAGGCTGTGTGCCCTGGATGTGAGTTTTGGCCGGTACTAAGCAGGGTGTTGCAGAATACGGGAGTGCAAGGGGCAGGGCACAATGTGTTTGAGAGGCTGTTCCCAGAGATCTGCCTGGAGCAGGTCACCCTCTTTCGGGGTGGCGATGGGGCTGGCGTCACGGATGTGAGCTCTGCTGTGCCTCAGGGCCAGAAGACAGGCCACATCTCATTTTGCACACTAGGTGAGACTCAGCTCATGGCCAGTGCTGTGATTCTTCCTGTGGCATTTTTCTTGTGACGAACAAGTAGATTAAACAAGTAAATTCTGCAAGTAAATGCAAAGAGGCTTGGGAACGCTGCACAGCTTGGGGCTTCATCACAGCAGTGGAGAGAGTGGAAGAAGCTGTTTTTCAGGGATGTTTTCTCTGGGTTGGCCTGGGTCTCCTTGTGTTTCCTGGCAGCATGCTTGGCAACGGCACCACACACTACTAATTGGCTCCTCTTTTCTAAGCTGCCCAGCTTCCAATAACAGATTCCCCTCATGCCCATGCATTACTACACTACCATCTGCATTGACTGGGGCACGGAATGGTGTTGGTTGAGTACAGTTATTTCCTTTAGGGTTTATGTTCAGTTGCAGCTGCCCATCAACTAAGTCAGGCATCGGCTTGCGAGCTTGTGTGTAATCACAGCACAGATCAGCAGCCAGCTTGTGTCTCTTTCATGGTATGATTTTTAAGCAGCTTATTTTCATGTTGTTGTTAGCTCCTTTTATTGTTAACTGGTTTTACAGGCACATACTTTGCTTGGATCTGTACTGCAAGAAGGAGAATGAAGAAGCTTTTAACAGGCACTGCTATGCTTACTGTGTAGTGGTGTAGTGTATTTTATGGACTTGCAATCCCTTCCTCTTATTCTTCAGTCTGGATTCAGTATTAAAGCGGCCACTTATGTAGGTCAGGAATCCTGCAGTGATCGCCAGCAATCAGAACATTCAAACTCACGTTGCTGTGCATGTGCACAGAAAGATCATGTCACACTTCTGCAGAACTAACATAACGTCAGTATTTCTAGTAGTCTGCATGTACGTCTCAGCAACCTTAAAGTTCCTTTAATGCAGGATTCATTTGCTGCCTTTTTTCTCCCCAGCTGTCAAATTTGCTCAAGTCTTTAAAACAAAACCCAAAGCAATGTCAGCTATGTGGGGACTGCAAGCACACACCTGCATCCATGAGTGCTCAAGAGCGCTCAACTTCCCCGTGGCTAGGCCAGTAGGACATGATACCTATCCGTCCTGGCTGCTAGCTGCTCCGCATCACCATCACTGCCACAGTGCATCACTTCCGCGGGGACTGGCTGAGTCTGAGCTGCTCCCTTTCCAGCCAAACAGCTCATTTTTATCTGTCCATGTTTGGTGGCTTAAGTGACCTCCGTGAGTCAGGGTGTGATCATGTGAATTGTTACTGGCAGGGAGGATGGGATAAGCAGGCTAAGGAGGGTGGGGGGTAATCTCTTACTGGGTACTGTTGTAACTGAGAGAGGAAGTTGAATCAGACCTTGGACAGCAGGTGTCAAGGAATAAACCAGGGCTCTTAGTTCATAAACATGGACATTGTGGTGGGTTGACCTCGGCTGGATGCCAGATGCCACCAAGCCACTCTATCACTCCCCTCCTCAACAGGGTACGGGGGTAAGAAAATAAGATGGAACAAAACTCGTGGCTCAAGATTAAGGCAGTTTAATACAGCAAAAGCAAAGTCTGAGTGTGAAAGCAAAGGAAAACCAAAGATTTATTCTCTACTTCCCATCAGTCGGCGATGTCCAGCCACTTTCTGGGAAGCAGGGCTTCAGTATGCCTAGCAGTTGCTCCGGAAGACAAACATCATAAATAACGAATGCCCTCCCTTCCTCCTTCTTTCTCTTAGCTTTTATTGCTGAACAGATGTCATAAGGTATGGAATATCCCTTTGGTCAGTTTGGGTCAGCTGTCCTGGCTATGTCCCCTCCCAAGATCTTGCCCAGCCCCAGCCTACTAGTTAAGGGGGACTGTTGGAGAGACAGCCTTGATGCTGTGTGAGCACTGCTCAGCAGTAGCCAAAAACACTGGAGTGTTATCAACACCTTTCTAGCTACCCATACAAAGCACCGTACTATGAGGGCTGCTCTGGGGAAAATAAACTCCGTCTCAGCCAGACCCAATACACACATGTATGAAATAGGAGTCCTGCCTGCCTTCACGCACAGCGTTCCCACAGAATATAGAAGGAGGGGAAGAATCAGTGAACGATGAATGTACTCCACAAGCTCCACACCTGCTGTATTAAAAATGAATATCTCCACTCTCCTGCCTTGTAGAAGCTGATATAAGCCTGGAAGAGTACTGTGAGAGCTCCTATTCAGTGGAATTTTCCACTCAGTTTATATATATGCATGCTGTGTGCTGCTGGGGTACTGGCAGAATGGATGCAGGTATCACAGAACAAGTGGCTTCCTTGATGCTTTAAAATACAGTGAAAAAAATAAGGGGACAATGATAAGGAATGGCTTATAAAACCTGGTTATTGAAAATGCTGTAAAAGAGCATTTAGTCTAGGAGTGAATGGCAGCGTTTCACAAAAGACTACTTATCTGAGACCACACACATCAAGTTGAAATGGGGTTTTTTTGTATTTCTATTTATTTCAAATTTTGCAGTCATCAGAACCAATATATATTATTTTTTCTAAAAAACAACATTTCTGACACTGTCAGCAAAAAGTGGCACTTGAATCTTTCATTTTTTTTCTGTGTCAACCATCTGCAGATCTTTAACCTAGGTCAATAGAAGTCACCTGTGGCTATCTGAATATATTGCGGCATGATGTGCACTGTGGGGGAACTGATCCATTTCCCCGCTAACTTAGCTGAACTGTCTCACTTGAAACTCAGGGCTGCTAAAGAAAAAATGGTCACTGCAGCTACTCCTTACTGTTTTGGTTGTGTTTTATGAACGAGATCTGGTTTTACGTTCCTGCGACCATGGAGGTGTTAAGAGCTGTGAAACCCAGGTAGTCAACTATCTCCTTGCAGATTAATGCATACGTACACAAGACAGTGGAAGACAGACAGTACATTCCCTGACCTTGCTTTTTGCCTGAAAAAAATTGCTCCCTGATGAACATGCTGGCTCTGATAATCTCCATTTAAATTTTTTCTCAGGCATTGTATGGCAGATCTGGGCCCACAACCTGAAACATAAATCTCACTGGGCAGATAGGCACATCTTGGAGTATTGCAGCAGCTATATAATTTCTCCAGGCCTAGCACTTACAGAATAAGAAGGTAAGCTGGAATGAATGAAGAAACTATTTTTATGAACTTACGGTGCATGTACCTTTTCTCATTTTTTTCCAGATCCATGCAAGGATATCCACTCATTTGCTGTATCATTAGGGTCTCACATACAGAGCCTCACTGTTATACAGCTGGATAACTATTTAGCAAGAGCATTCAGGCTCCTCTAGGATGCTGCTTACATCCTACTCTGTAAACCAGTGTTCAGGTTGACTCTAGTCATATCCTTGCTTGCTAATCTGAGAAGCAGTAATAAAAAAGTGACACTTGTGAGATGATGTATCTGCTTTCTTCTGTCCAAAATTTGGCACAGAAAGGCAATTTAAAACTTGAGTTTCTTAAGAGAAGGCGCTAAAGCTACCTTGCACACAGGAAAGCAAGCTGACAGAAGGGAGGTCAACCCTCCTATCTCCTATTGATGGCAACTACATGTCTGAAGAATGCTTTACCTTCCTTCTAAAGGTCAGATTAACTAGGAAAAGTGAAGTTTTAGCTTCTTAAATGAAGTTTCCTAGCAGGGTGCTTCAAACAGTATATCTTTCTGTTCTAGTCTGTTTGTCTGAGGCCCAGCTCCCCCTTCCACTTTGCTATGGATAAGACCAGCATGTTACGCTTTTTCCTTGCTGTTACCCCTATCAGCGTTATAACGCTTACTTTGAGCTCGTTTTTCCTGGGTTCCTTGCTAAAAGCTGAAGAGATCACACGTTGTAAACACCCAAATCTCTGGTGCTGAGAGCCAGTTTTGCATGCTGAGTTTTGTACGTACAGAGATTTAAAAACAATGTGAGATTAATCTACAGGTTATGAGATATGAAAAGGAAAAGAAGGAAATTTTATTATTTTATTTGTATTCTGTTCGCCTTTTTTATTTTTTGTGGACAGAGAAAAAGTGTTTGGGTTCTTTTCCTGACCTCAGGGGCTAGAAATATTTTTAATAAGAAAACTGAAATGTTCATACAATTCTCAGACACCAAAGTAGGGCTTTAATTAATATCTATATCTACACGTATTTTTGTGAGATTTTTATATAATCTATATAGCTATCTCACACGATATAGAGAAATATATATTATGCAGCTACCTATCTATCTATATATGTGTATCATAAGACAGGCTGTGAAAATGTTATGAATTGGCAACACTGTGCTTAGAAATGTAAAAAAACCCCAAAAAACCAACAATACTGTTCTGGTCTACCAGAATCAGCCTGTTGTTAATGCAGGACTCCCTGCATTCAATCATTTTGAAGAAGCTCTTAAACCATTTCTTTCAGCAGTTCTTTAATTAATAATTCCTTTGTATAATGAACGGCAATAGAGCCTTCAGCCCCCCTATGAAGGGCCTGTAATTCTAATGCCACTTTCAAGGTCTACAACTTGCACAGTTAATATGTGTTAAAGAAGTATAATATATAATAGTACAGATATCTAAGTAATACTGCAGGTATTGTAGAAGCCCAGATGAGCCACAGGAAAATGAATGGAATTTGACAACATGACAGAAATGCCGCTGCACAAGTACATCCATCTCTAGGCTTTTTGTTATGTATTACTGTGAGGGAAACAATCAGTGGAGTAAAATACCCCTTTGATGAGTGTAATTTGGTAACAATTTGCAAGACATGATAATGTGCCTTCTTAATTCAAAGGCATTTGACAGAGATACCTTGACGTTTTCATTACAGGAGCTGTCAGGAATAATCTGGAAGAGGAGAAGAGTCTTATTGGAAAGTGCCTACTTATCTTCGGTAATCTAATAATCTATAGTAGTAGGGTCAAGTAATTTTTTATGATACAGCCTTTAATCATCTATCAATTACTACTTTAATTACAGCTGAGCTGCTGAGATGTATAGAGATCTTCCTGGGGACAAAATGAACAGCTATAGGTCTGCTCTGAATAGTGCACTACTGCCAAAGAGACAGCAATTCCCTTTCTCCACCACCACCTTCCTATGAATGAAATGGCTGTAAAAAAAAATAGTGCTGAGCCCATTAAACATAATGCTAAAGATCTGGTTATGTCATAACACATACCCATGACAAACTGAATGAAGATTACAACAGAAGTTTTTGTGGCTTTTTCTAATTTATAGCTACTTGACTTTGCCCTTCAACGTTTCTAAGTAAAAGTGTCTAGCTGCACTAACAGCTGTAGATATACTTTCTAGATAATTGAGAACATCTATATGGGCCAGGACATTTTTTCATACCAATCACTCTGACACTGTTTGAGTCTTTGCCCCAGGGAGAGGGGAACACCTTGCCTGGGAGCCATGAAGGTCTGCTCAGAGCAGGATGGTCCCAGTGCTGAGCATTACCTCTCTCAGCAGCACGGTCCAGGTTGTCACATGCGTACTGATCACTCAAACTGGTTTGGGTAGATAAAGAAAGGTACACAATGTTATTACCCCCAAAGTAAAAATTTCATAGCCCACCAGCCACCCTGAGAAGCTGCAGTTCTCCCTTGATTTCATACAACAAATTATGCTGTGTTCCCTGAAGGCCACTGTGTCTTATTGCTCCTTGGTGGTCCTATTTTTCTGTGGATGGGGTAGCTTCAGTGGGCTTGTCTGTTAATAGCACTGTGACAGCTTTACTGATTCTGCAGGCTAGTACTGTAAGAGTCCAGCTGTTTATAAAAAGCAAGTAAATCAAAACCCAATGTACTTCGCACCAAATGAAAACTCTTTTTTTCCCCTCCTCTCCCTATGTGTAGGACTCTTGAGTCTAAAACAAAGATGCATACAATGACCCTGCAAATAAGATCAGTGTAATTCAGAGAATTAAATTAATCCGTCAAGCCCTGGCTTTGTTTGTCACTTACCATCACTGTCGTTTCTTTTCATCTTCAATTCTTGTGCCCCTTTATTATTTGATACAAAGAGTTTTATTTAGAGGAAGAAATAGAAAGAGGAGTTTATGCATCCATTATTTAATGATGGGCTTTTATCCTGGGGGGAAACTGGGCAAGAAAGACTCTGATGGCAGAATGAAGTGAATTAAAGATCAAAAAATTTCCTAAATTTGGCTGAGAGTTTATGACCTGATTTGCATCACTCTCTGTTTAATATCAGTGACCTCCTTCCTGCTCCATTGTTGGTTTTTTTGGTGGTTTTTTTTTCCAAATTTAATTGCTTATGTATTAGTTTTCACAATTCTGGAGCCAGCATCTCTGTGAGATCTAATTTAAGGACTGTATTTCCTCTTTGGAAAATAAGAGACTATTTCACAAAGAGAAAGACAAATCAAGAACAATGGCATCTTTGAAAAAACATACATCATTATTTCTTTTCAGAACAGCATTTATTTTCTAGGGCTTCTTAGGAGGGGTTTGTCTTTACAGGAGATTTGCCTGAATACAGTTTTCAGACTCTCACCAGGCACCACAAAAGGCCAGAAGAGGCACCGCAGCATTGCTCAAACTTGCCTAAGTGGACCTGTTGCACACGGGGTACCACTGCGATTAGGCTGGGCAGAGGGAATTTTACTCTGTTCCACTGCCTCACTGGCTGATGTTTCATGGAAAGAGGGGGATAGCCTGCATGTAGCTCTATCGTAGTAGCAACTAAATTATACCTGATCAGAGTGTCTTAGTATATTGTGTATACAATGTAATCCTCTGTAGAAGGATACAGGTTTACCCACAGAATGTATGGATTCAGCAGAGCTTTATTTTCCAAACAGAAATAATTTTAGGCATGAGTCGGGTGCCAAAAGTTTTCTAACCTGCTTTCGGCAGCGTACTCTGTGTGCTCTGCATTGCTGTGCTGATGCAAAAGAGCCATACAGGCATAACAGGCCACCCACACTAGCGTGGCCCCGCAAAAGCTGCACCATTGGCAAAGCTGCTGAGCACCATGTGAATGTGAGCCTGGGGGACACAGGATTATTACCATGTGAGGGATCTGCTTCAATTCTCCTCTGAAGCAACAAGTGCATCCACTACCAGTGAACCGTAGGGCTTGGGGCAAACCGCAGGGCTGGTGCACTTGTTGCAAAGCCTTTGCCTCCCCACTGTGGGATGGCAAGTGGATGAACCAGCGGGGGGGCTCATCTGAAGGTTAAACAACCTCCTTTCAGCAGGGACAAGACAACAGTATTTGCATCAGATTTTACACCACTTCCAAGATACATCTCACAATGCCCTTCCTATCATCCTCCTTATTTCTCTCCATTTTTAATAATAAAATTGTGCAAAACTTCCCTCTTAAATGACTCCTGTGTATCTCTGTCTTCATTTTCTTGCCTTATTGCCTATCTTTAGAGTTTCCAGCCTTCCTTCCCTCTTCTGGGGGAAAAAAAAAAAAAAAAAAGAAGGCAAAAATCACAAAAAATCTTCCAAAAGAAAGTATTTGAAAAACATTATTACTATAAACTGAAGCACAGGGTAGGACAAAGAATTGTAGGAAATGCACGTTGCTGCCTAAAGATGCCTTTAGTGAAAAGATGGGGAAGCTTATGGATGCTTGAGTGCTGGACCCTTGTGATTGCCTAGGACATGCCAGAAGGCACACAGAGGTGCTTGAAAAGACAGCAGGACTTTTTTGTGACGAAGAGCCCCCAAGGAGCTGCAGACATGCTAGAGCTGATAAAAGAGATCCTGGAGTCTTCTGGTTTCCAGTTAAGCTGGTAAGAGCAGAATGCCCGCATGTAAACAGAGTGCTAAACCTAACTGTGTTATGGGCACAACAGGAGTTATTCCCTCCCCCTCCTCTTTTCCTAAGGCTGCTTGTCCTTGGTTCCTAATTTCTTTACTGGTGTAAAACAACCTGGCTCCATGACAGTTGACAAAGTGGTGCCCATTTGTACTGCAGTAGGCGATTTTCTTTAGCCTGAAACCAGTATTTTTTGTAAGGGGACACTTGCCTCCTTCCCCAGCACTAATGGTAGCTGTAAAGTGCTGCACACCCTAAGCACAAGATGTTTGCACAGCCTGTCACACCAAGGGAAAGCCTGGGAGTACAGAAAGAGCAGAACAAGCCCCAGGACCTGAAGGAATAAGATACCACAGAATCACAGAATCACTACGGTTGGAAAAGACCTGTAAGATCATCAAGTCCAACCATCAACCCAACACCACCATGCCCATTAAACCATGTCCCACAGTGCCATGTGCACACGTTCCTTGAACACCTCCAGGGAGGGTGACTCCACCACTTCCCTGGGCAGCTTATTCCAGTGTTTCACCACTCTCTCAGTAAAGAAATTTTTCCTAATATCCAGCCTGAACCTCCCCCTGGTGCAACTTGAGGCCATTTCCTCTTGTCCTGTCGCTCATCACTTGGGAGAAGAGACCAACACCCACCTCACTTCAACCTCCTTTCAGGTAATTCTAGAGAGCGATGAGGTCTCCCCTCAGCCTCCTCTTCTCCAGACTGAACAACCCCAGTTCCCTCAGCCGCTCCTCATAAGGCTCCTGCTCCAGACCCCTCACCAGCTTTGTCACCCTTCTCTGGACACGCTCCAGTACCTCAATGTCCTTCTTGTAGTGAGGGGCCCAAAACTGAACACAGTATTGGAGGTGCAGCCTCACCAGCGCCGAGTACAGGGGCATGATCACCTCCCTACTCCTGCTGGCCACCCTGTTTCTGATACAGGCCAGGATGCCGTTGGCCTTCTTGGCCACCTGGGCACACTGCTGGCTCATCTTCAGCCGGCTGTCGATCAACACCCCCAGGTCCTTTTCTGCGGGGCAGCTTTCCAGCCACTCGTCCCCAAGCCTGTAGTGTTGCATGGGGTTGTTGTGACCCAAGTGCAGGACCCGGCACTTGGCCTTGTTGAACTTCATACAATTGGCCTTGGCCCATCCATCCAGCCTGTCCAGATCCCTCTGCAGAGCCTTCCTACCCTCGAGCAGATCAACACTCCTGCCCAACTTGGTGTCCTCTGCAAACTTGCTGAGGGTGCACTCAATCCCCTCATCCAGATCATCGATAAAGATATTAAACAAGACCGGCCCCAAAACTGAGCTCTGGCGGACACTGCTTGTGACTGGCTACCAACTGGATTTAACTCCATTCACCACAACTCTCTGGGATCGGCCGTCCAGCCAGTTTTTTACCCAGCGCAGGGTACACCTGTCTAAGCCACGAGCCACCAGGTTCTCCAGGAGAATACTGTGGGAGACAGTGTCAAAGGCTTTACTAAAGTCCAGGCAGACAACATCCACAGCCTTTCCCTCACCCACTAGGCGGGTCACCTGGTCATAGAAGGAGATCAGGTTGGTCAAGCAGGACCTGCCTTTCATGAACCCGTGCTGGCTGGGCCTGATCCCTTGGTTGTCCTGCACATGCCCTGTGAGCACCCTCAAGATGAACCTCTCCATAATCTTCCCCAGCACCGAGGTCAGGCTGACAGGCCTGTAGTTCCCCGGATCCTCCTTCCGGCCCTTCTTGTAGATGGGCGTCACGTTGGCAAGCCTCCAGTCGTCCGGGACCTCCCCCATTGACCAGGACTGTTGATAAATGATGGAGAGCGGCTTGGCAAGCTCCTCCACCAGCTCCCTCAGCACCCTTGGGTGGATGCCATCAGGCCCCATAGACTTGTGGGTGTCCAGGTGGCATAGCAGGTCGTTAACTGCTTCCTCCTAGATCATGGGGAGTTTATTTTCCTCCTATATGTTGCACCTGAGTCAAAGGAGCAAAAAAAAAAATAAAAATCATGGTTCACAGCCCTGATCTTCGCTAGTGGGGCCTCTGCTGCTCTGCTGAGAAGATGCCTTAGAGAAAGCTTTTCTCTGTACCATTTGAAATTAAATTAATGAACAAATGTATGTTTCTGATAAATGAAAACACTACATCTCTGCAAAAAGAATGAAAGCAAATGACCTTTCAGTCATTTGGCCTCTGTGGGACTTAGAGGAGCTCCTGTTCTACCCTGTAAAAATGTATCATCCAAGTGGTTCTGGGTTAAGGCTACTCCTTAATCCAGACAGAAAAATACTATTTTGTCAAAATACTCGAGAAACTTCCTCCAGAGTCAGATACAGCAAGGGCTTTCTGGCAAGCAACAAAGCCACTAACAAAGGCTTTTCTGAGCTTCATGTACACATTAGACTTTGGGTGCTGCTGCTTCCATTTCCACCTCTCTTCAGTCCTGCTGGTTGTCCTCAAAGCCCTAGGTCTTAGCTCTGCCATGTCACAGCGCTCCGTGCAGTGTCATAAACCCCAGCAAGACATAGGAGACTGCAGACCATATGTGTGCATGGGGACAGGTTGAGAGATGACTTACTTGAAGGCCAATGCATTATTTTCTGACACTAACTGAGAGGAGATTCACACTCAAAAGGTATTCTTGGATGGATGGTATTTGCAGAGCTGGGAGCACTGACTCACTCCTGCCATCCTCTCAGTCCTCAGTGCATGATGCAGAGGTGAGGTAGCAGAAGGAAGCAAGTGATGCCTTGCTTTTGCTTATAGAAATAAGGACTGGTTTGTGACTTGGCTCTTTTCCTGAAAATTTCCAGCATGAGACGGGAGACTGCAAATAGCAAAGCACAAATAGCTGGCTTCTGGTGCATAGACCAGAAAGGCAAAGTTTTCATGCCTCTTTCAGACAATTGCCTAAAATACATCGAGACTATACAGACCCCAAGGAAGAGAAAGATGAGATTAGCTGGCTTTCACATGGTCTTCTCATACTAGATCTAGCATAGTTAAGAGTTACAAGTGTCAACATGAGACGAGTTTAGTCAAGACACATCAAAGATACACCTTCTCCAAAGAAGAGCTCTATTTCTCTCTTTAACTTTCCTCTAAATGCCATGTCTCAGCTCTGTTGCCAAATGAGTGGAAATGCTCCCAATTTTTTCCTCATGTCTCACACTGCAAGTGCTGTCCCATCGGTGGGTTGCACCACATTGAAGTAACACAGCTGAAATGAATGCGGTTACATTGGGATGCAGCTGTGTTTACAGCAATGAAAATGTGAGGAACTGCATTTTTCAAGCAATGGAGGAAGGAAAAGTGATTTAGAAGAGCTATTTGGAATGGTTGATGCTTTTCTCTTGCTTAGGTAAATTATTATTTTTACATCTACGTATCAAAAAGGCAATTTTAATCTGTCTATGATTACAGGAAGACAATTTGCTGGTGATAGTTGGAAATATTGTAAAAAACATTGGACACAGAGAAACAACATTCTAATACAAATTGAAAAGGTGTCAAACATGTAATGGTGATGAATTCCTCAAAAATATTCTCATTAATGCCTTCCAAATGAAAACTGGGTATCTCTAAAAATTTTTCATCGAAAAAGTTTAGTTTAAAGTACAGTCCAATTATTCACAAAGATTATTATGCAGTGCAAAGTTTTCATAAAGTGTATTCTGTCAAAATTTATGACCTCTTATTGAAAAACAAAATCTGGCTAGAATATACTTTTGTGTATTTTTCTGAAAATGAAGAAGTTGCATTTGGAAGCGTGATCCCTGGTAGCTGTCCATTTAAGGCCACAAATTCTGTTTTTGTGTTCTGAGTTGAGTCATATCACCAGACTGAATCTTACATTTAGACTCCCCCAAGAGATAAGCTGGGAATGCAGGGAAGCTTGACAAACCTGCCCCAGAAAAACACAAGTGTAATGTTTCAAGGATGACTTTCTTTTCATTAGAAAGTTAATGATGAGTTGTAAGCATATAAGCAGTAAGTAAATGAAGAATAGAGCAACACAAGAGATGATACACAAAGACAAGGGAGTGTGTCTTCCAATACTTCACATTATAACCTCAAAAAAAGGCCACCTCAGCCTTTGCTAAAGAGTCACTGACCTACTGCAGCTAGACTCTGCTGGGTTTCAAAAGGCAAGCTCCAAAGAAGATTTGGGTGCACCTCCAGTTGGGAACCTCAGCATAAACAAGCACTTGTTTCTCTGATGCTTGGAGCAAAGAGGGGGCGGGGGGGGGGCGGGGGGAGCCTGTTACAGCAGTTACGTCTAGGCACTAAAATATTGCTTAGTGTAGAAAAATACAAGCTAATACAATTCAGGGGGAAAAATGCCAGCTATATTCCAATGGGAGGGAACACTAACAGCAAGTGATATTAGAAATAAATCATGTGTAAACTGTGTGGTTGCAGACTTCAGGAGAAGAAAATAATACACATGAGGAATTCAGTCTTTCTGCTGCTGCAGGGCTCTAGGAAGACAACCCCTAGGTTTTTAGGACATTTCGCTAGTTTCAGCTGTTAAACCCTAGCTTGGAGTGTCTGACAAAGATTACAAAGGACTGATGATGATGATGATGATGAGTAAAAGTCAGAAGAAATGAGGGCTGAACTCTTATTTGACAAATTGTAAAAAGCTGACCAAAAAAAAAAAAAAAAATCATCAGTGGCAGACCTGTGCAGAAAACATGTCCTCAGGATTTCCCCTTCACTAGCAAATACCTCCAAGAAGGCAAAAGTCTCCCAACTTCTTTACAGTGCTAGTAAATAATCTCAGCCTTTACAGCTGCAGGTGCCCTGGGCAGCTGATGCAATGGTTGCTCTGGCTTTAGCAGCTAGGCTGTTTCACTGGGCTGTGGAACAGACCTCTGTTGCCTCCTGAAAAAAAAATACTTTTTCTTTTTTTAATGGTAATACAACTCCTTTGCTTCATACATTCTTGAGCTCAGCTCAACCGTGGTCTGACTATGTGTCATTTGTCCAAAGAGAGCATTTAAAGAGAGGTTTCAAAATGCCAACAGAATTTAATAAATTCTAGTACCACAGTAGTGAAAGGATGCTCTTGAAAGGCATTTCAGTGGCATGGCCCAAAAAAGAGGTTGAACGAGAGGGAGACCCCATGGTCAGTGAGGAAATACTGGGAAAAAAACAATCCGCATTATGCATTTAATATCAGCT
Source organism: Gavia stellata (assembly GCF_030936135.1). Classification (NCBI taxonomy): domain Eukaryota; kingdom Metazoa; phylum Chordata; class Aves; order Gaviiformes; family Gaviidae; genus Gavia; species Gavia stellata. The sequence continues at coordinate 49,983,170 of NC_082599.1, forward strand.
GTTGATAATATACTATATGATACAGTCCTGAGTAGGAAAAGAAAAAGAGCCTTCACTCTCTCACAGTGCCAAGCTGTACACTGCCACAGTAGAATAGAAGTGAGAAACAGATGCAAAAGAAGTGGAGAAAAAACATTCAGGCAGCTTTTCTGTCGACACTATACAACCTATCCAAAATGTCTGAGCAAGTGGCCTGAAAGAAATTAATAATCAGTTTTGATCACAGGACCTTGCTGTATTAGCTATTTATTTATTTATGTATCTGTGCACACCCACAGCCAGCAATAGGGTAATAGTCAATGTCTTTATTCCTAATGTGGCTTATTTTTTCCAGGTTATGAAATGCAGGTTAATATTTGATCTTATATCAATAAATCTCTCTATACTAAATATATAAAGGTTATTCTGGAAAACACATCCTGGCACAACCATGAACTTACTGTAATAGTTTGTAGGAGGAGAAGTTCACTAGGAATCTGAAGAATTTCACTGCACTTATGTGAATATGTGAATATACTGATGCCAATCCCTGTTACAGTTATTGTCACAGGTGATGTTACGGACTGGTATTTGAAATATGTGACTTATGAATTTAATATGATCTCTTATGGACTCTGTTCCACCATCATAGTTGCTGGGTGGCATTGATTTCTTCCATCTCCCCCTGCTTATCTCAAGCTCTTTCATTTTGCTTGCCGTATTGATTTTCATGTTCACTTCATACATTATCTCACCGGAAGCCAGTAATGAATCAATGTGGCCTCCTAAATATATGTTCTGTTGTAAGCCTTCAGAAAGAGCCACTTACAGCTAGCTATAGCAAAATGCACTAAGTACCTACTGTACACACCTAAACAAGAGAAGACATCTTTGTCTCAACCGTATGCCTGGATGGAAGACCTGTACAGTCTTTCTATTGAGTGCATTATTTTTAAACGCCTGCCATGATAATATGGACTTAAATGGAAAACACTGGAGCAAGCTAAAGAGACCTCAGTGTGAGTCCTTCATCCTTAAGTAGTTCCATTTTTAGTGGCTCATTTCCTAACCTTCTGCCTGTAAGTAAGTTGCATGCCTTCCTCTCAACCCCTTCTTTTCCTATATCCAATAATACTGGAAGGACTTCAGAGCAGGGACTAGCTCTTATTCTCTGCTTACATTGCCCATAATGCACAGTTGTTATCAGAAAGAGCCCCGTTTTAGCACAAAAGGGACACCTGAAATATAGATAACAGAAATCCTAATTATGCAAAACAATGCCAGGACAGCTATGATGACAAATTGTCATTTTTGCTTCCTGCTGTTCTTACATCTTCAGGTAACATTAGAATTTAATGGTTAATTCATTCCCATAGATGCACTTTTATTTATCCTAGCTGGCCTGCTGCAGTACATGAGGATATTAACACAGCTTTCTGCTGTACAGAGATGGGTCTAGCTGAGAAAGGAAGACTTGTACTCGAAACTGCTGCTTGAAACTAGCCTGAATACTAACACAGGAAACTAATTTCCACTTGAAGATGTTTTAAATGGGTACTTGAGGGAAACATAATAACATCACAAACACCCTAAATTAACCAGCTTCTCAGTGATAGAAAACAGTATGTTAAATTCAGGGATTTCTCCTAAGAGATTTCACGTGAGTTAAAAATCTGCTTGGTTGAACAAAAGTAGAAGATGCAAATGTTCATTTTGGAGCTCTCCAACATGAAAGCCAACACTGAATTTTTAACATCTGTATGTATAATGTAGAGTGATTACTGACAATAGTTGTGTGCCTTTTTTACTTGTAGGATCACACAAACCTCATCCTGTTCCACACTGAAATTGGATTCAAGCAGAGACTTGTCACAGAGGCCCCTGGGACCCCACGGCGCAGGTCAGTGGAGCCTGAAAGTCCCTGCTTTGTGTCAACCACGTGTGTTTCCCAAGGGACATTGCGCCAACTGTATCACATCTGGTTGTTCCGGCTACCCACTGCAGGACTTCTTGGTGGGATTAAAAGTGGTTTTCCATGACTGCATTGTCTGAACAGCCTTCTGTGACAAGCCAGGCTCAGAGTTATTTGGAAAGACTTCAAGGCTTGATTTGCAAAGGTTGAGAGCTCTCCCATTCCCATCTAATTCACTAAGGGCCAAACAGCTAAAGACTTTTCTCAAGCCTGAACAAATCACGAATGCATTGGTAACAAACTTGCAGGGCTTGCTTTGCTACAAAACAGCAGCATCTTAGTGTTCCACTGCCTCTTTCTGCTCGTGCTCTTTATCAGCAAATGCTGTCCTAAACGTGGACAGACAGATTTAAATTCATGCTGAAGTATACAGAAAACAAACTGCCAGAGCTGAGTGAACACACGGAACCTGTAATGCAAACCCTTTGGAAACAAAGAGCTGTGTAACCCTTCTGCCAGGGGATCTTTTAGGCAGTGAAAAGTGTTCAGTTATGTGAGGTGCCTCTAAACTTCCCAACCCCTACAACAAACCTTAAATTAGCCTGCCTTGAGATCCTCATCAGGCACTTGGGAAATTAGATTCTGTTGTCTGGGCTGAGCAAAACCTCCCCACTTACAACAACCACCTGGAAGCCTTCGCCTGACTGGACCTCTCAAATGGGCGCTGCCAGGCTCTTGGGCGAGGAATTTAAATTCATTCAAGAATTCATTCATTCAAGCAGAAGGACTAAAATACTCATTTCAAAGCAAAAACAGGTAGACAAAGGAATCAAAACCTCCTATACTCCTTTGCCTTTACAAGCTCTTTTGACTTTAAAAAACCCAAACAAACAAACAAAACAAAAACCAAACCCCAGGAGGCACCACGAGGCTTACCAGCACTGCAATTAAACTGTGAGTTGAGAACATTTGGTTTTGTTAGCTCTGCTGTGGCTAAGTGAACAAATGGCTTATATGATATTAAAAGATACTGTTTTTAATCTGTTCAGAAGCCCTTCCCCATTTACAAGGCAGAGCATGTGATGCATTTGCCCTCCTCTTGTTTGAGTGTTTCTGTTTTTCAGTGTCTCAGTAAAGCTTCAACCAGTGGGCCCTACAGTAATGCCTCTGGACCAGCTATCATCGTGCTTCACAGCTATGAGAGCAATGCAATAAGCACCTCTTTTATACAGTGCTACAGGGACGTCTCAAAGCCCCTACAGCTCCAGAGATGCCTGCATGAGGAACCCTGCCATGTGAAGTCTGAGGACATTCATGAGCTACACCTTGCATCTGCAGCAAACTACCACAGCAGTCAGTGGCCACTTTAAAATATCCTTACAGTGCCTCCAGACAGTTTTACCAGAGGCCTAATTAAAATGGTCTTGGCTGAGGAATTAGTCCATGAAGGTCTCTCAGGTAATTGCTTCGGTGTGCTTACAATTTCCAGTTGTACGGGGTGCTTCACGGTGACCTGCCAGGAGTGGCAGCTCTGTGAGATAACTCCTCCTCCCTAAACAGGTCACCCCACTGTGCCCTGGCTTAATCCCATTTCTACCTGAATGAGCCCCTGGAAAGTGTAGTTTTTACTGCCATCTAATGTCTACCCAGACTGCATCATCTCCCGCTGGTACAGTATATTAGGCTAGTGCCATTAGATCATTTGATTTTCCTGAACCTACTTATCCGCAGCAGGACGCCTGGTTCATTGCAAGTTGCCTGCCCCATCATAGGACCTTCCCAGCTAAATCCTGCTCGGCTCTTGGCAGCGTCACCCTGCAGCCCACGGGTCCCACAAACACCCGTGTCGCGGGCGACCACGGGCTAGCACAGTTGGGAAAACGCACCAATGGCATTTGCTGAGACACCGGAGTCTGGGGGTCATTTTTGATACTTTCTGGATCCAGCAGCTGATGCTTCTCGCAGCACCAAGGAGCATCCAGGAAAGGCGATGGGAGAGGCGCAGCTCTAGGCCAGCATGTGGGTGGCTGTTTTGGGGAGTCCAGCTGGCAGTAGCGCCTGCCACCAACCCTGCTGCCCTGTCCCAGCCCCCCCAGGGGAAGTATCATGCCTGAAGATCCCATGGGAGGAGGTTGGGGGCATCGCCATGGCCATGCGGCACCCACCCCTCGCTGGCCTGGGCTGTGGGTTACACAATCCATGGGGCAACACTGGGGAGAGACCCCAGCCTCGGCTCACCGGGCAGATTTGGAGCGGCAGAAGAAAATTTCATCCGGTACAGCCACCAAGGATGGTGGACCACAAACCCCTTGGCTTTGGCAAAGAGGAGAAATGGGCTCAGGTATCCCACATCTTGGCAAATGGCAGGGAAGGCATATACCTATATCCCACATATGCTGAATTTATACTGCCTGGATGGGACTGCACAGGCACAGCAGTGTCCTTTAACTAGAGACTCCAAGTGCTTATTTCAGCATTGTTTTCTACCATAACAGATTTGCACAGCACTTAATCTCATTCTAATTGACCAGAACTGCTGATTGTGTTATAATTAAATTGCAGTCTAATTTTACTTAGCTATAACAGATAGAACACAAAGCTACAGAAATTAAACCATGATGAAAGGAAACTGCACTAAACACTGGCATGAATATTAGGCCAGAATTAGGCTGAAGAATGTGGCAACAGACCACCATCACAGCCACCATGATTTATAGAAACGAATATTTAGGGACCGAGGGAATCTAAAATAGTTTTTTAATGTGTGTTTTTTCTACATCCATTGCTCTAAAACAGAATTTGAATTTCAGTTATATGGGCAAAAGCCAAGATTGTTGGATGACTGTCATTGTGGACTCAGCTTTTCCAGACACGTTGACTGGATGCTTACTGTTGGGCTTACCGGTGGGTCTGAAGCCCATGCTTCTAATGTCCATTTTTCTACTTTCATGTTTCTTCCCTCTTGACAGACCAACTATTTTATTTAGCGTGTTGTAGAAAAGTCAGGTCATCGTGCAGAGAAGAGATCAAAGGTGTTCACTGTGCAAGCCCTAGAACTAGGTCATTCAGTTCCCTTTCCAGATTTAATATCCTTTCTCTTTTTTATTAATGAACCTGCAATGGAGGTGGCTTTTTATATTCTTTGGACATTGAAATGAAAGCCACCATCACTTCAGCTCATGCAAAAGCATGAAAAAAAAGCTCTATTTAATGCTGGAGAGCACATTCCTGGAGGTCCCAGTTGTCATGCCATGCTCTCTGTAGAGTGTACGCTTTACTAAAATAATTGTAGATGCATATTTCCAAAAGCTAGTTTTCATGGGGAGATGGAAAATTATATCAACCTCTCTCTGTACATAACAGGGACCACAGACTGCACCAGCAGTGTTAATGCTGGGGAATACTCCCTTCACGTCCATCCTTTCTGCCTTCTCCCCCACTGGCCAGTAAATCCAAGCCTACGTGGAGATGTAAACTTTAACACGTGCCAATACCTGATATCATTCTCCTTGCAGCACTGCAGTGGTGACAAGGCACCTACAGCTTTCACCTGGAAATAACCCCATAAGGACAACTTCATCCGCTTCAGCCATTGCTGAGTTTATCTTGTGGTAAAATGTACACCTCTGTTTCCCTCCAGGATTTTGCTTTTAAGGGCAGGATAGCTCACAAGCACTTGTTTTCCCATTGATAAAACATACTATTTTCAACAATAAAGCTAAAATGCCAGGTATGCAGTGACTTACGTGGCTAGGCCTTCTCAAGAGAGCTAAAAAGTAGGGTGATGCTTTACTGCTCAGACAGAAAAAACACCGAGAAGAAACCTGGTTTGGTCATTATCCTGTCAGACTTGGGCGACGTTCCTCTGAAAGCCACGCTATGGCAGGAGTGACTTCAGCCCGAGGGCTGAAGACCGAAAGCTGCAGGCCTGTGCCGTAAGATAATTTCTCTTTTCACTAACCAACCCACATGAGGTTAATGCGCAGAGAGCTATTAATCCTCGTACAAACAGATCATTTTTCAGTTCATTAAACATTATTGCTAAACTACTAGTAGCTCTTCCTCAATTACTCACCTCTGAGAAAAGCGGCTCACAACTAAGTAGGAGCAGAAATAGATATTAAACTGTTTGTCCCAATGAAATCTCACACTGTGCAGGATAATTTCTGTTGTTATTTGGTTTCTTTGGTGGGGGTGGACAGAGGGACTGGGTTTGCCTACACTGAAGTATTTTGTTAATGCTGAAGAGACATGTATTTATTCAATCCAGCAAGCATTCATTTTATGTTTCCAGAATTTGTACGATGGGCAGAGTTGACCAACATCTTCCCTCCAACCACTTCCATCACCTTGTTTGACTTTCTCCCTCCAGCAATATAAAAATGCCAACCCTGTGCCTTTTCACCCAGCTCCGTGGTTCCTTAGGAGAGGTCTCCTGCAGACATGCAGGACCATCCCTTTGCCTGATGCCAGAAGTCTGAATTTCAGAGCCTGGTACAGCACTGTGGCACTAGCAGGAGGTCACTTCTGCACTCCGCTTTTGCTGCTGGAGAGGGACTGGAGGGACAGGATCAAGGCTTGAAGAAGGCAGTAAGGAAGAAGGCAACCAGATGAATACTGTATTTCAGCAGATCCTTTCCAACCCTGCTCTAAAGGAAGGAGGAGAAATCCCCAATACGGCTGCTGTTTCTGGTAAGAGGAGAGGACATTGGGAACAAGTTGGGGAGGGATGCCTGGTGCTGGTTAAGAAAGGACAGGAATCTTAGAAATTTGATAAAATGCAAAGCTATCTTTGAAATCATTTTAGGTCCAGTCAATCTAGGTTATTAAATGCATACGGTTTTACTTGTAAAAGGTTATTTGCTCAAAAATCTGATCAATTTATAACTTTCAGATCTAGCCTATGGATACAACCCCCAGCAGAACTCCATTTCATGACTCCAGAACAGCTATCAGTGTCATGGAACCTCAGTTTTTCATCCAAACCAACAACTTTCAGACCTAATTTCTTTCCTTATAAAAGAGCTGATCAAGGAATTAATTTCCAGCTAGGTCTCAGTCATCCATACTTACTTAAAAGCAATGCCACAATCCTCAGAATAACCCTTCTATTATGCAATACAAATCGGTCCCGTTCTTCAGTTGGTAGCAAAGTGCTTTAGTGCTACTTTTTCCCCAGCCATCAAAATTGTCTTATGACTGCCATTGTGGGGAAAGGAATAATATTGATTTACCTTTGTCTTCCCAGCTGTGGATCCAATTTTGAAACCTTTACTCTGTATTCTGCATTCCAGAGGGATGATTATAAAATGATGCAGAGATGGCATCTTCCTCAATTCAACGGATAGACTCCAAAAGACCAATTGATCCTGGTTTCTGTGCTTTCCAGCATTATAGCTTTTCCTTAAGAACCAACTCCTTTTCAGGGTACCTGTTCACCAGGACTGTTGGTGTCATGCAACAGTATGCTCCTGACCTCAGGAGAGCTGCAGGGCACAAATTACAGCTGGTCTCTTCGGTGGGAATCCCTTTTAACTAAGTTGAAACCAGCCAGATCTTACCCAGCTAATCAGCAGGTAAGAGATCCACACTTCCAGTGAGTGACCAAGCTCACCTGTTTTAGGAAGCATTAAGGTACCCACCTGTCTTCAGCACTGAGAGAGGGAGCTTACACAAAATGTTCAGATTGCTAAATTAGCTGAAATTGATCACACCCAACATGTAACATGACAGTACTTCCATTAAACTGACCCAAGCTAACCTGTATACATGTAATTACAAATGGTTGTCTTACTGGTATCTAGACTGATGGGCTTGGTCCCTAAGTCTTATGAAAAGTCCTTGCTTGCAGGAGTGTGCAATGCTCCAGTTCTATTTCCAGCTTTAATCTAGACCAGGAATGAAATTGGTAAGGATTTCACTTTAATCTACCTGACCTACAAACTATTTGGTGTGGGATTCTGTATCTTGTAATCAATAAATTCCAGAATTAAGTGACATGTCTGCATGTCTGTGCTTCCTAGGGAACCTTTATGCTTCCCAAACAAACAAGCCAGTTTCAGTCTTGTGATTTCCTGAAAGGGAAGGCAGGGAGAGGATTAGGAGAGCTTTGGGTCAAATAAAGAAATAGATTTAGGTGCCTACAGTCCCACAGCAATCAATAGCACTCAGGCACCTAAGAGACTCACTGGAGCCTGTCCTTAAGCGGTATTGGCAGTTTCCAAAAGGTGGTCTAGCAGCAGCTGGCTGGCTATACGGGCTGCATCCATTTCCGTGTGTGCACAGCCACCACTGAAGTCAATAGAAAAGGACTGACTCCTGAATCAGGATTTTTCCTGTGCTCACTTCGCCACCTCTTAATTCGCACTTGGAGGCAGCTAGGGACTATTTAAGGCCAATCCCATCAAACCCAGTGGTTCTGAAATTCTGTTCTTAAACCCACATCCCATTCCTACTTTCAAGCTGTTTGGAGAGGGTCAGTCACTATCTTGTGATGTTGCATGGTGTCTAGTACCATGGGCTCCTGGTCCGTGGGGTGACTCCTAGTATTGTAACTAGTATGTTCATCCTCAGTAAAAGTGACTCACAGTTTTATTTCAGTAGCACCATATCATTAGTAGATCTTCCTCTGTCACAAAATCATAGCTTTGGTTTCCTGGCATTATCAATAGATCACCTTTTTTCTCTCTGAGGTAGCGCAACCAGACTCTTCCTCACACATACATCTTTGTGGGGAACAGCTAAATCTAAAGCTTTTGCTTCATGTGTTTCATTACATGAAATAAGAAAACCCATCTAGGTTTCATTCAAGCTCTGCACAAACGAGAGCAGCCTCAGCAGTGGATCACTTTGTAGCACTTAGATACATTTATGTGCCTGAGTTAGCCTGCTGTGCCTATATGGGAAAGTATGTGGACTGGACGGTCAATGATCGCATAAGACCATCTGACTCTTGAATCTCTATTAAACATGACATACTTCAAATAACGTATATGAAGGTTAAATCCTACCATAAAGCCACTCACCTGAAATTACCACTGTTTCTCAAGACCATCCTGCATACAGCCAGAATCAGGGTCTGAGTTACCGATTTGAGCTCAGTGCCAGCTGCTTTCCTCTCCTTTTTCTTTTTCTCAAGTTACCATTTTTAGCACCTTGTGCCAGAAAGATCAATGCTCCTGCCCCAGGAACAATCAGCTGCTGCCTGCTGGCCACGCTAAAGCAGCCCTCGTTGCGCAGAACTAAGTGTCCATGGCGTAACTGCATGCTGTAGGCTACGATTGCCACATCCGAGAGTGATGTTACCCAGAATGACCTGAACCACTGTAAGAGCTCACCAGCCCCAAATGGAAGAGGTAGTAAGACATCTCAACCAGAAGAGTAAGTCCCCTTTCTTCAGGGCTAACATTTCCATCACCAGCTGAAACTTTCCATGTAGTTAACCTTAATGGAATTAATATAGTCACAATACCAGGGAAAAAAAAAAATAGAAATCATTCAGTACCTTCTTACAGGAAATACTATCAATCTATTTATTTGAAAGATTCCCCACAGGGTATCAGGAAGTCCCTCCACATGCGAGTTGAAGAAGTTAGGCTACATTTTGGATTAGAGCTTGTTCTGCAATACGACTGCATGGGTGGCAGCAGGGAGGCTGCTGGACCCAAGCTATTTACGCCTGCTGGCTGTGGTTTGAGAGCTTACCAATGGTGAGATCATCCAGGGTCTTCGGCAGGAAGGAGCCCTACAGCTGTAGGGTAGGACGTTATTCTCATGGAGCATACTCTCAGGCCTGTGGGGTCTGAACCGAGTTTCTCTGGCAGATGCTGGAGAAGGGCCAATTTGTTTTCCTCTATCACTGAGCCTGGGTTACACCCCTGTATACCAGCCTCAGCAAAGACAAGAAACATGTCTGTGCCTTTTCAGGGTCTCACTTGAAGTGCCTTGGCCCAAAGCAGGTGCCAAGTCAGAAAAGGTGCATCAGAGAGAGAGGTGCAATGAACGTCGTGTTGAGCTGGTCCGATGGTTGGCAGCAAAAGCCATGTCTGCTTGCCTGAGTAAGGAATAGGCAGTGAACAGCCTAGTCCCTTCCTGCATGTCATGGACCCCAAAATACAAGCAGGGTCTCTGTATCAGCCCAGAGGGGCTAACTTCTCCCCAGACTCCCAAACCCAGTCTCCCACTGATGTCATTGCAGCTGCATCTGTTTGGTTTTATTAAACAGTGAGGCTGGTTGAAATGAGCTACAAAATCATGGTGCATCTCCCTACCAGCCCTAAGAGCAAACACTGACACCAATGCCTGCTGAGACAGCCCACAAGCATCTAAAATTCCCAAACAGAGGAGCCAGCATCCCTGCTTTGACCAGAAAAACATACATAATTTTAGAAAAACAGGTTTTAAATTACCAACACATTTCTCTGGAGCCGTATCGTGGCACACGTGTGTGCCATCTTCCAGCATAGCACTGATTGCAGTCAAATGCCCACGAACTAGGCTCTCATTTGATGCAAGTCATCTACCCATTGGATATAACTGGCTCCAGAGTTTCAGAAACTCTGATCTCATGGACACAGTGTACTTTCTAACCTTGTAATCTCATAAGTCATTGTACTGTTGCTGATGCCTCACTCTTGGAAAAAAAAAAAAAAAAGGTTAATGTACAGAACGGAGGTTTCAGTTTTACAAAGCTCCCTTTATTCACCTGAATCCCGCTAAGGTCAGGAGAAAGACTGCTACTGACTCATAACAGCATTTGAATTGAGTGCTGAATTAGAAATTACGCTTTGTACAATTTCAGCTCAGGAAAGAACTAGCTTCCTGAAAGATCACGTGGTGACAACTTTCATCCTTTCTTAGCAAAAGTCCTAGAAGTACTTTCCAACACTCACCAAATCAGAGCATTTTTCTCTTCTGACAGTTTTAATAAAAGCTAGTTGTAGTGTTGATCCTATAGATGTTAAAAATGGGTTTCAGCCTCCTTTTATGAACAAAATATCCACTGAAATCCAGAGTGAACGTTTGAGGAGCTCATCTCTAATGGGCTGCTTCCAACTCTTACAGTCTTGGAAGAGGAATGGGCCCCCAGGCATTATCCATACCCAGATCTACCCAAATACCCTTATGGGCGCAGCCAGCCTGGAGTGACACCACAGAGGACCATCAGCCACACAAATTTCTGATCCCTAAAGGGGCCTCCTCTGTCTTCTGCCATGGTTTTGAACGGCTTCTTCAACACCAGTTCCTTACAACCCTCCTACAGGCAGCTGGGTCTGGCGTGCAGTCACTCCCATTGCCCCCACGCAGATGTCCACCAAGCTGCTTTCCTCCACCTTGCTCCAGTAGACCCAACACCAGCACTTCTCTGAACCTGCAAACTCAGCAAACTAAGTGGACAAGAAGGGACTCCTTAACCCCCAAAAGCAAATAATTTCCTGCCGATTCACCTCTCAGAACTGGCTCACTGTCAGAGGAGGGGCAGCGCTACCTGGTGGAAACTGTGGAGATGCACACAGGCAGGTCTGCCTCTTTCCCTGGCACCGTGCCATTATCCAGCTTCTGACTGTCAGGAAGCCATAGCTGTCACCTCCCGCCTCTCCCAGTAGATTTCCTTCTTCTCTCTGAAGTGGTATGCTGGGACTCTCTTCCTCACACCTCTTGCACAGGGCTCTGCGGTAAGCATGCACCGATTATGAGTTGATGATGACATGCAGCCGCCATAGGGAAGAGGTACGTCTAAGGACAGATTTCAGATCCTTCCCTTCTCAGGCAGAGGAAATTTGGGGTACGGTTTCACACGGGTTATGCCTGCAACCGCCTGGTAATTTTAACAGATTTTCCCCTCTGCATTCCCCCATCTAAGCTTTACAGTAATTTTTCCTGGCATCAGTGTCACTATTTTCATCATGTACTGTCTTCCAGTGACATCTAGGGATACAGACTAGAAACAGCAAGCTGGCCATTTACATAAGCATTGTTTAAAACATATTTCAAGCTGATAAAACTGGTATGCTTGATAGACACTGACTATTTAATTGCCAGGAGTCCTCTACCTCCCCCCAAGAAACTTAAAAAAAAAATTTTCTCACAGCAGAATTTGTATTTTTAAAAATCTTTTGTTGTAATCTCCTGATAACTATTTGTAAAACTTCAATTGCACAATGGACACGAACCTTTAGACCTTAAATAAGCCAGTGGCTGAAGGGACAACTGCAATTAAGATGAGGGTGAAAGCATCTCGCTTGTTTTGCAGTATTGATGCATCATACTCCCCAAGGCCCATTCCTCATCTCATGTGCATTAGCATTAATTTCATAAAGTGGTAACAGAGACATGGTACTGATGGACATAACATTTCACTCTGGTACAAAAAACGCAAGCAAGATGAAGACATTTCATTACTCAAAACAAAGCACGCGGAAAGGGAAAATGTCATCATGAGGACAGAAACACTTCAGGGTCAAAAGAACATGCAAGTTGCTTCGTGTAGCTGTTACCGATCTACTATTTACTCATTGCTATATTCATTACATTTGCATGTCAGTTCTCTGGTCACGAATCAGAGAGTCACTGTGCTTGGTGTTTCCTACATAGGACAATGATATGAGCCCTGACCTGGAGATCTTACCTGCAGGGCAGGACACAACTGCTGGACGCAGGCAGTGGAGCAAAGGGAAGGCAGTGGAGCAGAGGGAACGGTGGCTCCATCTAGACTGCTTTGTAGCCTGGCTTGATGTCAGACTTGAATCCGCAGTGTTGAACAGCTTGTTCCTGTAGGAACAAAGCCGAAGCAGCAGCAAGTCTTCCCGCTGTGCCTTCATTTCTTTACTGGTGTGGCAGGCAGGCTTCCTCCAGAGCCAGGAACAGCCAAACACGATTAGATAGAAAACGCACTATGTGCCTGTGTAATACATCACATCAAAGATGCAGAAAAGTATAGGCTAGCTCTTTTAAAACAGACACTGTGTGACTGTACAATCTACATCTGCTCTAGGTTTCCCCCTGTAAATTTAGACCTCCTAATTCTTCATGACCCGCGAGAACAAAATAATCCTGCGTTAATTCATGCCTGGACCTTGGAGAACCCCCACAAATACCACATCTTTTTGATGGCAGGAAAAAACATGGAATATATTTTCAGGAGGAGAAGACATCAAGAGAAGTGCTTATACATGTACAAGGGGCTTGTATGTCCAAAACCAAAGTATTTAAATCTGCTTCCATGGAAAAAACAGTATGGAGAGGGTGGGGACAGAGGCAAACTGATGGTTTTTCAAGATCTTTTGGTCCAATCAGATGGAGCTGTGCCGCCTGAGGCCCAAATTTCAGTGAACAGGAAAACCTCTGTCCAAAATTAAAGGTCAAGTAAATTTTTGAAAAATGAAAGTCAGTGGACGCTCCTCCACCAGTATCAGCACTACAAGATGTGATCCTGAAAATATGATCTGTCGAATTCTATTAACTTCAGGGCAATTTCTCTTGATACATACCTGCAAAGGAACTGGGAAAAAACTCCATCCATTTGCTCCCAGCAGCCACCAAACCACTACCGAAAGCAGAAACTGCAAGCCAAACCTTTTGTTTCTGTTTTTGCCACCTCTGCTGTTTCCACCACACAGCAGCGCTGCTCAGCAGCCAGAGCCAGCAACCCAGCCTGGGGCAGTGACGCACAGCTCACACGCTGCTGGCGCTCACCAGAGCGGCACCAGTTGCAGCAAGCATTCCGAAAGCTCACACAACCTGTGCTGTGCCTTCTGCATGGGGACCTGGGAGAAAACACTGCTTCAGGGCTGATTTAGGGCACTGAAATAAACACAGCAAGAACTCTTCTGGGCAGGTAAGGTAATGTTAAGAGAGGCTTCAATAGCCTCTTTGCAGAAGTATCTGCAAAAACCCCGAATCATGAGCTTGGAAGATTCTCACATTGTCTCCTTATATTCAATAGTTTCAGCTAAGCTTTCCTTTTAAAGCATTCCTAATGCCTTCCTCCTGAAAACATACCTTAACAACGTGAATATTAGTAGCCTGAAATCAAACTGAGAGAGCTAATAAGATACTGGAAACTAACAGGGGATTAGAGAACTTCTATAATTTAGGTGACTGGGGAGATGGGGTGCGTTGAGTAAACAGAGCTAAGAATACAGCCTAGACATGAAAATTGCCAAGTAACACATCCCCACCTTCTTTGCCTAACAGCCTGTAGAGCCTTGAGGCAGCCATGTAAGGGGTATTACCATTTTACGCACTTTTCCTTTGCATTCCTCCTGCCTCTGGCCTCATCCAGCAACATGGAGCTGCTAGCAACAGGATGCTTTTGCTTTTCTATATAAAATTGTGTCTTCAGATGCTCGTTTGTTGTCTTCTGAATGTTAGCCTTGATGATTTCTAGAACTTTACAAGTTTGTTTGTTTTTTTTCCCCCTGTAAATCTCCACGGCAGACAACTGCCAATTTTCCCTGTTCAGAGGGTACTGCCCTGAAGTTGTCAAAATCCTACTTTCATCAGACAAACAAAAAGTAATAAAGGACTTTAGGGATACAGTAGATGTCCATTTCTGTGTGGTCAGATGTGTGGTCCTATGACAAGAGTGCTCTGGTACTTTGAATTTATTGCCAGACCCAGCTGTGCATCAGGCTGATCTGCTATGAGAACCAGCCAAGACCTGGAGATTGCACAGCTGTTCCTAGGCAGTGCAAACCACAAGGCAGCAGACCCTGCTGTGTTCAGACTGGCTTCAGGTGGAGGCGACCTGAAGGGCTCTGCATTGTTCTACCTGGAAGCAAGATGCAGATACCTCTTTCCCTCTTGTCCTCTGCAGAAACCCTTTTTATCTTCCATAGTGTTACTGAAGGATGATCTAGTTTCAGTGTGACTTCAGCCAGCGTTGGAACTAACTTCTACTACCAGGAGAAATGAGACAATTTGATGACTGCAAGAGATGTCCCTCCCCTCCGTGCCCTTTCAAAACAGCTTAGCATGCAAAGCAAGCAAGGCAGCAATTGGTGAGGACTCCAGTCTCCCCTACTTTCAAACAGAGCGCTGTTCACAGTATTTTTTATGAAGTAAAACCACTACTGGACAGTCAGAAAGTTTCTCCATCCCACTGCAAAATCTTACCTAAAAGAAAGGTAGGGAAGGAAGGGAAATACTCGTCTTCCAATATTCCCTATAACCACCTTTTTCATACTGAATTCTCACTTATTATAAATTATCTTGATCATTGCATGGATTAATTTACAGGTTGCTATTTACTAAAGGAACCTGGACAGTGGTTTTGTTCTGTGTCTTCCAAGTCCTAATCCAGATCCAGGCTTTGAGTTACAGGTGTAACTCAAAGACACTGACAGTATCAGACACAGACAAGCATCAGTTTGCTGGGCCATCTTTTTCACCAGTGTTATCGAGTACAGATGTGTTGATGCCACCAATGTCTGTTCTGGCATTTATTGAGGTGTAGCCCATCATTCATTGGGAGGTACCCCCATCACTTGAGTATCTAACTTTGTCAGAGAGCAGCTAAAGGCTGCTTCCTCTACAACACGAGCTGCCCTTCAGTAGATTTTTCCAGCAGGACCCTTGGGAGCAGACCATTTTCAACCTTTCTTACCCCAGAACTATTCTCTGATTACACATCAATGCATTTGTCATTTGCCTAAGAGAGCAACGTCCTAGTTCATTTGCAAGACAGGCTACCGAAATAACTGCAGTGCCACCTCTTCCACAGAATTAGCTGTCCCATCGTGATACCCAAGGCTTGTCTGTCTGTACTGTAGGATCAGCACTGTTTCCCCCTCCAGTTGTGAGAGGGACCACAAACACAGCCGACAGCTAAATCCTCTCTTTGAGGAGCATGACCAGCCTACTTGCAAGCACATCTGCAGAATTCAGCTACTCGTAACTTTGAGAACTGAGTCGGGATCACAGGGATTTTTGCTGCATAATCATAGCAAAGATGGCTTAAAATGGAAAAAACATTTATTACATACACAAGTACTTTTAATCAGACCCCAAATTAATTTCAGAAATGTGCTTTCACAGACGCAAGACATTCTAAAATAGCTGAGACCAAACTTGAGCACACTTTACTGGCTTAATCTTAAAACACTGTGCATTTTGCTTATTCAAGAAATCAGATGATCCTCTTCTACCCAAAATTTTAGACCTCAAGCCAATACAGTCATCTTGTTTTAGAGCTATGATATCCCAGTACAAGTCATAATATTTTTAAGTTGGTTAGTACAGATTACTGTAGAAATTTAAAAAAGGAAATACAACATTTCTTGAAGAAATCAAAGCTGATTACAAGAGGATCACATACATCACTTAAATTACACTACTATCTTCCACAAAAAAAAATCCTCCTTAATAACAGCATAAAATTCCACTTGTTTTAGAAAAACATACATAAAGTAACATTGGTACATTTTATTTCAAAAGACTTTGTTGTCTCAACTCTCTAGCAACACTCCAATACAGGTTAAGACTTGTTCATGAAGAGATCAATCACAGGCATGTAGCAAACATTAAAAGGCATGCCAAGTACAAATCCTCTTTTGAGATTTATTTTTTTTAATGTAAACTAGAAGCAGTAGGCATGAAGCATCTGTACAGCAAACATAAACCAACTATGTCATTTTTCCCTTATTCATCTCAAGAGCTTTTGAACTTGCAACTGGAAAGTAACCTTCATGTTGTTGTGCATTGGGGACACGTTCCTAACTAAACTGAGTATAGGTGTATGGCGAGTCTTAGGAGGAAGACAGATTCTTAATACTTAAATACACATGAACCTCTAGGACCACTTCCATTTCCCTAGTGGCGGCAGCACACTAATTAGAGGAACACTCAGTGACACTAATCAACACTGAACACATCAAAAGTGACAGTAACCCCTACTGTGGCCCAAAGTAATCTCTAAAAAGGCCTCCCGCATTCTTTAACTGGCTAAATACCAATCTTGTACGTACTTTCATATACTAAGAGAACTATTGAGCCACTTTAAACAAGGGTGTAACATATGGATCATGTACACTAGAGCCTTCCAAAAGGATTAAGGAAAAGATAATTGCTGACTGGAACTCAAGGTACATCTGTCCATATGCATCTTTAGGGCAACTGCATACCTATTATAAGCAGGATGGCAGAATAGGACAAAATGCAGAGCTCTGATTAATTATTATTGTTTCAAATACTTAAAACTTAAGCTTCAACAACTCTTCACAACTTTAAAGTTTTGTAATGGCTTTAGATATATTTAGAACTTTAACTGCCAAGCTTTCAAGGAAGTTTAATTTGGATTTTTCAAGATACAGAAATAACAATGACATAGAGGTCTTGCAGTCCAGGTGAATCTAAGGTAATGAAAACAGACTTAAGATAGAAACTTACTTCCTGTGGTGGGTTTTTTGTGGGGTTCCCTCCTCCCTTTCAAAAAAAAGTTCTCCAGAACAAAATGCTTTTCATTTAGGCTGTGCAAGAATGTAGTGCAGGAAATAAGGTTTAAGCAAAGCCACTGAACTAATGAATAGTACGCACACACAAACTAGGCACTGTTCTTTTCAAAGGTTCTTTCACTTGAGAAAATTATTGTTCATCTGCCCATAGTTGTGCTCTTTGTGCTCATCTCTGAAACACATGGTCAGATTTAGCAGAACACAGGTGAAAGTCAATGATCTGATAATTCACACAAGAGGCAGCAGGCAGCTTACAGACTTAAATTACTAAATCTCATCTTCTACAAATAAGGACTGCTACCACCATTTGGGAAGCGATGGTTTCATATTGTCCATAGCTGTATTAAGTAGATGTAGGCTCTGAACAGACAACTGGATGCATTTCTTCATGCAACACCTTACTCCAGTGTATCAGCTAGGAGAATCAGCTACAACAGCCTAATATAACTACGCACAGCAAGGCTGTGAATTTGAAACAGCAGTTCCTACATTCAGTTGCAGCTGTGGTTAAGCCTAGATATCACTAAGAAGGCAACCTTGATTTGGAGATCTGAAAGACTCAGACTTCACAATATTCTAACAAAAAGCAGCCACCACTCTTTGCAGTCTGAGCTTGCTCAGTCTTAAGTCCTACTAGTGGGTTTTACAAGTGTTTCTATTATTAGCTCCCTTTTACTGCCTCGACAATAATGGGCCACATCCTTTACCATTTTTTAACCTGTTTTGGAATAGATGAAAATACTGAAACCTGCCTTCACTGTGAAAACAGGTTTTCACGGCAATAACTTAAACAGTTCTTTCCCGAAGTCTTCCATGTTTTCCAGCATTCTTGAAACATGGATATATATTCCAAATAGGCTGAACTTTGACAAAGACGTTTCAGCGCAAGATGATAAAACATGAAATTGTTGAAGCCTTTCCTCTAGAACACGCAAAGAGGCTTGGGTAACAAGGCTAGTTACAATCTTATTGACCCACTGTTCTAGCTTAAAGCACTTCAAGGACAAAAATTTCTGCTTTCCT
This sequence comes from Gavia stellata, assembly GCF_030936135.1. Classification (NCBI taxonomy): domain Eukaryota; kingdom Metazoa; phylum Chordata; class Aves; order Gaviiformes; family Gaviidae; genus Gavia; species Gavia stellata. Next base: position 50,001,536 of record NC_082599.1, read on the forward strand.
TCTAGAGAGACTAAATTGTTGCCACAACAAATCTCATCTATTTAAACTTCAAATGTGTTATTTCTTATTCCCTCTCCTTTTAACACTGCTCTTCAAAGGTCAAAACACAAGCAGCTCCACTAGAGCATAAAAACCAAGCCACCTATCAAACGAAAGTTTTTTTTCTTATTTATTCCAAGCAGAATGACTACGGAGAAATGACTCAAGCTTAGGTAGTAAAAGTTAATGGAATGTCATCTGAAATGAAGACTGACTCAGTAACGCATGAGACTTGCTAATCATTTGTTAATCTCCAATTCAAAAACCCGCTAGAAGTACTCCCGTAATACCAGTGAAATAGGAGAGGACACTGCTTGTTTTTTGTCTTGGGGATGAGAACAAGCTTTAAATAAGAACGCCAGTTTTTCCGGCATTTGATAAAATGAAAATCACTAAGTTCTATGTACCCCCAAAGGGTTATTACTTTAGCATCTATGAATCAGGACTAGGTAAACTTGCAGTACAATGATTTTATTCTGCTAATGTGCAAGACTTGCATAAGACTTACTCTTTGGATTTTCATTCTGCGTGCTGGTATTTATGTTTTGCAGCAGGCTTTCCCTCCTCCTGAACACATTATACCTCAACAGTATACAATCTTCTGGAACATCCCTTTTCTGGAACAGTTAAGATCTGTAACACCAGGCCCAATTTGTGGAGATTGAGAGGCTGGACACAGGATTCTTACAAGTGGAATTGTCTAGACCAGACAGAGAAAGAAATTGTCATATGAATGCTCTATAATGCTCCCCTAATTGTTTTTAGTGCCATAAAGGTTTATATCTGAATTCAGAGCTCTTAAAGAAAAAAGGTTCAAGTGAGTTAAAATTGAGCATTTCTGTTTAGAAAGGCAAGTCTGAACAGGAAACAAAGTATAGGCACAGGGGATATTAAGTAATATAGTTTTGCCTGTTCTTTATGTTTACATAGGTCGTAATCAGTTCTTTTTTTTCCTGAGTAAGTTATTAGTAAGTCTTAGCAGTAAAGAAATGTCTTTTTCTTCTTTTCCAGAGAACACATGATATTACAAGAAGTTTTGTTTTGTTTTTTTTTAAACTTTTCCCACTATTTTTATGGTTTCTCAGCTCAGCATGTTTTGAATTGTTTCAGAGAAAATTAAGGTATCTATCTCACAAGGAAGGCAAGATCTGCATGTTTCACCAAATGAAGTAATTTCATTCTGTAAAGACACACGTCTTAAAAGCAGAATACCAAATTCCTACAGCTAACTAAAACTAGATGAAAAGCATGGTGGAACAAACCTATTGTAACTTCAGATCACAGTGAATGAATTGCCTGCTGGAAAAGTAGACTAAATCAGCTTTCTGTAGTAACACTCAAACCCCATTACAAAACCCTCCATATTAACCATTAGTCACAACAAAACTTTTCACACCAGGGAAAATTAAAAAAAAAAAAAGGCTAGTGTAGAGACTGTTCCCTTTCTTACTTCCGCAGCTAACACTACCAGCTAATTAAAGCACTCTGCTTGCCAACATTAAATGCACAGTCATGGCAGAAGCCAACTCAATGTCTTTCCCCTTCACTCAGGGACAGAAAAGATACTAAATCCCATGCACTTCCTTCAAATGTTTTGGGAGCGCTACGTAAGACCTAGATGTTTAACGTGTTCTCAGTAACAGCAGCCTTAAAGAGTTCAGCTTATTTTATCCCTACTATGCTTAACACTAGTATTTCATAGTCACTGCAGTAAATTTTAGAGAAGATCCAGTTACTTACTCAGCAAACAATTTATGTCTTATCATGCTGCTACTAAGATACACCTACACAAAAAACTTTAAAGCTCTAGTCTTACAGCTACAGGATAAAATCATATCAAGCTAATCTACTGATTAATCAGCTAATGCTTCATCATGTAGATTTTCCAATTTATTCAATGCGCAGTGAGCTAGACTTGCCAGAAAACATTTTAGGTATTCTTTAGTAAGGCTGCTGTGCTAGTTTAAAACTTAAGCTAAAGCATTTCAGATATCCCAGAAAATATATGAATAAACTTTTATTTCTAAGCAACAACACACTATTTTAATAGAACCCACACATTTAAGTCAGGTGGAGAGTAGTAAACTGAACAGTCATTGCTAAAACATTTCCATTGGAAATGTGTTAAAGTTCACAAGTGTCTTGATTACCACCTTACTGAAGTTTTCTTATGTGTTTCTAGTCTACACACCACATGTTTCACGCAGTCATGCAAATCTGAATCACATTTTAAATGTTCAGTTAACAGGGAAGTCCATTCACTGCAAACATTCATTTTTCACAGGAGAGCCAGGCTAGGTAAGACCAAATACTGCAGGGTTCTTCAGGAGAGTACAGGTATTTTAGAAACCATGAACTTTCAGTTGTTCTTCCTTGACAATGCCAATCTAAAGGAGAAAAGCAACACATTTCAGTAAAGCTTACATGCTTAGGATATTACAGTGATATCAAGTTACCACAATCTTATACTTTGATTAAAGAAACTGCAATACTCTATATATTCAATAAAGCAGTTTTTTAGTTTCCAGAATGTTTCTGGGCCAAGCAGAAGAATTGACTACACAAAAAAGAAAATCTTATCAGACATCTGACTTGTTCTATAGTCCTAGCCCTTATTCTTTGACAGTGTAACATCTCTACATCATGATTTGCATCAGTAAGCTAGTGGTGAAAGACTCTTTCCTCTAGAGTGTTTTCAGTCTCAAAATTATGGTTTGCATCGAACACTTGATTTTACAAATGAAGAACTTAAGTTGCACTGCCAGAGAACAAGTGGTATGTTGTAGCAGGATAAATGCATTCTACAGTGCTTTGATTGTTACCAGAGTTTTATTCTCATTCTGCAAGTGTCATTTTACTTTTTGGCTGAAAATACAAAGGAACTACAGTGGACATCTTTAGCTGGTTAATTAACATCAGTACCACCTGTCACTCTATTGCTTCCAGACACAGTTAGATACTTATCTGCAGTCCCTCACCTCCAAGAGGAATTGGCAAATGTTCTTCCTCTGGTCACCTTGAAGCTGGATAACTTCACCGTATTCAGGATGTTCAATCACAGTACCATTACAAGCAAATTTCTAGAGAGAAATATTCATATTGTAAGGCATCTGATGTACATTATTATTTTGCTTAGTAAGTCTTTTCAGCAGAATTTTGTCACAGAAGCTGGTTACTAAATTCTGATGCCAAGCAAGGCAAAGGCTAGATCTATTTTACACTGGTTTTGAGAGCAAATGGAATATATCTGCTGATTCATACAGACACAAACTAAGCTGCTGATGGCAAATTCAGGCAAAGACAGGATTAGTTACCGTGCAGAAGAAACTGGCCAACACTCATTACAGGAATGGTAAACAAATTCATAAAATACAGCCTTTCAACTCCACCCTATTTTAAAATAAGTATTTTCATCCTGACAAAACTCAAAATCTCTATTCCAACAGCAACCCAGCTATGACAGAAGCAGGAATGCAAAAACAGTTCTAGTTCAAACTCATTTTATTCTCACATCAAAGCAGCCAGATATCTGTGAAATTTTAATGAAACATTCAGAATATATATTATTTACTTCTTTATAGGAAAGAAATGTTTAATTTTTTAGCAAAACTAGACACTGATAGGAGTTTTGAGAAAGACAGGGACAGGGATCAACCTGCATATGAAAGTGACACGCACTGAGAAGAGTAAACAAATATTCTGTTACATAGTATTAAAAGCTATCATACTCCTTTATATAATATCTTTATTATTAAATCAAATCAGCAACTTCACCTTTTTAAAAGCTTTCACAAGTTTCTTCTTGTCATAATCATCTGCAATTCCCTGAACAGTTGTTAGTGTCTTTCTTCCGTTTCGTTGCTGGATCCTTATATGAATGTAATCCTCAGTCCCCGCCGGGAGCAAGTCGTCACCCTTTGTTGCATCAGCAAAGGGGTCTGCAGGAGCAAAAAGATTCATATAATTCCCACAAAGGAAAACACCCAAGCTCAAAAACTAACTAAATCACTTCAACAAGATTATCCCCTAAATAAAGCTCTTTGTGTTTCCCCCATTTCAAAATACACTGTTAAAATCAGAGTACTTTTTTCTACAGCTGTATTAAGTCTCAACAGCCTACTAACTCAGTATAGCGCTCTCAACTATCACACATTCAGTTTCTTCTGTGCCTTCCCAGATATAAACAAGCTTCAGTTACAGTATCAATTTACTTCACTGTTTCATGCAAACTGTAAATCCTGAAGCTCTGAACCTGAAAACAGGGTTCCAAGAGAACATCAAGTGCACATAAGTTTTAGACAGCCACATGCATTTTAAATGAAGTACAGAAGTCATATTATCTATCAGATCAACTGGTAAGTACAGGAAAATCAAAAAGCTCTTGTAGACCCACTCCTTTTCAGGTCCAGAACATAAGTCTTGTACTGTGACAACTACCACACTACAAGCATTTTAAGGATTGGATATAATTTCTTGGCTACTAATGTAAACAAAACACAGCAACAGACACTAACAGATGTCAGTCAGTAGTTTTAGGCAAGAAATGTAATAAAATTCATTCAGGCTTTGACTATAGAAAGGTCAGTTCTCAAGTTTTTCGAAGCTTAAATTTATCTAGCATAGATGAAACAGGAAGGCATTTAGGCAGAAGGAGGTTTCCGGGTTATACTTGTTATTCTCTGTTTTCCACAAAAACGTATTTAACACTCACTCTATCAAGAAATTTGATGGCCCTACAAGTTTCCTAATCAGTAGCTCCAAATAAATCTTGAAGCATGAAGAACTTTAAGCATTTTTTAAAAAAACAAATCACAAGTGATTTTTGGATACTAATCAGAATCATATTGAAGAGTCCGGTCTTCAGAAATTGTAGGTTCAACAGCCATTCAAGCTACAATTTCCCAAACTTCCATCCAAAACTGCGACCTAAACACACTGATCAAGTTTTGCCATCCACTCAAAACAAATGCCCCAAAAGAGCAGAACTTCAGCAGAAATAGGAACAGAAGTAGTTCAGCTGCAGACAGACTGAACCTTGGAGAAACAAGAATGACAAGAGCATTAAAGGCACTGAAAGCATCATGAGGATGCAAGCACCACAGGAAAGAAGTAGAAGCTTGACAGGAATTTCACTGTGCCCCACAGCTTGTGGGGCAAACGCTAATAGAAAATTTCCGTCAAAGAAAAGGTGAAAGAAAAAGGGGACTCGGGCATGAAGATCACTTGGCAGAATTTAGGATTCTAGGTTGGAGATAAGCCAGCGCTGTAGGTTTTAACATTTGATTACTTCAAACAAATCCTTTGGGCAGCACCTTCCTAAGCACAGGATCAGCTCCCAAATCGTGATTAACATAACCTTCTCATATGGCTTATATGTGCAGAAGATCAGAGACAAAACTGAGACCAAAAGCCTGACAACATTACCATATAAAGTGTTAACTTGCTCACTTCTGTTACCTATAGATAAGGAAGGTGGAGAACCATGGCCCAGCACAGTAAACTTCACTGCTAACACAAGAGAAATGACCCACCATCTGTATAGCTCAATCTACAGATACAATACCCTTTGCAGGACGTGTGTCAGGTTTTGGGACATTAGTAAGGATAAGATGAGGCAGCAAATCAGCAAGCAATTGGAACTGCGGAGATGATTCCCCTCCTTAGCAGAGGATACGAACCCTAGACTCCCTCTGCCCACAAAGACTACAACTTTGGGACTGCAGAGTGGACAGAAAAGCCCAGTTTGGGGTGCTACCAGACATTCAGGCAAACAGCGCAATACGGGGTGTCAGAGGACAGTATATGGCAGCATCTCCTACGGGAGCGGGAAGGCAGCAGAGAGGGAGACGAGTCTCCTGCCCAACGTCTCCCACCCATCGCCTCCCCGTTGCGCACACAGTGCGCGTCCGGCGGCGGCGCCACGGGAGGACAAGGACGAGCAGTCAGAGCTGCCCCTACGGAGTAACGCGGGCAGCGCCGGGGACGGCAACACCCGCTCAGCCACGGCCTCAATGTCACCGCGGGGCTGGGGGCACTGACGCACCGGGGGCCCTCGGGAAAGCGGGGGCAGGACGATGCCGGGGTCGGCAGCACGGACAGCAGGCCGAGGACAGGATGGCGGGGGCAGCCACCGCCCCGGCTGGGTTTGCCGAGGGGGTGACTGCGGGGCTCCCGGTGGCACAAGGGGGGGGCGGGGTGCGGCGGCTCTTACCGAAGGATTGGAGGTTCTGGATAGATGACATGCGACTCTGCGGCGAGAGGCTGGAGCAGCGGGGAAAAGGCCGCGGCTGGCTCCGCTCGGGTCACGTCTCCGGCTCCGCAGTGCCAGCGGGGAGGGGAGGGGAGGGAGCGGGGAGGGAGGGGAGGAAGCAAGGGGAGGGATAACAAAAGCAGAGGGCGGGGGGCGAATCTGAAAGGGAGGGAAGGGGAAGAGAGAGAGAGAAAGGAGTACAAGAAGGAGAAAGCGCGAAAGTAAATAAAAAGGGGTGGGAGCCCCCCGCCCCTCACCCGCGGCACCCCCGACACGCCGCCCCACGCTACCGCTAACGGGCAGCGACCACCGTTTTTCCTCATAAAATGGCGGCTCGCCCGGGCCGCTCCAGGCACGTGATGGCCACCACCGCCCCCCGTGCTGCCCCACGGGAAGGGAGTCCCCCCCCGCCCGGCGGCCATAGAGCGCGGAGCGTCGCTCCGCGTCGAAGGACTACAGTACCCAGAGTGCACCGCGCCGCGGCGGGCGGCGGCCGCGTCGAGGCGGCCGGGGGAGCAGGTGGCGGGGCGTGGGCGCCGCTTCAGGGCCGGGCTGTGTGTTGGCGCGACCCCGCCTTCCCCGAGGGGGCAACACGCAACTGGAAGTCACCAGTTCAGGAGCCCAGTGCCCTACGGGAGGGGCCCCAAAAGCCGTGCTGGCGGGTCGCTGAAGCCCCTTGTTCTCCAGGTTGCTCGCCTGGCGTGGTTGGCTGCCCCGGCCCTCAGGGACGGCGCAGGCCCTGGTGGGGTGACACACCGCTCGCATGCGTTTGGTTTGGCTGGTGCTGTTTCCTGGTCTCCCTGCGTGTTCCCAAGCTAATTGGAATTCCAAGCTAACTCCCAAGAAATTGGGAGAGTGCTTACCCCTTCCCCACTCAAATACATTGGAAAAACCCCCTCCCTCAGGCCTACCTCTCTGCGCAAAAGGCTGCTCAACACGCACGAATGCATTGGGGGAGCCAGTTAGCACCCCACAAACCGCCCGTGTCTCCCCCTTCGTGCGCAGGTTCGTGTGCTCACCCTTCCTTTCAGGTGGGCACCGCCAGCGAGGCGGAGCTGCTGCCTCTCCGGCGCAGCAGATACCGCCGTGGCTGGCCGGCCGCAGGGGGACTCCCCGTTCGGCAGCTGCCCACTGACTGACTGCTGCTAACCACTTGTGTGTGGGGAGGACATAAAGTGGTGTTAGGGCTGCCATGGTAAAGGTTTGCCTTTAAAAAGGTGTGCTCGTGTTACAAAGCTTGCCAGTCCTTGGGAGGTGATTAATGGCTTTGCAGAGGTACAATAACCTAGTTGCATTGGCACAACTTCCAGAACCTATATTTCTCCTTTTCTTGCGTTTTTTGTTGGGTTTTTCTTGGCTTTTATACTAAGCTTCAGTCCGCTTAAATCAAAAGGATATATCTCTTCTGTGATCCAAGGTCTGCAGTAGTTTTATGATTGTCAGTGTGCATTGGTCTAAGAAAGTTTCTGGTCCTGGCACTTTGCAAGGAAGCTTTTCTTTTTCCCTTGGGGAAGGCAGGGCCATTTGCCATGGTACAAAACCCCTGCTTACCCTTTGCTGCCATCACTGATGAAGCTTTTCACTGCAGTATGGGCTGTAGAGAAGGGTTGCCTAATTCTTTCCCAAGCAGCTGCAGCAGGCGCTATTGGGACAGTAATGGGAGGATGGGGATATGATAATTACAGAGCTTGAGGCGCCTGCTTCTGTCATAGAGGCATGCCACAATTTGGACAATGTCTGTGGATTAAGGACGCAGAGCTAGACACTGAGAGACCTTCTGGGCAGGTTGAGCAAGCTCAGGACAACCATGCTCAGAGACATGTCCCCAGGATGTCTCCAGCACCTCTCTCAGAGAACTTACATTACTACTGATGTGGGGAATTTTTAGCTCTGATGCATTTTTGTGAACTTGACATCTCTGTGCAAAATTTTGTTGTATCTTTTGCTCTTCCATCGTCATCCCATGAAACTTTTTTCCCAGCAGCAAAGCAGGCCTGTCATCCCTTTTTTCATCCAGCCACTGTTTTTTGTTACCATGTCTGGGACAGTACCGCTGTCTGTGGGGCATTGTGATAAGCTAGATCAGCAAACTGATTTGAGTTAAAAAATAAACTCAAAGGTTAAAACCTCAGATGCACTCCACTTGCATAATCCTGCAACAGGACCTGCTAGGACAACCAAAGAGGACAGAGGCTGGGGAGAGGCCTGGCCATGGGTGAGAGAACAGTGGGTCTTCAGACACAAAACCCAAGTCCAAGTCTGCAGGTTTAGGCAAGTGCTCTGCTCACTGTGGTGGTTCTTGTGCTTACTTTGAACCCTCATGCATTTAAAATAGCTTTGTACTTCTAGTTCTCACTGCAGGGTTAACCCGGGCCTATAGGCTCATTGGGAATCTGTGGGATTCATCATACAGTTTACAAACAAATGAGATTTGGTCTCTGGGAAACAACAGAACTCCTTTATAAGCCAAGAAGATGTGACTTTGTTGTCCTTAAAATGAAACCACAGTAAACAGTTCTTAAGTGCAAACCTTGAAAACTGCAGAGGGAATGGAAACAAATCCTAATTGCACAACTTGGCATGCACTGGGCAGCAATTAAAACAAAGGTGGTGGCCAGCACGCTTATTGTTCCCTTGGCAGCTTGCCGCAATAGCCACGTGCATTGGTGTGGGGTCTCTGTGGGGCTGTGTCAATGCAAAGAGTTCTCCCTCTGCTGTCCTCCTCAGGGGGAGCTGCAGGTCTCCGTGTCACCTCTGTCACTTAGGTCTGAAACATTGTGCCAGCGCCTTGCACCAAACTTTGGTCAGTGTGGGCAGAGACAGGTGACATCCTGCTGGAGATGTGCTTCTCCTGCTTTTGCCCCTTGACAGCTGTCCTGAGGTCCTTTGTCCCGACTGAGTCCTTCCCATTGCTCTTGAGCAGCCACTTGTGGCAATAGATCTGTGGAAGTCCTGATTGCCAGGGGTTCAGCCGCACCAGACTGCAGAAAGTTGGGCCAAGCAGACATGGCACAGCAGCAAACAAAAAAAGGTGGAAGCAGTTAAAATAAGTTTAAAACCTAAGTGGAAGCAAGAGGTGGTTTTGTTTAGGCTGTTAAGTTTCATATTACAGCTAATCGTCCTAGAGCCAAGGCTGGAGTTAATCTCATTCACTAATATCTATTAGACATCAGGCTTTAAGCAATGGATTGGGAATGAGAGTCTTGCTTTTCCATGTCTAATGTATAACTTGGCAACTATCGTGCCAGAAAAGAACATCATCTCTAATTATCTTGATCATGGCTTCAAGCTAGTTAAGTGTAATAGTTGCAAGACCTGGTTATGAATAGCAATTAGAGATCCCCTTGCTTGCCTTTTACTGTATTTCAGTTCATCTGTCAAGCTGTATGTGACTCATTAGAGGTTATTTATGACTGGATAAGCTGCAGGGATTAAAACCAGGGACTCACTGGCATGCAGATGAAAAATATGATATACTGAGGCCATAAAGTACACTTTTGTAAAAATTGTAACCCTAGTGCAGAACTGCAGCTTCACTGGGTATCCTCAGAAGTACTTCAGCTGCCCTTCAGGAGCAGTGAGTACCCCAGACCAGTGGGAGAAACTTTGTTCTTCCAGAGAATTGTTGTGTTGGAAACATGGGCTGGGAATGCCACGAGAAAGCCTTGCATCAGGAAGAAAACAAGTCACCCACATGGTAGGAGCTAAAGCTCTGCTTTAATCAGGACTCTGTATGACATCTGTTTTTGTATGTGTGCATGCTCAAGGCTGCCGTTACCTTCAGCTGCCTTCAATCACCTCTGTAATAACTGGAATGAACAACATTGTTTTTCATTTCCTACAGATATAGTTCTAATACATACTACTATTATTTTCACATGCAGCACCCTAATATTTTAAGTTTTATTCCTTAGGCGCTTTTACAAAGCCAGAGATTCGGTTAATTTAATGAAGGATTGCTCCTGTAGGCAGATCCCCTCCTGCAGTCTGTCTTAAAACGGCAGGCTTGTATGCTGACCTGTCCTCTGCAACAGCCTGGAAACCCACTGCTTGAAGCACGCAGTGTTGGAAGAGCAGTTTAAGTTGCCTGAGAAAGTGATTGTGTATGAAATGTGCAAATGGCATGTAGCAGCACTAATTTCAATCCTGTATTCCAGCAATGCAACTACTCTATACACAAATTCTGCCTCACTCTCTTGCTAGAAGCATGCCTTTGCTGGCCTGGTGTTGGCATCCTGAAAATAATGTCCAAGTGCTGGAATAAAGCGCTGGATGCTTGAAAGACAGGCAAAAATCTTTCCATCCTTGATTTTTTTTTTTTTTGAACTGTAATCTTCCCTGCACCTGCTACATGAGTCTACCTACAATATCCAGCTGCGTTTGGAAGCTGTGCACCCCAAACTGCTGTGCAGAAGACTGTCCGGTGGCTTTCTAGCAGGGAGGAAGAATAGCAAAAGTTTCGGAAAAAATCTTCCCTCTATCTGCACTGTCAGCAGAATAGTTTCAAAGGTGGCTGTAAGCATGCCAAGCCTGCCTCGTATTTTTCCATCCGGGCTCTAACTCTGGTGCAAAGCCTCCACAGCATGCTGAGGAAGGGCGTGGGGAGACTGGGTGATGTCCTGAGCTGTAGCCCATGCCTGAGCCACCCAGCTGCTAACAAGCTGTTCCAGTAAGCATGTGCTAACTGGGAGAACTGGGCAAACCTGGAACTGTGCTGGTGGTAAACACCTGGATAGCCAGTCTAACTTAGCAGAATCTGGGTTATATGCAGTTTGTTTTAGCTTCAGTACATGGTCAGATCTCAAGATACACATGCTTTCATTTGAAACCTGTGGGGGTTCATTCCTTGCTCAATAAAGAGTGAAAGCAAGAAGGTAATGTCTGTGATCACCACTAGATGGTCCTCTTTCTCAAAGAAAAAATAGTCACGGCTTTTCTCTGATCGTGAATGTTAGTAGAGAACGACTTAAGTGTAAAGCTACATGTAATTAACAGGCTCGTCTAGTTGCTTGAATTGACATGGTTTTCTGAATAGATTTGAATAAAACTTCCTCAATCCTCCAAACTCAAGTAGTGCAACTGGGCCTCTTACCACTCAGCAAATACTTCCTAGTTAATGTCAGTTAAGGATTTCCAGCTCCAGACAGCACAAGTGTCAGTGTTATCCCTCCCTCTCATTCCAGGCTAAGCAAAATCAAACCAGCAATGTTTTATTTAATTTCACACATTTCTACCCCAGTACAGAAGGCTGGGCAGGTTCATGGGTCAGGCATTTTCATGTTCATGGCATTTTCAAACTATTCACATGCTGGTATGTGAAACAATGAGTGGTGGGCTGGAAAAAGAATGTTTATGTTCCTCCATCCAACTGCATCAAATGCCTTTGCTTTGGTGGTTTTCACCTTTTGTTTGTGGAAGGCTCCCACTAGCAAAAGTAGTACAGAAAAAAGAAGTTTTGGATTAGTTCTTTGAGCAGACTAGATGGTAGAGTTTGGCATCAAAACTGTAGTTCACTGTTGGCCTCTCGTGCTGTCTTCCCAAAGAATATTCCTCCATGGCAGGCTCCCTGGACCTCGTCCTCTTGGGTCACTCCAACCTCCAGGGAGGTACCTTCCCATTGCCACCCATTCATCCTCCTCACCATTTCCTGCCCAGGAACCTGACCTCTCCTTAGCCTTGGGAGGTTGCTTTCCTTCCCACAGCCCTTCACACCTGTGTATCTGCTGCCTTTCTAAGAAGTTGCATCCCAGTGTCTCCCTGGTCAGCCATCCCACTGAGACACTCTGGCTAACAGCGGGTTCAGCCCCGCTCCTGGTTCCTATAAGCTACGCAGGAATTTTACATGCTGGAGTCCTTGGTGGTATGTGGGGCAAGGAAGTGATGGAGGCCTGAGACCTTCCCATGGGCCATCCACAAAGAAGAGAGCATGTGCCCAGCCTCCCACTCAAACACAGAAAAAGAATGGAGGTTTTAACACACAAACCTCTGCCCCTTCACTACAGACCAAGCTGTCCTCTAAATGATCTTCACGGTTCACTCTTTTGTGACCCCCTTTCCCCTGACAGCTCTTTCCCCGTTCCTCCCAAGTCTGAGTGGCTTTCACATTTCTGTGCTGCATGAGCTGACTTGCCTTCCTCAGCCAAAGCATAAGCCCTGCTATGAATGGGATAAAAAAATAAAATAAAATCACAACTGCCTGAAATGAGCCTGAGAAATTAGGATGATTTCTGTGAAGCTTCTGAGTAATATACATAGCACTCTGGTAGTTCAGTCATGGTCTAGTGGAAAGAAATGGTAACTTACAGTCAATGAGGATGGAGTAAAATAGTACTTTGGTAAGAGAAATGCTTGATGAGGGTCATTTAAACAGATTGTCACATAGTTTAATAGTCTTCATTGCTTAGAACATTTTATAGTAGCCTTTCATGAAGGCAGAATGACTGAAAGCAAAAGTGAAAAAAAAAGTACTTGAAACTGGCAAGTGGTGTGTCCAGAACAGGCGCATGGCCATGATCCTTCTTGTAGAAGCGAGAGAGCTGTGAACTCCTTGGCACACGATTTTGTGGATGCTGAGAATTTACATGGGTTCAAGAAGCAACTGTGAAAGAAAAGTAGTCCATGAAGGGCTACCTACCACAAAGAAACATTTGGCTTGGGAAGCCTCTGGACCACAGGTCTCAAGGGCCTGGGAGAATAGTTTAGTAGGGAATGTCAAAATATGCTGCCCTGTTCTCAGACTCTTCCCTAGATGTTCTCTGCTGGCCACCATCAAAACCAAGATACTGCAGTAGACAGATGGATCTCGGGCCAGGATGAAGGCAGCTGATCATGTTAGACCATTTTTAATGCTGTCTCTCCTAATAATGGTTTTTCTTTGTATGGCATATTATTTTGCAGGCAGCATTTACCAATAAGCAAACCATGTGAACATGAAGACATTCTACAGTTTTATTTTATATGGTAACTTCCATGTAGGTGTCAATTGGTGAAAATGATCTGTGCTATTGAAAGGCTCACACTGCAGTACCAGCAAGACTAGAAAGAGTAAATGGGATGAAAATGGCTTTTACTTCTGTTTTAAGATGATAGGATCACTTAGCAAAACAGCAAAACAAGACAGGGTCCTACATATCCTGGAGAGAAAAAGCCCTCACTCCAGCAATTGCCCACTAGAGCTCAAGAAAGGATACCCACATTTTCTGGTCAAAATCAATGTGAAAAGCAGTAGAGGAAAAGATCTATGATGCAAAACCATGAAGGGTTTTACTTACTAAGAAGATACCCTCTCCATGCATGCACACAAAATCAGCACAGCGGAAGCACAGCCGCCGCCTGGTTCTTGGATGCAGATTGATTTTTAGGTAGGGAGCGTTTGCAAGGTTCAAAGCGAACCCGCTAAAAGGAGGTTGCTGAAGAAAGTATGTATATACGTTATTGATGGTGTTAGCTGTAGAAAGACCTTTTGTGCTATCATGGACTTGAAGTGCTCTTCATATTTTGCAGTTGTAATCCTGAGTAGTCTGAGTAAACTCTTGAAAACTTGGATGAGGAAGATGCTTCTTTTAGCTGTTAGTAGGTGGAAATTGGAGAATGGAAGAGTATTTCTCAGGCATCTTTTCCATTTGTGTTCAAACATATGCCCATAGAGCAAACTATTACACATAAAAGAAATTTATTTTAATCCCCACAATTGATGACCATACCCCCGCAGTGGTGGTCGTGGGGTCATCTACTCGATGCCTGGATACTGAGTAAAGGCAGGGCCAGGCTAAGTTTCAATCATGCTTCCTTGTACAAGTACCCCACAAATTGCTCCTAGGAAAAAAATGTCTAATTTTTTTGGGAGGTGGCTGCAATGAAATAGTGGCATTTATACTTCAAGGTTTTCCCAGCTGCAAGCATCTTTGTAGAAAAAAATAAACAACGGATTTACTATTGAACTTCCACTTCATCCTAATGGGATTGCAGCCTTTCTTGTCCAGTCTCAGTTTATGGACCAGGCCATGCCTCAGAGCCCCCTCTTCTGAGCACAGCTTTAAAAATTGTTTCTTCAGGTAGTCAGTCTCACCAGGAGTGGAGCACAACCCTGCATCTGCAAAGATCTCTACAAGAGAGCCTGTGGTCCCTGGGCAGCTCACTAATGCTTCACGTCTCAGCGTCTCCGCAGGATGGTGCCGAAGGAGTGAAACACCTGCCAGTTTGATTGCTGCTCCTCTACAACCCTTCACGGTAAACACAGTCTTAGCTATTAAAGCAGTGAGATCTGTAACAGCAAGACTGTGATGACACATTAGACAAGAGATCGTGTTAAAAATAGCTGCACAGAAGAGATGCCTATTGTAGAAATACAATATTGCTCGACATATTAGCCTCATGCCGATGAAATTTTCTCTGCCACAAAACTGGTAAGCACCTGCTTAAGCACTGAATCACAACTGATTTCATCAGCTACTTGGGTGCTGTGTTGCAGTATGGCCTAAAACTGACGCGTGGGTGAGCTGACCCCAGCCGTGCGTTAGGGGCTTAATGGGACGAGAGCTGCGGTCAAGTAAGATCCCAAGCAACAAGCAGAGGCGGTGCAACAGCAAGAGGAGCAAGGGCTGGGAAGGGGTGTGTGGCCTGTCTGCTCCAGCCTTCTGGCCCTTAGAGCATCCCACTGTCTGTCTCCTCCTTCTCCCCACACCTCATCCCCAGCATGAGTATTTTTCCCCCACAGACACTTGCTTCAGACAGAGCACCTCAGCTTGACAGCGTGGACAGCCGGGCTCTCCTGCGCAGAGAGCTTGGCAGCCGGTGCTGCTCCAGTCTGCTCGTGTCCCCCAGTCAATAGGGATGCGGCAGCGGCCCCCTCCCCTCTGCTTTCCTCCTGGTGGGCCGGGGGCAGCCTCAGCCAGGTGTCCTGCCAGGCCCCCCCTGCAATCCCCTGGCGCCGCCCTCAGCTCCTGCTCCCTGCCCTGATCAATGGCTTTCTAATAGAGCCACAGTTCTCTGCCCCTCCTTTTGTAAATTTAAATTTTGCTCACTAGTACTGCTGACGTCCTCCTGGCCCACCTCTTGACTCCCCCGCCCTGCTTCAAGCCCACTTCCCTCTGGTATAAAAGGCACAAGCCCCCAGCAGCCGCCCTGCTTCTGCTTGGAGCGGCGGCTACCTGAAGAGCAGCTTTGGTGCAAACAGGTGAGTGCCTCCCTCTAGCTGCTTCAGTGCTTGTCCTGGCTCCTTCTTGCTGGATTTCCTTTTTTCTTTTTGGGCTTTAGCTTTTCTGCATTAATGTACACAGCTGTGCTCTGTGCACAGTAACTTTTGTCCAGTTTTTGCAGCGAAGGAGACTGTGCTGAGGCAACGCGGCGGAACCCGCGGGCAGTGCTGTGCCCCTGCAGGGAGAGCACACGCAGGAGCCTGCAGCA